>NC_045427.1:555148664-555776997 GCF_902635505.1 Sarcophilus harrisii
CCACTTAGAGATTTGCTCAGAGTCAATATTAAGTTTTATAGTCTGTAGTTGCTAGAATTTACCTTTCAATTTCCACTCTTACAACTTCTTTTGAAAATTTGGTATTTTATCAGCATCCAGTCTTTTGCTGTCTCTTTCCCTGGTATGCTATGTATGGTTAAAAGTACAAGTATAGACTCTTGCAAGTCTATATGCCTAGAAAATGCTTTACAAGCAATTTTATCATTTCCTTCCATTCTTTTCAGTTTATTGGAATACACTGAGGTTTAAAAAGTGAATATTGCTATAACTGCTTTTTCCTCAGTCTGAGGAAATGGAAGTCACTTTCCAGGAGATTTCTATGTAGCTAGAGGGGGAATCCAGAAGTGAATCAGCCAAAATCAATAAAGCTTTTAAAGGTGTGAAAAATAGTGTCTGGAATGAAATCAAGATACCATTACAAAATCTAAGTGGAATAGAAAGAATGAAGCCCAAGATTTAGGCTGCAAAAGTTCAAGGACAATTCAGGTTGCAGAAGTTCAGTGCTAGAGCAAATGACAGAATGCTGACTTAGAGAAAATATTATCTCGGTTTTTATTGTGCGGTCTTGTTTTCCTGCCTTTCTCTAATGTCCTTTCAGAGAGAGAGCTCCCACTACCACTTCTCTCATTTTTTTCCATGATAGTTAAGAGGCCAGGTCATTACAATATTTAGCTTTTGCAAATTATGTGTTTGGAACTTTGGATTCAGTTGATAGGATCTGAATGTAAGGGGCCTTAACAATTATCTTGTATCCTCTCAGTTTTTGCTAATTTGAAAGCCAACATTCAAACAAGTTAGCTTATGCAGGGTCCCCCCACCCTCCATCTAGATATTAATAAACAAGACTATTCTATAATGTGAAAAATAATGATGCAGCTTTATTATTTCTTAAGAATTATCTGCCTTGATATTCTTTGGAAGAGTGACATGTGGGGGTAGTTTTTCAAGTTTATAAAAATTACTACAAATTACTTTCCTATTAAAAAAACTTGCATTGAATACTTTGAATGTATGAATTAATTGGAAGCTATATAATTAGTCCTCATTTTAAAAAATATTATGATCACTTTTGAGGAAAGAAACACAAAAAGGACATAACTTCCCAAATTCACTTTAAGATTTAGCCTATTATTCAACTTATTCAATTATATTTCTTTCTGAAACCTTTTTTTTTTTTTTAACAGAACTATATCCCTTGGTCTGTGTTCTGGAGACAAAAAATATACAAACATTTATGAGATCCTCCCTATAACCAATCCTATTCTTTAACTGAGAATATTTTCTGGCTACTAAAAGACATTTCCTATTCTTCACTGTGACCTTTAAATGTTAACTGACTTTAAAGAATAATGTTATCTCCAGGAAACTAATCCTCCTTGTCAAATTTAATTATATAGTAAAGGCTATTTTCTCTAAAAATAATTGCACATGAAAATTAATCTGTAATATCTTGGATTTTTTTTTTTTGGTTTTAAGATTTTATGTTGAGACTTAGCCAGTTTCCACTTAGCTTTATGTTATATTAAAAAATAGGTTTTATATACAAAAAATAGTACCAAGTTATTATTTTGGATATATATATATGCATATATATATATATATATATATATATATATATATCAGAGGTAGGGGATGGAGAACATAGTAAAGACAGACATAATTTTGACTGTAAAATAATAGTCACCTTAGGAAACTCATAGCCTTTTTGAGCTGTAGTTTCCTCACCTGTAAAATGTGGATTAGATGGCTTCCAAGGTACCATATAACTCAAACCTTTTATGATTCTGTGACATCCACAACCATACAATAACAACTTATAAAAAGTAGTATAGTATCCTGTTCCAGCTCATTCTCCTAACAAAACCTAGACTAGCAGGTTGAGGTCCCAGAGGATGATAATTGCTTCTCCCTTAGTTTTCCAGCATTAACTTTGAGGGGCTGATGATTTTCTACTCAAAAGCACCCATTTGATTACTGGTTCCCTAGCTAAACTTAATTAACTCTTCAAAAGGAGTATTTACTAAACTGGTATAATAATAATAATAATAAACATTTCCTAAAATGTTATTTTTTGGGGATCACAAACATCCACTGAATCGCTGGGTTGAAGTTATCCATCTAACCAAGAAGTATTGGTTCTCTTTTTGCTAGAAAAGCACTTATCTAAGCCTTTTTTTTTTTTTTTTTATGGATTTCTCCTCCACTGATTGGTTGGAAGAATTAAACACATCCTGGTCCTGTGTATATAAGTTGGAGGAGAGACCCTAGCACTTGTAAAAGAGGACTGCTGGACTACCACTACTAGTGGTTATTCCACTGTTCCAAAGAGATCATAAAAAAGGGGAAAGGACCCATGTCTGCAAAAATATTTATAAAACTTTTTTTTGTAGTGACAAGGAATTAGAAACTGAATGAATGCCCATCAGTTGGGGAATAGCTGAATATGGTATATGAATGTAATAGAATATTATTGTTCTATAAGAAACGATCAACAGGAGGATTTCAGAAAGGCCTGGAGCAATTTATATGAACCGATGCTGAGTGAAGTGCGTAGAACCAAGAGAACATTGTACATAGTAATAATAACATTGTGTGATGATGAACTATATTAGATTTAGCTCTTGTCAGAAATGCAATGATCCCAGACAATTCCAAGGGACTCATGATGGGAAATGCTATCCACATTTAGAGAAAGTACTATGGAATCTGAATGTAGATTGAAGCATACTATTTTAACTTTTTTTTTTGTTTATTTTTTTCTTTTGTTCTGAGTCTTCTTTCACAGCATGAGTAATATGGAAATATGTTTACCATATTTTAAGTGTGCAACCTATGTCAGATTGAAGAAAGGAGAAAAATTTGGAGCTCAAAATCTTACAAAGATGAATGATGAAAACCTTCTACATGTAATTGAAAAAATAATAAGTAAAAAATGTTCAAAACATAGAGAAACATAAATATGCAATTCTGTGGGGTTTTTTTGTTGTTGTTTTTTTAAAGAAGAGAACTGCTGAGTTCTAAGAGTGACCACTGTACTGTCCAGTCTATTCTTAGTATAGTGCATTTCTCTTAAGTTGCTTTTCTTTAGTGTGTTTAATTTGTCTGCTCTCAGTTCCTAAATAGAGGAATTGTTTCTTAATGGTTCAGTCTCTCCAATGAAAGAGTTAATGGAAGAATGTAGGTTGAATGTATTCTCTCTTTCTTGTTGGAATCCTAGTGTCAACTCAACTTGAAACAAGGTGAAAACTCAAGGGTGATGTCAGAATCCTGGTGTTCACTCAATAGAATTGATAAAGTGCTCATTGGTTCACACCTTAGAGCGAATCCTTACAGGGTGATAAGTTGCTAATACTGATGGAAACAATGCTTGTGTTCATACCTTTAGAGAGCTCATAAGTATCTAAGTACTCAATGGAATTCACACATTTGGGAGAGTTCAAAGTTTAGAAAGAAACACCGAATTCACATGTGCCTCCTTTAAAGCCAGAGAGCACTCTGGGAGATAACCCAGAATCCCTCTCCCTCCTCCCTCCAGAAGGTAGAGTTAACCTTTGGGAGATCACATATATATAGGGAGCTCTTGGAGCTTGGGTTAGTTACTTGAGAGAGTTTTCTTGAGAGAGTTTTTACTTGGGAGCATTCCCAGGAGTCAGAGAGGAGCACTCTGCAGGAAAGCCTACAAGCCCTATCTTCGAGGCAAGAGAGATTCATCGTACCTTCTATCTTGGTGCTGGCTGGAGCCAGAAGGACAAACCTTTGAATTTGGAGACATTTGGGCGGAGCTCTTAGAACCAGGCAGAGAGATAGGCCTGAGCTAACTGGGCTATATTGAAGGACACAATAAAAGATCTAAACGTTTATCACCTGGCTGTGCTTTGGAAAAGAAACACATAGAACACATTCTATCTCCACATAGAATAGGTACAGATCTTGAAGTCTGACTGGCTTGCTTCTGGGACCCCTTTCTCTAAAATAAATAGGTGGGGTTGTTTAGAGTGGACTAGCCCCTTCGGTGTAAAGGCTGATCAGTCCCTTTTCAGGACTGCTCACCTGCCTTTGGTGTCCACCTTCATCCAAATCTCACTTGGGGCTCCAAAAAAACTATAGCAAGGGCAGCAGCTACATCCTAGTGAAAGTGGGCAGATGGGTTAAACTTAGGCTGAGAATAATTGACATGTGAAAATTTCCGCCAGTGAAATGGGCAGATGAGAACAATTTGTTCCAATTGTTGTGAAGGCAGCTGAAGCTAATGAATTGGAGTGCTTAGAGCTTAGAGGAATATTTAAAACACCAAGGTCATCCACTGTACCATAGCCCATCATTCCTCATCTTGTCTTTTGCCCTGCCACTTGACTTTGATGACTGGAAGATAGAGTGAGGTCAATGACTTTGTGCAGCTCAGCTTCAGATCCAATTCACAAATAAGTCAAGATGTCACCCTGTGATGTCATTGATTGTCTTTGAAAATAAAGGACAAACAACAGCAAAATAAATAGGACAGTTTGTGTTTCATTCTTTCAGCCAATCCTAGTATATTTCTTTTGTATCATCTGATTTCATTCAATGGCTCAAAGCATGTTACTCCTTCCAAACTGGGATTAAAGATTTATTCATATCTATCACCTTTGACTGAATTATTAATTAAATGGAGAAGTATAGGAATTATTTATACCTAGTTTATATTTTTGATTGATTGATCCTTTAGTAACTCAGAGGCATTTTTTTCTTTTTTTTTCTTTTCTTTTTTTTTTATTTAATAGCCTTTTATTTACAGGATATATGCATGGGTAACTTTACAGCATTAACAATTGCCAAACCTCTTGTTCCAATTTTTCACCTCTTACCCCCCTACCTCCTCCCCTAGATGGCAGGATGACCAGTAGATGTTAAATATATTAAAATATAAATTAGATACACAATAAGTATACATGACCAAAACGTTATTTTGCTGTACAAAAAGAATCAGACTCTGAAATATTGTACAATTAGCTTGTGAAGGAAATCAAAAATGCAGGTGTGCATAAATATAGGGATTGGGAATTCAATGTAATGGTTTTTAGTCATCTCCCAGAGTTCTTTTTCTGGGCATAGCTGGTTCAGTTCATTACTGCTCCATTGGAAATGATTTGGTTGATCTCGTTGCTGAGGATGGCCTGGTCCATCAGAACTGGTCATCATATAGTATTGTTGTTGAAGTATATAATGATCTCCTGGTCTTGCTCATTTCACTCAGCATCAGTTCGTGTAAGTCTCTCCAGGCCTTTCTGAAATCATCCTGTTGGTCATTTCTTACAGAACAGTAATATTCCATAATTTTCATATACCACAATTTATTCAGCCATTCTCCAACTGATGGACATCCATTCAGTTTCCAGTTTCTAGCCACTACAAAAAGGGCTGCCACAAACATTCGTGCACATACAGGTCCCTTTCCCTTCTTTATAATCTCTTTGGGATATAATCCCAGTAGTAACACTGCTGGATCAAAGGGTATGCACAGTTTGATAACTTTTTGAGCATAGTTCCAAACTACTCTCCAAAATGGTTGGATTCGTTCACAACTCCACCAACAATGCATCAATGTCCCAGTTTTCCCGCATCCCCTCCAACAATCATCATTATTTTTTCCTGTCATCTTAGCCAATCTGACAGGTGTATAGTGGTATCTCAGAGTTGTCTTAATTTGCATTGCTCTGATTAATAATGACTTGGAGCATCTTTTCATATGACTAGAAATAGTTTCAATTTCTTCCTCTGAGAATTGTCTGTTCATATCCTTTGACCATTTTTCAATTGGAGAATGGCTTGATTTTTTATAAATTAGAGTTAATTCTCTATATATTTTGGAAATGAGGCCTTTATCAGAACCTTTGACTGTAAAAATATTTTCCCAGTTTATTGCTTCCCTTCTAATCTTGTCTGCATTAGTTTTGTTTGTACAAAAACTTTTCAGTTTGGTATAATCGAAATTTTCTATTTTGTGATCAGTAATGATCTCTAGTTCTGCTTTGGTCATAAAGACCTTCCCCTTCCACAGGTCTGAGAGGTAAACTATCCTGTGTTCCTCTAATTTATTAATAATTTCATTTTTTATGCCTAGGTCATGAACCCATTTTGACCTTATCTTGGTATACGGTGTTAAGTATGGATCAATGCCTAGTTTCTGCCATATTAGTTTCCAATTTTCCCAGCAATTTTTATCAAACAGTAAGTTCTTATCCCAAAAGCTCGGATCTTTGGGTTTGTCAAAGACTAGGTTGCTATATTTGTTGACTGTTTTATCCCTTGAACTCAGAGGCATTTTCACCTGAAAAGGTGTTAGAGGACCATTTTTTTTTAAAGCTTTTTATTTACAAAACATATGCATGGTTAACTTTTTGACACTGATCCTTGCAAAACCCTGTGTTTCAAAATTTTCCCTCCTTTCCTCCATCCCTTTTCCTAGATGGCAGATAATCCAATACATGTTAAATCCAATATATGTATACATATTTATAGTTATTTTGCTGAACAAAAAAAATCAGATCAAGAACAAAAAAACACTGGGAAAGCAAACAAAATGCAAGCAAACAACAACAGAAAGAGTGAAAAGAGCATTTTTGTTAATTACAATAATTGGAATTGAAGAGTATGAAATACTCTTTTATAATAGGTTCTTTATTTCTCCCTGAGGCAATTGGGATTAAATGACTTGCCCAAGGTCACACAGCTAGGAAGTGTTAAGTGTCTGAGATCAAATTAGAAATCGGGTCCTCCTGACTTCAGGGCTGGTACTCTATCCACTTCGCCACCTAGCTGTCCTTAATAGGTTCTTATATAACACCAAAATTTTTTAACCATTTTTCATCTTAACAATTTAGTTTACAATAAACTGGTTCTCTACAACTACTTACAGAAGATTGTAGTGCATTTCTATTATTTTTGTTTTCTAAGATAATTATAAAATAGAATGCCACTTTATTAATAAATGCCCTCACTTTCTTAATATTTTACAGCTTTTCAAATAATTAATTTCTTTCCTTAGAATAAGAAAAGAGAATTTATTTTACTGTGAAAAGTATATGCCCTTCATCTTTCACCATTCTAAATGTTTGTGATTAGAATGAGAAACTTCGTAGCATATACTTTTTGAAAAGAACAATGAGCATCTCACTGTCACAGAAAAATGCATCATCTTCATCCTCATCATCATTTTCCCTTAATTAGCATAGTACTGCAGAGTTTGTGAAGGGCTTTCATTTGCTTTTTTTATTTGATCCTAACAATATGCCTGTTGGAATCCTAGTGTCAACTCAACTTGAAACAAGGTGAAAACTCAAGGGTAATGTCAGGGTCCTGGTATTAACTCAATAGAATTGATACAGTGCTTGTTGGTTCACACTTTAGAGCGAATCCTTGCAGGGTGATGGGTTGCTAATACTGATAGACAATAATGCTTGTGTTCACACCTTTAGAGAGCTCATAGAAGCAAGAAATATTTAAGTACTTATTGGAGTTCACACGGTTTAGTATGAGATATCCGAATTTACACCTCCCTTAAGCCCTGCCTCAAGAAGGAGTTAAACTTTGGGAGATCATATATATGGAGGAAGCTCTTAGAGCTAAAAAGAATTTCTCCAGAACATTGACTGGGGTCAGAGAGGAACACTCTGGGAGGAAGCCCACAAGCCCTCTCTTTGAGGCAAGAGAGATTCATTGCATCTTCCACCTTGGTGCTGGCTGGAGGCTGAAGAAAGCAGAGGCAGAAGCAAAGGACAAAGCTGCAAGAGCTCTTAGAACCAAGCAGAGAGATAGGCCTCAACTAACCAGCCTATTTTGGAAGGAGAAAATAAACATTTGCATTTTTACCAGCTGGTTGCATTTTCAAAGAGAACTTTCAAATTATATTTTAAAGAACAAGATCACCAACATATGCCTGTCAAGAAGTCATCACATGTTACCCCCATTTTATATGTGAGAAAACTGAGGTTTACCGTTTTTGTGATTTGCTTAAGGCCATACTACTAATTAGTAAATGAATTAGGATAGAACTCAGGTATTTTAAGCTCTATACTACTCTACCGATCCTTATATAGACATCTGCCACCATACATTTATACAGTATAGCACTTTAAAAATTTATAAAACTTTTTTATAGATATTATGTCACTTGATCATTTACAGCAACCCAGTGGTGCAAATAGGATAGGTGTCATAATCTCCTTTTTATGCATGAGATTTAGAGACAATAAATGACCTTCCCAAGGTTATTGGGTAAGAAGTAAGTAAATAATACAGTAGACAAAAATACTTCTAGCCTTCCCCGCCTGGTGTTTCTATGGTATGTTTCCTCTCCCTATCATAATAGCCATAGTACAACAGAAAAACGGGAGAAATCTTTGCTGTAAGACTTTTAAAATGTTATTTTAGCAACTACTCTTTCTTTACCATCCATGTAGCATGTTTTAGTGGTTAGCTGCAATATCAAATTATATAAACACAGACTAACATACTAAAATCTTATCAGAGATTCTACTCCAAATATAATGTAATTAAGATCTTACACTTTGAAAACATGACTTTCAGAATGTCAGTAAGGTTCCTTAGTCCCAGTGATTGGAGGGTGATATGAAAACATTGAATAATAGATACTATATAAGAAGTGATGGTACTTGAAACCATTAATTTTCCTGACATTTTAAACTATTCACAAATTTAGGTTCATAGCTCTTGTGAAATGAAGTAATGTGAAACTTATTTTATAAAAGAAACACTTAAGCATTCACACCACACCTGGTTTTGTGCTCAACCTTTTAAAACAGAGATATATTACTAAGTGGAAATAATGGGTTCCAATCAGAAAAAGAGTTATTCCTCTTCCCTATTGCTGTCCCACAGGCCAAATCCTGAAACTGGGACTCTATTTCCCTAGAAAGTAACATTTCCCCCTTTTTATATACTCTTAATATTTTGGAATATAAGGAATTATAAATCACACACATATATATGTATATGTACATACATATATACATACATTTTATACAATCATGAAATTTTATACTTAAAATACACTTTTGAAATTATACAAACAGTCCAATTGTCAAAATAATGCCTTATTACAATCTCTACTATTGTGGACCATTTGTCACCTGGATTTTGCTCAAACATTTTAAGACATCTCTGTAGAACTGTCGGGTAGCTCTAATTATTTTTATTTTTAGAATTTATTATTATTATTATTATTAAATATTTTTAGAAATAATCATGCCACAATTAGTGAATCAGAAATTTTTTAATAGAAACAATTTCTGTGGGAAATCTGCTTATAAACATGTATCTATTCTTGCCTTTATGTATGTGTATAATCTTTAAATATGTAAGTATAATATACATATATATATAAAACATATTGCATATAACATAAACCATGCTATCAATAGCAATACTAGATTAGAATATAAAATCATTTAGAAAATATTATGAGGAAGGATGATGGACAGTTATAAACAATATCTTGTAAAGCCAAATAAAACTGGTCAATAAAATCAATTTAAAGAAAGCTTGGCAAGACATCTACCCAAGGAAAATCATACTAAGATACTTAAGTGTGAAAATGGGAAGGCAATCAACAACAAGAAAAATACAAAATATTTGCAAAAATCATTATAATAAACTTTTTTTTTCTATCAAGGAAATCTTGGATGTGTTTTAGAAGAAGGGGAAATGGTACCAAAGAGAACAAAAATGTGAAAACTTGCCAAATTGGGATCAAGCACATGTAAAATGATCTGTGATGGAGGCAATACAATTATTAAAGGAATTTAGGGACCAACATAAGATATCTGAAAGCATGGAAGGTTACAACAGAATTAATTATTAATCTTAAAAACCCAGCAAGTGAAATAATATTAATAATTATTAACCTATGTGCCTATTTTCCCATCTATATTACATCTTTATGAGACTTATTTACACACAAATTGAGGGCGTCTTTGATAAGATTATTAATAGAAGACAAGAAGGCTTTTCCCAAGTGATAGTTAACAATGAACCTTTTTTTTTTCCTGAGGCATTTGGGGTTAAGTGACTTGCCCAGGGTCACACAGCTAGGAGGTGTTAAGTGTCTGAGACCAGATTTGAACTCAGGTTCTCCTGACTTCAAGGCTGGTGTTCTATCCACTGTGCCATCTAGGTACCCTCTGGACCATTCTTTACCTTTTCATAATTCATGGAAAGGTTTAGAAAAAATAAGATCCCATTATATTTATTGTTAGTTGATCACAGAAAATATATTTGATTCAGTAGAACAAAATGCCACTTAATTCCATCAATATATTAAAATCATTAAAGATTTTTTAGAAGATATGAAAACAGAAATAACCTTTTACAATGATTCTCTGATAATAAGCTTTAAGCAAAGCATAAATCGAGAGATGTATGTTCACCAAAGATGAGCTATGATGGAAAATGGAACTTAGCATAGGATTCAGGTCAAAATGGGAATCCCATAGATGGTAAGGTCTTCCAGATGTTCTCTTTGCAAATAACATTATCTTGATTACATCAGGACCCAGATCATAGTAGAGCCTTTTAAAAGATACTTGAAATCATTCAAAGGAATTTGGAATAATTCAAAGAAAAAGACCAAGTGGATGAAGAATATCTATTGCCCAGATTTTAACATAAATTTAGATAGATAACCTATAGAAATTGTCTAACAGAATATAAATTATATATAGAAATTGTCTACACGTATATAAAGACAGCACAATTGTATAAATTGGACCCAGAAGAATGGACTAGATTCTATTAGTGAAATTTGAGGACTCCTTTACTGAACCCAAGCTTTGCATGAAAATAAATGTTCATTATTTTAATACCAATACTCATTATGCTGACAAAACATGGAATTTAATTATATCTGAAGAATTAAAAATGAACATCACGCAACATTATGAAGAGGCCTATAGGAAATGTGTTCAAACTGCAATAAAAGCCAATGCACATTAGATCAAATCCTAAAGGGGAAATCCAAGAAAAAAAAAATCATATACCAGCCAGGTTGCCATGGGGAGACAGACAGAGTCATCTGAAAGTTGCAGGAACAAGTTCCAAGTGGCAGCTTTGTCTCTTATTACCCTGTTCCAAGTCACAGATCCAGAATGGAAGAAGGGGCAGTCAGAGACTCTAACCTGTATGTGGAGAGGGAAGCACATTCAGAAACAAGTAGCAGCTGCATGGCTCAGCCCCAGAGCAAAATGAAGTTTCAGCTCCAACTTCCAGTCGAGTCTTTAATCTTCAGAGGAACAGAACAGGGTAGGAATCAAACCAAGGAGTAGCCTTCAGTTCTGTCCCTTTGAACCAGCAGAGCATTCCAGTTGAATGATAGCAGCTGAGTCTAGCAGAATTCTGCTATTGCTCAGACTCAAGCCCAGGTCAGAAACTTGCAGATCTCAGATCAGTGGAGCAGTGAGATTTTGCACTAGATTAGACCACTTTAGGAGCACTGATAACTTTCAGCTTCCCAGCCTGAACAATCCCTCAGAACCTAGGATAACAAAATATGCTATACTCCTAGAAAGCAGCAACAGAATCAACCCAGACAAATAATCTTCCTTCCAGAAGAACACAGAGCCTAGTCCTAACATCAAGTACAAAATCAGGAAGTGGGCTGGAGAAATGAGCAAACAAAAAAAGATTCCCACCATTAAAAAAAAGAGCTACTATGGTAATAAGGACACTCAAGACAAAAAACAATAAGAGGATAACTAAAACATCTACAAGTCTTAAAGAAAAGTAAAGCTTAGACACAGGTTCAACTGTAATTCTTGAAAAAGATTAAGGAAAAGTTTTTTTTAATTAAAAAATTAATAAATGAAGTGAGTGCTAGAGGAAAAGATTGGAAAAGAAATGAGAGATATGGAAGAATTGGAAAGGGAATTAATAGTGTAACATAAGAAGTACAAAACCTTGGCCAAGTAACAAACTCCCTGAAAATTAGCATTGGCTAATTAGAAGTCAACAACTTCATAAGGAAAAATATCTCAGGAAAAAACAATTGACTTAAGAATCATTAAAATGTCTGAAAGTCACAACAACAACAAAAAAAGAGGCTAGACATCATATTTCAAGAAATCTTAAAAGATAACTCCAGATTTCTTAGAACCAAAAGGAAAAATAGAAATAAAAAAATCTACCAGTCACCTCTTGAAAAATAAAAATCCTAAATTGAAAATTTCCAGGAAGATAAAATTTAGATAAAATTCTATCAAGGAAAAATACTATAAGCAACTAGAAAGAATCACACATGATTTAAAAGCACCAGTCTAAAGAAATAGAGAGTTTAGATTATCATATTTCAGAAGACAAACTTACAATCAATAACAGCATTCCCAGTAAGACAGTGTACAACCCTACAAAACTTTGGATGGAAAACATCATCCACATCCAGAAGGAGACCTATGGAGACTAAGTGTGAATTAACACACTATTTTCAAATTTTTCCCCCTTCCTCATGGTTTTTTTCTTTTGTTCTGATTTTTCTCTCCCAACATGACTCACAGAAATATGAAAAAATGAATGTACATGTATAACTTTAAAAAAAGTTAAACAAAAAATAATAAATAATTTCACCTATCCTTCTGCTCTATCTCTACCTATTAAAACTCTCCCAAGTTTTTAAAACCTAGCTCTAATGCTACTTAGCTCAAAGGTCCTCCATGACTTTTTCAGTTCTTGACAGTGAAATATAACAAAGATAAACCAAGGCACATTTTCTCTGAGCAAGCTAACATTGGCAGGGGTGTTACTTGTCAGTAGAATAAATCAATAGATTGCTATAGTTTAGCCAAAGATCCAAGAAGGAAATAATTTATTTTTATAAAATTAAAACCAAGAACAAAACATTATAGGTGACAGATTGGTTAGAAGATGGAATGAAGGTCAAGCAATACTCCCCACTTTCCCTCCTGTGACTAAGAAAAGTTCATCTTTTGAGACCACTTGCAAGGTACAAAATAGTGAACCAGAGTTCTGTGGATAGCAAACCACACATCTATGAAAGATAGCTTGGTGATGAAAAGATCCTAGACCAGACACCCTGGTGAACACTTGCATCCTCCAAGGATAACAGATTTCTTTGAGGCAAGAATAGAACAGTGATTAAGAGAACTGAATTTTAAAATTTAACTCATTATAGATCAGATAAATTTCTGAACAAAGTACAGAGACAAAGAATCATTACTTATACAGTACAGTTTAAAATCAATTAATTCAAAATAAGATCAATGAATAAAAATGATACAAAATCAATTTTAATCTTTTTTGCTTTCCTTCTTTCATTGCAATAGAAGTAATCTTTCCCTATCCTAAACTATTTTGTCTTTATTTTCTGACATTTATCACATGTTTCTTTGTTTTATAACTAACAGTGTGTGTTTATTTCCTTCACCAAACTCCTTGAGTTCAGAAAATTCTTCTTTGTGACCCCACAGTGCCCAGCATATAGCAGATGTATAGCATGTTTACTGAATGAATGAATATGATTAAGTAAAGGCAGGCTATGTAAACTGTGCTCTTTGAAGTAAAAAAATAAGTTCTTTATTGAACATTTTAGATATGTAATATAATTTCAGCATTTTGTTATCCATTGCACATTGTAAATTATGATTTGGCTAATCAGAAGATGAAATTACCTGTAGAAATACAGTCTGTCACAAACTTGTTCAATGACTGGACAAATCACATTGCCCTTCTTTGCCTTCATTTTCTCTTTTGCAAAGTGGGAACAGTAATATCTGCTACTTGTTGATTCAGAGGGAATGTTTATAGAGTGTTTTGAATTAAATTGAAAATACTTTGTGACTAAAATTTTTCCTTATTTGAGTGGCATACATAGTTATCTTTCAGTGACACATTTCAACTTATACAAAGAATAGATTTAAATTTGTATTTTCTGTAATCCCATATTTTGAATTATCTTAAGTTACTTTAATGATAGATGGCAAAATTCTAATTTCCTTCCCCGCAGCTGTGTCATTCTCCTACATAAGAGCTCCTTTTTATGTCAATTTTTGTCAGTCCTTTTGGGCAAGAATTAACTACCATTTTCACATTTTGGTTGATTTGGTCTAGTAATGAACTGTTTACAACACAAACCAGGTGCAGGCATTGAATGAATCATAGGATTAGAAAAGCAAAAACTTTGGCATGGCTTTATGGAAATAACCCAAGATTTTAAAAAATCTAGTAGCTTTCCTCAATGCTATATGACACTATAATTCAGAAAATTTTCCCCAAACAGTTGGGCAGGTCAATAGAAGAGCCAAATTAAGAAGATGGCATAGTCAGAAACAAATTTTTAAAAAAATTTTAAAAGTTAGTCAAAATAAAAGTAAATTTCCCTAAAACAAAATCTTAGCAAAACAGTATACTTAAACTAGTAAAATACAGTTCTCATGAGGCCAAAAATGTATGAAGACAATAGGTCCCTATAAAGTTTGTAGGAAGAATTTTTGATAAGTAGCCCGTGTATAGTACTGCAGAGTCTAGGACTGAATAGAAACATAAATATTTTTCTGTGTCATTTTGTAGTTTTTACCAATTATTTTTATTATTAATGAAATATCAATTAATCTATTTTTTCTTTTTCTTAAATTAACAAACCTTTATTTTCTCTCTTCTAACTCCTACCTTAATTTAAAAGAAAAAAAAAACCTTGGAAATTAATATTCATAGTCCAAATTCCCCAAATTTCCCATGTTCAAAAAGGTATGTCTAATTTTGCAACCTGAATTCATTTCTTCTCTATCAGGAGGTAGCATAAATCACCAGGTGTTCTCTAGAATTCTGGTTGGTCATTACATAGATTAGGAATAGTAAAACTTTCAAAATTGTCTTTATAATGTTGCTGTTTTATAAATTGTGCTCCTGGTTCTGCTCATTTTATCCTGCATCAGTTAATATAGGTCTTCCCAGGTTTCTCTGAACCCATTACATTTTCATTTTCTACAGTACAACATTTTATTATATCCATATACAATAATTTGATCAGTCATTCCTTAATTAATGGGCATCCCTTTAATTTCCATAGTTTTTTTCCATTAAAAAAAAGGAAGGTTATAAATATTTTTATACTTAGAGGTCCTTTTCTCTTTATTTTTAATCTCTGAGATGTAGCCATAGTAAAAATATTACTAGGTCTAAGGGTATGCAATTTAGTGACTTTTGGAGCATATTTCCAATTGCTTTTTATAAAGACTAGACAAATTCATGGCTCCAACATTTCAATAATGTGTGGCTCCCTCACAGCCCCCTCCCAATATTTGTTATTTTCTTTTTTGGGAATCAACTTTACCATTCAGATGGCTATGAAGTAGAAATTCAAAATTGCATTAATCTGCATTTTTAAATTGTTAGTGATTTGGAGCTTTTTCATATAGTTGTTGGTAATTTGGATGTATTCTTTTGAAAACTGCTTATTAGTATCCTTTGATTATTTAACCATTGGAGAATAACTCATTACACATTTGAATAAATTGATTATATGTATCTATTAGAAATTGGAGTTTTTTCAGAGAAGCTTGCTACACATGTTTTTTCAGTTAATTATTAATTAATTGTTCTAATTAAAGCTATATAATTTTGTTTGTGCAAAATCTTTCCAATTTTGGGCAATCAAAATAATCTATTTTATTTTCTGTGATCTCTTCTATCTCGTAGTTGGTTATAAATTATTTCCTTTTTTAGAGATCTGAAAAAAATTTCTTATTCTTCTAATTTCTTTATAATATGACCTCTTATATCTACGTCATATATCCATTTGGAGATTATCTCATAATAACCTTTAGGTGAGGTGTTGGTTTAATTTCTACTACTGTCTACTACTATTCTCTTCCCCATTTTGCTACAGAATACTATACAATGCTCCCAGCAATTTTGTTGAATAATGATCTCAGTAACAGAGTCTTAGGATTTATTAAATATTAACTTGGTTCATTTGCTTCTGTGTGTTGTATGTCTTAGTTATTCCATTGATCATTCTCCCTATTATAAAACCAGTACCAAAGAGTTTTGATGATTAATGGTTTTTTTGGATATTTTGGGATCTGGTACTCACTTTGTACATTTCCCCCTTTCTCTTTAAATTAGTGATCTTTTCTCCTTCTAGATGAATTTCATTATTGTTTATTCAAACCCTATAAAGTAATCATTTGATAAATTGATTGATATATTAATAAGTAGATTAATTTTAGTATTATTGTTACTTTTTTATTATTTTGACCTTTCCATTGGCAATTAGAATTCCTTTAATTATTCAGTTCTGTCAATACTTCCATTAAAAATGTTTTGTAGTTTACATCCTGGAACTCTGCTGAAGATGTTTCAATTAATTTTTACTTGACTCTCTAGGATTCTTTAAGTATACAATCCTATCATTTGCAAAAGTGACAATTTTATTTCTTCTTTGCTATGTTTACTATCTAAATCTTTTTACTTGTTTTATTGCTATAATTAGCATTTCTATCACTATATCAAATAGTAGTATTATTAATGAACATCGTTACTTTACCCCTGATCATAATGGAAAGACCTCTAATTTATCCACATTATATAAAATACTAATTCTTGGCTTTGGATAGATCTCTACTTATCATATTTCAGAAAGTTCCATTTATTCCTAAGTTTTCCAGTTGTTGCTCTTGTTTTCAACAGAAATGAGTGTAATATTTTGTCACAAGTTTTTTTTTCTGTATCTATTGATATAAACATATGACTTTTGCTGTTCTTGTTGTTAATACAGTATAATATTGATAGTTTTCCTAATATAGAACCAACCCCATATCCCTTGTTTAAATTCAACCTGATCACAGAACATAGCCTTTTTTGATATATAGCCGAAGCCTCTTTGCAAATATTTGATTTAAAATATTTGTACCAATATTTATTAGGGAAATTGGAAATGATTTTCTTTTCTTTGTTTGACTCTTCCTGATTTAGGTATCAAGACCATATCCATATCACAGAAGGAATTTGGTAATATCCCCTTTTTCTTTTGAAATAATTAACATAATCCTAGAACTAATTGTTTTTAAAATATTTGATAGAATTCAGTTGTAAAGCTATCTGGTCCTGGGTACTTTTTTTTCTTTCAGATGTTCTTTTTTGTGGCTTATTAATTTCTTTTTCTGAGATTGGGTGATTTACATTACCTATTTCTTATTTCTAAAATTTGGGCATTTCTTTTTTTGGTAGAAATCCATCCATTTCCAAAGTTTGTCTATTGTTTAATATGCTATTTCTTTTGGGATAAAATTCTAGAAAAAGATTTGTTCTAAAGATGCACTTGAAGTTTGTGATCAGTTTCATTCTTTTATTCCATTAGCATTTAATGTGTGTTTACTTTAAGAATAACAAATAGTAGATTTAATGGGTAGTGGGGGAAGATACAAAAGAAATAAAAGAGTAAAAATTCATTGGCCTTTTCACAATTTTCATTCCTCTTGATTTCTCTAACTTTTGCCAGTTTACCACCTAATTATCTCTTTTCTCTAGTTTTTTTTTTTTTTTTGAGGGGGAGGGACATTGCTCTTTCCTGGTTCTCCTACTGTTGGAATATTTACAAACTGTTAAGCCATTAGAAGTGATAGAGACAATAATTATCTAATTTAGCATGGTTCAATATGATTGATTTGATCTTAGAAGGAGATATTTTGGGCCAGAACTTGAAACAAGGTACTAAGTACAACTGATAGAAATGATGCTTGTGTTCATACCTTTAGAGAGCTCATAGAAGCAAGAAATATTTAAGTACTCATTGGAGTTCACATGGTTTAGTATGAGATATCTGAATTTACACCTCCCCTAAGTCCTGCCTCCAGAAAGAGGAATTAACCTTTGGGGGAATTATATATATAGAGGAAGCTCTTAGAGCTTGAAAGACTTACTTCGAACATTGACTGGGGTCGGAGAGGAGCACTCTGGGAGGAAGCTCACAAGTCCTCTCTTTGAGGCAAGAGAGATTCATTGCATCTTCCACCTTGGTGCTGGTTGGAGGCTGAAGAAAGCTGAGGCAAAGGACAAAGCTGCAAGAGCTCTTGGAACCAAGCAGAGAGATAGGCCTCTGAGCTAACTGGGCTATATTGAAGGACACAATAAAAGATCTGAACTTTTATCAGCTGGCTGCGATTTTGGGTGATTATTTACTTGTAACTGAAACTAAAGCTGCCTCCAGAAAACCTCCCCGAGAAACCTTTCTCCCAGAAAGAACCATTATTATTTTAAAGAGAAAAACACCAACATCCTACCTATCTGATCTCTCTTTCTCAGTCAACTTTGCTGGGTCAGTTCATCACTTCCACTAACCATAGGTATCCCATAGGGCTCTGACCTGGACCCTCTTCTCTTTTTTCTCTGAATTATATGGTGATTTCTTCAGTTTCTATAGATTTAATTATTATCTCTATGCTAATGATTCTTAAATCTACCTACATCACCTATACCACCATTTTCCCAGTCCCCAAGCCTCACAATGTCATTCTCAACTTCTTACTGTCTCTCTTGTTCCATATCCAAGCTGCTGCCAAGACATATGGATTTCATGTTTGCAACATCTCTCAAATAAAATCCCTTCTTTCATATGATACGGTCACACCCTGGGGCAGCTTTTCAACATCTCATACTTGGATTATTACAATAGACTCATACCTGAACAATACTAATAGTTTGCTAGTTGGTCTGATTACTACATCTCTCCTCCATCCAGTCACCAAAGTGATGTTCTTAAAGCACAGGTCTGATATGTCACCCCTCTATTTAATAAACTCCAATTGTTCCTTATTACCTTCAAGGTCAAATAAAAAATCTTCTCTTTGTCATTCAAAGCCCTTTATGATCTACTTCTCTTTTTCACTCTGCTTATACTTTGCCTCCCATCATGCTTTTTTAATCCACTAACTCTCACAGTCTTGCTCTTCTATGAAAAAAGATATTCCATCTGTTAGCTCCAGTAGTTTTCTCTCTTTTCTCCATGCTCTCTCTCTTTATCTCTGCTTATAGACTTCTTTCAAGTCCCAATTAAAATCTCATATTCTACAGTGCATTCAAGGTAGAAAATCATGTTTAGTTTTGAAAACGTTGACTTGAGCTGTTAGTAGAATATCCAGGTGAAAATATCCAAAAGGCAACAGACAATACAAGGCTGAAGTTCAAGGGAGAAGAGGGCTGAAGATAATCATCTAAGTTATCCACCATAGAGCTAATAAGATAATTAAATGAGGGAATAAAAAAAGAGGAAAGAGGCAATTATAGAGATTTGTGAAATGGTTCTTGCTTTGTAAGGAAGAGGAGGAAGAGGAAATAATAGAAGCGACTGAATAAAGCAGTATGAAGGTCAAAGGAAAACCAAGAAAGCAGTATCACACAAACCAAAGAAGGAGAGAGAATGTCGAGAAAGGAGCTGGTCAATAGGTCACATGCAGAGATCCAAGGAAAAGGAATACTGAAAAGAAATCATTGGAGACAGGATTAATAGAATAGAATTTGCAATTAATTAATTTGCAAGCAAGAGTTTTGTTTGTTTCTCCTACGTGCTATATCTTCAATTTATGTAGTTGTCACATAACTACTAGTGCCTGAGAATGCTGCATAATTTTGGTAGATATGATATCTCCAGGCATAGACAGCTGAAATTCTGAAGATAAAGAAAATCATGTGGTTACTTAATTACTTTTCCTTCCTATAGAAATATAGCTTCATTAAACCATCATATAAACCAGCTGAAATTCCACCATCAGACATACATAAATGAAGACATACAACAGACTCACTTCCTTCCATTATAAACTAGTCTTCTATTTAAAAAGAAAATGATACCACAAGACTGATATTTTCATTTACAGACTTTCTGAATGAATTGGAAGGGGTCTCCAACTTCATCTAATGTAAATCACATCTAAACTATCTCTCTACAATGCACCTGACTAGTGGCCATCAAACTTTTCCTTGACCTTTTTGAGGGTCAAATAAAGGAGGGAACTTTCTCTCTCCCAAGGAACCCATTTCATTTTCAAACATCACCAATTGCTATGATGCATTTCCTTAGATTGAGCCTAAATTTGTCTGTCAGCAACTTCTACTCATTTCTTCTAGTTCAGCTTTCTGGCGAAAAAGAATAAACCTAATTCCTTTTTCACATAACATGCCTTCAAACACATCTTACTTTTGCTGTCATCTCTCATCCCATTTCTTTTTCCTCCAGGCTAAAGATCTTTGATTTCTTAACTGATTCTCATATGGAATGATCCCTAGGCCTTTCACCATCCTGATGGCCCTCTGTCTTTTCTACAATTTGTCAATGTTCCTCCTAAAATAAGGTATTTTTAAATGAACACAATACTTCAGATCTAATCTGAGTAGAGTGGAATACTACAGAATTATCATCTATCTAATTCTGGAAACTATATATGCAGTTTAAGATCTCATTAGCTTTGTGGGTTATCATGTCTCATTCCTGATTCATAGTAAGCTTGCAAGCCAATTAAGCTGCTTTTTAAATATTAATTGCTTTCTAGACATGCATTCCCCATCTTATACTCATGAAGTTTTTTTTTCTAAACTGAAGTGTAAGACTTCACATTTATCCTTCTTAAGTATCTTATTTGATTGGCACAATATTCTAGTCTGTCAAAACTCTTTTGGTTTCTAGCTGTCTACCAATTTGTTATCTATCTTCCACATTTGTGTTGCCTGAAAATTTGAAAAGCATTTCATTTATACCTTTATCCAATTCATTCGTGTTGATATATTCAATTTCTCAGGTTAATAAGCTATTTATCACTTTTCAGAATCTTAAAAATCTTAGATTTGGAAGGACCTCTCAAAGATTGTCTAATTGAATCCATATATGAAAAGGAATTCACACCTCCCTGTCAGCATCCTTGACAAGTGATCATCTATTTTCTGCTTAAAGACTTTTAGGTTATGAGGTCTTATTCCTGAGGCATTCTAATCTCTTTTGTACAACTCTAATGGTAGAAACATTTTTCTATATATGTCTTTGTAATTTCTCCCCATTGTACCCAGCTCTGTTCTTTGGGTCCATAGAACAAGTGTGATCTATATTCTTTGTGATTTATATTCTTTATTTACTTGGACATAGCTATCATATATTTTTCAACTTTTCACTTCCTTGTGCTAAATATTTCTGGTTACTTAGCTTATAATATGATATTCTCAACATATTGTTCAGTCTCCCCCTTATCCTAAATACTATAGCTCTATTAATATAGTCTAAGATCAAGCTAATATTTTTGATTACCTAATTGCAACCTTCAGTTAAAGAATGTGAGATTTTTACCTTTAATATCACTGAATAGTGGAGAGATCTTTTTTGCCAGAATACCTTTTCTTTGCCCCTGAAATTGTAACACCATATTACATTAAGACTGGTCTTGGATGTAAACAGGGTTTTGTTTGTTTTTGTTTTTTGCTTAAGGATGCTTAGAATACTTGTGTTAGAAGTGAAAATAAATATTCACTCCCTCACTCAAATTAAGACCCTCTGAACTGTTCTTCCAGACTTGAGGAAAATCATGAAATTTCAGAATTGTTCCTCAGTGTCCCATTTTTCCCTATTGAAAGAGATGCTTCTGTGGTATACAAGGAGTCACAATCAGGATTACCTAGGACCTAGCAGATTCCATCTTAAAGGATCAAAAGGCTGGAAATCTGATATTCTGAAAAGCAAAGGAACTTGGATTATAGCCAAGAATAAGCTATCCTGCTAAAATGAGCATTATCTTTCAGGGAAGAAGATGGACAATCAATGATATAGGTGAATTTCATCTTTTCATCAGAAATAGATCTTTTCTATATCAGAAATCAGAAATAATCAGAATATCAGAAAAAAAAATTTATCTCCAAACACAGAACTCAAGAGAAGCATAAAAAGGTAAAAAGGAAAGAACTTTTGAGAACTAGATTTCTGTCATGGGGATACTTAGAGAGTAAGGGTATAATTTGAATTTATTATAATAATATTAAAAAGAAACTAGAAGTGAAAAGGAATTCTTCTGGAAAAAGAGGAAAAAAGAGGTAAAATAAAGGAAATTACATCTCAAGAAGAGGCAAAGAAGACCTATTATAATTGGGGGAAAGAAGGGAGAGGGATGAACTTGTGTGAATCTTACTCTCAACAGATTTGGCTCAAAGAGAGACTATCAGACATTTTTAGTTTCACAGAGAAACTTGTCTCATCTTATAGGAAAGTGATAGAGGGGAAGGAAAAAGAAAGGGGAAGGCTAATGGAAGAGATGCTTCTGTGGTATAGTTTTTCCCCCAGATAATTGTTGGCACTGTACTGTACATACTATGATAAATTTTAGAGATTTCATTCACCACCTTGGCACTATGGATGTTATTGCAAAGCATCCCTAATATTGCTCACCTGAGGATTCTACTGCCTTGTGACATCAACTCAGAAACAGTGTTCAGGGGTCAAAGCTCTGAATTCAAGATATAACTCCAGCAAGCTCAAGAGTTAAGAAGGGAATCACAAAGTCAGGAAGTTCAGGTCAGTCAGGAGAGAGTAAAAAATGTAGGAACTCAAAAAGGCATATATGCATACAGGTCAGAGTTCGAATCATCCAGTTATTTTAACAAGTACTTCTTAGGCATGTGATATATGCCAAACACTGCTAGGTGTCTGAGTATACAAAGACAAAAATGAGACAGTCACTGCCCGAAAGGAGCATCTGGTGTATGTGGCAGGGTAACACAAAGACAACAAAAATAACATATCTAGAAAGTAATTTCCTGGGACAGGAGACTAGCACCTAGGAAGAGGTCAAGGATAGATTTCCTATAAGAGGTAATATTTGAGCAGGTTTGAAAAAAACTAGGGATACTAAAGAGTTGGGATAAGGAGGGAGCATATTCCAGGATTGGGTAGAGGTAAATAAATGAGAGATGAATCATTATATATGGGGAACAACAATGGCTAAAATGTAGAAAATGTAAAGAGAATAATGTGCTTTTAATCCTGGGAATATACTCTATACCCATATTGTGAAGAATATTAAAAACCAAATGGAAGAATTTACATTTTATGCTAGAGAAAATAGGAAGTCACTGGAACTGTCTGAGCAGGTGAGTGACAGGACTGAATCTGTTTTTTAGGAATCTCAAACTGACATCTGTGATGGATTGGAAAGACTCAAGAGAGTTAAGCCAATCAGGACAATGTTATATCAATTCAGGTGGAGAGGTGATGAAGGCAAGAACTATGGTGTGATCATAGGGTCGATAGATGGAAAGGGACAGATACAATAAGTAGAATGGAGAGAACATCAGCAAAGCTTGGCAAATTTTTCAGTGTGAGGTAAAATAAGAGTTGAGAACGGCTTCTAGGTTTTGAACTTAGTAACTAGAGAAATGTGGCTGCCTTGATGGAAATATAGAAGTTAAGTAAAGGGATAAATTGGGTAAAAGTTAAAAGGCTCTATTTTGTACTTGTTGAGATTGAGATGTCTACAATGATATCTAGTAAAAGAAATCCAAGAGACAGTTGTTGATATGGAATTTGAGTTGAGGAGTGACACTATATATAGCTAGATATATCTATCTGGGAAATGTCTGGAGAGACATGGTAGTTGAATTCGTGGGAACCGATGATATCACCAAGAAACAAAGGGTAGAAGGAAGGAAAAAAGACCCAGAAAAGAGGGCTTGTGTAAACCTCTAGTTAGGGTAAAGGACATAGATGATTCTCCAATGAAGACTGAAAAAAGGAATAGTCAAACAGGGAGGAAAATCAAGAAAGAATTATCATAAAAATATGATCTACTTGTTGATTAAGGGAATGCACACCAGTGGGGGCCATTGAGCTAATTTTAAGAGATTAGTCAGTCACAAGGTTACCTTTAGAATTTTGGGTATAGTTAACAGCTGATCCTGTCAATAGTAGTGTATTGGGCTAGTAAGCTCCAAAGGGAAACTTTACACCTATAAATTGTTTGCAAAAAGAAGGCATCTTATCAGAATCCTTCAAAGAGACAAATATTGTCCTAAAACCCAAGAAAGAAAACAACATCCTTAATAAATACTGACACAAAAATATTTAATGAAATATTAGCAAAAAAGCCATTAGCAACATTTTTTTTCCCTAGAGCAACATATTTAAATGATTTACAGTATGATAGGGTTGGATTTATACCAAGAATTTAAGGTTTGTTCAACTTTTGGAGAACTATAAACACAGTAGATCAAATAATTTAAAAAACTGGGGCAGCTAGGTGGTGCAGTGGATAGAGCACTAGACTTGAAGTCAGGACGACCTGAGTTCAAATCTGGTCTCAGACACTTAACACTTCCGAGCTGTGTGACCCTGGGCAAGTCACTTAACCCCAACTGACTCAGCAAAATAAATAAATACATAAATAATTTAAAAAACCTTCCCCCCCCCCAAAAAAAAAGCTACAACTATTTGATACTGGATAAACAGCAGAAAAATTGGTTAGTAGAAGAGGTCATTTAAATAAAGTCAAATATAATAAATCAATTATCTATCAATAAGATTTATTAAATGCATGGTATGTGATAGACATTAATAGCATTGAATATCAAAGAAAAAAATGAGGAAAGCTAGGTGGTATAGTGGTTAGAGCACAAGCCCTGAAGTCGAGAAGACCTGAGTTCAAATTTCATCAGACACTTAACACCTCTTAGTTGTGACCCTGGGCAAGTCACTTAACCCCAATTGCTTCAGCAAAAAAAGAAAGAAAGAAAAAAGAGAGAGAGAATAAAAAGGAAAAAAATGAAATAGTTCCTTCTCTTGAGGAATTTACATTCTATTTATATCCATAAACCAGTAATACAAAATAAATACATATAGAATAAGTAAATATAATATAATTAAATATAAAGAAATTATAGATGGAGGGCATTAGTAATTGGAGAGATCAGAAAAAGCTTTATATAGGAGGCAGTGTTTTGAGCATCTTGAAGAAAGTGAGGGATTCTATCACACAACCTTCAGGACAGAATGCATTCCAAGCATGGTAGATGACCAGTACATAGAGATGGAGAATGCATATGCTCAAAAATCTAAGAGGGAGAGAAAATTGCTGTGGTTATACAAAAGGGTGCCTTTTGTATACATATAAAGGCTGGAAAGATAATCTGAAAGTCTTTAAAAGTTACAGTTTATATTTTATCTTAGTGGCAATAAGAAGCCTTCTCTCTATAGATTACTAATTTATCCTATATAGAGCTTATTTGTACACAGCTGTTTGGATGGTGTTTCTAAGCTCTTCAAGAAGAACAATTGTTGTTAAACCCTTCTTTGTATACCCAGAATTTAGCACAGTGTTTAGTATATAGTAGGCACTTAAGGGTTTTTTGATTAGTTGACTGACTTTGAATGCAAATGGTGAAATTGGTGCTATATAAAAATTGAGTGAAATTTTGGGAGCAATGACTTGGCAAAAAAAAGTGCCATGCTCATGAGGTTGGCACATACTGTATTTTTGCCCAAGATAACATGACTCATTAGACCAGTGGGGAGCAGATCTGATGAGAGAAGCATGATGATGACCAAAAGACACGTAAAGCTTTGGAAGTATGAATTGTGTCTCCATATGTATGTCTTAGTCAAGAGAGTTCCTTAGAACAAAGTTTTCATTCTACTGTTAAAGACAAAAAGATTAAAATTACAAATATTGTTTAAATTTAACAGAATGACTAAAATTCAGTCACATTAAAGGGTAAGTAGTTAATAAATAATTGATTCATAAGAGATCCTTTCCTGTTTTAATTGGAGGACTAAGGATATTAAAGGTCTGAATGAAGAGTCTAACGAGAATAAAAAAGAACCCAGAAAATTGCTTTGCTGACCTCTTGTCTTGAATCTTTGACTATTGAATATCTTGAAAATATTTTAAACTCAAAATTTTCAAAACTGAATTTGTTATTCCATTCCTCTCCCTGCCACAAGTCTTTTCCTCTATTTAGCTGTCAAAATGATCTTCCTCAAGTGCAGGTCTAACTATGTCAAGCATACCCTTCCCTACCAATTAAACTCCAGGATCCCTATCACCTACAAGATCAAAAATAAAATCCTCCAACATTCAAAACTCTTCATAACCTGACTGCTTCCTTCACCCTCACATACCTTTCCATTTTTATTATACCTACAGTTCTCTTCCTCCTTCATATACTTTGCAGTCCAATGACAGTAGCCTTCTTGCTGCTCCTCTATCCAAGACTCTCCATCACTAAATTCTTGGCATTTTCTCTGGGCTGTCCATCATGCTTGGAATACTCCCTTCCTCTGCCTGGCTTTCCTGACTTCTTTCAAGTCCCAGATAAAAACATATATTCTACAGGAAGCATTTTCTGATCTATTTTAATTTTAGTGACTTCCTCCATTGATTATCTCCAATTTATTTTGCATATAGCTTTTCAATACATAATTGTTTGCATGTTATTTCCCCTCATTAGATCGATCTGAGATTACACAGAACAGAAAGCAGAAGAACAAAGATTTGAACCTAGGTGCTCCATTGCCAAGTACAAATGAGCTCAGTATTTTGACTTAGGCCAACCTTACTTATTTCCCAATGCTTATTGAAAAATAAGACCTAACCTGCCATCTGGGGGAGGGGGTGGAGGAGGAGGGGAAAAGTTGGAACGGAAGGTTTTGCAAGGGTCAATGCTGAAAATTACCCATGCATATATCTTGTAAATAAAAAGCTATAATAAAAGAAAAGAAAAGAAAATAAGACCTGTTCCAAACAGCAGTTTGGAAGAAACACTGCTGTTGAATTATTGGAAATATCAAGAAATCTTTCATGGTCTGTGAAGAGTTGTTTGTTTTTTAAAATACATTTGATTTAATTTAAAGGTGCTTCATTGCAAGAATGTTCATTAAGGAGATATGACTCTATTTAACTTTTCCTTTTCCTCTTCTAATAAAACATTATAAAGAATTCCATTATACCACAGGTAATAATAGTATATAAAACTATCAACTGTCCACAAGTTGTCACTGAAATAAATTCTCCCAGTAAAGAGAACAAAACTTCTGTCATTTGTTAACTTGCAGTTGACAGAACAATTTAGGAAAAAAAAAAAAAAGAATTATGAGTCAGTGATAGCCAATTTAGTCTGATCCTGTTTTGTAAATTGACTCATTAGGTCACTTTTCAAAGAAAACGGCCTTGTTTGTGGAGAAAACTTCCTCTCTGTTTCTCAGTGTCAGTCAACATCAGTAGAGACAATAGAACTGAAAATGCACTTGCTGAAGCCTTGGTCCAGTAAAATCAGTCCCTATTCTCATAAACAAGTCCCTGGTAACAAGGATCTTCCTGGAGGGCCTCCAATAGGTATGTACAATATAAACCTGTCTTCTGATTTAAATATTGAGAGTTCTTAGATATTAAAATCACTTAAGCCCTGAGAGACTGAATGAGTTTGTAAGGGCAAAGGAGGCCAGCATGGGTTGCCTCAATGCACAAAAAAGAATCCTCCAGAACTTCTATTTTAGTAATACTCAAATTGAACTTCCTTTTCCAAGTTTTCTAGCTCTCCTCTGACCTTTTTGGATGTTATTCTTTTATCTTTGTTCATGAATGTCTCTTGGAGATTTTCTCCTGATTATTGTGCTGTTTGAAATTTCTCTCTTTGGAAATAACTCATCAGGCTATTTAATAAGCAACTTGCTTAAATTGTAAATATCAAATACTATTTTTTAACTACTCCTAAACCAGGCATTTTAGATGTCTCATATAATTCTTGGATTTTTGTTTGTTTAATTAACATAACAATAAATGTCTAATTCATTTATTCTGTAGCAGAATTAATTTAGATAATGATTAAGTCATTTGTTACTTTTAAAGCTCCTGATTCTATTGTGTTGACAATGATTTTAATAGGCTAATGGACTCTCAGTACTTTGAACTTAAAGATGATTAAATGTGAGCAATTTTCACATTTCCGCATTTAACAAGATGCATCTTTCAATCAGACAAAATATAGATAAATTCTCCCCACAGAAGTGTCAGAAAATTCAAGAAATCTTTCATTATTCTTATTTCTATATATTTAAAAAACTCATAACATTCTTTTAAAAAATAATAATAGCTTTTTATTTTTCAAAATACATGCAAACATTTTCAACATTTACTCTTGCAAAACCTTATATTCCATATTTTTATTCTTCCTTCCCTATGTCCATCACCTAAACATGTGCAATTTCTCCAAATATATTTCCACATTTATCATGGCACATAAGAAAAATAAGATCAAAAAGGTAAAAATGAGAAAAACAAACAAGCAAACAACAACAACAATAACAATGAAAATACTATGTTGTGATCCAAATTCAGACCCCATTCTCTCTGGATGCATGGAGATGGCTCTCCATCACATGTCTCTTGGAATTGGTCTGAATCACCACATTTTTGAAAAGAGTCAAGTCCATCACCATTGATCATCACATAATCTTGTTGTACAATGTTCTCTTAGTTCTACTCACTTCTTTTAGCATCAGTAATGTAAGTTTTTCCAGGCATTTCTGAAATCAGCCTGCTGATAATATTACATTGCATTCATATACCACAACTTATTCAGCCATTCCTGAAGTGATGTCCATGAGCTCAGTTTCTAGTTCCTTTCCAAAACAAAAAGGGCTGCTACAAACATTTTTGCACATGTGGAAAATGCCACGCCATTTTCCAGTTTTCCCAGGAATTTTTGTCAAGTAATGAGTTCTTATCCCAGATTAGTATAGTCATTATTATGTCTTGTGAACCTAAACTATTCCACTGATTAACTACTTTGTTTCTTAGCCAAACCAAATGGTTTTGATGACCACTGCTGTATAATATAGTTTTAAGTCTGGTACATCTACACCACCTTCATCTATATATTTTTCATTAATTCTGACCTTTTATTCTTCCAGATGAATTTTGTTATTATTTTTTCTGACTCTATAATTTCTGGCAATTGGATTGGTATGGCACGGAATAAATAGACTAATTTAGGTAGAATTGTCATTTTTATTATATCAACTCAGCCTAGCTGTGAACACTTGATATTCTTCCAATTATTTAAATCTAAATTTCTTTGTGTGAAAAGTATTTTGTAATTGTGTTCATATAATTCCTGGTTTTGTCTTGGCAGGTAGATACCCAAATATTTTATATTATCTAAAGTTATTTTAAATGGAATTTCTCTTTCTATTTCTTGCTGTTGAACTTTGTTGGTAACATATATAAATTTTGATGATTTATGTGAATTTATTTTATATCTTGCAACTTTGCTAAAGTTAATTTTTTTTAATTTTTAAAATTGACTTTCAAAGTATTCTATCATATCATCTACAAAGAGTGATAATTTTGTTTCCTCATTACTCTAATTCCTTCAATTTCTTCTTCTTCTTTTATTGCTAAAGCTAACAATTACTACTACAATATTGAATAGTACATTCTGGAGAGCAATTTGGAACTATGCTCAAAAACTTATCAAACATGCATACCCTTTGACCCAGCAGTGTTTCTACTGGACTTATATCCCAAAGAGATCTTAAAGGAAGGAAAGGGACCCACATGTACAAAAATGTTTGTGGCAGCTCTTTTTATAGTGGCTAGAAACTGGAAACTTAGTGGATGCCCATCAGTTAGAGAATGGCTGAATAAATTGTGGTATATGAATTTTAGGGAATATTGTTGTTCTGTAAGAAACGACCAATAGGATGATTTCAGAAAGGCCTGGAGAGAATTACATGAATTGATGCTGAGTGAAACGAGAAGAACCAGGAGATCATTATACATGGCAACAAGAAGACCATATGATGATCAATTCTGATGGACATGGTTCTCTTCAACCATGAGATGATTCAAACCAGTTCCAATTGTTCAGTGATGAAGAGAGCCATCTACATCCAGAGAAAGGACTATGGGAACTGGACCACAACATAGCATTTTTGCTCTTTCTATTATTGCTTGGTTCCAGTTTTGTTTTCCTTCTCAGGTTTTTTTTTCTCTAGATTCAATTTTTATAGTGCAGCAAGATAACTGTTTAGATATGTATACATATATTGGATTTAACATATTTTAACATATTTAACATGTCTTAAACTACCTGCCATCTAGAAGAAGGAGTGGGGGGAAGGAGAGAAAAATTTGGAACAGAAGATTTTGCAAGAGTCAATGCTGAAAAAATTACCAAAGCATATGTTCTGTAAATAAAAAGCTATAATAAAAAATATTGAGTAGTAATAGTGACAGTGGGGCAACCTTGTTTCCCCTTCAATTTTATTGGGAATGCTTCTAATTTAACTCCATTACATATGATATTAAGTATAAATTCTACAAAAAACTCACCATGAGTTTGCAGGAAGGTTGGAGTTCTTGTTTCCTTAAGTCAGAGAATATGGTTACTTTGGGGAAATAAAAAAAAGTTGTTTCCCCAATTTTTAAAGATATACTCTGGCAAAATACTTGTTAGATGTTATTGTGTGCTAGACATTATGTTAAACATTGAGGATACAAAAGGCCCATACAGTTCTACTCTGAAAGAGCTCACCTTCTAAGGTGGGAGATAAAAAATATCTCTGTACACTTTCAAGGAAAGCTTTGGGACCAGGGAAGGCCTCCTACAGAAGGTGAGATCTGAGTTAAATTATTAGGGAAGTCAGGGAAATTAAAAGGGTAGAGGTGAAGAGAGAGAATTCCAAGCATGGGGAAGGGCTAGTGTAACTAGCCCTAATAACTAATATAATATGGAATATTATTAGTAACTAATATAATATGGAATGTCTTGTGCAGGAAATGATAGGTCAATATTGCTGGATTATGGAGGATGGAAAAGGAAGTAAAATGCAAGATGACTGAAGAAGTGGGAAGAGAACAAATTGTAAAGTGCTTTAATTGCCAAATAAATGGCTTTATATTTGATCAGGTAGGTAAGCAAATGCCACTGGAGTTTGTTGGGTAGGGAAGTGACATGATCAGATCTATGCATTAGGAAAATCATTTTAATATTGGAGGATGTATTGGAGTAGGAAAATATGGATGGGTGGAGAGACCAACCAGGAGGTTATTTCAATGGTCCAGGTGAGAGATGATGAGAGTAATGGCTGGGGAAGTGGAAAGGAGGAATACATGAGAATATTATGAAAGTAAACATGAAAAGATTTGACAATGGATAAAATATGTTAAGTGAGTGACAGTTAGGAAATGACATGGAGATTGCAGACCCAGATGATCTAGTACTATAGGATAGAAACTAGGGCTCCATATATAGATTTGGGAAGCATATATATAGAAATAGTTGAATCTGTAGGAGCTGATAAAATCACCAAGTATGAGTCCAGGAAATAATCCTGGGGAATATCCAAAATCAGTGGGCATGACCTAGATGAAAAACCAAGAAAGAAGATTGAGAAGGTTGAGAGCATTTAAATAGGCATAAGAAGAACTAAAAGAGAGCAAACCAATAAACAGCATGAGATTCTGCAAGGATCAAATGAGATAACATGTAATGTGGTTTACAAATCTTAAAATACTTAATGTCTGCAATAAAATAATATTTTACTGGATTAACTCCTTTATTTTAGAGAAGAGGAAACTGAGGACAAAAAGGTTCAATAACTTCCTAAAAGTCATAAAAAAAAGAAAAAGCAGAGTCAAGACTAGAATCATGCAGAATCTAAGAGTTGAAAAATACCTTAGATGTCATCCAACAGAACCAGTAAATGAACAAGAATCTTTTTTCTAACATACCAGATGAGTTATGTTTTAGTCTTTGCTTCAAGACCTTTATTAGGGAAGGCACTATTTTCAAAACATATGCATGGATAATTTTTCAACACTGACCCTGGCAAAACTTTGCATTCCAAATTTCCCCCTTCTTCACCCCATCTCTGCCCCTAGAAGGAAAGTAATCCAATATATATTAAACATATTGAAAAAATATATATATATGTTAAATCCAATATATGTATACATATTTATATAATTATCATCTTGCACAAGAAAAATCATATCAAAAAGGAAAAAAAATGAGAAAGAAAACAAAATGCAAGCAAACAACAACAAAAAAGTGAAAATGCTATGTTGTGATCCACACTCAGTTTCTATAGTCCTCTCTCTGGATATAGATGGCTCTCTTCATCACAAGATCATTGGAACTGGCCTCAATCACCTCATTTTTTTTTTAAAGTAAAGCTTTTTATTTTCAAAACATATGTATGTATAATTTTCGAACATTAACTCTTGCAGAACCTTGTCTTCCAATTTCCCTCCCACTCCTAACCCCTCCCCTAGATGGCAAGTAATCCAATATATGTTAAACATGATAAAAATATATTTAAATCCAATTTATAATATAATAAAAATAATTTAATTAAATTCAATATATGCATACATATTTATACAATTATCTTGCTACACAAAAAAAATCAAATCAAACAGGAAAAAATGAAAAAGAAAATAAAATGCAAGCATTCCCTTCCTTTATTTTCTCTTTGGAATATAAGCCCAGAAACACTGCTGGATTAAAAGGTATGCACAGTTTGATAATCATTTGGGCATAGTTCCAAATTGCTCTCCAGAATGGTTGGATCAGTTCACAAGTCCACCAGCAATGTATCAGTGTTCCAGTTTTCCCATATCACCTCCAACATTTGTCGTTCTCTTTCCCTGTCATCTTAGCCAATCTGAGAGGTGTGTAGTAGTATCAGAATTTTCTTAATTTGCATTTCTCTGATAGTGATTTAGAGCACCTTTTCATATGACTAGAACCGGTTTCAATTTCATCTGAAAATTATCTATTTGTATCCTTAGACCATTTATCATTTGGAGAATGCCTTAAATTCTTATAAATTTGAGTAAATTCTCTATATATTTTAGAAATGAGGCCTTTATATCAGAACCCTTGAATGTAAATTTTTTTTCACAGTTTATTGCTTCCATTCTAATCTTGTCTACATTGGTTTTGTTTGTACAAAAACTTTTTAACTTAATATAATTAAAACTACCTATTTTGTGTTCAATAATGTATTCCAGTTCTTATTTGGCCACAACTTCCTTCCTTCTCCACAGATCTGAGAGATAAACTATCTTTTGTTCTTCTAATTTTCTTATAATTTCACTCTTTATGTCTAAATCATGAACCCATTTTGACCTTATCTTGGTATATAGTGATAAGTGTGGGTCAGTGCCTAGTTTCTGCCATACTAATTTCCAGTTTTCCCAGCAGTTTTTGTCAAATAGTGAGTTCTTATCCCCAAAACTAGAACCTTTGGGTTTGTCAGACATTAGATTACTATAGTCATTGATGATTTTGTCATGTGAACCTAACCTATTCCACTGATCAACTAGTCTATTTCTTAGTCAGTACCAAATGGTTTTGATGATTGCTGCTTTATAATATAGTTTTAGGTCAGGTACAGTTAGGCCACCTTCATTTGTATTTTTTTTTTTTATTAATTCCCTTGAAATTCTTGATCTTTTGTTCTTCCAGACAAACTTTGTTTGAAAGAATTTTTTCTAGATCTGTAAAATAATTTCTTGGAAGTTTGATTGGTATGGTACTGAATAAGTAAATTAATTATCATTTTTTATTATATTAAATTGGCCTACCTATGAGCACGTGATATTTTTTCCAATTGATTAGATTTGACTTTATTTGTGTAGAAAGTATTTTGTAGTTGTGTTCATATAGTTCCTGACTTTGCCTTAGCAGGTAGATCCCAAACATTTTGTATTATCTACAGTTATTTTAAATGGAATTTTTCTTTATATTTCTTGTTGCTGGACTTTGTTGGTAATATAAGTTTTTTTTTTTCATTTTTGAAGCCCAAATTTGTTCCTTTGCAATTTCTGCCTATTCCTCCTACTTCTGCCCTTTGAGACTAAATATGGCAACTCTAATCTTTCTTTGATTCAACAACTTTTTTTTTTGAAACTATTTGAAGACAGCTTTCAGGATTTTCCCAAACTTTCTCTTCACCATGTAAAGCTTTTCAGTTTCTTCAACAATCATTATATGTAACATCCTAGAGCAGTGATTATCTACACCCCAAGTTGTTCATGGTACCATCCAAAGGGGTCTGTGACAGACCTCAGGGGTTAACTAACTGGAATCAATAGGTAGACCACATCTTTGTTATAATTAACTGCAGAAATTGTTTCCAACACAACCTCACTTTCCTTTCACTCATTATTACCCAATACTCACTCACTCCTTCCCCTTCTGCAACTAGCCTTCTCTAACTGTACAAATACTGAACCTTTCCCCTATGACCTGGACACTAGAATAAACATCTACAAAGCAAAATTCCTTTTCTCTTTCTCTTATCATCCTCTTAATCTTCCATCACTTTATGGCTTCAGCAACTGTCTTTTGAAAACTGTCTTTTCCTTATTCTAAGTAACTGACCAATAAGAGATCTGTTTATCCTTTAAAAAATATATTTTGGTGGGACAGAACAAATCAATCAGGATGAATAGGAATCAATTGATTGCAAACAATATCACAGATTTTATTACATTAACTTTTCTTCAAAATGCATCTCTCTTGTGAATTTCTTTATTTTAGTTGAGGGCAACTTGTAGTCACCTAGATTCACAACTTGAATATTATCCTTGATTCTTCATCATCCCAAAAAATTGCTAAGTTTTGTTGATTCTTCAAAACATTCAAATCATCTTTCACATCATCTCTTTTTCTCTACTCATTCAACTACCACCCTTGTCAGACCCTCATTCTTTCTCATTGAATGGCCTATTGCAATAGTTTCCTTATTCTTCTTCCTGCCTGAAATAATTCTCCGTTCTAATCTATCCTAACACACCTGCCAAGTTGATATTCCTAGAGCAAAGATCTGACCATGTCACTCTACTACTCAGTAAACTCAAGTACTTCCATGTTGACTTTAAAATCAGATATTATATTTTTATCTCTTCCTTTTAAAATTTTATTTTTGTTGTCTGTTTAATAATGGACACAATTATTAGTACATGTATGTAATTTATAATATTTTTCTATTTTTTCTTTCTTTCTTTCTAAGTGGCAATTTAGAGTTTGGAGCCTGTTGAACTAGAGGGGCTTCAACATCCTGGTCTCTCTCCTCTAGGTGCTAGAACCCAAATCTCTTGACTTTTTGTTAAGTATTCTTTTCACCATACAAATGGCCCTTTTTCATCTTTCAGGTATTGCTGTCACTGTAATGACAGTTGACTGCTAGCTTTTTAGATAGACAATTTTCTGTGTAATGCTCACAAATATAACACATAATAAGCACTTGAAAGAACACAGAAAAAGAGATATTGGGTCAAATTTTGGGAGAGACAGAATTCATCTTTAATGACAGGTCCTTTCAGTACCTTTTCTTCTTTCAATGCCTCCCTTCCCCCAAACCATTGAAACACCTTTTCCTCTCACTTTCCTGCTCCAAAAGTTCTCTCTTGACAAAAATCTCACTTTTAATTCTCAGTTGCTCAAATATACACTAGACGTGTCACCCAGGTATGGTCTTCCCTTACCACATCTTAGGTTGTTCCTTTGCCACCATATTTCTTTTCTTTAAAATGTGTTCGTCCTGGCACAGAATATGTATTTCTTAAATGCATATTGATTGATTGCTTAGTTGATTGATTGACTATTAGAACTGGAAAGAACTCCAGAGGGTGGTTCAATACAAAATGGAACAAGTATTCCCTCTACAACATACCAAACAAGAAGCCCACCTCTACCTGAAGATCTCCGATGATGGTGAATCCATTACTACCTTAGTAAAGCTCATTTTATTTGCAGATAACTCAGATTCATAATATCTCAGTGTTGAAAGGGATTTTAAAGGTTATCAAGTTCAAACCATGAAAATGAAATTCCTTTTATGTTGTAGTAGTACAATAAATATTTGCTAAATGAATGAATGACAGGCACTCAGTGCTTTGCAAATGACAACAACAAAAAAGTTATTATGGAGAGTAGAGCCCAGAAAGCAGAGTAGCAAGAAGAAGTAGAGCAAGTTCTCTGCCCAAACTGCTGCCAACAGATCCAGAAAATGTACCAGCTCAAATCCTGATCAAGAATCCAAGGGAAAAGAAAAATATGAGTAATTTGTCCAATTCAGATGGCATAGGGTTAGATGGAGAGAAACAGGTTAGTAGACATTGGGGATGGGTCTGACCAGAACATAACATATAGCATTACTATGTCCAGGAACTGTGCCCAAGGAATACAAGATCCTAGTTCCATATTCGGGCAATGCAGTCTTGTGCAGGATATGGGAATTGGTGCCAACTGGTAACTTTATCACCAGTTCTGAATCACAAAGTAGACTGAGGAAGAAAGAGGTGAAAAACACTTGTAGTCCTTAGATCATGTGTCTTGAGCAGGAGGAAGTTGAGAAACAAGAAGCAATTATATGGCACAGACTACAGAAGTGGATTTGGGGCTCAGTTCCAGTTTCTAAGTCCAATAAAGAAGAATAACCAAAGCAGAAATTCCAGATACGAGGGGCAGATAGATTTCACACTAGACCTCAAGTCAAAAATACTCATCTTCCTGAGTTCAAATCTGACCTCAGAAATTAGCTGTATGATCCTGGACATGTCACTTAACGCTGTTTGCCTCAGTTTCCTCCTCTATACGATGAGCTGGGAAAGAAAATAGCAAACCACTCCAGTTATCTTTTCAAAGAAAAAAAAGAAAAAGAAAGAAATGATGAGCTTAATATACTTATAAAAACATGGATAGACTTTCATGAAATAGGAGTGAGGAGGGCAGAACCAAGATGGTGGACTAAGGCTAGGAAGCTCCTCTCCCACTTTTCCTCAAAAACCACATGAAACCAAGCCTCTGAACAGAATCTGAGAGAATGAAGCTACTCTTCAGATCAAAATAGATTAGAAGTGCTTCAAGAAATTCAAGAAAAAAGATCAGTCTCACTAGGGTGAAAGGGTGTTTAGTCTAATTCAGAAGGTATCTGGGAAAGTCAATGAGAGGATCTTAATCACAGTAGATCAGCAGAAGTGCTCATAAAGGATTTAAAAAGGCAAGTAAGAGTAATATAAGAAAAATTGGAAAACAACAAGAGGTATGCAGGAGAGTCAACAGCTTGGGGGGAAAGACAAAAAACTGACTGAAGAAAACAATTCCTTAAAAAATATAATTGGCCAAAAGCAAAAAAAAAAAAAAAAAAAAAAAAATCTACTGAAGAAAATACCTTGGAAAGTAGAATTAATTAAAATGGGGAAAAAAAGATACAAAAACTAACTAAAAATCATATATTAAAAACTAGAACCAGCCAAATAAAAGCTAATGACTTTATGAGACATCAAAAATCAGTCAAACAAACTAAAAAGAATGAAAAGATGGAAGAAAATTTAAAATACCACACTGGAAAAACGGATGACTTGGAAAATGGATCCAGGAGAGACAATTTAAAAATTATCCATCTACCTGAAGGCCATGACCAAAAAAAGAACTTGTATAGCATTCTTCAAGTTATCATCAAGGAAAACTGCCCTAATTGAGTAGAATCAGAGGGCAAGTAGCTATTGAAAGAATCCATTGATCACCTCCGGAAAGAGATCGCACAAGGAAAACTCTGTAACTATAATAATCTCAAGGAAAAAATACTATAAGGTGCCAGACAAAATAATTCAAGTATTGAGGAGCCACAATCAGGATTACTCAGGACCTAGCAAGTTCTACAGTAAAGGATATTATATATCATATTCTGGAAGGCAAAGGACCTGGGATTACAACTATCCAGTGAGACTAAGCATCATCTTTCAGGGGAAGAGATGAATCTTCAATGAAATAAGGAATTTTCAATCACTTCTATTGAAAAGACTAGAACTAAACAGAATATTTGATCTTTGAACACAAGACTCAAGAGAAGCATAGAAAGATAAACAAGAAAAAAATTATTTAAAGGTTAACCTGTTGTAACCCTAGATGGAAAAATGATACTTCTAACTCTTAAGAACCATATTTTTTATTAGGGCAGTTAGAGGGGACATACATAGACTGAAGGTGTGGTTATAAATTGCATCTGACGTGATGACATTAAAGAAAAAAGATATTAAGGGTGGGAAAAGCGTTGTAGTGGGAGAAAAGGAAAAGGGAGGTAAAATGGAATAAATTAGCTCACCTAAAGAGGCACAAAAGACCTAGTACAAGAGAGGAAAAGAAGAGAGGGGGATGAGCATTCTCTGAAGCTTAATCTCTTCAGTTTTGACTGAAATAGAGAATAGCATAGTCAGTTGGATATTGAAATTTATCTTACCCTCTAAGGAAGTAGGAGGAGAAAGGGGGAAAGAAAAGGGAGGAGACAGGGTAGAAAGGAGGGCAGAAACATTAGGAGAAAGGGATAAGAAAATAGAGAAGGGGTGGTAGAAGGGAGGGCAGGTTGAGGGAAGGGGTGGTCAGAAACAAAACTACTAAGGAAGGATAGGGTAGAAAGAAAGAACAAAAGTATATGCAGGGGAGAAAACAGGATGGAGGAAAATACACAGTTGGTAATCATTGTGAATGGGATGAACTCGCCCATAAAGTGGGAGCAGATAGCTGAGTGGATTAAAAACCAAAAACCTACAATATATTGTTTACAAGAAATACATTTGAAACAGAGAGATATATACAAAGTAAGGGTAAAAGGGAAGAGCAAAAATCATAAACAAAAAAGGCAGGGCTAGATATTCTGATTTCAAGTAAAACAAAAGTAAAAATAGATCTAATTGAAGGAGATAAGGAAGAAAACTACATGTTGTTAAAAAGTACCATAGACAATGAACTGGTATCAACACTAAATATATATGTACCAAGTAGTATAGGATCCAAATTCTTAGAGAAGTTAAATAAGTTACAGGAAGACATAGACAGCAAAATTATACTAGTAGAGCACCTCAACCTCACACTATTAGAATTAGATAAATCTAACACAAAAATAAACAAGTAAGAAATCAGGGAGATTAATGAAGTCTTAGAAAATTTAGGTATGATAGACCTCTGGACAAAATTGAATAGGAATAGAAAGGAATACCTTTTTCTTAGCAATACATAGGACCTACACAAAAATTAACCATGTATTAGGGCATTAAAAACCTTAGAACCCAATGCATAAAGGCAGAAATAGTAAATCTCTGTCATGAAATAATGAAGAGCAAAATGAACAGAACCAAGGGAATATTGTATACAGTGACAACAATATTGCTTTAAAAACAACTTTGAATCAATAAATTATTTTAACTATTATAAACATCCAAATTAACTACAAATAACATATAAAGGAAGATGCTATCTGCATTCAGAGAAATACTGCTAAATAGAATTATATATAGAATCACACACACACACACACACACTAGACAGTTAGGTGGTACAGTGGATGGAGCAGCCCTGGAGTCAGGAGGACCCAAGTTGAAATCCAGTCTCAGACATTTGACACTTAGTAGCTATGTGACCCTGAGTAAGTCACTTAATCTTGGAAAAAATCTAGCATTTACATACATATTTGTTTCTAATTGTAGGCATTCTCTGGGGGGAGGAGGGAAAGAAGAAAAAAATGTACATGATAACTTTATTTTAAATTTAAAAGAATAGAAAGTTGTATGTAATATATTAACAATTCAAGTGCAACAATCTTTAAATTATACTGTTATAAAAATATTTTTATTCCATAAATTAAAAAAAATTAAAGAAAAAATTACTCCAGAATATTGACAAGCAAAGCCTTAAATAAAAACATACTGGGACCAAAATTCAACTAGAATACCTAGAAGAAAGGCAAGAGTTAAAAAAAAAAAAGTTTAAAATGTTTTTATAAACAAAATGAAGGAGAACTAGAAGGGGAAGAATAGAAAAGATATGAGAGCCATGGAAAAAAGAATTGGAAAGAAAATTAACATCTTGGCACAAGAGGTACAAAACCTTGCCTAAGTGGTGAACCTCATGAAATTAGAATGGACCAAATAGAAGCCAATTATTCCATGAGACAAGAAATATTTAAACAAGATCAAAAGATTGAAGGAAAATATAGAGTAGTGTTCTCTCTAAAATATAATGTTCTCTGTTGAGGTTTTCTTGGGGTCTCTGGAAGCAGCCTTCGTTTCAGTTTAGTATTTACCACAAGAGTAGCCAGGGGTTAAAGTCCAAATCCTATATTATCTCTTTCAACGTCTTGTCTCCTTTCCTGGGGCAGGGTTAGCTTTCTTAAAGGTCTATCTCTTTCCTTGATTCCAAGAGCATGAGCTCCTGCCTCCTTCTCTGGCTTGAATCTCTCTGAATCCAAGGATTTGTGCTTCAGCTTCCAGTCACCACAAAGGTGGACGATGGAATGAATCTGTCTCAGCTTCCAAGAGCTTCGAGTGTGCTTGTCTTTTCTGGCCCTGAGAGCTTTTAGCTTATATGTTCTATACTGAGTATATACCAATCATATCACTAGGAAATCATTATTTGTTGTAGGATTAAATCAATGCTAAACTATATTTGACTGTCTCCTCAATTCCACTTAGTACCTTGTTTCAAGTTCTAGACTGTAACATCTCCTTGTAGGATTAAATCAATCATACTGAACCATGCTAAATTAGGTAACTATTGTCTCTATTAATTCCACTGACTTAGTACCTTGTAAGAATCCTTTGTTTCAAGTTCAGAGTTCTGGCCCATAACAATCTCATGGCAAAAATAACTCATATAAGGAACAGATTAAAGAGAAAAAAATTAAAAATGAATGGAATACTTGAATTGTATGATGAAAAAGGAGACTAGACATTTATTTCAAGAATCTTAAAAGAAAATTACCCAGATCTCTTAGAACCAAAGGACAAAAAGGAAACTCAAATAATCCACCTTAAAATAAAAAAATTGCCAAACTACTATTATAGTAGTAATAGTAAACCTTGAAATCTTTTTTAGATGACAAAATGACTTTTCTATTTTGTACTCATGCAGGTGATGAAACATATGGGCATCTGTGGATATTCTACCAGAAATTTTTTCTCAAATTGACTTTCATTCCCTCATAGCAATTTTTTTTTCTCTTGCCATTCGGTAAGTTCTAGCTCTACACAATTTTACCATTGTCAAACTAACATTTTTCATTTTTTCCTCACAAGAGTAATGTTAGAGACTTTATTTAGTGCTTTTTTTCTGAAATGTAGATTACCTCTTTTAAAATAAATTTTATCTATATCTTTGCTTTTATATTATCAGATTTTCTCCCACTCCCCTGTCCTTCTCCCTCCCAAAGAACCATCTCATCAAAAGAATTTTTTTTAAAGAAAAAAAGGAATGAGGGGTTAAAAAAAAAAAGCAAAAACAAATCAATGTCAAAAGAAGTTTAAAAGTATATACAATGTACCACTCGTGGAATTTATACTTCTGCAAATGACTAAGGTAGTAATGTCTTTTCAATTTTCTTCTTTAGAACTATGCTTGTGAATTGTAATTTTGCAACATTCATTTTTGATTTAATGGTTATTTCTACTTATATTGTGGCTATTATGTATATTGTGGCTATTATGTATATTGTTTTCTCATCTTTGCTTGCTTCACTCTATTTATTCATGTAAATCTTCCTGTGGGTCTCTGTATTCATCATATTCATTATTTCCATTACTTTCATGTAACACAGTTTATTTAGCCATTCTCCAATTAAAGGGCATCTACTTCATTTCCAATTCTTTGATACAAAAAAAGTATTTCTATAAATATTTTAGTATATATGAGATCTTTACTTTTATCAGATATCTCTTTGTGGTATATGCAGGCTATTAGAATCTCTGGGTCAGAGAGTTTGGACATTTTACTCACTTTATTTTACAGAACCCACAGTTGCTTTCGAAAATGATTACACCAATTCATAGCTTTGCCAAGAATGTGTTAATATGTCCATCTTCCTCCAACCCCTTCATCCTAAAAGGTTACTCCATCTGAAACTCATACCTTGTAAGATACTCTCTGCCACTGAGGTTCTTCCTTCTGATTGGAGTGTGAACAACTCCCCTCAGAACTTCGATTTCAGGAATATATGCAGGCCAGCCAACTCTTGATTTCCTACCAGTTTATTCTTCTGAACTTTTCCAGCATGATCCCTTGACGACATCTTCCCCCATCTTTTCAGCTTCCCTATTAGAATGTAAATTTCCTGAAGGAATGGACTGTTTTTCTTTTTGCGTGTATTTGTATGATTTAGCACATATCCTGGCACATAGTATGAACTTAATAAATACTTGCTGACAATGCAAATACTTGCATTGTAAAATGCAGAAACTTTTCTGTTAAGTGGAATCAAAGTTATCAATTTTATTTTTCATACTCATCTTTCTCCTTGATTAAGAGAACACCTCCTACCCAGGGCTATGAAAGATAAGTATGTGATCTTGGTTTTTTTATGGTATGATTTTTAACAATATTATATATTCATTTTGAATTAATTATGGAATGTGGCATAAGATATTGATTTTCATCTAATTTCTGCCAGATTGTTTTCCAGTTTTGCCAATAGTTTTTATCAGTTAGAAAATTCTTTCCTAAGTAATTTATGCTTTCTGGTTTACTTGGCACTAGGTTACTGATTTTGATTATTTCTGATTCTCCTTTGTCTACTCTTTTTCAAAGATCTACTTATCAATTTCTTTAGATAACAAATTTTTAGAACTACTGCTTTATAATGTAATTTGATGTCTGGAAATACTATTTCTCATTCATCCCTACCTTTTTTCATTATTGATTCTATATTTTTTGCTTCTCCAAATGAATTTTGTTTTGATGTACATTATCAAGTTTGAATCTAAATGTTATGTGCTACATTCATTCAATTATATATTTTTCTATAATATCAGAACTTAATTTTTTTCATCAAAAACACTAAACATAACAGTATTTGTGTTAACTTTTCAAAATGAGATTTATTGATGGAAGGTATATGGGGAAACTGGGACAGTATACTTTGTTGGTAGAGTTGTGAACTGATCTAACCATTCTGGAGAGCAATTTGGAGCTATGCCCAAAGGTCTTTCAAACTGTGCATACTCTTTGATCCAGCAGTGTTTCTACTGTATCCCAAAGAGATCTTAAAGGAGGGGAAAGGACCCACATGTACAAAAATGTTTGTAGCAGCCCTTTTTATAGTGGCAAGGAACTGGAAACTGAGTGGAAGCTCATCAGTTGGGGAATGGCTGAATAAGTTATGGTATATGAATGTAATGGAATATTATTGTTCTGTAAGAAACAATCAGCAGAATGATTTCAGAGAGGCCTGGAGAGACTTATGTGAACTGATATTATGTGAAGTGAGAAGAACCACAACAACACTGTACACAGCGACAAAAACATTATGTGATGATCAACTGTGATGGACTTTTTTCAGAATATGAGGTGATTTAGGCCAATTCCAATACTCTTGGGATGGAGAGAGCCACTTGCATTCAGAGAGAGGACTATGGGGACTGAATGTAGATCACAACATAGTATTTTCACCTTTTTTTGTTGTTGTCTGCTTGTTTTTTTTTTTTTCCTCTCTCATTTTTTCCCCCTTTTTGATCTGATTTTTCTTGGACAACTTGATAAATGTGGAAATATGTTTAGAAGATAGAACATGTTTAACTTATATTCGATTACTTGCTGTCTAGGGGATAGGGAACGTGGGGAAGGAGGGAAAAATATGGAACACAAGGTTAGCAAAGAATGAATGTTGAAAACTATGTTTGCATGTATTTTGAAAAGAATAGAAAGCTATTATAAAAATAAAAATGGGATTTATAATTTAGCAATACAAATACTGATTAATCTTTTATTAGCCATGATTAATCACTAATCAAACTGTGTATTTTCTGCAGGCTGGAGTGTACAAATAACTAAGTGTAGATCTTTTCTGATTCTTTATTATATTGTTCCAAAGCTTAGCAAAAGCCTCTGGGTTACTGAGATTTCCATATGCTCTCATTAAATAGATGACCTTTCCATTCTTTGTGGCTCCTCTGCTGGTTCCTATTTAATCCAATGCTGAAATGCTGCAATTTGACCACAGCTGGGTTCTGGTTTCATTTGGAGTTAAAGGGCTCATCCAGTCTCTTCCATTACTCAATGGCTTTTTAATGTCTCCTTTCTAAAACTCTCTTTCTCAATTCCTTCTCTCCAGACCTCCATTTCCTATTTCACATGGCTTATCAGTAGAGAAAAAACTCCTGACATTGTAATTTTCTCAGAAGAGAAAATCTTGATCTTTGAAACCAGTATTTATACTTATGATGAATTTACATCAAATGTCATCTTATTAACATCTTAAACATGATCAAATGCCTATCCTTTCTGGTTTTATAGATATCATATTGGTTTTTTCAATACTGAACTTTTAAAATATTGTTAAATGGAATTTAACAAAGCCTTGAGGAATACACTCATCTTCCCTGGGCCTCAGTTTTACCATCTCTAAAATAAGAGCATTAGGCCTGATTATCTCTGAAGTCTTATCTTGCTTGGAAAGTGTAAGATTCCTAAATTAAGATTGCAAATGATTTTTTCAAATTTCCAATGGATTCCACTGCTCATTGATTCAGGAAAATGAAGTTAGATTAGATAATATCCATGAGTTGATAGTAAAGTGACTTCATTAAGATTGTAGAATTAGATCCTTTGAAAAGGAACCTCTAAGGTCATCTACTTCAAATCCCTCAGTATAGATATGTGCCAATTTGCCAAAAGGACACAAAAACTATTTTTTCTTTCTATAGATTTCTGAGCAATTTATAATCCCTTTACCTTACCTTACCTAGTTAAACTCCTAGCTATTTATGGAAAACTCTAATACAATGAGTGGTGAGAATGGAAAGGGGAAGGGGACATTCAGTTTGAAAGGATGTTGTAGAGAATATTATTACTGAAATTGATTTTAGGTTTAGATGGCAACAGGTAAAGTTTGCCTTTTTTTTTATTTTTTTTATTTTTTATTTAATAGCCTTTTATTTACAGGATATATGCATGGGTAACTTTACAGCATTAACAATTGCCAAACCTCTTGTTCCAATTTTTCACCTCTTACCTCCCCATCCCCTCCCCTAGATGGTAGGATGATGTAGATGTTAGTATAGTAGATGTTAAATATATTAAAATATAAATTAGATACACAATGAGTATACATGACCAAAACGTTATTTTGCTGTACAAAAAGAATCAGACTCTGAAATATTGTACAATTAGCTTGTGAAGGAAATAAAAAATGCAGGTGTGCATAAATATAGGGATTGGAAATTCAATGTAATGGTTTTTAGTCATCTCCCAGAGTTTCTTTTTCTGGGCATAGCTAGTTCAGTTCATTACTGCTCCATTAGAAATGATTTGGTTGATCTCGTTGCTGAGGATGGCCTGGTCCATCAGAACTGGTCATCATCTAGTATTGTTGTTGAAGTATATAATGATCTCCTGGTCCTGCTCATTTCACTCAGCATCAGTTCGTGTAAGTCTCTCCAGGCCTTTCTGAAATCATCCTGTTGGTCATTTCTTACAGAACAGTAATATTCCATAATATTCATATACCACAATTTATTCAGCCATTCTCCAACTGATGGACATCCATTCAGTTTCCAGTTTCTAGCCACTACAAAAAGGGCTGCCACAAACATTCGTGCACATACAGGTCCCTTTCCCTTCTTTATAATCTCTCTGGGATATAATCCCAGTAGTAACACTGCTGGATCAAAGGGTATGCACAGTTTGATAACTTTTTGAGCATAGTTCCAAACTACTCTCCAAAATGGTTGGATTCGTTCACAACTCCACCAACAATGCATCAATGTCCCAGTTTTCCCGCATCCCCTCCAACAATCATCATTATTTTTTCCTGTCATCTTAACCAGTCTGACAGGTGTGTAGTGGTATCTTAGAGTTGTCTTAATTTGCATTTCTCTGATTAATAATGACTTGGAGCATCTTTTCATATGACTAGAAATAGTTTCAATTTCTTCATCTGAGAATTGTCTGCTCATATCCTTTGACCATTTTTCAATTGGAGAATTTGCCTTTTTTTTTAAATCCCTATGCTTGTCACCCTTATTTCTGCCACATGGTTATACATTTAAATATATATTGTTGATAACAATTACAATATTGAATATTTTTTTAAAATTACATTGTTATCCTTCTAAATCCTTCTAAATCTACCATTTCACATAAGAAAAATCTTTTAATTAAAAAAGAAAAAATCACAAAACTGTCATTACATTGAAAAAATTAGGAAATATATGAAATGTCTATACCCATGCACTGTCTCCCCCCTTATCTCTATAAAGTAATGGATGGAGCTGTTTTCTTATTTTGTATCTCTTCTTTGGGGCTGTGCTTTTAATTTTAATTTCTCAACATTCATTTTCAAGTATTTTGTGGTTGTTCTTTTCATTTGCATTATTATAGTCATTTTGTATATTGTATATATGGCTTTACTTCCTTCATTTTGTATGAGTTCATGTAAAATTTCCATGCTTCTCTATATTCATCATATTTTCATTTCTTATAGCATAAAGATATTTCATTAGATTCACGTACCACATTTTGTTTAGCCATTCTCTAATCATAGAACATCTGCTTTGTTTCTAGTTCTTTGTAACCACAGAAATTGCTGCTATAAATATTTTGCTTTTTAAGGGTCTTTAAAAAAACCCAACAACCTCCTTGGCATATATATCTAGTATTGAAATTTTTGGATCGAATGGTATAGGCATTTTAGTCCCTTTATTTGTAGAATTGCAAATTTTTTTTCAAAATGGCTAGACTGATGTTAATTTATTAGTGAGCTTATCTTCCTAAACCCCTTTAATATTGATTACTCCCATTATCGTCATTTTTGCCAAATTTCTAGGTACAATACAAACTTGAAAGTTGGCTTGATTTTATTATTTTTATTATTAGTCATTTGGAGCTTTTTTTAATATGGTCAATTAGGCAGAGGTGGTCAGAGTTCCAAGTGCAGCTCAATCAAGGGCCATATCTTAGGGAAATCCATGAGCTTTTTTACTCCTTTCATCTGTAACTGAGATTCTTAAATTGGGGTTCATGAACATTAAAAAATAAAATAAAACAGTTAAACTAAACTCTTGATAGCTATATTTCAATATAATTGGCTTTCTTTGTGATAATTATGTGCTTTATTTATTCATTTAAAAACATCATTCTAACAAGGGGCTCAGGGGCTTCATCACATAAAGGAGTCCACAACAACAACAAAAAGTTCAGAATGCCTAGTAATATCCTCTTGTGATGATAATTTTTTCTCCTCTAAGGAGTTGTTATGAAGGTAACCTTTTGGTAGGCAACTAGTGTGCAGATTTAGGAGCTCCTGGCTTTCAAACTTAGAGGTTTTCAATCAAGGCTACAGACACCCATTTTAGAATTACTGCCCAATCATTTTTTCTCAGGGAAAGAGATAGTGTAGATAATTGAGCTAAAGCACTGGAATCTGGTCTTAGGCTCCTAGTTGCTGAGGAACGTAACTTCAGAGCGTATGTGTTTACTTTGGTTCCTGTAGCACTTTTTGCATGAAATATTTTGGCTTTGGTTTTCTCATCTGTGAAAATGAGTTTAATAATACTTATTTTACAGGAAAATTGAGAGAAATGGCATTTCTTAAAGTTAGAAAAGAATTTAAATTATACTAAATTAGCAATATCAAAAATTTAAGCATAGTGATAACAATAAGCTGCTTCTTAGCAATTCTTATTCTATTCCTGAAAAAGAAATATTATATTGATTTACCTTTTGGAAATATAGAAACTCTTTAATCTTATTAAATAACAATAAATAAAAATCTACTGATACTGCAAAACAGGGAATTACATAAGTTGTTGTTGTTTTTTGAAGTAGGCTTTCAGATAGCTTGAAGTCAGATATGTTAAATGTTATCATATACACTCCTTTTAAAAAGGGAGTATATCTTATTCCCCCTCCCCCAATGATCTGAATATTTAAGAGATGTTAGAGAAAGGTTAATGATGATAAAGGGGCAGGTAGGTGCTGCTGTGAGTAGAGTGCTAGGTCTGAAATCTGAAAGATTTGAGTTCAAATCTGCCCTCAAGCACTCAGTAACTGTTTTGACCCTAAACAGATCACTTAACCCTGTTTGCTCTCAGTTTCCTCATCTATATCTGGTGGAGAACGAAATGGCAAAATTTTTTTTTCATTTTTTTGCCAAGAAAACCCTAAGTGGGGTCGTGAAGAGTTGCATATAATTGAAAGATGACTAAACAACAACAGAAATAATTATAATGAAGACAATGTGTTGTCACTCAGCCGTTTCTTAGGCTTGGAAATGGTAATCAAATGTCTTATGTATAGTTATCTAATCTACCATAGTTTTAATGTGGAATGTTACTCAGGGCAGTTCTGCCAGTCTGGTTATCAGATTCTCTATAGTTTTCTGCTTCTTACACAGAAAAACAAACAACTTGACTCATGGACCTGACTACTTATAAGTTCAAATGCAGGGGTGGCCTTCCATGTTTCAATGAGAGTCCATGTCTTACATTTCTGGTGGACATTACATAGTAATATCCTCCTGAATATAATAAAAGTCACTGTCTGCAACACTAGCACATAGCAAATATCAGAATGTAGTCTTTAGCACCACAACTTCCGAGTGTTAAATTTTGGAAGATTTATTTTTAGATTTTTTTTTTTCTTAAAGCATTACACAAAAATTAAACAGATCCATTACTAGATTGATGAATCTGGACAACCTAGCAAGGAAATCAATGCGTTTTCTTTTTTTGACCATGGAACCTCTCAAAGACTGTCTATTACTTAAGTTAAAGGAGGATTGCCTTCTTTATCAGTGGAGGGAGTACCCAAACTGATGAAATTAACATCTATTTCCAAAATCTTAAATTTGCATAAATATAAAACATATGTTATTATTTCAAGAATAAGCATACTACCTTACCTCATGACTCTGTTTTTATGAGATCTGCTTCTGTCCTCTTGCTCGATTCTTTAGCTTCATGGGTGTTAGACCACATATGGAAGAGTCCAACAACACTATAGTTAAGAAATAAATACAATTTTATGTAACATGTTGTCATTCATGTGTCTGATTCTACACTCTCTCTTGTACTTTATCTTTATCCATACTTTTCTTGGTGAAGATTCTGGAGTGTTTTGACACTTCTTTCTGCAGTGTCCTCATTTTATAGATGAGGAACTGAGGTAAATAAGAGTTAAGTGACTTCATAGCTAATGAGTCTGAGTTTGGATTTTAACTTAGAACTTCCTGGTCCAGAAAGAGATCAGTGCTCTCTATTGCAACATTTAGTTGCTCCTTGTGCATCTTAGACTTCGGAAATATCTCCTTGATTTTTTTCCTTGAATTTCAAATAAACTCTAAGACCCAAACAAAAGAGCTTCATTCATTTCTTATTCTTTCAACAACTGCTATTGAGAGCTTATTATGTGTACAACATTCTTCTATGCTTTACAAATAAAATACAAAAGGTCCTTGATTCTGGGGAACAATTAATTGGAGAAATAAGAAATACATGAAAAATTATTTAAAACCTTAAGAGAGCATATGGTGATTAGAAAGTTTCATAAAGTAGAATAAACTACCCAGAAATATAGTAGGATCCCTCTTCTCTTGATGTTTTCAAGTAATGAATAGACAATCATTTTTCTTGAGAATCCTGTAGAAAGAATTCTTGATCATATAGAGGTACCTTCCAACTATGAATTTCTCCAGAGGTAGTTAATGAGTGAAATAGACAAGAAGAACTATAGGAATTCAAAGAAATTGACCATTATTTTTGGCTAACATAGGAAGAAAAACCTTCCATGATGTGGGTAAAACTTGAGCTGGATTTTGAAGGATATGGACAAAAGTAGTAGAGGATATTTTATTTTATTTCATTTTTGGAGACAAAGTTAAGTGGTGCCTGGGTTACATAGCTAGTAAGGATTTGAGGCCAGGTTTTCAGTTAGGGCCTTCTGACTCTGGAAATATACCACCTGACTGTTGGTGTGGTATTGGAGAGCACCACTTTTAATTATATATTCATCATTGGCATGAGAAAATCATCTATGCATCCCTGGACATATCCAGGGATAGGATTTTTTGACAGATTTCTTCTTTTGAATTTCATTTTACTTTAATAGCTTTTTATTCTTCAAAATATATTCAAAGATAATTTTTGACATTCACGCTTGAAAAACCTTGAATTCCAAATTTTGTTTCCCTCCTTTCCCCCTACTTCTTTCCCTAGACAGCAAGCAATCCAATATAGGTTAAACATGTGCAATTCTTTTAAACATACTTCCACATTTATCATGCTGCACAAGAAAAATCAGATCAAAAAGAGAAAAAAATGAGAAAGAAAAAAACAAGCAAGTAAACAACAACAACAAAAGTGAAAATATTATATTGTGATCCACATTCAGTCTCCACAGTTCTCTCTCTGGATGCAGGTAGCACTCTCCATCCTACGTCTATTGGAATTGACCTGAATCACCTCATTGTTAAAAAGAGCCAAGTCCATCACAGTCGATCATCACATAATCTTGTTGCTGTCTAAAATGTTGTCTTGGTTCTACTCCTTTCTTTCACTTAGCATCAGTTCTTATAAGTCTCTCCAGACTTTTCTGAAATCATCCTGCTAATCATTTCTGGAGAACAATAATATTCCATTACATTCATATACCATAACTTATTCAGCCATTCTCCAACTGATGGGCATCCATTCAGTTTCCAGTTTCTTTCCACTACAAAAAGGGTTGCCACAAACATTTTTGCACATGTGGGTCCTTTTCATGGAGGGCATGTTTAAATAAAAAGAACTACATGACTAACAGTGTGAAGGTGGGTACAGCAAGCGAAACTATTAGATGATGCATAGAGTTTATGTTATGGTAGCAGTGAGAGATAAGGTTAGAAAGGTAATTTGGGGGTCAGATTTTGAAAGTCAAGCTAAGGAATTTGGACTTAATTCCAAAGGATAATTATTATAAGGAAGCCTGAGGAGAATGCTTAGAACCTGAAGTTAACCAAAGAACAGAAGCATCTGATAAGATTTACAATGTGAGGAAAGCAGATTCTGATCCAGAGAGAAGAAAGCTATATCTGTATCCAGCATGTAAGTCACACTTTTAGGAAATGGGAAGCTAGGATAGCACATGTAAGTTCAAAACTATTGGGAAGAAATTGTGAATATATGTACTTATCCAGGGAAAATGACCTTTGATAAGGATGCCTTAGCTTCCTATTATATACAATCAGAAGGTGAAAATAAAGCATAATGATTATTTTCATATTCAATAATAAATCTATGATTATTGTATTGTAATTTGAGTTTTGAATTTAAAATATGATAAACATTCATGTAAATTTCTTACCAATATGGAGGAGTGCTGGAGAAAATAAAGCATCTTAATTTATGGAAGTCCTAGGGAAGTCTTATCTAACACCTAATAGCAAAAGTTGCTTCAAGGGTAGAGGGGAAATGTCAGGGAAGTAATTTCCCTGTCTACTCAAGATTCAGTCTCAATGAAATGCCACAGAAGGAGTGAGGAGTATAGATTGGGGAAAAGGGGGACAATACTTGACTTGGATTAAAAAGAGGCACAGGCGCAGATGCTACTTCTGGTACTTACTAAGTGATCATGTCAAGTCAGTCACTCAGTGTCTCTAATTCTCAGGTTCCTTATTTGTAAGATAGGAAAATTATACTTATAGTGCTTCCTTCACAGAGTTGTTGTGAAGAACAAACAAGGATAAAGATTAAACCTGTGATTTTCCTGGCACAGGGAAATACCCTGGATGAGGAAACTCCTACTGATGCAGATTAGCACCTTTTCTACTCTTAAAGTTTTAGAGAATTTCCTAGGTCATAATGAGGGTAAGTGACTTGCATAGATAACATACATCAGAAATATAATTTGAAGGGAGTTGTTACTGGCTTTGAGGCCACTTCTCTATATAGAAAATTTTATTGAAATGCCATCTCTTATTACAAAGAGGCATTTTAAGATGAATTTAATATTTGATGTGCAAGCTATATGACATTAAGGGAAGAGTTCAGAGGCTGGTGGGTCCTAGCCATCTTATCATAGGGAGCACTTTGTTGGTATTCGTTTCATCCTCACTCCAACCAAACTCCCCTTTCCAAAGGGACTATATTCTTAGAAGCCCATCCAGCCCAATTTACAAATGGATGGCTTAGTTAAACTGTTCTTCCACATGTTTGGGATATAACACAGGAGTGGTCGTCTTTGTGGAATAACCTGGGCCAGCCGTCTTCTCCTATGGATAAGGAAGAATGTTTCTTGTACAATGCAATGCAATACTAGCTCTTTCATTACTCTTCTGAGCCCTGTTATATTTCACGATAGATTACACACATGTTCTCGATTCTATTAGACAAGCATTTATTATATACCTTCACTGTGCAATGCATAATGAACACAAAAGTGACATCATCCTTATCCCCAAGAAGCTGACATTCTACTCCAAAGTAGGAAGTGTATAATAAGAAATGTTGTCACTTTTTTCTCTTGTACAACTGGAGACTGTTAAAGGTCTCTGGGCAATCTCCATTTCTCTGTCACTCTCTCTGGCAGGGGGAAAAACTTGATGAAAGAATTATTGAATAATACTGATGGTTCAAGAAGGGTGAGGAAGAGATAAAGCAATGTGAAAAAAATTGGTGATGACATGGAGCTCCTGGAGTACTTCCCAGAAAAACCTAAAATACAAAGGAGGAAGGAAACCAGCAGGGGGAGAAAGAGGAAGGCTGTTCCATGGACAAATACTGTAGAAATACTTCACCCTTTCCTTTTCATACCCACTGTATAATCCCTTGTGCGAATATAACAGTTATTATGTTACTGGAATATTTTTCAGTTGTGTCTGACTCTTCATCATACCATTTGGAGTTTTCTTGGCAAAGATACTGGAGTGGTTTGTTATTTCCTTCTCCAGTTCATTTTATAGATAAGGAAACTGAGGCAAACAATGTTAAGTTGTGTCTTTCCCAATGTCACAAAGCTAGTAACTGAAGCCAGATTTGAACTAATGGAATATTATTGAGGGGGAAAGGGAAATAAACATTAGGGTCAGGCACTCTGCAAAGTACTTTACAAATATCATCTCATTTGATTCTCAACAACTCTATTGGGATTGGTAGCCTTATATCTCCATTTTACAGATGAGTAAACAGAGACTAAATGATTTGCGGAGGATCACTCTAGATCACAGCTAAAAAGTATCTGGGGCTGAATTTGAATTCAGATCTTCCTAATTCTATACCCAGTGTTCTTATTCATTGCACTACTCAGCTTCCTCTATTTTTTATTTTTTAATAATATTTTATTCTATTTTTTCCAATTATATTCAAGAAAATTTTTAGCATTAGTTTTAGAGTTTGAGTTCCATTTTTTCCCCTCCCTCTTTCTCCTACTTTCTTTCAAAAATGGTAGCAATTTGATGTAGGTTATACCTGTACTGTCATGTAAAACATAGCTCTATTTTGTCACAATTATAAAAGAAGAAATAGATGAAAAGGAAAACAAACATGAAAAAGAATATAATAAGTGAAAAAATAAGCTTTGATGTGTATGCAGAGTCCATCAGTTCTTTTTCTGTATGTGAATAGCATTTTCCTTTCTAGTCCTTTGTATTTATCTTGGATCATCGTGTTACTGAGAAAAGTTAAGTCATTCATAGTTGGTCATCATACAATATTACTGATACTTTGTACCATGTTTTCCTGGTTCTGCTCATTTCACTTTGCATCAGTTCATACAAGTTTGTCCAGGTTTTTCTAAAATTTATTTATCATTTCTTACTGCACAATAATATTCCATTACATTCATATACCACAGCTTGTTCAGTCATTTCCCAATCGGTGGATATCCCTCAATTTCCAATATTTTGCCACCATGAAAAGGGCTGCTATAAATATAGATGCACATGTAGGTCCTTTCCTTTTTTTTCATGATTTCTTTGGGATACAGACTTAGTAGTGGTACTTCTGGATAAGAGAAGGCACAGTTTGTTTGCCTTTGGGCATAGTTCTGAATTGCTTTCCAGAATGGTTCAATCAGTTCACAACTCTACCAACAGTACAATTGTGTCCTAATTTTCCCATATCTGCAACATTTATCATTTTCTTTTTCTGTCATATTAGTCAATCTGATACATGTGAGGTGATACCTCAGAGTTTTTTTTATTTGCATTTCTCTAATCAATGGTGATTTAGAACACTTTTTCATAGACATAGATAGCTTTGATTTCCTCATCTGAAAATAGTTCATATCCTTTGATCATTTATCCTCTGGGGAATGGTTTGTACTCTTATAAATTTATCTCAATTCTCTATATATTTGAGAAATGAAGTCTTTATCAGAGACACTTGCTATTTTGTTTCTCAGCTTTCTGCTTTCTTTCTAATCTTGGTTGCATTGGTTTTGTTTGTGCACAAGTTTTTTTTTTTTTTTTTTTTTAATTTTAATATGATCAAAATGAAGGAAAACCAACCAACCAAATAAAAAGACTTGCATAATAAACTTTCTATAGGAAATCTTTCCTGATTCATTCATATCAGTTATCTAGTCCTCAAACTGAAATTTGAAACTATGCATATTAAAACTATGCATATAAAAACTGTTTATTTGGGAGGCTAGCAAATATTTGGGGAAGAAAGGTATAACAATATGTAGAATGGCTGCTGAATCCAAGGGCTCTGGAGCACTCTTACTTTCTCTTTCAAGGAATCCTTGCTCTGGCCTCCCAGAAGATAAGAAGTTCTCTGGGGAGCCTGGCTTTCAAAGAGTGGAATCAGGATCATCATCTCCATCATCATCACCACCACCACCACCACCACCACCTCCTCCTCCTCCTCCTCCTTCACCTTTTTGCTCTCTACAAGCCCCAACCTAGAGTCCTGAGGAAAAGCATTTAATTTTAAATTTGGCTCATATCCAGGGCCTTTCCCCCCAAAATAAGTAAAAAGTACTTTGTAAATTGTAAATCAAGTATAGGAGAGTTCTTTCCTCTACACAAAAGAAATGCTTAACACAAAAGACTTATAAGTTTGACAAAAACTTAGATAAGTAACATTCTGTTTTCCAGAAAGTTGATACTTAAAACACTGAAATGTGAAGAATTAATTCAACTGTTGAGTATTTCATATTTACAGTATATGCACTGTTTTCTGCAAAGACTATATTCCTAGAAAACAGGACAAGATTTGGGTTCTTAGAGATAATTCTCTTTTCTGAGAAGAAGCATTATAGTAGATAAAGAGGACATTTCCCATAATACAACTGGTACCAACAAGTTTTTGATCTTTTGAACTCAAAAGATTACCCCAAGGCTGTAAATATCCATTTAAGGCTTGCTGTTTGATCTATGTTTAGAGAAAGTAACATAAAACAAAAAAGGCAGCCAAGACTTTGAGATTCAAAATTAATCTCACTCAGGCCAACATATCCTCAGTCTGCCATGTGGAGACACTGACATTTTTGCTTGGAGGTAGGAGCTCCCTATCTCATCCCTCCATGGAAGCTCAGGAAGAGATTCCGAGAATCCAGACATTCTAGGCATATAGGAAGAGAGTGGTTCAGAGGGTGGATTCACCTCCTTTACAGTCTCCTGAAAGGGTATCTTTTCCTGGTTTAATGACCAATCTCCTCTGACCCACTTCCTCCTGCTGCCATCATGTTGACCGGGAGATTCTCTGTCATCCCACAGCACCATCTTTCAGGACTAAATTAGAGCACTTGGCTGCCTATAAATGACCAGGATGCAGGCTCAGCACTCCATGAGGTGGTCATTAGTATCTTCTATCTCCAGTTAAAAGTGTTTTTTGTCTTCAGCAAATTTCTGAATCCCCAATTCTGAAAAATTCTTTCAGGACTTGGAGAAGCTCAAGCATAGATTGTTTTCACGTTCTCCCTTAGCGTTTTTGCATTAAAGAGTCTTAACAAAGTCCATGTGGCACTAATTCTTAATGGCCTTCTGCTGGACAATCTCCAAATTAGCTGTTTTAGGGAAAGCCTTGAAAGTTTAGCACTAAAGGTATCTCTATTGCAATATCTGATCCTGATGGGATTCAGCTTCTAGGGAAAATGTGGCAGTAGCCCAGAGGCCACCAGGTCTTGCCAGTTCCTAGTTCCACAAACAATATAGATAACAATCTGTAGATCAGTAATAACAAAGTTTCAGAGATAATCATAAGATGCATACCAAAACACTCTTCAACTCCTCCTCTAAAACCACTCCTCAGTTTTACTTCTAAGTCAAAAAATTAGCATATCATTGACAAGGAGCACCTGATCTCTCCATCTTTTTCCTATAAATTTTTCTTCTTTTGCTAAATTCTTTTGGAAGTTAGCCAGCTTCAATTGGCGTTACAATTACAATAAACTTTGCCCTTTGACTTGGATATGGGTTCAAGCCTAAGAATTCTTTTAAGACACCTCCTGACATTAGTCTGCAACCCAAACTTTTGGGGTCTCCTTCTGAATCTTAACAATCCTTGCCAGTCTCTCTTTCTTGTCCTACTTTTAGTTTTAGGATCATGAATCTAGAAACAGAAAGGCTTAGAAATTATTTAGTCTAACTCCTTCATTTTATACATAAGAAGAACAAGATTAAGAAAGAGTAAATGATTTCTCTAAAGTCACTTAGGTGGAAAGCTTTTCATTTCCATTTTGTCTGAGCTTTTCTGTTTTCTGACTTAAAATTCATTTTTAGTCCCAAGATGTCACTTAAGGCTATTCCTGAAGTAGTTTGGGGGAGCAGTGGTAAAGTTTTAGGTATGTGTGTATGTAGAGAGTAATTAGGCAATGCTTAGAAAACATTTAGTTATACCAAAAATGGACTATCAATTAATGTTTTATTGATTTGTTGAGTACCTACCTTTTGCTAAGCACTGGAGATACAAAAAGAGGGAAAAGCCAGTCCCTGTCCTCAAGGACAAATACATGCAAAACAAGCGATATACAAAATAACATAAAATAATTAACCTAGGAAAGGCATTAGAATTAAGAATTCTAGAGAAAGAATTCTAGGCTGGGGAGACTGGCAGAGAGAATGCCTGGAAACAAGTGTTTTGTTTTGGGGATGGGCTAGTGTCAGAGGATCCTAAAGTATCCATTGGGGAGGAAGATGTAAGAAGCCTGAATAAGTAGGAAGGGGCTAGGTTATAAAGGATTTTCAATGTTAAACAGCATTTGTATTTGCTCCTGGAGGCAATAAGAAACCACTGGAATTTACTGAGTAGGGGAGTGACTTGGTTCGACCTGCAAGTTAGAAAAATCTCTTCAGTGGCTAAATGGATTCAGGGAGAGACTTGAGATAAGCGGAGCCACCAGCAATGATTGCCACTGTCCAGGTGTGAGATGAGAAAGACCTATACTAGAGTGGTGTCAGTGTTGGAGGAGAGAAAGGGGCAGATTTGAGAGATGTTGAAACTGGAGAAAGTGACTAATTTTGCAATAACTTGGATATAGGGGAAGGGGAGAGAGGAGAAAGTGAGAAATTCAGGATGACTCCTAGATTTCAAACCTGAGGGACTAGGAAAATGTATGGCCCTCTACAGTAAGAGGGAAAGTAGGAGGCAAGGAGGGTTTAATGGGAATAATACTAAGTTCTATTTTGGATATACTGAGTTTAAAATTTCTACTAGACATCCAGCTCAAGATATTTAAAAGCCTGGAGGCTGTGAGGAAAATGATTTATTATATTGTCCAGGGAAAGTTAATATACTGTGTATCATACCCTTACTTGGGGCTGCTGTGCCCAAAGAAATGTTAGTTTTGATCACTAAAACCTCACAAGATATCTTGGGGTTTATAGGCTAAGATTATGCCTTGAGCTCAAATCACTCTGGCACTCAACTTTCTAGGATTACTGGAGTTGGTTAAAAGATATCTGGGGTTCTCCCAGGTCCTAGATTCACCCTCAGCATTTTTATTTTGGGTTACCATGCCCAGGACTTTGGTTGGATCCATACAATCTTGTATTTTGGGTTCTTTTGTGTTTTGGCTGCACCCAAATTTTATTTATAGTTATTTATATCTATCTCAATCTATCTTGCTTCAAATTGCTCTGGCAATTTTGATTAACCGTGTACATGTGACTCATATGCTAGTACCTTTGAATCCTATCTAATGTAAACTTTTCAGAGCTTGGGTGGGAGGGAGCCACACCTTAATTCCAGTTTGCTCTTCTCTATCAAATATCCTAACAGTAGTGCATATTCCTAGATTCTTAGATCAGCACTTAAGATTCTTTTGCTCTTTCCTTCATTTCTCTCTCTCTGCCTGTCACTTTTCATATATATATGATGTATTTATATGTGTGCAGTGTGTACATATATATGTATACACACACACACACACACATATATATATATATATATACACACACAGGTATATATTCATAGAAAGAGAGGAAAAAAAGAGAGAGAAATTAAGCTATCTGTCTCACAACCCAAAGTATTTATATGGGTATTAGTTTAGACAATTTTGGCACAGATTATTCTCAACCTGGAAATTTCACATTTTTCAATTTATTGAACTTAGCGACTATAGATGAATCTATCCTCTCTACTTCTGAGTCCCAGTTTCACCTCCTGTGCAGTTCTTGTCCGTGTCTTTTTATGATTATTTACAAAGGATCTACCCAGGTTGCTGAAGTCTTGAGTCTTCTAATATTTTATGGAAAAGGTGCTACAATAGGGACTGTCCATTTGTTATCTGTCACTCTTAAATTCTTTTGTAAAATTACACTTATTAACACAAACATTACAACAGACAAAGAAGGACAAAAGAGAATTGTATGTGAGATCATAAATTGTCATGCAATTTAAGCGTGTTAGGTTGAACAATATTGCCAGGTTTGTGTCTCATTCTGTAATTCCAATTTTCTTCTGTGTATTTTTTGCTTAATTGAAGCTCTTTTCCTTTTTTTTTTAAATCTCTATTGCTTCTCATAAACACTCTGCCCCTACCAAATAAAAGTCTTCTCTTGTAACAAATATAGCTGGCCTACATCTTTTTCAATCATATATGTCCCTGGTGTCTTTTATGTCACATTGCACAAGGCATCGTTAGTAATCTATTGTAGCCTACTTAGAACCTACCAAAGATCATTTAGGTCACTTGCAATTTTTATTCTTTTGGAAGAATTCATGGATCTCAGGTATAACTTCACTGGGAGAATATTGATTTTTAAAAGATGTGCATCAGGGAGCAGCTTGAGGCAATTGAAAATACCATACAATTTCTGTAATCTGATATAGCAACAATCTCCTATTTAGTTTTAGACTTAGTGCCACATTCAGTGCCTATCTAAGAGATATTTACATAGGAACTGGGTGTCCATTCAACTGCTATTGTTGAGGAAATGTTTGATCTCTTTGAGCAACTATAATGCAAAAACTATCTTTTGTGCCTGACATATAGTATGAGCACTCTTCCCAAGATAGAAATTCGACTGAAGGGCCAACCTTTACATTTATTTCTAGTTATTGTAGTAAGCAGCTAATCATACCATATTAAGCATTATTTCCTACCACTTTGCTCTTAGTGCCTTTTTTGGTGATGTACATGGTAAGCTATTAGCTATTCTTTATAAGCATTAGAGAAAAGAATCATAAGTAAGCTCTGAAATCCTCATATCATTGATTTATTTTTAGGATGTCTTTCTTGGAAGCTTCTTCTGGAACAACTTGTAGTTTCCAACTAATCCTAGAGAAAAACTTCAGTCTAAAGGGATTCAGGAGCTCTTGATCTAGGGAAATGAATACTTTGATTCCATCTGTGTGCATATGTCAAACACTACAGCAGACAACCATGCTCTCCATTCCTTCATAGACCATCTCTTAGTAGTAGTTGTCACAAGTAAGAAGGAAAGTAAGGAAGCAAGAAAGGGAAGAGAAGGAAAGCAAAAAAACAAAGCTCCTGATTTGATAGCCAGTCTACAGCTTCCGTCAAGATAGCTCATTCCCACCATTACTCTGATGTCTCTTCTTTCCTGTTTCTTCACAGGTAACAGATCTTGCATTTAGCCTTTAGGAACCCAGGGTCATTTTCATGCCATTTGGGGGCAGTGGAAGGCTTTAGAAAGATGTTTAATAAATACTTTTTAAATTTGGTGTAGAGGAAAGGTCACTAGAATGAGTATCAAGGCATCAGAAAATTTTGGATCTAGTCCTCCCTGTATCACTAACTTAATTGAGCACATTAGTCTTTTGAGGGCCTCATTTTGCTTTAAAAAAAAAAAAAAAAAAAAATGGGAATTGGTCTAGATCAGGTGTTCTTAACCCTTTTTCGTGTGTGTTACTGACCCGTTCACAGGATACTGTTTTGTTACCGACATTCCTAACTGAAGATGTTAGAAATTACTGAAAATAATACCTTTTCCCCCATCCAAATTCATAGACCTCCTGAAATCTATCCGAGCACCCCTGGGGGGTAAGTGGACCTCCGTTTAAGAACCTCTGGTATGATGGTGTTTAAGGTTCCTCCGAGCTCAGAAGTTCTGTGGGTCTGTGTATTCCAGACCAGGTGGCAGAAGGAGGGATGCCAGCAATCTGCCAGGTGTACAGATCATCCCAGAGTGAGTCTGGAGTCGTTCGGCCGAAGACAGCTGTGAATGAAAGCTGGTGCGGGTTAGGGTGCGGCGAGGAGGAGGGACAAGAGTGTATAAGGCGGCAAAGAGACTCCTCCTCTTTCCTTTCTTTCTTTCATTCTCCCTCCACTCTGCAGCTGCCCGGGATATAGGGGATGGTGCTGGGGCTGGTCCCCAGCTGGGCTCTGGGCGTATTAGTCTCTGGGAGCCCATGCGCACCGCCACTGCCGCCGGGGACTCAAGGTTATGTAAGGAGCGGAGGGAGGGAGAAAGGGAGGAGGCAAAAAGAGGGAGGAGGCGGAGGCGGAGGGAGGGCTCGCCGTCGGAGCTCCCAGCCGCCCCGCCCCCGCCCTTGCCAGGCGGCGGCCCCACAGCCTAGCCGAATGGAGCCGCGGCGGGATTGAGTGGGGCGCAGACTAGGAGCCGCATGTGCCAAGTTCGGAAGCGGCTGGAGAAGCTCTTCTGCAAGAAGCGAATGCCAGAGAGTCCCGTCGGAGTGGGTGGCCAGGCAAGCCTGCAAAGATGGGGTGAGTGCGGCGCCCGCTGCTCACCAGTCCTCCGTCTCTTCCTCCCTGTTTTTCCCCCTCTCCTTTTGCCCCCTTCCTTTTTTTCTCCCCCCACCCCAACCATTTTTCTCCATATACTTCTCACTTTCCCTTTTTCTCTCCTCCTTTCTTCCTTGACTGTTCCCTTTCTCTGTCTCCCTATTTCGGAACTCTAGCCTTCCACTCTGCCCGGTGCCTCTCATAGCGCACTGCACGCTGCTCTCATCAGCTTGGAGCTCTCCGGGCAGTCCGGGGCTGAGGTACGCGGCTGGTTCAGCTCGGATCGCCCTCTTCGGGGCAGGTTTCTGACCTAGCCCTCGTTTATCGATCGAGTTCCCCTAGTTACTTGATCCAGTCCCGCCCGCCCGGTTTTCTTGAATGGGCACTGTGGGTCTCTGGACTGATCTGTCTGAACAGGGAAGGGGGAGCCAGAATTGGGACGTGCTGGGGGCAGAGAGAGGGGGGCCGAGAATCGAAGTCTGCGGAACCTGGGTGCCCTCCGCCCAGGGCCTCTCAGGAACTGGGAAGGGGGAGGGAGGTGGGGGTGGAGCTGTTACAGTAGCGTCCTCCAGATGAATGAAGCATCGCTAGGCAGCCACAGCCTTGAATCTGGCAAACTGGGTGGGTTTCCTAAAGTCTTTTCTGACATGCTGAGCGCCACAAAACTGGCCAGGTTGATGATGTGGAGCGGGCTGGGCTATTGACTGGATGGGGCCGGCGGGTGTGGGCGCCACTGTGCGCACAACTAAAAAGTTATGTGAGGAAACACTGTCAATTTTTCGATCTTCCAGAGTCACAATCTGGTCAGATTCAAGCACGAGCACTGTGGTGTTTAACCTAAGAGAGTGTAAAGAGTTTTGCAGCTTGATTTCAGCGATTGATTTTATTGCAATCAGCGCAGAAATTAGAGTTCAGATATTTATCTGGAAAAAAAAAAGCACAAAAAGCACCTTGCGCCTTCCTAACCACCGCCGTCCCCTCTTCCCCCCCCCCCCCCCCCCCCCCCCCCCCCCCCCCCCCCCGCCCCCGACTCCCAACACAGTTGTCCCAAAACAAGATTCGAACAACTTTGTTCGGAGGATGGCGAGTCAGTGTTCAGCAGATTTGGCTTGGGATGGCAGATTAAGTAGGATTGATTTCACAGGTGTCGCTGGGGTACTTTGATGTTGAATTGACTAATCAGTCTGCGTATACAAACTAATTTAAAAAAACCTGTATTTATTTTCAGCTCCTCTTTGGTGTAGCTGGGTAAGAGCCATGAGTCACACAGTCAGTCAGCACTGACTACAAAGCACTATACTACTACGACGAATACCTTCCATTTGTGCAGCAATTAGCTTACACAGCTACTTCATACATTATCTCATCTGATCCTTACAATAACTCCCTGAGGTAGGCAGAACAGCTGCTATTATCCCCATTTTCTAGATGAGGAAACCGAGACTCGGAGTAGTTAAAAGGACTCTCCCAAGATTGTAATGCTGGTAAGTGGTGGAGTGAGGATGATTGAAATCCAGGTTCTTAAACTCAGCCCAGTGTTCTTTTCCGCTGTGTCCTGGCTCCCTGTTTAGAAAATGTGGGCGGCTCGATGTTAAAATAGGAGTTAAAAGATCAATTTCCTTTTCTATTCTGTAATGAGGAAGATAGAGCAAATGCAAGGAAAAATGGAATCTCTCCCCCAACGTACATTATTGGTAAAAGTCTTAAACATGTATACACACGTATATCGTGTACATGTCAGACTTCCAGGAGAAAGGCAACTTTGGCCTTTATAGGGGGACTTCTCTCCTCCCCCATGGTATAGTCTCTCTCGCCACTAGTGTTTCCTCAAGTGGTGCATGTATTACTGTAATCAAAAATTAGAACTCGATGCATTTTCCCTAGAAACAATGTGATAGATGTTAAAGGGATCTGTAGTATTTTCTCCCTCCTTTTAAATAGATTGTCAAATGAGGATTATTGTATATATAAAGTAGGTTGTTTGAATAACCTGAGGTAGGACTTATTGGGGAAAGTTTCCTAGGAAAAGAGTTTTGTTCTTGTTTTTGAGTGTTCTTTGAAGGGAAAGGAAGGGAGATTATTTTATTAGGGAAAACATGAAGATTGAGTAACTGAAATATTCTTACAGGCTGCTAAGCAGTTTATTTCATTGATAGTGCTTTTCATATATAATTAATTGTGGTGAATTTTATGATCATATCTATTTCAGTTAGAAAATTGTGGAGTGAATCAGTACTATGTCTAGATTATATGGCTTATCTTTTGTTTCTACACAATGAGTTGAGAACACTGCATTTGGATAATTTGGGTCATTTTCAATAGGCCCATCATAGAAATTTGGCTATATATTAATATATAAAATTTATATTTTAGTTTCCATAGTGCAGTGTGGAACTTTAAAGATTCTTGGGTTCTAGAACTGTTTATAGGTGTTTGGGGAAGAAGAAAATAGGGAAATTTAATGTTCAAATATTATAAAGTTAGATGGAATCTAGTATCTAAACTTTATTTTTTTCAACTCTTCATCTCATCCCCTCCATCAGCTCTAACAAGTGGAAAGAAGAAAGTTGTATAGGTATCAAGATGTCCACCAGTAAATCTAAGGAAAATGTCAGTACCTCATCTTTGTGTGTTTGAATTACTGGCAAAAAATTTGCCTTGGGTAGTTTGTTTAGGCATGGTTTAATTCACTGTTTTTTAACATCAGATATCAGACAACATTCATTACTTTAGTTATAAGTAAACAGCCTTTTTAAAATTTTCTTCTACCTGTCATTTCTACCTGTTATCTCCCTCTTCTGGCTGGTTGGAGGTAGACAGGCAGGGAGATGGGAAGCAGATGGGTTGGCCATTTTTCAAGGTCAAATGGATCCTATTTAATTCTTACAGAGAATTTGGTAGTTGGAAGGAAAAAAATGAAAAAAAAAATGACCCATTTTGAGGAAAAAAAACCTGGCTTTTCATATTTTCCCTTTATCTCCACTAAAGTTACTCCATTTGAATCTTTCAGGTAGATTATCACTTGAAAAGTCTCTAAGAATTTAAAAAAAAAAAATTATTAGTCCAGTAGTGATATTAATGCCAGCTTGGAAATTGTAATAATTACTCAGACTGCTTAATACTTTTTAAATAGTTTTCTAAAGAAGCAACCTGAAAGGAAACCAAAACACACAAAGAAATAGTGTTTGGATACACTTTTCTTTTAATGTTAAAATCTGACTTAGTTTTCATTGTAGTCTTGTATTTCTTTGAAGACTACTGGCCAGATCCTGATATATTTATATGTTCTTTTTATTCTGCAATAGGAAAAAAAAATAGTTTGCCGTTCTGATTTAGTCAAATTCATTTTATCAATTTAAATGAACAAGACCAACTATTCTTTATGTATACTTTTTTGGGGGTGGGGGTGGAGAGCATTGCAGATAGCATTGCAAGTTAAGGATGACATAATCTTGGTTATCTGAAACTATAGGCTTCCTTTTCAGTAATGTTATACTTTACCTATTAACTTTCCTTTAATGAACATTGCTACCTTTTAACTTTCCATTCTTTCCTTCATCCAAATGTGTAGGCACGCTGTTATTTTTTTTAAATGATTATATCCACTTAAAACACTAGACGCAATATCTTTGGAAAACTTTCAAAGAACATACTAAAATGATTTTTGTCTTGTGGGTTTTTGTTGCTGCTGATCAAAAATACTCAAATTTTTATTACCTACAATTAGGAAATTGTGTTTTTTGGTAGATTTTAGTTATGTTTCTTTTATTCACTGTCACAGATCATGTAAAAATTAAAAATGCAGGAATACTCTGCTTAATATAATAATAGTTCTGTAGAATTCTGTATACATTAAATTTATGTCAAGTCAGTCAGTAAACATTTACAAAGTGCCTGCTATATGCCAGATATTGTGCTAAGTTCTGGGGATTCAAAGAAAGGTAAAAGATAATCTCTGTTTTCAAGTAACTCTTAATCTAATGAGAGAGACAACATGCAAATAACTATTTCAAACAAACAATATACAGACTAAATTGGAAATAAGAGAAGGAATATTTTAGAGTTAAGAAGGATTGGGAAAGAATTCATATAAGAGAAGAGATTTTGCCTAGTTACAGGAGAAAAAACATTTCAGATATGGGAGTTAGCCATTGATAGTGAGAATTCACAGATTTGGAGATGATGCGTCTTGTTGTGGAATAGTAAGGAAGCTGGCATTGCTAGATAGCTAAAGTAAGGGACTTGGAGTGTCAAATAGAGGATTTTCTATTTGATCCTAAAAGTGATGGAAAACCATTGGAGTTTTCTGAGTAAGATGATGACATACCCTACCTGTGCTCTAAGAAGATCCTTCAGACAGTTGAATGGAGGATCTCTAAGTGAATTGAGACTTATGGCAAAGGAAACCAACCAGCAGACTATCGCAATAATCCAGATTTGAGATAATGAGGGCCTGTCCAGAACAGAATGATCATAATGTCCAAGGTATATTCAAGAGATGTTGGAAGATGGAATAGAATGACCTTGACAACAGATTGAGGTGGGGGAGAGAAAAGAGGGAAGGGAAGGAAGGAGGGGGAGAAGAAAGAGGAGAGAAGGAGACAGGGGAAGGGAGAGGAGTGTGTGTATATATTCACTTACATTTCAAAAGCATTAAAGGGGCTCCATCTTTAACTTCATTGGTGAATCCTTTCTTTTTCCCCTCCTACAAACAAACTCCCATTATCTCTGCTGAATAAATATCTACTAGATTTTAGAAAGGGTAAAAATCTGATTAAAATAATTTACACTAACGTACAATGATTTAAAACCACCCATCCCTGAGTAGGTGAGGCAGAGAGGTGTTGGGACTTCAAAAGGAGATTGATTTAAATGAGTCTTTGGTAGCTTATATGGAAGACGTTTTTTGAGCTAGGAGCTTTCTTGTGCTTCTTGTCTATGGCTGCCTCCTCCCATTCCTGACGTGCCAGAAGAACAGGAATCAGCAGTTTGGCACCCCATTTCTGAAAGGTTGCCAGTCCCTATTCTAGCCAATTGAATAATGCTGTCCTCCTTTGAAAAGCTATAATCTCTAGTTGAAAAATATGGATAAATTTTGAAAAAATTGTCAAAAAATTCTTTTACTTATAAAAAGAGGCTAATATAGAAGTCTTCTGAAAATTCTCCTTTTATGTTAAACTACAGAATGTCTTTCTAGACTTAGAAATTATGAAAGGTCATATTAGGGATGTTCTAGAGGGTAGCACCTGTTTGACTACGAGACTGGCCTTGGACAGACTCTGTTTGCGTTTTTTTTCCCATACCTATGAATCTGATTCTGTTTAATTGTAGGGGAAGAAGTCTTTTGTGGAGTAAAATTGCTACCTATTAGCAGTTGGAAATATTATCAATTGGGCAATTGAAACTGAGTGCATTTTTGCACAAAAAGGATAAAGAACAATTATCATTCATCCTATTGTGGGTGATTTGGAGGGGTGGAACTATATGATAATTACTTTGCTAATATTCATTTGCATTTTTCCCATCTCCCACACCCATCTTAGTGTTATTGCCTTTCTGCTGCAGTCTGGGTATACCCTGTTGTAGTTGCCCTATTGTGGAGATCACAGGCAGAGATGTAGGTTAAGATCTTAACATTGTGCTTGGGTAGTAACAGTTATCCAGTCCATCCTCTGAATTAGATCTTAAGACTCAGATGGGAAATTCAGAAGAAAAAGGGATCATAGATATAAAAATCATCTTTAGTTATTGTATTGGTTTGAACATAGGGAGCATTTCTAAGATGGGATCCCTTTAACAGGGGGAAATGTTGTTATTTGTCCTTCATTCTTGAAGAGGACCTTGACATCATAGGGAGGTAATACCATGACATGGAAGTGAATTGGATTTTAAATGAGGGAGAGCTGTGCAAAGTCACCAACCTCATATTCTTCTCCAGAGACATCTGGATCCAGTGGCCAAATACAGGTCAGGAAGACAGGAGATGGCCCTGGATGAAATGGGAGACCTTGGTCTTTTTAAGCTAAGGTCTTCAACAGGTCTGTTTGACTGAGGCAGCACCCATTCAATGATTAAGGCTAGGTAGCAACTGAGACTAAGAATCTCCTCTTTTACTCCTTTTTATATAAATAAGTACATGGGGGAAGTGGGGAACTTATCCCCATTTACTTACTAAATGACATCCAGAAGGATGATTATCCTCAGGGTTTCTGGCCAAAACAGAAATGATGGCTATTTACATTTACTCTAAATCAATCTGGACCCAGTGACCAATGAGAACTTGGCCTGGGACCTATTGTTGGTCAATCAAGGAGAGTTGGAACACAGGGGGAAAATGCACATAGGTTTATACTGAAAAATAGTACTAATTTTGGGATGCATTGGAAAAAATATAAACAATTTTATGACTAATTTGGTATTTGTATTTTTATCCCAAGCATAGTAATTCATCTTAAGCATATTACAGTAGAAAAGAGAAGTTTTAGAAGATCTAACTTACAATTATACCACTTAACTGCTTTTATCATTTTGGATGTCACTTAGTAAATGGGGGCTGGGTAGGGAGTATCAAAGATTAATTATGATGGTGAACCAGATCCCAGATGTTCAAATTGTTTCTCCCTGCTTAATTAGAACTTATCAGGGCAAAAAGCAAAACATCATATGGGTTAAAACAATGGTGAATATAGATGATAAAGCACTTAACAAAAAGAAAGCTCTCCGTTAATGTTTGAGGAGGCAAGTCAGGACCAAAGACATTTCCTCTGAGGTACTCAAGCCTGATACTTTTCTTCTAAGAAAGAAACACAAAGGAAATTCACTTTTTTTTTCTTTTTTTTTTAAGGGGAGGGAGTAAAATTCAAAGGAGTATATGTAGAGGAGGGAACAAAAGGAAAATCATGCTCACTTTTAATTTTAAGACAGAGATGGAACTTGTGCCTTTATTTCCTTTATTTCTAATAAATTAGCCCTATAGTTTGGATGAGGATCTACAAATTGGTAAAGTGAACTTCTCTACAAAAATTTATGTCAAAAACTTTTTTAATTTGAAAAGAGATTTCTTCATTTTCAGTACTTTATACTTGGCATATAAAACATGAACTACAGTATAGGAGTTTAAATACAATGAAGAAAAACATTTATCAAAAAGATCTTTTTCAGATGAGAACAATTTTTGTGCCAGTCAAGTGCTCTTTTTATATATCTTGATCCATGCTTTAATTTTTTAGATATTTTCAAACAGTTTTTATCTCTCTCCTTCCTCCCTTCTCCAAGTTTTCCTGTTTCCTGGTTCACCCTCCCCAATTCTCTCAACAGAAAATAACAGTTTGGGGAAATTGAGTTTCAAGTATTTTAATATCTATTTTCTTGTATTTTAAGTATAGCTTATTGTCTAAATGTTCAGTACCTGGAGACTGTAGCCTGTGCCTCCGAGCTATATTTATAGGTTTTGGAGGTAAGTACTGGATTTTGAACCAGCTGTTGTATGTTTCTTAGCAGGGTATGTGTTGTGTGGGAAGTTTGTCAGTGTTGAAGATTCTGCTGAATGCATGATTAAGTCTCCTGCAGCTCTACCTTCCAGAGCTGTTAGTCATATTGTCTCATTCTGGCAGATAGAATTATTTAAACTATATTTTGGAATTAGTTTGTTAGAATATAAATGTGCTTGTGGGGGAACACACTTGGAATGGTTGTCAAAGAACTAAGGGGAGTTCTATTCATAATACTGCTTGATAGTCTGATTATAATTCATCTAAGGAACAAGGGAACCTGGTTTCAAGTTCGTCTCCTTACTTCTTTTCCCCCTATACAAAAAAAGATTTGACCAGGCATTATAAAAAACATTACAAACAGCAAAAACAATTAAATAGTGAAACAGGCTCCTAGGAGTGGCAAGACCCTTTTTATGGTAGAACCAGTGTTCCCAGTAGATCAGATGTTACCTGTTGAATTCATAAGTTTGATAATGAAGTAGATCTACAGTATTCATGAGACAATTCTGATATGGCTATTAAAAGCTTATGTGATCTTTTTAATTTTTTCCAGGGTGGGGGATGGCTGTATTTTTATTGACACAAGGTCTTTTCAGTGAGGAGATTCCTTCAGTTAATAACATCGGCACCATCTCCACATTTGAATCTTAGGAGTTTCTTGGGGACACTTAGGATTGGATAGAATGACTGATTTAGAACTAGGAGGACCTGAGTTTAAATATAGCATCAGACTCGTGCTAGTTATGTGACCCTAAGCAAGTCATTTTTTTTTTTGTTTGCCTCCATTTCCCCCTCTGTAAAATGAGCTGGAGAAAGCAAACCACTTTAGTACTTTTGCTAAGAAAACTTTAAATGTGGTCACAAAGAGTCAGCCCTGACTAACTGACCAAACAACAAATAATTGCCCAGGCTCACATAGACATGTTTTAGACCACTCAAATATGATTTGCTGAATATCAGCAATACCCAAATATTGTATTAGGATTAGAACAGATCTGACATAAAGCCCTTTAGTTGAGTCTTTGGGTTGCCATATCATGACATGTCATGATTATCATTTCTGACATCAACCTGAAAAAAAAAAAAAACAACTTCTATCAGTAGTCATTCATGACTATCATTGTCCAAATTCTTTTGGAGTCCCTTTGTTTCTTACTAGTCCCCTACCAGTGGTTGGGTAATGACTTCTATGCTACCAGATTAGGGTAATCAATTCTCTGAGTTCCTTACCTGCTTGTTGACTTTAGCAGAGAGAGTGAAATTTAACACGAGGGCTAAGATAGTGACTGTAAGTAGGAATATGTGCCATCAAATAGAATTTGAAGTCATATTTGTCCCCAGTTTCACCTACTGTCAGCATCCAAATTCTTAAATGCTTTATCAGGTGGCTAGGTAGTGCATTGGATAGAGTGCTGGGCCTGAAATCGGCAATATCTGAGGTCAAATCACATAGTTAATAAATATCTGAGGTGAGATTTTCCATTTACCTCGGGCTTCTCATCTGTAAAATGGGGATGATAATAATACTACCTGCCTTCTAGATTGTTGTGAAGATCAACTGAAATTATAAAGTCCTTAGCACAGTATGTGGAACATAAATGTTATAGAGTGGCTATTATTAAGTTAATGAGTTGTTCATTTGAGAGCTGTGCCTATTTTTCATGTACTTTCTCATATAATAATGATAAAGAATAGAAAAACTTTATCCTTCTAATAAATTGAATAATACTTATTAGGACCTTTCCTTTCTTAAGACTAACTTAACTATTAGATGAATCTGTGTGTTCTTATTGATGTGAACATCCTTTTTTTTTTTTTTTTTTTTTTTTAAATACCAGAGATGCAAACCACAACTCACTTCATACTCACCCAAATATGAATGCCTCAAATATATCCTGTATGGACCTGTTTTTGATCATGTGATCTAGTTAGTAGCTTCAGCAGACATACCAATATACAGAAAGAATTTATTGGAATCTTTCTTTAAAAAATAGAAAATTGCAAATCTTTTTGGTATGCAGAAGCAAAGATAAGAATTGGTATTGTTCTTTTCTTTTATTAGTTTATTTATTTTGTGGAAAGGAAATTGAAAAGGAAGCATTGGATTTAACACTACAACCCCAAAAGGGCATCAAGTTTTCAGAGGAAAATGATCTTTGAATCATAAGATTATAGGTTTAATCCTTAGCACTCATCTACCCTGATCCCTTCATATTATAGCTAAGAAATCTGCAGCTCAGAGAGCTAAATGATTTACATGCTCATGATTACACAGATAATAAATGGCAAGTTTTCTTTTTTTTTCTTTTTTTTTTTTAAATTTAATAGCCTTTTATTTACAGGATATATGCATGGGTAACTTTACAGCATTAACAATTGCCAAACCTCTTGTTCCAATTTTTCACCTCTTACTCCCCACCCCCTCCCCCAGATGGCAGGATGACCAGTAGATGTTAAATATATTAAAATATAAATTAGATACACAATAAGTATACATGACCAAACTTATTTTGCTGTACAAAAAGAATCAGACTCTGAAATATTGTACAATTAGCTTGTGAAGGAAATCAAAAATGCAGGTGGGCATAAATATAGGGATTGGGAATTCAATGTAATGGTTTTTAGTCATCACCCAGAGTTCTTTCTCTGGGCGTAGCTGGTTCAGTTATTACTGCTCCATTGGAAATGATTTGGTTGATCTCGTTGTTGAGGATGGTCAGGTCCATCAGAACTGGTCATCATATAGTATTGTTGTTGAAGTATATAATGGCAAGTTTTCAACTTGGGTTTTCTGAACTACTAGTCTACTCCACTCTGCCTGCTGTCTCATTTTGAGGGCTGATCAAGCATGCCTCTGGCATTGATTAAACATTGAGATGGAAGCAAATTTCTATCCTGTGTATTCCTCCAACAGATGCTATGATACAATAAGTACACTTTGGTGTCATGCTTTGTATCTGGGATGCTTTGAAGTTTTTGAAATTCTTCTGGCTTGTATTATTGTTGGTTATCAAATTAGTATATCAGCTGAATGTCTCTTGTATCCTAGGTAGTATTTTAGAGGCAAATTATGCTTAGCTTAATAGAAAGAACTTTGTGACATGTAGTAAACTTTTGATATTAGTCACCAAAGAATTTTTAAAGGGATTCTATTTTTATGTGACCATGCTAACTTGATAGCAGGTATGGAGAAAATATTAATTTAATAAGTTGTGGGAATTTGTTATAATAATGCTTTACAAAGCACTTTTTTCATAAAACCCCATAAAACTGTTAGTACAATTATTCCCTATTTTCCAGATGTGAAACTGAGCCTCAGAAAGGTTAAGGGCCTAAATTTTTTGATTTGATCTCAAGTCCATTGCTTTATATACTATATCATATTCACTATTTCTTCATTATTACTGTCAGTGTCAACCACATGCGCACTAGCTTATTTATCCACAATATGTGAATGATAATACCTATCTTATAAGGTTAGTGAGATCAACTAAGATAATCTATGTCAAAACACTGGGATGTGTTATTTAGTATGGCAAAATAATAAATGCTTAGTAAAGAATATTTCATGAAAAGCTGCCTCTGTTGGTTCTTCTGGTATATGAATTGGATAACAAAGGACAGTTAGCAAACCGTGGATGAAAGTATTGTTATTGTCTCTTCCCCGAGTCCATCTCTCTCCTCCCCCCAAAATCATACATAGAGATCTTTTGCAAATGGAATGCTCATATAATTGGGGGATTGACAATGCTTTGCTAGGGGAGAGTTGTGGATCATTCTGTTTACTAAGTATTTTTTACTCCGTGGTGTGTGTGTGTGTGTGTGTGTGTATGTGTGTTGTGTGTGTGTCTGTCTTTTCTATTATGTGATTTTACCATTAGTAGCCTTCCATTGGTAAAGGATTGTCATGAGTATTGTCATAGATTTCCTTATTCTTCTGATTTGAATAATAAACAGCTTCAGATGTTTTCAGGCAAAGGTCCTCCTTAGGGAAGCCTACCAGGCAGAAATCTCTCTGGAACTAGGAAATCCCTATTGGAATATTGAGGTTTGAAACCTGGCAACTGAATTTTCTTGAGCAGCGTAGGATGTAGGATTAAGGATGGGGGAAGGGGGGGATGTCCTAGTATAAGTGAATCACTGTTTGAATCTGGTTAAACAAATTTTTCATTGGAAGTTAAGAGAAATGTTCCTAACAAAAGGGAAAATAAAATTTCATCTCTGAGTAGGATCAGTTTTACTTTTGCCTCAGTTTATTTCTTTATAAAATTAATTAACAAATATTTTTAAAGCCAGACATTGTGTTAATTATTGGGAATCTAACCAAGAGAACATTGTTTGCAGTATCAACAATATTGTTTTAAGAACAACTAAATCATTTTGACTTATAAAACTCAAATGAACTACAAAGGACCTAAAGGATGTTTTCTATATCCAGAGAAAGAACTGAAAAATAGAAGTATGAATATAAAATCATTCTATACATATACATACAAATATTTGTGTCGAGTGATAGATATTTCTAAAGGATGGGGTGAGGGAAGAAAAAAAGGAAAATAAATTCACATGATAATTTTGTTATATATTTAATTTTTCTTGGAGACTTTGGATGTAGGAGTTTTGACTTTATCATCTTCTGATTGTGTGTTTTAATCTTCCTCATCACCATAATTTTCGATTGTCAGAAACTTTTTTTATTTTCTGTTCATTTTCCTAGACTATTACTTTGCTTTTAACTCTGAAGTAGAGCTCTGTTTCCAGGATGGAGGGTGCACTGTCCCAAGCTTCAGGGGTTTTGTTCAGTTGTTTTCAGAAATCCTTCTAAATCTGATCACAAGCACTCTTTCCTGCCCTGGAACTGTTCAATGCATGTACCTGCCCCTCTGTAGCTGTAAAATCGAATGTGCTGGCTTGGCGCCTCTGACCAGGGCTGTACACCAGACTCCCACTCCATTGTCACAGACCCTCTCCACTTACCTTCTCAGTCTTCCCTAGTCTCCCTGGACTGAGAGATCCAGAAGCCTCCAGTACTGCTGCTGATTCAGAGGTCTCCCCTCACTGCAGCTGGGTTCTGGGCTGGAGCTGGGGCCTGTCAGCATGTAAGTGTACCCTGGGCTCCCACCCTGGTTCCACAGAACTTTTCTGCTGACCTTCCAGGTCCTCTTGGTGTCTCTTGGACTGAGAGATCTGGAAGCCTACAATACTATCATTTATTCAGAAGTTGGGCTCAGGCTGGACTCCCCCCTTAGTGTCACAGTCCTTTTTTGCTGACCTTCAAAGTTGTCTTTGTAAAATGTTCTGCTCCATTTTCTGGAGTGTTCTGATGCTTTAAAATTGGTTTAGAATTATTATTTAAAGGACTTTGGAGCAGTGTAGGGTAGATGCTGGGCAAGCTTCTGCCTTTACCATCTTGGTTCTCCCTTCTTTGTTATAGATTTAAAAGAAATAGTAACTTGCACATAATAAATTTACAGTTTCATGTGCAATATCTTTTTTAAAAAGTTAATCTTAGGAAATGTTTTATTCCTCATATCAAAAATAAAATAAATATAATTAATCCTCAAAAAGTACTGCAGATTCAAATACAAAAGCTAAACAGTCCCTATATTGAAGGAGTTTTTATCCTATTATTAAAGACAATCTGCACATTTGTATATCAGATACATATGAAAAACATACACGGTAATCTTGGATGAGAAGGCATTAATGGACCAGTAAGTGACCAAGAAAGGCCTTCTGCAAGAGTGATGGTTGAGCTAGTTTCTTGAAGGAAATCAGAGATTCTAAGAAACAGAGGTGACAAGAGTGTGCATTCCAGGCATGAGAGGAGAAGGAAGAGAAGCGGGGAGGGGGAGAGAATCACGGAAAGACAGACACACACACACACATACTCAGAGAGAATGAGAATAAATGTGTGTGCGTGTTTAAAACAGCAAGTAAACCAGTATGGTTGGACCATTGAGTATATGAGTAGAGCAAGAAAGAAAAGGTAGAAAGGGATCAAGTTGTAAAATACTTTAAATGCCAAGCAGAGGAGTTTGTTTAATTCTAGAGATAAGAGGAAGACCCTAGAATTTTAATAACAAGATCAGACCCATCCCCTAAGAAAGTTTCCTTGTCAGATGAGTGGAAGACAGATTGGAATGGGGAGAGACTTGAGCCTAGAGACCAAGTAAAATGCTTTTACTATGGTTCAAGTGAGAAATGATGAGGAGTGAGATTTACTATGCAAGGAGGATGGTAGAGACAGAAATAAGATTTGATAAGTTATTGACTGTGTCTGGTAGCTGAGTGAGGAGTTAGGAAGCACATCAAAGACTGGGAGAATGCTGGTGCCCTTGACCATAACTGAGACAATATCTGTCCCATTTGTGTTTCCTGGGGATGTGATAGAAATAACATTCTTACTCCCTCACTGCAAACCCTTTTGATACCTGAGGAATTCAAGGATGCACTATTTCCTGAAGTCAATTAGAAAGAGGGTGGAATTGAGACTTGGGAACATTAGGAGAAAACCCCAGGTCTGCTAGCTTATAACTGGTCAAGTTTGTCCATGAAGGACTCCAGTTGCCTCCTGAGTAAGGTGGAGATTGGACAGCTAGATAGCATGGTGGATAGACTGTTGGCCCTCAAGTCAAAAAGACTCCTTTTCCTGAGTTCCAGGCTGCAGACACTTAATAGCTGGCTGACTGTGGGCAGGTCACTTAAACCTGTTTCCCTCCAATGAGCCTGAGAAGGAAATGCTAGGCCATTCTAGTACCTCTGCCAAGAAAGCTCAAGAAGATGAGGAATCAGACGAGACTCAAAAGAGTCACAAAAAAGGTAGAGTTTGCAGTCCTAGCCCCTATTTGCTTTACTGGGATGGTAATTATCAGTAAAACTCTCAGAGGGAATGAGTTTACTTCTTTTCAGTGACAGAATCAGATCCATTAAGTTTAAATGAGAACCTCACCAGCAGAACATGATTTGATGATCACATTTTGGTTTTCTAGTTACTCTTTTGATCAGCAGATTTCACCAATGATATTCTCTGTGATGTAATCATCTAAAAACGATTTGGAGTAGAATTACACAGTCTGAATGAAATGGAACTTCCATGAGGCTGCTTTAAGGATAGAAGCTTAAAAAGTAGCACTGCTTGTGTTTTATTAATTTTAAGTGTTCTAAGATCATTGCATAAATGAAAAAATGTATCATGTTCTAAGGTACCCTTTACCTTTCTAAATTGCACACTCGGCTGCTTGCTAAAGGCCAAAAAGATGACTGACAGAACTTAATATTATTTAAAATATCTTTAAAGAATTGTCCATGTTTAACATATATTGGATTACTTACTGTCTAGGGGAGGGGTTGTGGGTGGGGAGAAAAATTTGGAACACAAGGTTTTGCAAGGATGAATGCTGAGAACTATTTTTGCATATATTTTGAAAATTATAAGCTATTTAAAAAAATCATCTTTAAAGCACTTAGAGAAATAGATGCCAATTTGGAAGTATGATTAAAATAAGAAAAGGAAGAAGAGTAATTGAACGAAATTTTCCACTTGGGACTACATCCATTAATTCTTTAATACCAGTCTTGTAAATTTTTTAGTGTGCTTTTGTTTTCTCTTCTCACCTGACTGCCCAAATGAAAGGGATTTATTTTCAGTTCTGTCCTATGTCCTAATAATCACTATAATGTTGGTATTGATCTTTGCACTTTGGGGAACTTCCAGAAAAATCCAAGAAGAAAAGCCAAGAAAACAATGTTTGCCCTCTTTCTGGCAGAGTAGTCTTTTTCATGAAGTCATCTAGATAGGGTCATACAGAGAATTTCAGAGAATTAATAAAAAAAAAAAGGTTAAGGATCACTTTATCATTTGGGTCACAAATAACTAATTTTGGGACTGAACTTTTGTTAAGGCTTCTGATTAGTGAGTATCCCATTTCTAGTATTCCAAAAATTTATTACAAATTTAATAATTAGAAACAAATAATCTAATAAACATGCAAAAAAAGAGCAAAAATCTTATTCTAGACATTTAACCTTTAAGAAGGTCAAATAAAATGAATTGCCAAATAGAAAACAAACAAGGGAAATGCCTTTGTTCTCTGTTCCCTTTAAGGCCTGCATGAAATTCTACTGCCTTTGGCCAAATTTTCCTGTGTTTTTTTCTTTAAATATTGTTGTTAGTGTATATACACTTGTGATTATTACAGAATGCATGATTTTTCTCCCATATGGTTGTTTGTATTTTCTCTTTTGACAGTTGCTCCATTCATTTGATTACTGCATTTATCTTATACTTTTATATCCTTATGGATTCCAAATATCAGACCTTTGTTTCACATATTTATTATAAAACTCTTCTCCCTCTCAATTTATTTCCCTTTAATTTTGGAGGTACTGCTTTTTGCTATGCAAAATCCTTTTGTCTTTGTATAATCAATCCCAGCAATTTTGGTTCCAGGAATATGTTCTACTCTTTTTGTGGTTAAAAATAACCTTCCACTTTATAGTTGTGAGAAATGTATTTTTCCCCTGTAGTCGTCTTTGTATATAATCTCCTTTTCCCCATTTATTCCCACTGCTAGGTATCAAGATCCTCCAAAGATACTTTTTTTATAGTTCATTTTTTAGGAAGAAGTTAACAGCATTGTGGGGCTATGTTTCACTACTCTACATATTCTGTACTGATAGTAGAGAAATCCATCTCCATTACTATGCTGCCTGGTAGCTGGTTCTACCAAAATCAAAAGAAAAGAAAAAGAAGAAGGGGAAGAAGAAGAAGAGGGGTAAGGAGAAAGTTTCTTTTGATATCTAGGGGAGTCCCTTAGTAGCACAGGAGCACAAATCCATATACATGGCAAGCATTCTTATACTGAAAGTGAATGAAAATGAAAGTGTAAGAGCAGTTTCCTGGTGAGCCTTTATCTTCCCAGATCCAAGGAAGAGGATGACTTAATCATGTTAGTATATTAGTGTTTTTGTCTATAGAACCCTCTTGAGAACCACTATAAAATAGTGGATAGAGTCCTATTCTAGATTTCAGGAGACCCAAGGATGTTTTTGAAGGAGTATTAAAATTGGAGGCAATCAGGATTATCTTTGAGGGAGGAACAGTAGAGACCTTCCAGTCCAGTGGTGTTAAAGTCAAATAGAAAGACATCTCTTCAGGTCACATATTAACTTGTTAACCACAATTATTTATGTTGTACTGAATTTTTATTACTTTTTAGAATTAAACCTTTCAATTTGGTTCCTGGGCATGCCAGAATTTTGCATGTAGCAAGGTAGGGAGTTTGACATTTTTGATAAGTCCATCTCCATTTTATGCGTAAGAAAACTGAGGCCCATAGAGATTATGACTTGTTTGGAACTTACACAGTAAGTGACAGAACAGGATTTGGGCCTTCCAAAGTGGTCCCTTTCCACAGCACCACAGATGTCCCATAAGTAAGTTAGGCATGATGATAATAATAGCATAGCATTTTTATAATGCCTACGATGTGTCACATACTGTGCCAAATATTTTACAAATATCTCATTTGATTCTTAATTCCCAGTTGAGGAAACTGAGTTTAAGTGACTTGCTAGAGTCATACATCTAGTAAGTATTTGGGCCAAATTTGAACTTGTCTCTTGACTACATACTCAATGTCCTCTTCAACTTGTCACATTGTACTTAACTTCCTTGTACCTTCAAATGTCTTACTTATAAAATGATGATAACAAATTATACATTGGAGACTGGACCAGATAATGTATTGATATCCTTTTTAGCCTAAAAATCTATGCTGCTTTTTGCTACTTCATCAGATCTAGAACAAAACAAAACTTCAGTCTTCAAATCCCAAATTTCTATACAATTGTAACTAAGCCAGAGGATCAAGGATAACATGGTAATATTTCTTTAAGCTAGAAGAAGACATGTCATAAGCCTGTTTTCAGGTTGGAGGACTTGGGCTAGTAGTTCTGCTACATATTAGCTGTGGGGTCTTTGGACAAGTAATTTAATTTGTCTGGGCTTTAGTGACTTTACTGAAAAAATCATCTAAAGCTCTGTAATCACATTTTCATGTTTTCCCTTTATCTATGGGGATGTGGAGGGGTGAGGGGTAACGAGATGAATTTAGTCTCCTATAACTTGTTCTTGATGGATGAGTTTAGTTTCTCATAGCTTGTTTTTGATGAACATTGCTGACACATGGTGATTACTGCTTCCTTTTTGGAAGAAAAAGTGCTTATTGGTCATTCTTTTAGTAAACTATTCTTGACTTTTGCCAAGAATCATTCATGTTTAGTATGTAGGTTTAATAATCTGCATTCTCATTTTTGAAAATTAGAACATTTGTTCATCTCTAATTTGGTTGCTTTGCTCCCATTCTTGAAATTTGTTCAAGGAGTTTTGACATTAATTTAGCAATCCCATCCACTGTTTCTTTCAATCCACAACAATAGTTCTGATGACTTGAATTCATTGCCAAGTAGACAGAATTAGAGTAGGAAAGGACCTTAATAGCTATCTCGTCCAACTCACATCTGGAAAAAGTGTCTCTCTGCAACATGTCCAACAAGAGGTAATCCAACTTCTGGCTGAAGACTTTCAGAGAAAGGAAATCCATCTCCTCTCAAGGCAGTCCATTTTCCTTTTGGATTGCTGTTTGAAGTTTTTCCTTATTTCCAGCCTAAATTTCTCTCTCAGTAAAGGTAGAAAGTTAATTTAGTTTCCATTTGGATAATTGATCTAATTTAGCATTTGATGAGTTATATGGTAAATAATCAGATGCTCATTATTAAAAAGTCAAAGAAGGCTTCTTTGATTTTGTTCAGAGGTGAGGCCTGTTTCTGAAAGGAGAAGATAATCAGTGAAAACCAAGCAAACCAGTTACCCAAGTCAGGCATTTATTTTAGACAAGGAGAACCTGGAACTTTTTTTTTATTTGGATGTCTTGATAGTCTGTAGATTTGCAAAAAATGGGAAAAACCCAAGGGAATTTTGGTCCAGCATTTATTTCTTGCTACTTATGAAGTTTAAGCAATCTTTACAGAAACAGTGGTATTAAAAATAAAATTGTGACAGTCTAGTCAACCCCAAGACATTCACACAATTCAGGTGACAGCATGTTCTGTGCTGCCTGACAAATAATGTGTATTGCTAAAGGAAGTTTGGGAGTTGACTTAATAACTGTGACTTTTTCTTATTTCATTTGTGTGTGTGTGTGTGTGTGTGTGTGTGTGTGTGTGTTTTCCACATTGGTGTCACTTCCTAAAGGCAAATATTTTGAAGTTTAAGAGATTGATTTTGAGTCACTGAATGTTACTGAATTTCTTTTGAGTTTCATTGGAGATAGGAAATGTTTGAAAAAAGATAGGGAAATATTGCTGTAACAAACTTGTAACATGAATAGTTATATTGTATAATAATAACTGCAGTTTTTAAAACAAAAAAGTTTTTTATTGTTACATATTGTAATATAAAGAGAGAGGTGATAGAATACTGTGTAGCAAAAGAAAAGTTTTTCTGTAGTTTCTTTCAGAGGAAAGAAGGAATTATGGTTGTGGAAAATTTCATAGACTCTCAGATGCAGAAGATGTATTGGGTGGCTTTGCTGAATAATTTTTTTTTATTACAAATTTAGGAATATTTGTTACTAGGTAAGCCTGGGTAAGGAGCTAAAAGAGAGGCTTATTCTGAAATAAATGCGATGTAAAAACAAAGGGGCATCAACAATCTTTCACATTTCCATCCCATCCTTCTAGAAGAGAAAAGTATGATTCTCCAAAACCTAAATTCTGTGTCACCATTACTGTACCTAGGGGAAGAGGAAAGGACATCTTAATTTTACCTGATTCTAGGAAAGTATTGGAGGGTAGGTTAAGATTGCTTCCAGAATAGCATGACCCCAATCTCTCAAAAAAGATTAAAGATAATTTTAGCTGATATCTGTGAAAATGATTCAACATCTGAGTTTCCGAAGTACATTTCTAATACTTAAGTTATCCTTTCTCCTTTTGGATTCCAAGAGAAAATAAAGCCTTTATTTCAAAGTAAACTATAAAATTTGAAAAGTGCAGCAAACAAATTCCACAGAGCCAGAGGGCAGTTATAGAATATTATATAATTTACTGAGGCATGACAAAACAGTTTACTGCTTAGATGCTAACATTTGATGCTTCTGATCCCATCCCTTACTGATTTCCTCTTCCATTCATGTATCCCTAACTCTCCCTGTCCTTTCCCTAGACTTTCGGATCATAAAATTATGTTCATTCAAAAGGCTCCCTTCGTTTTATAGTTGAAGATACTGAAGTGAAGAGTGGTGTACCTTACCTAAGATTGCATAGATAGTAACAGAATAAACCATGAGTCCAGTTCCAGGTCAATGGTGTTTTTTTTTTTTTTTGTTTTGTTTTTTTTTTGTTTTGTTTTTGTTGTTGTTGTTGTTGTTTTTTTTTTTTTAACCTTATTTTCCTTTTCTTGAATGGCTATGAAAGGATTCATTTTTTCCTCTCTGGTCATTGAGAGTAGATGTATGAAGAACAGGTGATGATTGAAGAGAAAATGATTGAGGGAGGTGACTTGGGTGAGAAAAAAATAACAATCATAGCTATTCAAAAGTGAAATGGGGTGCCTGGAGCTGTAGTATACATTCCTTCACTGCAGTGTTACAGGTAAAAATATTGAGGAGAGAATGAGAGAGGAGGAGAGAAGGGAGGAGAGAGAGAGAGAGAGAGAGAGACAGACAAACACATGGAAGGATTTCTCTTTAAATAGACTAGACAATCTTGGAAGTCCTAATTCTATCATTTTGTAACTAAGAGTCTGAGTCTTAAATACTAATCATGGAATTACCTAGTATCAATCTCAGTGGACCTTCATTTTCTTCTCTCTGTAAAATTAGAATATCACTTTTAAGTTGGCAAAGTGGAAAAGAACACTAGATTTAGAAGGGGAGGGCTCCTCTATCCTTATTCTTAACCTTAAATGAAATTTTAAGAAATTAAATATTGTGTTATGACTGAATTGAAATAGGCAAGGAGCAAAGAGTCTGAAGATTGAATGCAAGAACTGGGGATAGTAGTTATAAGAGAAATTTCTGGAGTAAAAGATTCTAGAAATCTTAAAGGATATGCTTCTTACTATAATTTCCATTAATTTAAGAACTAACAAAGAAATTATAGATTTTTTCCCCTCTTATGCTTTTTGAGATATATTATGAAAGACAATGTGATATAGCACAGTGGTTCAGAATTGTGGTCCAGAGAATTGTAGGAGTCTCTGAAACCTTTCAGAGGGTCTTCAAATTCAAAATTAGTTTCTACTTTTAATATGTTAAATATAAATATAACCCACACAAACAAAGATTCTTTAGGCAGGCTCTCAATAATTTTTAATAGTATAGAGGGATGCTGAGAACAAAAGTTTGATAATCATTGGTATAGCAGATAGGCTTCTGGACTTAGAGCCAGAAAAGACTTAGTTTCAACTTCTGCCTCAAGATTCTTAGTGGCTGTGTGATTCTGTGATTATTCTCTGTCAGTTTCCTTATCTGTGCAATGATGGAGTTGAACTTGATAATTTCTAATTTCTAAGATCTCTTCTAAACTTTAAATCCATAATCAGAAGATCCTACAAATATTTTAGCCAAGTTCACTTGCCTGTGAATGGATGTGTAATACAATGTGAAAGCAATATAACCAAGAAATATAAGGTCTGGTTGATATCTTAGAAGTTACTTTAAAAATGATAATTGAGACACTTCCATTTTTTTTGAAAGATCTGTAAAATGAATTTGATTAAATTAAAGGCAATTGTAAACCAGTTCCAATTATTCAGTGATGAAGAGAGTCATCTACACCTAGAAAGAGTGGGAACTGAGTGTGGACCACTCTTTTTGTTATTTGCTTGCATTTTATTTTGCTTCACTTTTTCTCTTGTGTGGCACAATAATTGTATAAATATGTATGCATATATTAGATTTAACATAGATTTCTACCATGTTTAACATATATTGGACTACTTGCCATCTAGGGGAGGGTATGGGGGGAGGGGAGAAAATTGGAACATAAGGTTTTGCAAGGGCTAATGTTGGAAAATTGTCCATGCATGTTTTGAAAAATAGAAAGCTTTAATTAAAAAAAATTAAAGTGAATCAACAGTGTATACTTTTTAAAGCTCAAATAAATAATCTGCTCTGGTTTGTAATAAAGATGTATTAATATATCAAGACTATATATTCACATATCAAGATTGTAATTTGAAAGGAAGATTAATTAGATCAAGTGTATCTGGTGAAAAATCTAAAATGATTTGATTGAAATCAAATACATCATGACTGATAGACTGTAGTGAAAAGCCTATTGGCAAGAAGATAGGAAACCTGGTTTCTTGAGGTTTCCATACCATTTTTCATAAAATTTTTCATTTTTGGTATTACTCTCTTATTACTTCTCAAATTAATGGAAACTATATTAAGAAACTTGTTCTTTAAGACTTGTAGAATATTCTGCTCTAGAAATTTCTTTTATAAGAACTATGCTCCTTTTTTTCTTTCCTCCTTGATTAGTTTCATTCAGCCAAGTAGATGTAACTACTTTGTTTTGTGTTATGTGAGACTTTACAGAAAAATAGAAGTCAACAGAGAGTCCAGAAGAAACCTATGAAGGGGGAAGTAGTTTAATCATGAAAATCTGTTCCACAAAGGATAAGGACAATGACCGAGTCAAGGGACTGCGGACTCTTATAATAATTAAATTGGATAAAGCCAATGGGAATGGGTAATTCAAATACCAATTTGTTTTTCTTGAGTATGCATATTTGTTACAAAGATGGTGCTTTTTTTGGAGGTGGGATAGGGAGAAGAAAAGGAAAAGTGCCTGTTAATTAAAAAGAAAATCTTTTTTTTTTGTATGTTTCATTATAGATTTTTTTTTTAAATTTACAAGTTATATGCATAGGTAATTTTACAGCATTGACAATTGCCAAACCTTTTATTCCAATTTTTCCCCACCGTCCCCCTCCCCCCTCCCCCCGATAGCAGGTTGACCAATATATGTTAAATATGTTAAAGTATAAATTAAATACAATATAAGTATACATGTCCTAACAGTTATTTTGCTGTACAAAAAGAATCAGACTTTGAAATAGTGTACTATTTCCCTCTGTATCTATCACTTAAAAGTTCTATCTTGTCCAGATCCTTCTTATTGTCATCTGTATACCTGTGTGTAACACTCTTTCCAAATAAAATTAATATCTAATCCACAGTTCACTTCTCCATCCCAACCCTTGTCTTCTTCATATACTCAACTCTGCCATTTTCAGCTTCCTCAACCCCTATGGCCTCTATTTCTAGGCACTGAATCTGTTTCTGTTGTTAGAATTCCTAGTTATTGAAATCATGTGAAGGAAATAAAAAATGCAAGTGGACAAAAATATAGGGATTGGGAATTCTATGTAATGGTTCATAGTTATCTCCCAGAGTTCTTTCACTGAGTGTAGCTGGTTCAATTCATTATTGCTCTATTGGAACTGATTTGGTTTATCTCATTGCTGGAGAGGGCCATGTCCATCAGAATTGATCATCGTATAGTATTGTTGTTGAAGTATATAATGATCTCCTGGTCCTCTTCATTTCACTTAGCATCAGTTCATGTAAGTCTCTCCAGGCCTTAAAAAGAAAATCTTAATATTAAAAGAAATAGGAAATTTGTAATAAACTTCAAATTATTTGAGAAGCTGAATTTTTGCTGGGAGGAAATGATGAAAAATGAGGGAAAAAAGGAACTGTTGGAAGAGGCTATTCTACTTAACAGACTAAGATTAAAGATTCTGTTCATTCTTAGGAATTAAATAGTCAATAGAGAAGACATTAACAACCGCAGAAAGAGTGGTAGGATGCTTTTGTTGAAACCTATAACTGTTTAAAGTTAGGATGAGAGCTAGCTAGGTCAAGAAAGATTGGAGAAGTAGGAGAAAGACAAGAATGAAAATATGACTAATGCTTTATATAAAAAAACCCAATGTAAGCAGTTTAATATTTGTTGTTTGACTTCTAAATTTAATGCCATTTTTGAAGGACCTTACATTTTAAATTTCATTTCTTCTTAAAGTTATTTATGCTATTTGGAAGCTTTGGGACTTCCTGGAGTTTTGAATTAAGAGTTTCAGGTAGTATGGTAATAATTTTCAGGCACTGTTGCATCTGATAGCATAATTTCTTCTTGAACTTATTTCTCTCATTTTATGCTTTATTGCTATTTGCAGCTTTCCCAGCATCTCCAGAAAAGCATAAAAAAGAAATCTTAGATGCATTATCAGTGTTTTTTCATCATAGCAAAATGCCTTCTTAATTTTTCCTTTGCAGTCAGGTGTCAATGTTCTTTGACATATTAAAGTTAATTTACTACATACTAACAGGAAGCAATCCAATCAGGGATTCATATGGGCATGCTTGGCTCCTTGAGGGCTTCTAGTTTCAATCTATGAAGAGATATTGGGGTCTTTCAGTAAAGATCTTTAGCCTATCACTTTCCTGGGTTAGGCTTTTCCATTGCACACATTGGAAAAACTAAGCCTATCTATTGATAACTTGAATTTTGAGGGAGGATTGAGAATGAAAAAGGAGTAATTGGGATAGTGTAGGGTGATAGAGCCAAGTGCTGAAGATTCTTCTCTCAGTTGTATACCACCTGCTTTATTTGACTCATCATTGTCTTTTGTACTATCTGGTCTCTTGGGGATTCATCCAAGTTCTATACATAGTGTCACAGAACTATGGACAGTGGCTAATCTTTCTTGTGGAAGAACTGATTCCATGTAGTCACAGCTGGCAAACCTTTTCACTTAAAAAAAAAAAATGGAGCAATCCTAGATTTCTTTTTTTAAAAAAATACCCTTATTTTTATGTTAGTTCAAATGCCTGAATTTATTTTTAAACTTTTCATTTTTATAAAGCAAAGATCTATCACACAGGCTTTTCCCCCGGATAAAAGGTTCCTTTGTGACCTGATACAACCTACATGAGGTGTCCTCATATGCTTTTGACTTGAAAAGATTATTCTCTACTTTAATTTTGAAATGCATATCTTCTGGTAATAAAGGAGAGATTACAAAATAATTTTCAATTTTAAGGATTGTTAAAATAATAAAAATTTTAAGATGATAATAAAGTTACATATTTTATTAATCCATTAATTTATACTTCTGTTCTGTTTTAGATTTCCATTATGGAAAGTGGTTATAATAGAAAGTTGAAGCCTTTTTTTTTTTTTTTTTTTTTTTTTTAAAACCTCTGTGGTGTCTTTCAAATCAAGGGATGTAGAATAAATAACAAAACTTATTTTCATGTTGTTGTTGGAATCATTTTAATCTGTCTGACTCTTCCTGACCTCATTTTGGGGCTTTCTTGGCAAAGATACTGGGGTGGTTTGCCATTTCCTGGTCCAGCTCTTTTTACAGATAAGAAACTGGGACAATGAGGGTAAAGCTACATGTCTAGGATCACACAGCTGGTCAATGTCTGAGGCTGGATTTGAACTCATGAAGATTACAAACCCATTGTTCTATCTTCTGTGTCAACTAGTTGCTTCCATTTCCATTTGAATATAAATGAAGCATTAGTTTCCACATGTCATTTGTGGAAGCCAGGACTATAACTAGGAATTCTAACAACAGAAACAGATTCAGTGCCTAGAAATAGAGGTCATATGGGTTGAGGAAGCTGAAAATGGAAGAGTTGAGTATATGAAGAAGACAAGCGTTGGGATGGAGAAGTGAACTGTGGATTAGATATTTATTTTATTTGGAAAGAGAGTGTTACACACAGGTATATAGAAGACAATAAGAAGGACCTGGACAAGATAGATCTTGTAAGTGATAGATTCAGAGGGAAAGACTGAAAGTGCTTCACATGTAGTAAGCATTTTAACAAATATTTTTCTATTTATTCATTGAAAGTAGAATTATATAGCATAGAGGATGTCAATTCATCTTCCTGGCCATGTGTATCAAGGGTGTGAAAGATAATATAAAGAGATGTGACATGTTCAGGAGAAAGTTAGGTTTCAGATCCGAAGTTGGAAGACATCTAAGGAGGAAAGAAAGATATCTGAGGACCAAAGGATTCTAAATTTTGATATGGAAGGAATCTTAAAGATCATATAATCCAACCCCCCTCCTTTTACAGATGAGGAAACTGAGGCCAAGAGAGATAAGTTGACTTTTCTAAAGTCATATAAGACAATTAGGTGATGTACCAGATAGAATGCTGGCCTGGAGTCAGGAAGGCTCATCTCTTTGTATTCAAATCTAACCTCAGAAATTTAATAGCTTAGTAGTGACCTGGGCAAGTCATTTATCCCTGTTTGTTTCCTCATCTGTAAAATGACCTGGAGAAGACCATGATAAGCCATTGCAGGACCTTTACCAAGAAAACCCCAAATGGGGTTACGAAGAATTGGACATGATTGAAATGCCTGAACAACAGCAAGGTCATATAAGTAAATTGTATAGGCAAGATTTGAACTCATCATCTAACTCTACTCCCTCTATGAAGGGAGGGAGTAAGCAAACAATAAATAAGATAAAGTTAGTAAATAAAGTGAGTAAACAAATAAAGGGAAAATAGTTATCCCTTCCATATAAGGATTTGCCCCATCGCAGTTTCAATATATCACAGATAGGTATAACAAATTAAATGGGAATTTGGGGGGACTTTTGTGGAAGCCACAGATGACTGAAGAAGGCCAGTGGGTGAAACAAAAAGTTTAGAAACTCAGAAATGCATAAATTACATTTATATTTTTGTATAATATCAACCCTGTAAACATTCCATAAAACAAAAGAAAAAACTTCAAGCTTCTCTGCTATGAACAGAGGGTCAAATTTTTTTGGGTGGCTTTTCCAAATTATGGGGATGGCACAAATCTAACCTCTGTGATATGGAAAGGATATTGTAGAAAGTAGAAGAGCATCAGCATTAGAAAGTCCTGAGGTTGTTTAGTAATGGTATTGAAGGTGGAAAGAGCCAGCAATGACCTCCTCTCCCTTCTTTGCTTCTGGTCCCAGGAGTTCTAGCTAGAGCAGCTCTTCAGGACAAGCACTTTAAGGGAAGGGGCCAGGCTACCTTTCTCCACCTTTTTGAAAAGGCAATCTAGGAGAAAGCTGGTCCCTGGACCCTGGGGTGTGATAGACAGGCTGGACCAGGCGGAAGCACAGTCTCCTGGGGGAGGCATTACATTCCCCTGACTTAGCATCCGGGGCACAGAGGGACTGGGGCTAGATCCAGATGTTATGATTTCAGAAAGAGGCATGATCCTACAGGATATGCTTGCAGCATCTTGGAGCAGTATGACATCAAGGTCAGCCAGTCTAGTATTAGCTGTGATGAAGAGAAATTGGGATAATTCCATGTCTGCATAAAAATCAGCTGCCATTATTTAAACCAAATTATGCATTTTACTTTTTTTGTGCGAAGTTAAAAGAAAATTTCCAGTATAGCACATGTTAAAAGAGACTTATGGATGTCAGGAACAAAAGTTTCATGAAGTTGAAAGAAGTAGGTGGTAGGGGTGATATCCATGGTGATATGCTAAGTGGTTGTCCATCTGAGAAGCAGAACAATGGCTAGAAATTCTGGATTGAATCAAGAAGACCTGGATTCCAATTCTGCCTCTGCCACACTTGCTCTGTTATCCAGGTCAAGTTAGTAAACTTGTCTATCAATCTTCTCATCTGTAAAGTGAGTACAACATTCCTATCTCACAAAGTTGGAAAGCTCATGTGAGTTTATGTAAAATACTTAGTAGAATTTGAAATCTCTTTATAAATTTCAGCCATTTTTTTTGTAATAGCTTTTTACTTTTCAAAATACATGCAAAATTTTCACTCCTTCTGTTGTTTGCTTGCATTTTTGTTTTCCTTCTTAGGTTTTTTTTTTTCTTTCTAGATACAATTTTTCTTGTGCAGCAAGATAATTGTATGAATATATATACATATATTGGATTTAACATATATTTTAACATGTATTGGACTACTTGCCATCTGGGGAGGGGATGAGGGGAAGGAGGGAAAAATTTGGAACAGAAGGTTTTTCAAGGGTCAGAGTTGAAAAATTACCCATGCATATGTCTTTTAAATAAAAAGCTATAATAATAATAAAAAAACCAAACCAATATACATTCAAAAATAATTTTTGACATTCACCCTTGCAAAACCTCTGTTACAAATTTTTCTCTTCCCCTCCCGCCCAGACAGCAAGTAATTCAGTATAGGTAAAACATGTTTAAATGCAATTCTACATTTATCATGCTGCATTAAGAAAAATCAGATCAAAAGAGGGGGAAATGTGAGGAAAAAACAAGCAAGCAAACAACAACAAAAGGTGAAAAGACTATGTTGTGATCCACATTCGATCCTGATAGTCCTCTCACTGGATGCAGATAGCACTCTTCATTACAAGTTTATGACTCAGGGAATATGATGAAAGATCAGAGAGTTGATGCATTCAAAAAGGAGATTAACTAGGAAAATGAAGTCTTCTTTGTTAAAAAAAAGCAAGCTCATTCTGACAAAAACTAACACGAGGAAAGTTACTGTAAAGATTGTGTCTTCCACTTTGGAAGGGGAACAGAAACTCTGAACACTTGACATTTGTTATTCTTTCAAGGAAAGTTGGACAAAGTAATGCCTTTTATTTTTTTTAAGGAAAGTGGTAGCTAGTGATGAAACAATGTTTCTAGTAGGAACTGGAAACAAAAAAGTCAGCAGTGTTCTCTCTGCCTATAGGCTTTTGTCTCCAGTTGGATTCTAGATTATTGGCCTTGAATCTCAGCAGAGCTCCAACATTGGCCGGATTAGTTGAAAGTATGGTTTGGCTGGCAAGTGGTTAGAGATGCAGGTTATGGTTTAGACTATGGGTATGGTTGATATAATCAGAAATCTTAAAGGTCAGTCAGTACAGATGATGGATAAGTCAATGGCTAGGTGGTTATGGGCTTATTTGTATCTATCAGTTGATTAAGTAGGTTGAAAGCCCCTTTCTGAGGTCAGCCCTTATAGATGACTCCAAAGGAATAATAATTACGGCTTCCATTTATTTAGTGACTTATTTTACATGATGCTTTTCTTAAGGCAACCCCATGAGATTAGTATTTTCTTAAATTTTATTTTTTTTCCCTGTTACATGTAAAAATAATTTTAATATTCTTTTTTTCCCCCAAATTTCAAGTTCTAAATGCTTTCCATCCTTTTATTGGAGGGCAAACAAATTAACATACATTATATGGTTATGCAAAACACATTTCCATGTAAGTCAAGCTATGAAAGAAAAACACAAGAAAAAGCATACTAAGAAAAATAAACAAAAAAATATCTTCAACCTGTATTCAGACTTTAACAGTTGTTTCTCCAGAAATGGAGAGCATTTTTCATTATAAATCGTTCAGAATTGTCTTGTTGCATTGTTGTTGTATTGGTGAGAATAGTTAAATTATTCACAAGAGGTCATGAAACAATAAAGCTGTTACTGTGTATAATGTTTTCTTGGTTCTGCTCATTCCACTTTGCATCAGCTCGTGGAAATGTTTCCAGATTCTTTCTGATCCTGCTCATCATTTCTTATAGCAGAATAGTATTCAATCCCAATCATATAACTTGTTCAGTCATTCTCCAATTGATGAGCGTTACCTCAATTTGCAATTCTTTACTACAACAAAAAAAGGTACTACAAATATTTTTATGTTATAGGTCCTTTCTGTATTTTAAATTTCTTTGGGATACAAACTAGGTAGTGGTAAGAAGTTAATTTTTAAAATTATTATCCTGGGAAGAAAAACTTCAGATAAGTATAAGGGCTATATATGGCTATATATATAAAAAAGGTACTACAAATATTTTTATGTTATAGGTCCTTTCTGTATTTTAAATTTCTTTGGGATTCCTGACTTTAATATCCTGGGCACTCATCACTTTACTCTCTGTTTTTGGAAGCGTGTCTGACAAAAGTAAATATGCACCTGAGTCTAAATCAGTGAGGACTTTGATTCTCTAAGCTAAGTCCATAGGGTTTCCTGGTTCTATCTTTGAGGGCTTGTGACTTCTCAATCTTAAGAGTTTTTAATCTGCCTCCTACTCAAGTGCTGAAAGCTGAGCTCCTCTTACTCCTCTCTCTCTCTGTGTGTGTGTGTGTGTGTGTGTGTGTGTGTGTGTGTGTGTCTGTCTGTCTCTCTCTCTGTGTATATATCTTTCCCTCTCCACATGTCTGTCTCTCCATCTTCCGCCTCCCCATCTCCTTCTTCCCCCCCCCCCCATTATTACTGTGCTATATCAGTATAGTGGATTTGGTTTTCCTTTAGTGGGGTTCAGAAGTTCTTTTATCTCTAGAGGTAAAGGCCTCTTTCCTAAGGCATTTACTTTCTGTTCTTTAGTTTTATTTCTGAGAGAATTCTCATAAGCCTGGGATTAAGATTCTAGCAGAAGAACCTAAGCCCTGGGCTCTGAAACTAACATTTCTGAGACACCAAGAAAGCACTGCTAGTCACAATCATAAGTGAATAAAAGGTTGATCTGGTTCTCTGATATTAGTGGCAATATTCATTCAGATCTTACACTTTGATCAAGGTAGTTAGGTCTATGTGAAAATTTTGAAGCATTTGAGAGACAGTTTAATGTAAAAATTGTGAATTATGGCATAGTGATTAACTTTTACATCATGACAATGCTCTGGCTCACATTATATTTTCTGAGGAATTGCTTTTGATAAAACCCATATTACCCATTTTTGTCCATTACTTGATTTCCTTCTGAATAATTTCAGACCATTTGAGAAACTCAAATCTACCCTCAAAGGACAAAAAGTTGGCACCATATTAAAAAAATCCTGTCTTAGGAGATAATTCTGAATGAATAGCTCCATCAATGTTTTAAGCACTGGCAGCTTTCTTGAAGGAAGTGTAAAGTCTCTGAAGGATAGGACGTTGAGAGGATATGACTCATTTGGAGTTACAAGTTCTAGTTTTTGTTTTGGCCTGGATTTATGATTTCATTAGTACAGGAATCTGTAGTGTGGACAGTTACTCCACTGATGCTTATTGTCATCTTCTTTGTAAGTTATAATCTTAGAGTGATCTTGGGCCCTAAGATGTTAAGTGATTTGCCCAATTTGCCCACTGTCATACAGCTAGTATGAGCTTTTCTTGATTCCACCTCTGGTTCTCCATTTATGATATTCAGTCTTTAGCTATAGGTATTGGAATATCATTCTTTCTATAGGTTATGACTTCCTCATATCATTTCTCAGTCATTGTTTTGAATTTGAGGCATTTTTAATCTTAATTTTTTAAAATTAAATTTCCTTCATTTTTCTGTATTGTTTTTTCATAGATTCAGCCCCAGGGAATTCTTGAAATTAAAAGAAATCAAAGTACTATGAACATTTTCTCTTTTGCCTCACTTTTTGTCACATCAAACACTTTAGTAAATATTGCTAGCATCAGGGCAAACTGACACCATTGGAAGTGTCTGGGAAACTTGGATTATGGGAGAGATTTAACAGACACAGTGTTAGGGCAAATCCCAGGAAAGTGACAAGGAGATATAAAGCCACTGATGACAACCATGTGTGGGAAAGGAGAATTTCAAGCAGCTCTTTTGGAGGCTTAGAGTTACACATCTTACTCTCCCTTTCACCAAGATTGTGCAGGTGGTAAAGAGAGAACAGTATTCAGGAGGTTCTAGTGATGAGAGAGCTTCTCGTAACCAGAGAAACAGTGAGGCAGAACAGAAATATCCTTCATCTGAAGCTTTAGAGGAATTCTTTAAATTGGAAAGCTAAGTCACACCTAAGAGAATCAATTAACTCCTCTTGATCCTCACTGAAGCCCCTCTGTGGTATGAAATTTTTTTTGAAAGATACCTGGAGGGGGGAACTAGGTGGTACAGTGGATAGAATACCAGCCCTGAAGTCAGGAGGACCTGAGTTCAAATCTGTCCTCAGACACTTAACATTTCCTAGCTGTGTGACCCTGGGTAAGTCACTTAACCCCAATTGCCTCAGGGGAAAAAAAAAGAAAAAGAAAAATACCTTGAAACCAATTTGACTGCAAATGATCAAAAACTTCACTTCATATCCTTTCTGCTTGTTTCACACACAAAGCCACAAATAGGAATTCTATAGAGTATTAAGTGCCTATGTGCCAATGTACTAAGTGCTTTAAAAGGCAAAAAATTGAGAGACTACACACAATGCTTAAAATGGAGATTTGACAACTTTGAGAGACTACTGACTTTCTTGGAAAAGAGGAAGAGTGGCCTGAAGGATGATAGGTTTGATAGCAATGAGGATTTGTAAAGGATGAGTAGGACTTCTGGTGCCAAGGTGGTGGAGTAAGGAAGGAACCCTCTGAAGCTCTCCTAAAATCCCCTCCAAACAGTGAGAAAACTGCCTTAGATTTGATATTGGAGCAAAGAATCAGCTTCCCAGCACAGAAGGAAAGTCTATCTCACTACAGCCAGGGGTTTGCATCAGGGCTCCAAGCCTGGCAAAAGTCACCAGTGAGACCCTGCCCTCCTGAAAACCCACAGCTCCTTAAGCTGGCCAGCAGTCTCTTCAGCATAGCAGGGTTCTATCTCAGCGCCACCCCCCAGCACCTGCCACTAGCCAGGCCTTGATACCTTTGCTGAATTGAAGCTAAACTCTACCCCAGAAATGGACAACTGTAAGACCTCACCACTGAGACCTATCTTCAGGGATGCCTTGTTTCCATAGTAACTCAGCCCTAGGGCCTCCCCCCAGGGCAGACCAGCAACTAGATCTGTCCCCCAAGGACAACCCTCAGAAAGACTTTCCATAGCAACCCAGTGATGAGATCCTGCCCCTGGGGGCAAGTTAGCTGAGAAACCCCATACCCTGGGAAGGTCACAGGAAGCCCCATCCCCTAGTATAAGTCAGAAGGGATGTGTTCTCTCTAATGCAAGCAAGCAACTAGTTATTGAATTCAGTGAAAATCAGAAGCAAGACCCCAAGTTCCAGCAAAAAGTCTTAAGATAGTGAGGGGCCAGAGCCCAACTCTCACATAAAAACACTTAAATCAACAAAGAAAAAAATGAGCAAAACCCAGAAAGTTACTATGGTGATAGAAAGGATCAAGGCTCAAACTTAGAAGAGGACAGTAGTGTTTAAATGGCTACATGTGAAACCTCAAAGGAAAATGTTATTTAGTCTCAGGCCCCTGAAGAACTCCTGGAAGAGCTTAAAAAGGATTTTTAAAAAGCAAATTAAAGAAATAGAAGAAAAATTGCGAAAAGAAATTATAGCATTGGAAGAAAATCATGAAAACAGAGTTGACTATATGGGAAAAGATATAAAAAAATTCACTGAAGAAAATAACTGCTTAAAAATAGAATTAGCCAAATAGAAAAAGAATTACAAAAACTCACTGAAGATAGTAATTCCTTAAAAATTAGAATTAGGCAAGTGGAAGCTAATGACTCCATAAAACATGAAAATATGATAAAACAAAATCAAAATAAAAAAAATTTAAAAATATGAAATTTCTCACTGGAAAAATTACTGACCAAGAAAATAGATTCAGGAGAGATAATCTAAGAATTGGATTATTTGAAAGCTATCATTAAAAAAAAACCTCAACATATTCTAAGAAAATATCAAGAGCAGCGGTTGTGCAGTGGACAGAGGATCAGCCCTGAAGTCAGGAGAATCTGAGTTCAAATCTGGCCTCAGACACTTAACATTTCCTAGCTGTGTGACCCTGGGCAAGTCACTTAACCCCAATTGCCTCAGCCAAAAAAAAATCAAGGAAAATTGCTTTGATTTCACTAGAACTAGAGGGCAAAATAGAGATCCTCAAATGGAAACTTCCAGAAATATCATAACCACATTCTCTCATAGATCAAGTATAGTGTATTGTAAATAGTCAAAAAGGAACAATTCAAATATCATGGAGCTACAATCAGGATTATACAATATTTGACAATTTCCATTTTGAAGAGCTGCAGGGCTTGTAATATGACATATTAGAAAGAAGAGGAATTAAAATCGTAACCAAGAATTATCTACCTAGCAAAATTGATTATGATATTTGGGGGGGAGGGGCAAATAGATATTTAATGAAAATAAGGACTGTTTAGCATTTCTAATTAAAAGACCAGATCTGGCTAAATAAAAAATTTGGGATCTCCAAATCCAAGATTCAAAGGAAACATAAAAGATTTTTTTTTTAAATAACAAAAAAGAGAAAATAAGAAATTCAATAAAGTTAAATTTCAGATTTCTATGTGGCAAGATAATATTTGTAACCCTTAAGAAATTTATTAAAAGGGCAACTAAAAGTTGTATATATAAACAGAGGGTATATAAGATATAAGATGACTTTGGATGATACTTTGAAAACAAAATAAAGGAGTGAGAGATTTCACCAGAAGAAAGGGGGAGATAGAATGAGGTAAATTATCCCACATAAAAAGATGCATGAAGAAATATAATGAAGGGAAAGATGGGGGTGGGGACTGAGCAAAGATTAAACCTTACTCTCTTCACAATTGGCTCAAAGAGGTATAACATACACATTCAATTGGAAACAAAATTTTCTTACCATATAAGGAAGTAAAAAGGGGGGAGACTGATAAAAAGAAGGGCTTATTGAGGAAAGGCAGTGATCAGAAGTAAAACACTTGTGAGGACGAAAAGAGTAGAGATGGGGGTGATAAACAAGAGAAAAACAGTGGAGGAAAATATGCAATTAATTATCTTAATTATAAATTGAAATAGGATGAATTCATCCATAAAACTGAAATTGATAGCAGAATGGATTACAAACCAGAACCCTAGAATATATAAATTAAAAGAAACACATTTGAAGCAGAGACAGTTGGGGTAAAGGTAAGACGCTGGAGCAGAATCATTATGCTTCCTATGTTATGATCTCAGACAAAATGAAAGCAAAAATAGTTTTCTTCCTTTTCTTTTAATTGAATCTATCTTGTTGAAAGGTACCATAGACAATGAATTTATGTCAGTACTAAACATATTTGCACCAAATGGCATAACATCTAAATGTTTGAAGGAAAGAAATTAAATGAGTTAAAGGAGTAAGTAGATAATAAAAATTATGTAGTGAGGGACTTCAACTTTTCCCTCTTAAAGCTAGATTAATCTAATGAAAGAATACATTAAAAAGAAGTTAAGGAGGTGATAAACTAAAAAAAGTTTAGATATTATAGATCTCTGGAGAAAATTGAATGGCAATAAAAAGGAAAGCACATTTTTTCTCAGCAGTGTATGACACCTACAAAAATTGACCATTAGAAAATAAATCTCATAACCAAATGTAAAGAAGCAAAACTAGTCAATGAATCTTTTTCAGATCATGACAATAAAAATTACATTCAGTAACAATACAAAGATAGATTATTTAGCTTCCAATTCATTTTTATCTAATTCTTAAAAAAAAAGTGGGTCAAAGAATAAATCATAGAAACAATAAACAATTTCATTAAAGAAAATGGCAACAATGAAACAGCATATCAAAATTTATTTATGTGATATTGCCAAAGTGGTACTTAGAAAATTTACATCTCTAATTGCTTATATCAATAAAATAGAGAAAGAACAGATCACTAAATTGGGCATGCAAGTAAAAAAACCAGAAAAAGAACAAATTAAATTCCCCAATTAAATAAAAATAATTGGAAATCCTGAAAATCAAAGAAGACATTAATAAAACTGAAAGTAAGGAAACCATTCAGCTAATAAAATTAGAAGCTAATTTTATGGGGAAATAAGACAAACTATTGTTTAATTTAAAAAAGGAAAGAAAATTAAATTACTACTATTGGAAATGAAACGGGGTGAATTTACCACTAATGAAGAGGAAATTAAAGCAATTGTTATTGTTTTGCTCAATTATATGCCAATAAATTTGACAACTCGAAATATGTTTAGAAGAATTGCACATGCTTAATCTATATTGGGTTACTTTCTGTCTAGGGGAGGAAAAAGTTGGGAAGAGAGGGAGAAAATTATGGATCACAGGGTTTTGCAGGGCTAAATGTTGAAAACTATCTTTGCATGTATTTTGAAAAATAAATTTGACAATATAAATGATGGGTGAAGATCTATAAAAATGTAAATTACCCAAATTAGCAGAAGAAATAAAATTCTTAAATAACCCAATTTTAGAAAAAGAAATTGATCAAGACATCACTAAACTTCCTAAGGAAATAAAAACCTCTAGGGCCAGATGTGTTCACAAGTGAATTATATAAAACATTTAAAGAACAATTAATTCTAATACTAAATAAGCTATTTAGAAAAATAAGCAAAGGAGGAGTTCTATCAGATTCCTTTTTTAAAACAAATATGGTGTTGATATCTAAACCAGGAAGAACCAAAACAGAAAATTATAGACCAATTTCCCTAGTGAATATTGATGTAAGAATTTTAAATAAAATACTAACAAATAGAGTACAGTAATATATCACAAAGATTATGCTATGATTAGGTGTGATTTATACCAGGAATGTAGGCTGATTCAGTATTAGGAAAACTATGAGCATAATTGACCATATCAGTAACAACATTAATTGAAACCCTATGTTTATCTTAATAGATGCAGAAAAAAAACCTTTCACAAAATATAACACCCACTCTTATTAATAACTTTAGAGAGCATAGCAATAAATGAGTGGTGCTTACCTTATAATAAGTAATATTTGTCTAAAACCATTAGCAAGTGTTATCTGTAATGGAAATAAGCTAGAAGCCTCCCCAACATGATCAAGGGTGAACCAAGGATACTTCTATTATTCTGTATTGTACTAGAAATATTAGTAGTAGCAAACTGAAGAAAAAGAAAATGAAGGAATTAGAATAGACAATGAGTAAACAAAACTATTATTCTTTGCAGATGATGTTATTCTTAGAAAACTGCTTGAAATTATAAACAGCTATAACAAATTTGCAGGATACATAATAAACCAATCTAAATCATCAACATTTCTATATATTGCCAAGCATATTATCAGCAGCAAGAAATAGAGAAATTCCATTTAAAATAACTATAGACAATATAAAATATTTGGGAATCTATTTTCTAAGATAAGCCTAGGAACCATATGAATACAAGTATATTAAAATAAATTTCCCAAAAAATCAGATATTAATAATTGGAAAAATATTAATTGTCATGGGTAGGCTGAGCCAACATAAGAATAATAATTCTCTCTAAATTAATTTCTTTGTTCAGTGCCATACAAAAATTATTGTATAAAATTTAAAAAAATTAATTGGAAGAGCAGAAGTTCAAGGATATCAAGGAAATGAATGAAAAAAAAAAGTGTGAAGGAAAGTAGTCTAGCCATACCAGATTTTAAACTGTATTTAAAAGTGTTAATTATCAAAACACTTTAGATACTAAGGTAGAGTGATGAGTCAATGGAATAGATTAAGTTCAAATTATATCATAGTAAATGATCATAGTGATTTGATCCATGATAAACCCAAAGATCCAAGCTTTTGGAATTAAAAACTCATTATCTGATTTAAAAAAAAAAAAAAAAAAAAAAAACATTGGGAAAACTGAAAAAACAGTATGATAGAAACTTAGTAGACCAATATCTCACACCTTATACCAAGAAAGGTTAAAATGGGTTCATGATTTACACATAAAGGATGATACTATAAGGAAACTAGGAGAACAAGGAATAGTTTTTCAGATCCATATGTAAGGAAAGAATTTATGACCAAACAAAAGATAGAAAGTATTATGAGATGTAAAAGTTAATTTTGATTATATAAAAAAGTTTTAGCACAAACAAAATCAATGTAATCAAAATTAAAAGGAAAGCAGAAAAGTAGGATAAATTTTTGTTACAAGTACCTTTGATAAAGATCTCTTCTCAAATATATTAAGAACTGAGTCAAATTTATAAAAATACAAGTCATTTCTTAATTGATAAGTGGTCAAAGGCTATGAACAGGTAGTTTTCAAAGAAACCCAAACTATAATTATTTGGAAAAAAATGCTTTAAATCACTATTGATTAGGGAAATGCACATTAAAACAACTTTGAGGTACCACCTTATGCCTATCATGTTGATTAATAGGAGAAAAAAAGAAAATAATGTATGTTGGAATGTAGGAAAACTGAAACACTAACACACCTTTGGTAGAGTTGTCAAACTGATCTAACCATTCTGGAGAGCAATATTTATAGCAGCTTTTTTTATGGTAGCTAAGAAATGGAAATCAAAAAGGTGCCCATCAATTGGTGAGTGACTAAACAAGCTACAGTGTATGATTGTACTATGAATACTGACAAGCAGGATGATTTCAGAAAATCCTGGAAAGACATAGACTGATGCAAAATGAAGGAAACTGAACCAGGATAACATTATACACAGTAACCGCAATATTGTTTCATGAACTGTGAATGACATTTATTTTCAGCAATACAAAGATTGAAGACAATCACAAATGAATGATAGTGCTATTGGGGAGCAAGGAGTACTCTCATTCGTCTTCCTTTCCCAATGTACTAGGGAGAGTGAGATAAAGAGTACCAAGAGAGGTGATTTCTGTAGGATAAAGGTAGATTTCAGTGAGTTAGTTCTAAAATTAATCAGCATACATTTAAGTACTTTATGTGTTCCAGCCACTGTCAGACTAGAGATAAAAATACAAAAAGTGAAACAATCCATACTCTTAAGGAGCATACATTCTAAAAGATGGAAGGAATGGGAGAGACCTTGAGTGAAGACATGTTTATTGGCCGTTGAGAAGTGTTCCAGAGTTGCCCACTATCACCGTTACTATTTAATATTGTATTAGAAACGCTAGCTATAGCAATAAGAGCTGAGAAAGAGATTAAAGGAATAAGAATAGGCAATGAGGAAGCCAAATTATCACTCTTTGCCGATGACATGATGGTATACTTAGAGAACCCCAGAGATTCTGCTAAAAAGTTATTAGAAATAATCCACAACTTTAGCAAAGTTGCTGGTTATAAAATAAACCCACATAAGTCATCAGCATTCTTATATATCACTAACAAAATCCAACAGTCAGAGTTACAAAGAGAAATTCCATTTAAAGTAACTACTGATAATATAAAATATTTAGGAATCTATCTGCCAAGGGAAATTCAGAAACTTTATGAGCAAAATTACAGACCACTTTTCACACAAATTAAGTCTGATCTAACCAATTGGAAAAATATTAAATGCTCTTGGATAGGGCGAGCAAATATAATTAAGATGACAATATTACCTAAACTAATCTATTTATTTAGCGCTATACCAATCAGACTCCCAAAAAACTATTTTAATGACCTAGAAAAAATAACAACAAAGTTCATATGGAAAAACAAAAGGTCAAGAATTTCAAGGGAATTAATGAAAAAAAAAATCAAATGATGGTGGCTTAGCTGTACCAGATCTAAAATTATATTATAGAGCAGCAGTTACCAAAACTATTTGGTATTGGCTAAGGAATAGATTAGTTGATCAGTGGAATAGATTAGGTTCAAGGGATAAAACAGTCAACAAATATAGCAACCTAGTCTTTGACAAACCCAAAGATCCCAGCTTTTGGGATAAGAACTTACTGTTTGATAAAAATTGCTGGGAAAATTGGAAACTAATATGGCAGAAACTAGGCATTGATCCATACTTAACGCCGTACACCAAGATAAGGTCAAAATGGGTTCATGACCTAGGCATAAAGAATGAAATTATTAATAAATTAGAGGAACATAGGATAGTTTACCTCTCAGACCTGTGGAAGGGGAAGGTCTTTATGACCAAAGCAGAACTAAAGATCATTACTGATCACAAAATAGAAAATTTCGATTATACCAAACTGAAAAGTTTTTGTACAAACAAAACTAATGGAGAAGTGTTCCAGAGAGCTCAGTGGTCCCAGAATAGTGAGGAGGGTAGGCACTCCAATGGATTTGGATTGAACTTGTTAGGAATTAGAATATGGCAAAAGGTAGCAAGAGAAAGGGAATTTTCCCTGGGCCAAAAGAAGTTCTAAATCCCAAAGGTCATAGAAATTGGAAGTAATGATTTGTTAGACATAGTTCACGAGGAATGCCAAATATGGGAAACTAAAGGACCCTGAGATTCTCAATAGAATGTGTGTAAGTGGTACTACAGAAAAAATAGATAATGCTTGTGAAGAGCTTTAAAGCACCACATAAGCACCTGTTCTTTGGCCAGCTTGGAGATGGACCCCCCTCACTTGCTTATATGGGGGTTTAAGAGGTACCCAGGGGATTATTTGTTTTGACAGGAAATATCAGCTGCTACTATATTAATCAGTATGCATTTACTTAATGTATAATCCTTGTTTAGGGGTCTGTGCTTTATGCTGGTGAAATTATGGGAGAGGTAGGGGTTGATAAGTTTACTCTCAAAGAGTTTACTTTGGGGAAGAAATATGAGTGCCTATACTTGCCTTACGTTTCAACTAATAAAAATACCAGGGAAAAGGATTAGAAACACCTTTGAAAGCCACAAAAACAATTATGGAAACCATTATAATTATTATGGCTGGTGTGATTCCAAATTTAAGTGCCACTTGCTATTGTTCTTTTCCTTCCAAGGTACAAATTCCAGAGGTATGAAAATAATTTAAAATTTTGAACTGAATGGATTTTTTTTTTCATTTGCAAGTTGCTATTTTTGTATATTGCAGAAGGCAAGCAGTAGAAAAGAGGAAATGCGTAGCTTAGAGGAACCCTATAATTACATATGATTATTCATGAAGAAAAGCACAATTTCAGTCTTACCTTTTTGACTGGCATTTGAAACCACCCTACAGGTTAAATTATTTAAAAGCAAAAATTCAAATATGTCCCAGTGGTTACAGAGGAGATAGGAAAAGATCATAGATGGTTTGAAAGTTATCACTCTATTGACTCATCATTTCTATAAGCAAAAGATAGAATGTTATCCAAGAACACCAAGCAACTGCTTACCTATCTCTTCTCTCCTTCCCCACACTTAGTGGTATTTATTTATTCTAATTACACATGAGATAGTTTTCAATATTCATTTTTATGAGATTGTGATTTCCAAGTTTTTTTCTTCCTCCATTCCTCTCTCCACTTTCCTTTCCCCAAAATAGCAAGTAATATGATATAGGTTATACATGTTTAATCATATTAAACATGTTTCTTTATAAGTCATGTTATGAAAGAAGAATCAGAACAAAAAGGAAAAATGAGAGAAAAAAACAACAACAAAAAAATGAAAATAGTATCCTTTGATCTGTATTAAGACTCCATGATTCTTTCTTTGGATATGAATAACATTTTACATCATGAGTCTTTTGGAATTGTCTTAAATAATTGTATTGCTGAGGATTGCTAAGTCTGTCAGAGTTGATCATCACACAATTTTTCTGTTCCTGTGTACAATGTTTTCCTGGTTCTGCTCACTTCATTCAGTATCAGTTCATATCTTTCTAGGTTTTCTGAAGTCTGCCTGTTCATCTTATAGCACAATAGTATTCCACTACATTCATATACTACAAATTGTTCCAACATTTCCTAATTAATGGGTATCATTTTGATTGCCAATTTTTAGATACCACAAAAAAAAAAACCCTGCTATGATTATTTTTGTACATATGGCTTCTTTTCCATTTTTTATAATCTCTTTGGAATATGGAACTAGTAGTGGTATTGCCGGATCAAAGGGTATGCATAGTTTTATGACCCTTTGGGCATAGATCCAAATTGCTTTCCAGAACAGTAGGATCAGTTCACAACTCTACCAACAATGCATTAATGTCCTGATTTTTTACCACATTCTCTCCCAACATTTATCATTTTCCTTTTCTGTCATTTTAGCCAATCTGATTGGTATGAGGGGTACTTAAGAGGTAATTTTAATTTGCATTTCTCTAGTTAACAATTAGCCAGTTTACAACTCTCCATCAACAGTATATACACATCTGACTTTTAAAGTGAATATGTGTTTTTCAAAATCATATACATGAATTTAAACAAAGTACATAGTCATATCTTGGTTATTCACATTTCAATAAAATCAACAGATTTTCCTTGGTACAGCTTGTGAAGAGTATAATACATTCAGCTTTAAAATGTACAAGAATCCTATTTCACTAGGCTTCTTCCATAAATAAGAGTCCATTCCAAAAAGGCCATGCAGTTATTATTTAAAAGGCCAAGAAGTAGCAAAGCAAGTATTGAGTGGAAAACATGGGAGAAGATGATCTTAGAAATTTGTATTTTGTGCCATAGCTTTAAAAATAAATGAAAAAATTTACTTAACCCTACTTACCACTCCTACCTAAGAATTTTTATTGACCAAGAATTTTCCTTGACCAAAGGAAAGGGAATCAACTTTCAAAGTTGCATATAAAGTGAAATGAACAAAACATTTAGATTAGTTAAGCTAATTGACTACTCTATTTGCAATTGGAGAAGCATAAAAATCTGTGTTTCAGATGATTCATGAGTTGTTTGCTTTTATTTGAACTGAGTGCCTGCCTTTTTTTCACTTTCTTGTTTATGTGGAAAGAGTAGTTTTGAAACATCTGATAGATTTACTGACAAATAGATGATAAATTGGAGACATTTGATTTAGTGACTTATTCATCGAAGTTTGGATAAAGTATTTCAACTTGATTCAAATCAATAAACAGTTATTAAGCTTCCACTATATGTCACATTCTGATACTACAAAGATGAAAAATGACTCAGAATCAGATCCTATTATTTACTTAGGGGAAGTATGTCATGTACACATACAATAAAAGGTATAGGCAAAATGAAATTTAAGGAGAAAGAGAGGGTTTCAGTTGCAGAAAGTTCAAGTTATGTCAAACCACAGAGGTTAAATTTCCCCTATAAATCTGTCCATGATCTATGTCATCTTTGTTGAATCACTTTTGGATTAGTCTACATGGAACTCTGCTTCCTAGCATCTTTCTCCTCACTCTTCCTCCATGCCCCTTAAAGTTTTTTCTTTCATTCCCTCCCCCATGCCTCATGGTGTCTTCTTAGAGATAACTGACTCTTTTAGGCAACTAAACTCTATGGATTTAGCCTTCCAGTTAGGGAATATACAATGAGGTGGGAGTATATCACTTTCTCCTAAATAGTTGTGAGTTCCACTGGGTAACTTGTCTTTCATGATTAATTATTAAAACCCTTTTCCTTGCTATCTCTGCTCTCTCAAATCTATTTCATATTTGCTGTTCTTGGTGCCTATTATATTTCTTCATTTTATTTGTAACCTCTTATAAATAAATGTACCTTTTATCAAAGAGACCAGTGTGAATTCTTCACACAACTAAATCCCAACATTTGGTGCCAAACCCCAACATTTGGTACCAGTTGCTCTCTTCAATCTCATCATTTGGTGGACTTAACCTCAATCTTATCATTTAGGCCAGTATAGATGCATTTTAGAATTTCTGGATGGTAGTGAAGTGTAAGAAGATTGGAAAAGTAGGAAGGGGCTATATGTGATGACTATACATTCCTAAAAGTGGATTTTATATTTGATCTTAGAAATTATGGAGAATTCTAGAGTTTTTTGAGTAGAGTGATGGTATAGTCATACTTGTCTTATAGGAAAATTACTTTGGCAATTGGAGGATAAATTGGAGTGGGGAGAGACTTGAGGTGGAGAGACCAATTAGAACTTTTTTTTAGTAGTCCTGAAAATAGGTGATGAGGTCTTATAAGGAGAGTAGCTGTGTTAGTGGAGAAGGGACATATTTAGGAGAAGCTGTAAGATAGAAACAGTATATTTGAGATGTGGGACAAATACAAGGAGAGAGTTAGGTATGACTCCAGTATCAAAACCTTGAAAGACTAGAGAGATTATGATATCCTTAACAGTAATAGGAAGATTGAGAAGATGAAATATTTTTGGAGAAAGATATTAAGTTCTGTTGGACATGTATTCAAGATGATATAGAATTAGCATTTTAGGAGACTAGGAATTTAGTGACTAGGACTAGATATATAGATCTGTGAGTAATATGCTTAAGGGTGACAACCAAGCCCATTGGGAGCTGCTGAGATCACATATTGAAAAGACATTGAAATAAATGATGAGTGTAGGTCCAGAACAGACTCCTGAGGTTGTGATAAGAAGAGTAAAAGTTTAAAAGCAATTTAGAGGAGGGAGAAATAAAGACATCTAACTTTCTAAGAGAGTTTAGTCCAGAATGGGAAGAGAATTATCAGATTAGAAGTAGTGGGTATGGTAAGATGGTGTCAGGATTTTTTTTTTTTTTTTTTTTTTTTTTTTTTTTAAGGATGAGGGAACTCTAGGGTTACTGCACTACAGGGAAAGAGCCAACAAAGAAGAAATGACCAGAGGATCAGTAGATAAGATACCAGAATCTGGATTGAGTGATAAATTTGATTAATTCCCTTAAAAAGAAGGGTTTGCTGAGGGATGATAGTAGAGACAGAACCAGGAAATGTTGATTCCATTCCCACAACCATTAAGTCAGGAGATATATATATATAAGTTCAAACATTGCTGGAAAGAGTGTTCAGGGATGCAGTGTTATGGAGGTGAGCAAGATCTCATTTAGTGCAAGAAGGTAGGAGTGGGAAAAGAAACTTCTCTCAAGAAAACACTTGAGCTGAGCAACTCTGAAGGAACCAAATGTGGAAGGATGAGGATGACTGGCATTTCTGGGTGTGAATAACAGTTAATCTGCAGAAATGTGCAAAGGCTAGAAAGGGTGTGCCACAGCATGGAAACAGTTGGTAGTCCAATTTGGCTGAAATGTAGAAGTACAAGAAGGGAGAATACGACTGGAAAGTTTGGTTGGAGATTGACTCTGAATGACCTTGATTGGTATGAGAATTTGTCTGTTAAAGAGTCGGGAAATGGTTGAAAATTGGTAAAGCTAATTGGTCCTTTTTAAATTCTGAGAGGCTGAATTTACAAGTTATTAGGACATTTTTAGCTGAAGATCTTGAATGGTTTATTTGCTTGAGTTAGAATCAGAAAAGGACCAAATACTGGCAAAGGCAAGAGGCTTTTACCAACTTTCTTAATACTTTCTTACTGACAGCTATGCTGGAGGGACCAAGAGTTTAAAAGAGGAAAAGCACCAACTAGCAAAAGAGTTGCAAAGAGTCAAGCCAGCCAGGAGTGCTTCTAGCAGAATGAAACAAGGAAGGTTCTATCTTCATCCCTGCCTTCATCCACAATGACTTCATGCAGTAGGGATACAGGTCAAAGTCCAGCTGCAGTGTCTCATCCAGGGAAGGAAATGAGTAGAGACAACATTCTGAGTCTGGAATTGGATCCTGCTCAGGAGATGCAGAGTGCCAGAACCAGATTTCTGAGGGCTCTGGAGAATGAGCTGCAGTTATTTTAGGGGGAAAAAAAAAGCATAGCTGGGTCTAGAAGAGAAACTCAGCAGAGTTTGAGACAGTAGCCCAGTTCCAGAGCAAGTCCCAGTGGGCTCCAAAAAATGAGTAGTCCGGCAGAAATATCATGTAAGGAAATCACCAGAAGACACAGGGGAGGGAGGATGTATTTGTTTATTATGTATCTCTTTCTGAACTCTCTGTTGCTTGACTTTTCCTTAACATAGTTGACACAGTAAATGGAGCACAGGGCCTAGAGTTGGGAAGACCTCAGTGTGAGCAAGTCATTTAGCTCTGTTTGCTTGAGTTTTCTCATTTTTAAAATGGGGGTGATAATAACACCCACCTTGCTAGGTTGTTGTGATGTTCAAATGTGATAATCATCATAAAGCACTTAACACAGTGTTTTGCACTTTGTAAATGCTATATAATGTTAGTTATTGTTATTAATGGGAGAATAAGCCCCTAAGTAAGTATATGAGGAAGATTTGGTAATTATTATGTTATTATGCTTCTTAATGGATACATTAGCTTTGAATTAATTGTGATCTCTAATGTAGCTATAAGGGGAATACACTGGTGGGAGCTTGTAAGCTTTACTTTTAGGAATAGAAACCCACTGAACATCATGAAATGGAGGTATAGTTGTCCCCAAGATCTAACCTGCCAATGTGAGTGGAGGTGGGGAAGCTCAGAGGGGTGCTTCTTATAGAGTAGGAAGTTGTTTAGATAGAAGTGTAATTAACCCCCTGAGAGTGGATGAGATCACTGAGGAAGAGACTGTTGAGGGAAAAGAAGACAGACTATACTGCCTTGTGGGATATCTATATTTTGGGAATGGGCAGAGGATAATGATCTAGCTGAGCCAAACTAAGGAGTGGTCAGACAGGTTGAAGGAAAATTGGGAGAGATCTAGAAGCCAAGGAAAAGAGGAGATTCAAAAGGAGAATGGTCTAAATGGGCTAAAAACTTTGGGAAAGTCAGTGAAGATGGTCACTTAAAAAAAAAAAAAAGCTATGAAATTTAATAATAAGTCTTTGACCCTGGAGATAGCAGCTTCAGTAGTAACTGGTAGGGCAAAAAAGCCAGATTGGAAAGGGTTGAAGAATGAATTGGTTATGAGGAAGAGGAAGCAGAAATGGTAGACAGCTCTTTCTAGGAGTTTAAGAGTGAAGGATTAGGAGAAATATAGGCAATTAACTCGAGGGAATTTAAGAAATGTTTTGAAGGAAGTACCAAAATCTGCTGAGATGCTGATTCACATTAGAATTTTGAATAATCATGCTGACTTCTTGTATTAGCAAAAAACTTCAAATATTTCTGATTAGTGCTGATGTCTTTTATTAGCAGATTCTACTAGAAACTAATAACACGTTTGCCTTCTTTTTTTTTCTCTACCGCCTCTGAAGTGTCAGCTGAAGCTGTTAGCTTCCTCATGCATACATAGAATTCTTTTTCTCTTTGTCTTGAGTGTAACAACTACTTCAAGCAAGTTGAATGTTCAGCCTTGAGGGATGGGGAGAGGATTCACTCTTTCAGTATAATGCTTTGTTCTGACTGCTCCAGTTAGTAGCTGACCAAGTCAGTGAGGTTCTGTTATTAGTATTAAAATTATAAATCTAGAGTTTTAACCTTTTCTTGCTGAGGTTATTTTGATTTACCTTTGTTTATGCTGTGCCAAAATAGATACTGTTAAAAATGCTTAATATACATTGCAGTTTTTCATTAGCGAGAGACTTGACAGTTTTTATCACTAATCAGTTTGCTAGACAAAGACTGTGGATGTGGCTTGCTTTCTGGGGGGAAAAGACCTGGGTCCAATTTGATATGGGTGACCATTACAATCAAATCTTTTTTTAAAGAAAGAGGTAAGGAAGGATATCCCTTCTTCCATCACCATACTTGTGAAGAGTTACATTGCCTCATTCTTCCCCCTTCCCTCCCAATCTCTTTGCTTTAAAGGGTTTTAAATGTATCTTACTAGCAGGATCTTTCTTTAAATAGTCCCTTCTTTTCAAACACTATTGCTCTGTAACCCTACTCCTCGATAATAGTTCCTATTTACATCTATACTTGTAGGATTCATTTAAAAAAAAAAAAAAGGCTTTCTCTCAAGTTTTTTCACTGTCTTCATTTAAGAACCCCCTCAATTGTATTGAGACTTCCTCTTCATTTCTTCCCTGTTAATATGTCCTTCTGTTTCCTGTATTGATAGAGTACTCTCCCCAATTAGAGAAACCATCTTGTCCCTCTCCTCCAATCTGACCCCAAAACTCTAAAAATCCTTGAAGGAGAAAATCTCCTTCAACTCTGCCTCAGTGAGGAACCCTGCATGAGGGACAAACAGTTTTATTCTGTTATCTAGGCATGGTCAAGATTCAGTCCTAAAACTCATTGAATTCTATTCAAATTAGGCGTAAGCTAAAACCCAGCTTGTAGAACTTCACCCACAAGTTCCCTTCAGCTGGTAGCTCCTATTATTAAAAAAGCCAAGCTAAAACCCTCTTTTCAGAGGTTCCAAACATGCTAGCTCTATGCTTGGCCTGCCAAGGGCCTCTGCCCCCTGGAATATTCTTTTCCAGTGCCACACTCTCTTTACCCTCACCTATTTCCCTAAGAAGACTTTATACCTCTCTGTCAGGATTTCTAACCTTACTTCCCAATCCCTATAATAAACCTCTTTTCTCAATCTAGATTTTCGGGTCTGTAAATTCCTTTACAGAGAATCTCTGCTCCCCCAGAAGGGAGTTCTCCAAAACTCCTCACCCTTGCATCAAATCCCGAGGAGGTACAGGGGAGCCAAACCTCTCCATTTGGTTCCCTGAACCCCGAACCTGCCACTAGACCATATCATTGAACTCCCTGACAACCAGAAACCCTTATCTCATTTTGCTTCCCTAAATCTAGACCTTATCAAATTTACTCACTGATAGCTTCCTTATTAAATGTTTCCATACATATATACTGTAAAACTGCAGGAGAATATGGTGTATCCATTCTGGAAAGCTGTGAATTAAGCTTTTTGGGAGCAGGAACTATTTTTGTTGTTGTTGCTGCTGTTTTTCCTTCTGTATCCATAGTGTGGGTTTCAGTCATGTCCAACTCTTTGGGACTTAAGATTTTGGCAAAGATACTGGAGTGTTTTGCCATTTCCTTCTTCAGTTTATTTGACAGATGAGTAACTGAGGCAAATAGATTAAGTGTCTAAGTATCTGAGGTAAAATTTGAATTCGTGAAGATAAATTTTCCTGAGTCTACTTCTCCACCTAGCTGCCCTTATGATATTTGCATTGGTTTAAAAGAAGTAAATAACTAGGAAATATAAATACTGTATAGAACCTTACTATTCATCATGTCATTTAATTTCCTACAATAATACTGTGAGATGTGCAGAACAAGGATTATTATAAATTCCAGTTTAGGAATAGGAAACTAGCAATCTGAAATCCAAAAAGCTTCTTTAAGCTTACACAAGTAATAATGGTAGGGTCAGAATTTAAACTTGGGCGTAAAGATTCCAAGTTTATTGCCAAATGCTTCTCATATGAGATAATATATCAAAGAGAACTAGGCATCTGGACTTGGGATAATGATAGTTGAAGGGGAAGGAAATAATTTTGGGTATTTGGAAGAAGAAAGCTCAACTTGGCTTGGATAGAGAGGAAGAATAAAAGTAGCTCTAAAAAGAAGAAATTGTCTATTAAGGTCCAAGATAACGAGCAATAGAACTCAATAAGTCTTACAAAGCTGGACTGAATTGTTTGTATTTTCGTATGTGTATACCTCTTCACTGCCTGAAGTAGTTCTACACTAAAGAAAACTGGTCTGAGAATATAGTTCTGTTTGAGTGGCTAAGAAGAGGACCATAAAAGATAAGGAGTGAAGGCTCTTGTCTAGGTTGAAGGCACAAGACAATCACAAGCCCTGTAGAGATAGCACCTTAGGCAGAAAGCTAGCAATCAACTGACTACCAGGTTGGCAAATATCTGTGGCTGTAAATAAAAATAATAAATTGCTTTTCAAGATATAACGGCTTCTAGGAAAAACTTGAGTTTGTTTGAGATTTGGGAAGATTTAAAGATTTTGATTGCTCTATTCAAATAGTAGGCACTTAATAAACACCTATGGAATGATATTTTAAGGACTGCCATGTGGCAGAGGGAATTGATTTTTTTCTATATTGCCCCAAGACACAACTAAGACCAGGGGTGTAAGTTTCATGAATATAGATTTCAATTCCAAATAGGGAAATATCTAATTGTTCTGAGATTTGGGTGTTTCAGAGCAACCCATCAAGATTGATTGTTCTCTTCAACTTTTCTGGACTCTATTCGGAGTTTTCTTGACACAGAAACTAGAGTGGTTTGCTATTTCCTTCTCCAACTCATTTTACAAATGAGGAAACAAAGGTAAATAGGGTTAAATAACTTTGCCAGGTTCATACAATCAGTGTCCAAAGCTAGATTTGAGCTCATGGTCTCCTGGCTATCTACTGAGCCACCTAGTTACCTCAGTCTTAGATGTTCTCTAAGGTTTCTTACCAGTTCTATATCTAGGGTCTAATGTTGTTTGTACTTCTCTTTATTAAACAGTAAATTAAGTAAAAAGATAGTTACTGATAATGTTGAAAAATAGGTTAATAACCAATTAGCTTGAAAGACTTAACTAATATTCAGGATAAACCAAAACACCAGAAGATGAATATGAGTTGGGATTGCACTTCTGAATCAGTAATTGTGCATTTGTGGTTGAATAAGCAAATTAACAGTCCTGTCATACTATGTAATTCTAATTTTATCTAAATTTTCATTTTTGAGAAATTAAAAACAAGAGACACTTTGAGTGGCAGTCCTTGCAGGTGGCTGTCAGGTACGTTTTCCTAGCCAACTGTTTTCCCTACAGCATATGTAAAATAAAAAAGGTCAAATCAGTCTGCTAAAAGCTGAATCTTCTGACCACTTTCCAATATAGAAAGGATAAGAACCAGTATATGCTGGACTTTTGTTTCTTTGTATAATTAGCCATTTTAAATTAATAAATGAAGTTGGAATTTGTTTGCATTTGGGCTGGTATTTTCCACTCAGATATTTTGTAGAGGAGGCCTTCCTGCTGTTCCTGAGGTTTTTGATCAAGAAAGCCAGTTCAAGGACTCAAAAGTCCTGGGATTTATGGGTTGCTGCCTCTTACCTGTGTCATCTTGGGCAACTTACTAATTTGATTTTTTTTTTTTTTTTTATTGTTTTCAATTGTAAAATCATGTTGGATAAGTTTGATCTGCCTCTAAGGCTCTTTGTACCTCTGAAATTCTGATTCCCTTGGGCAAAGCCCTCCATTTAAGAATAAATGAATAAACATTTATCATATACTGCAATATTATTTTTTATTTTATTGACAGATTAAATATTTTTTTTTTTTGATATCTTTTGTTTTTCCTCGGAACTGTCCTCAGCCTCTCAACCCTAATGCCTTTCCACTTTGAATTATCTCCTATTTATTTATCTATTGATTGATTGATTGTTTTCCCCATAAGGTTGTAAATTCCTTGTGTCTAGGAACTCTCTTTTGCCTCTCTTTGTATCCTCAGCACTTAGCACAGTGCTTGGCACTTTGTGGTGTCTAATGTTTAGCCACTAATTATTTTTATATTGCTTAGATTTCCCCCTTATCTCTTCTCCAAAGGCCATCCCTTATGATGGAGCATAGCAGATTTTGTTTGGATATAATCACTGCTTTCTAACCCTCAATAGATCCCTTTAAGAAAGTATATTTTCTAAAAGAGTTTAACAATTATTAACAGAAGACAGGGACAATTTTAACACAATATGGTACAGATAATGGCCATTGTATTTGATCAGGGTTTTCATGTCCTCCTTCAATCCTTATATTTTAGCAACATTAAAAACTTACAGTGGTCAAACGTCTTTAATTTAGATTCCTCCATTTAGGAATGGGAGGAGGTATCTGATGTTTTTCTTTGGAAAATGTCTAAAATTTTAAAAATTAAATTAAACTCAAGCAAAGCTCTTACTTGGGAGTAGGTTGGGGGCAAGACCTGTGATGTCATTGATGTGAAAACTTCTCTTATCTTTGGCAACTGCTCCCCAACTGATGATCTTGAATAGTGTTTGGAGGAAGCTAAAAGATTAAGTAACTCAAACCTAGGTATTCCTGACTCAAACACTGGCTGCTTGCCCAATCCCATATTGTTTCTCAATGAAAGTAATAGAAATAGTAGCTAATATTTGTAAAATGTTTTAAGGATACAAAGAATAATATTATATACAATGTGTCATTTGCTTTTTTTACTCTGTGATTATGTACTTTCATCATTCCCATTTTACAGATTGAGAAAACCAAGGCTCACAGAAGTTAAGTAATTTGTCTAGTGTCATATAGCTAGAAATTATATTTGAAATGCATTGTTAAAAGAGGCAAGAAAAAGCTTTTATAGTAGAGGGGAAAAAAGGGAGGAAGAGGTGAGTGAGTGAAGGAAAATTGGAGGGGAATGGGATACGGGAAGAGGGTAGGGTAATAAAAGAGAGGACATATTATGGGAGGAAATGGTCAATAACAAAACACTTTTGAGGAGGGACAGGGTAAAAGGAGAGAGAATAAATGGGGAGAAATACAATTAGCAATAGTAATTGTAAAAAAAATTTAGAAGCAAGTTTCACTAATGAAATATTATTGTTCTTTGGGAAAAGATGAGCAGGATGCTCTCAGGAAAAAAAAATGTGGAAGGTCCTCCATGAACAAAGGGAAATATACAAAGTAACAGCAATGTTCTGTGATGATCAGCTATAAATGACTTTGTTATTCTAAGTAGTACAATCATCCACAATTATGGTGAAGGATTTATGATTAAAAAATCCTATCCATACCAGAAAAGGAACTGATGGGATCTGAATACAGATCAAAGCATATTCTCTCTCTCTCTCTCTCTTTCTCTCTCTCTCTCTCTCTCTCTCTCTCTCTCTCTCTCTCTCTCTCTCTCTCTCAACTTAATTTTTCTTGAGGGTTTTTATTTGGGTGGGAGATCTATATTTTCTTTCACAACTTGACTTTTATGGAAATGTTTTACATAACTTCTTATGTGGTTTCACATTTTTCAGAGATTAAATGCCATTTTTAATGTCACATGTGTATATATGTGTATGTATATTCAGATATGGATAGTTTTATTTCTTTTTTTCCAATCCAAAGATGATGAGTCTTAATAGCATCTTAATAGTTGCAATCAAAGAATTTTGTTTAACAATTTCTGAGACTAAAAGATGTTCTATTATAAAGTTATCTGCATCCCCTCTTTTCTTTTTCAAATTTTAATCCATGCCTTGTGTTTTTTAAATATGAATATTGATATATACACGTTTGTATATATAATACAAATACTTATATATCTACTATAGTATATATGTACATTGTATACATGTGTATGTATATATATCTGTGCATATGCACACTATCTATCTTATTTACAAGTTATTTCTCAATATAGCCTAACCAGTAAGCCTTCCCTTGTAATCAAAAACAATTAAGGACAATCAGTTGACATCTTCAGAGAGATCATGCAATGTTTCACCATATACTTAGCAGGCCCCACCACATCAACAACACCCTCCTCTCCCCCCAAAAAGGAAAGAGGTGTAATTTGTACTTTTTGAGAACTAAGGTTTTATTTTGTTTTAAAATGATTGTACAGTATTTTGTTGCATTTTATTGTTGCTTTTATCTACATCATTGTATTTGTATTGTTGCCCTGGTTCTGCTTATTTCAATCTCCAATCTTTCATACCTATATTCCTGTGTTCCTCTATATTCTTTATTGTTGTCATTTCTTAGAGTATAGTGGAATACTATTCCATTCAGGTGCCACATTTTGTTTAGCTTTTCCTGTTTTTCTGAACAGTTGCTTTGTCTCTAGTTCTTTGCTATCACAAAAAATGCTACTTGTATTAGTATTAATACTTGTAAGTATTAGGGTATGTATGGAACTTCATGTTCTGCCCTTGACCTCTTTAGCTATATGCCTTTTTCTATCCCTTTCTTGAATCCAAAAAAAGTATGATATAGAAAACATTTGTTTCTGTTAGTTATATATTATAATGGAATAAGAGGACATCAGATAAAGTTTGTTTGTTTGGTTGTTTTTTTTTTTTTTTTTTTAGTAGGTAATGCTTATGCATGCCAGAGTCAGAGAGGAGACTATTTTCTACTTGTTCAAACTTTTCTTACCCAATTAAACCATATTCTGTGATATGGCAGTAAAAATGTGGTGGGGAGGGGGAAAACTGGGTTCCAAGAATTAACTGGTTAATTCTGACCAACTCAATGATCTGATAGTTCATTAACAATATAAATCCCAGCTTTTTGACAAAATCTGTGATTTTTCCTCTTCTTTTAAATTTTTAAAAGCTTCCTTGTTCATCAGTCCTGAATCCTCAACAAATATTGCTGTACCTCCACATCAGTTGCCCAAGCTTTTGAGTAAAACTTGTCCACTACCCACCTCCATCCTTCCTCATCTCTCTTAGTCTAATTTGTTTTCATAACTTCACGAGTCATATGAGCTCAAGCTTATATGGAACCTCAAGTTAATTAGTCCAAATACTGAGGGACAAGGAGGTTATGTGACTTTGCCAAGGTCACCTAGGCAATAATCCTCAAAGTAATAAGTAGATTACCCTAGGGAGAAGTTCTTGGTCCTGTGCTATTAATGAAATACTTGAGTAAAGATGGTATGCTTATGAAATCTGCAGATGGTACAAAGCTGGAAGGCTTAGATTCAAAAAAGAAAGATTTAAAAGGAATTTGACAGGTTAGAGCATTGAACCAAATCTTAATAAGATGAAGTTCTCTAGGGATAAATGTAAAGTCTTACATTTGGGTACAAAAACAATTTTATGAGTACAATACCAGGAGGTATGGTTAATCAATACATTTTCTGGAAAAGATCTGGAAGTTTTAGTAGCCTACATGCTCGTTGTAAATCAGTAATGTGATATATGAGCCACAAAGCCCCCCAAACACCCTAAAGTGATGTTGAACTTCATTAATAAGGGAATCACTTCTGGGAATACAGGAGTGATAGTATCTTTGACCTTTGCTCCATGTCAGACTCCGTCTGGAATGATATATTGTTTGGGATGCCATAATTTAAGGAGAACATGGATGAGTAGGTGTTATTTCAAAGAAGGCATGTAGATGGAAAGGAACTAACATCCATGTCATACAAAAATTTATTGAAGAAACTAGCCAAACTTATCCTGGAGAAAAGGATTAGGAAAAACATGAGAATTCTCTTTAAGTGTTTTGAAAGACTGTCATATGAAGGAAGGATTAGACTTTATCCGTTTGACCCCAGAGGGCAGAAACAGGAGCACTGGTTAAAGCTTCAGAGAAGATAATTTAAGCTTGATAATAGGAAAAGCTTTCTAAAAATTTGAGCTGAGCCAAAGTATAATGGGCGACTGCCTTAGAAGGTGCCAAATTTTCCCTTGTTGGATGTCTTCAAGCAGAGGCAGGCAGAATGACTACTTGTCAGGCATATCATAATTAGGATCATTTATGGTTTGGTTTGAACTGGGTGATCACTGAAATTGATTCGAATGCTCAAAATCCACTGAATCTAAGAAGCAGAATTTGAACACAGGCCTCTAGCTCCAAAGCTAATGTCCTTTCTCCTGAAATATGATATTGAGAACAAGGGGGAAAATGTTAGTTAGAAAAATCTTAGGGAACTTGAGGAATGATTAATCCAATTCTTATTTTGTGAATGAGAAAACTGAGGGATTCATGAGACAAATAATTTGTCCGGCATTTTAGTGAATATCAGAAACAAAGCAAAGACTTCCAGTGGTCAGTGGCTTTTTGTTGTTATTTGTCCTTGTTTTTAGTGAATAATGTCATAGAGTGAAGTCTTGGTTTGTGTGTGAATTCAATTTTAAGTGAGGCAGAATTGCTTAAAATCATCATCCTCACTATTTTTTCCAGTATCATCAAACTCCAATGTCAAGATAACTGGTAATGACCTTGGATACTTGATGTCTTCAATAGTCTTCATCATTATTTATGTATCTATAGTGAAGCTTCAAGCATCATAACTATTGGAAAAGCAACAACTTTTAAAAGCGTTAAGAAGGTAATACAAGTAGAACCTTTGATCACATAATATCCAAATAACTGATATGATGGATTTCCATAGATTCACAGGTTATTCATTTCATTTCAGTATTTATTGGGCTTTGTTGTAGCTAGATCGCACAGTGGATAGAGCACCAGTTCTGGAGTCAGTAAGTGTCAGGAGACACTTACTAGCTGTATGACCCTAGGCAAGTCACTTAATTCCAATTGCCTTGCAAAAAAAAAAAAAATTTGAGCATCTTTTCTGAGTAAGACATTGGGCTAGGCACAGAGGATACAGACAGACAACATTTCTCTATGCTTAAGGAAGAACCATCTTACCAAGTCAGAGATTCTTCATCTTTTTATATGTATCATGAAATCCTTTGGTAGCTTAGTGACTTCAAAATGATGTTTTTAAATTGTTGAAGAAAGTAATAAATTTCAGGTAGAGATTAATGAAAATAGTGTCATTCTTCCCCTCCTCATATTCACAGATCCCCTGAAAAAAATCAGAATATGGGCCCCCTTTGTAAATAAGGAGACATGACATATGTCAAGATAAGTAAATATAAAGCATATATAACAGCCAACAACATGGCACATTCTAGGAAAGTAACAGTTTAGTTAAAGTTTAAAACTTTTAATACTCTGCTGTTCTGCTAACACATTTCACCAAGTGTCATAATTATTAAAAAAAAAAACCCTATTTAACCTATTTAACATGTTTAGTTCTGCACTTAAATACACTTCAAGGACATCTAGAATATTAAACTAACAGTATTTATGAAGAGATCAATCCTATAGGTTTTTCCCCATGATAGAATTTTGTGGCTGTATGTACAGCAATTTATGGGAGTAAGAGGAAGAAGCTAAATAGAAAGTTTCCATGATAGTAAGAGGAGGGACAGCTAAGTGGAATAACAGATCACTGAGTTGAGAAAACTCATCTTTCTGAGTTCAAATCTAGCCTCATTCACTTACTACCTGTGTGATCCAGGCAAATCATTTAACCCTGTTTGCCTCAGTTCTCTCATCTGTAAAATGAGCTGGAAAAGGGAATGGCAAACCACTCTAGTATCTTTGCCAAGAAAATCCTACATGGTATCAAAACAGAGAAAAGAAAATTATAGACCAATTTCCCTAATGAATATTGATGAAAAATCTTAAAATATTAACAAAGAGATTACAGCAAGTTATCCTGAGGATAATACATCATGACTAAATAGGATTTATACCAGGAATGCAGGGCTGGTTCAATATTAGAAAAACTATTAGCATAATTGACTATATCAATAACCAAACTAACAAAAATCATGATTATCTCGTTAGATGCAGAAAAAGCATTTGACAAAATCCAACACACATTCCTATTAAAAACACTAGCAAGTATAGGAATAAATGAAGTTTTCCTTAAAACAATCAATAGCATCTATTTAAAGCCATCAGCAAGCATCAGATGTAATGGAATTTAACTAGAACTATTTACTTTTGTTTTTTTAATAACTTTTTATTGACAGAACCCATGCCAAGATAATTTTTTACAACATTATCCCTTGCACTCACTTCTGTTCCGATTTTTCCCCTCCCTCCCTCCACCCCTTCCCCGAGATGGCAAGCAGTCCTATATATGTTAAATAGGTTACAGTAGATCTTAGATACAATATATGTGTGCAGAACCGAACAGTTCTCTTGTTGCTCAGGGAGAATTGGATTTAGAAGGTATAAATAACCCGGGAAGAAGAACAAAAATGCAAGCCGTTTACATTTATTTCCTAGTGTTCTTTCTTTGCGTGTAGCTGCTTCTGTCCATCCTTGATCAGTTGAAACTGAGTTAGATCTTTTTGTGGAAGAAATCCACTTCTATCAGAATATATCCTCATACAGTATCGTTGTTGAGGTATATAATGATTTCCTGGTTCTGCTCATTTCACTTAGCATCAGTTCATGTAAGTCTCGCCAGTCCTCTCTGTATTCATCCTGCTGGTCATTTCTTACAGAACAATAATATTCCATAACATTCATATACCACAATTTACTCAACCATTCTCCAATTGATGGGCATCCACTCAGTTTCCAGCTTCTTGCCACTACAAACAGGGCTGCCACAAACATTTTGGCACATACAGGTCCCTTTCCCTTTTTTAGTATCTCTTTGGGGTATAAGCCCAGTAGAAACACTGTTGGATCAAAGGGTATGCACAGTTTGATAACTTTTTGAACATAGTTCCAAATTGCTCTCCAGAATGGCTGGATGTGTTCACAATTCCACCAACAATGTATGAGTGTCCCTGTTTTCCCACATCCCCTCCAACATTCCGCGTTATCTTTCCCTGTCATTCTAGCCAATCTGACAGGTATGTAGTGGTATCTCAGAGTTGTCTTAATTTGCATTTCTCTGATCAATAGTGATTTGGAACACTCTTTCATATGAGTGGTAATAGTTTCAATTTCATCATCTGAAAATTGTCTGTTCATATCCTTTGACCATTTATCAATTGGAGAATGGCTTGATTTCTTATAAATTAGAGTCAATTCTCTATATATTTTGGAAATGAGTCCTTTATCAGAACTTTTGACTGTAAAAATGTTCTCCCAGTTTATTGTTTCCCTTCTAATCTTGCCTGCATTAGTTTTGTTTGTACAAAAACTTTTCAATTTGATATAATCAAAATTTTCTATTTTGTAATCAATAGTGATCTCTAGTTCTTCTTTGGTCATAAATTCCTTCCTCTTCTACAGGTCTGAGAGGTAAACAATCCTATCTCTTCCAATTTATTTATATTCTCATTCTTTATGCCTAGTAGAACTATTTCCAATAAAATTTCCAATAAGGATGAAACAAGGTTGCCTACTATCACCATTACTATTCAATATTGTATTAGAAATGTTAGCTTTGGCAATAAGAGAAGAAAAACAGATTAAAGGAATTAGAACAGATAAGGAGGAAACCAAAGTATCACTCTTTGCAGATGATATGATGGCATACTTAGAGAATCCTAGAAAATCAACTAAAAAACTACTAGAAACAATTCACAACTTTAGCAAAGTTGCAGGTTACAAAATAAATCCACATAAATCATCAGCATTTTTATATATTACCAACAAAGTCCAGCAGCAAGAGATACAAAGAGAAAATCCTTTTAAAATAACTACAGGTAATATAAAATATTTGGTAGTCTACCTGCCAAGGCAAAGTCAAGAACTATATGAACACAATTACAAAACATTTTCCACACAAATAAAGTCAGATCAAATCTCTTGGAAAAATATAAAGTGCTCATGGGTATATCAAGCTAATATAATAAAAATGATAATACTACCTAAATTAATCTACTTATTTAGTGCCATACCAATCAAACTCCCAGGAAATTACTTGACAGAGCTAGAAAAAATAACAACAATTCATCTGGAAGAACAAAAGATCAAGAATTTCAAGAGAATTAATGGAAAAAATGCAAATGAAGGTGGCCTACCTGTACCAAATCTAAAACTATATTATAAAACAGGGATCATCAAAACCAGTTGATACTTGATAAGAAATAGAGTAGTTGATCAGTGGAATAGTTTAGGTTCACAAGACAAAATAGTCAATGACTATAGTGTTTGACAAATCCAAAGACCTCAGCTTTTGGGATAAAGAATTCACTATTTGACAAAAATAGCTGGGAAAATTAGAAAGTAGTATGGCAGAAACTAGGCATTGACCCACACCAAACCCTCTATACCAAGATAAGATTGATATGGGTTCAAGATTTAGACATAAAGTAAAATTGTAAGCAAATTAGAAGAGCAAAGGGTAGTTTACCTCTTAGATCTTTGGAGAAGGAAGGAATTTGTGGATGGATAATTTTGATTATATTAGGTTAAAATTTTTTGTAAAGACAAAATCAATCCAGACAAAATTAGAAGGGAAGCAATAAACTGGGAAACAATTTTACATTCAAGGATTCTGATAAAAGCCTCATTTCTAAACATAGAGAATTGACTTAAATTTATAAAAATTCAAGTCATTCTCCATTTTTTTCCTTTTTGATCTTATTTTTTTTTTGTGTGTGTGTGTGTGTGCAGCATGAAATTTGTGAAAATATGTATAGAAGAACTGCACATGTTTAACATACTGGGTCACTTGCCAACTTGGGGGGGGATAAAGGAATTGGGGGGAAGTTTTATAGGGGTGAATATCAAAAATTATCCATGTATATATTTTGAAAATAAAAAAACAATAATTAAAAAAATGAGTAAATAAGAAAACCCTACATGGGGTCCCAGAAAGTTGGATGTGACTGAACAACAGCAACAAAATTATTCTATTTGTGAAAATGGAAATACATGAATGGTGAATAAAGTCTGATAAACTAAATAACCTCAAGCAATCCTGTACTCTGTATTTTAGGCACAAACCCTGCCAGAAATAGTTTTTTTTTTTTTTTTTTTTTTTTTTTTTTTAATAGTAACTTTTTATTGACAGAATCCATGCCAGGGTAATTTTTTTTTTTTTTTTACAACATTATCCCTTGCACTCACTTCTGTTCCGATTTTTCCCTCCCACCCTCCACCCCCTCCCCTAGATGGCAAGCAGTCCTATATATGTTGAATATGTCCTAGTGTATCCTAGATACAATGTATGTGTGCAGATCCAAACAGTTTTCTTGTTGTACAGGAAGAATTGGATTCAGAAGGTAGAAATAACCCGGGCAGAAATAGTTTTTTTTAAAACATCAATTTAGATTGTTTTAATCTAAGGATTTCTACTTAGAAAAAGAAGCAAAGAGGAGACCAGAATCACCACATGACTGAAATCCTCTCTCTGACAAGCCATTTTTGAGATTACATTTTGTACGTATTTCTGAACTATGAGAATTTCCTACTGTCATAAAGAGCTCAGGATAAGGTAAAATTTCAGTGAACAATTTGTTTTATCAAACAGAACAATAGTCACTCAATTTTTAGAATACCCTTGTAAAATCATTTTCCAAAAACCCTTTATTTCCCCTTTAACCCATCCCTTTAAGCATTATTCTTCTTCAGCTTATGAGAAATGAATTCCAGATATTTACAAAAGAAACTTATTTTTTTCAGTGTGAATATTATCTTCTATTCATTAACTTTATCCTGTCTAGGTTGATCCATCCTAGATCTACCCTTGAATGGTCATTGCCCTAGTTACTTTAGGGAGGAACCTATTCCTTAGTTGATTGGGAGTAGAGAGCTTGACAATTGTTTGTTTTAGAACCGGTAATTAAAGACAGACTGATAAAAGGTTGTCTGAGGGCTCCAGTCTAACATTAGTATTTAAATATTTTCTTAATAATTCTAAAAGAAGGAGCTGAGGTTTACTCCATTACCACACCATACTGCTTGAAGAACAGAATTAGAGCAACTCATTGCTCAATCATTGGAAGTGGTAGAACAACAAAGACAGAGAATAATAGAAATGATTTTCATCTTTTACAAACAACCATGTGGGACATAATTGTTTCTGTTTTATGAAGAAGAAAACTGAGTTCCCAGTGGTTAATGACTTTGCCTAAGCTCATACGAATGTATGTGGACCATTGTGCTTGACCTGTGATAGAGCCTTCTGAGTTCCTGTTGGTCTGATCAGCCATGATCAGAGACCTTGAACCTTAACCCCAGGATAGTGATGTCATTTTGGTTCACTTCAGCAATGAAGTTATTTACTTACTGCCAATTGAAATCTATGACTGGGTCTCCTGATTTCATCTTGTATTCATTCTTTCCACTATATCATATTCTGACTCTCAAGAACAAGAGGGAGTGTTGTGATCTCAATCTTTACCAATAGCATCCATAACCTCCAGTGAAAAGTCATCTCCCAAACAGTATCATTTAAAAATATATAGGATAACTATAAATATACAGGCTAATGTAACTTAAAATCCTAAGAGCAGATAGATCTAAAAGAAAAATCAACTCTTGTTTGAATTCTTCCTTATTCTTGGTGGAACATATAATTCCTTGCTGTGTTCTTGAAGACTTTATAAGCCATGGAAATATTGCACAATCTGCTGAATTCAGGAGTTGGGAAATCATACTGATTGCTGGCTATAATGTGAAGGGGCATCCCAATTTCTTTGCTTTTTTCTAGAGTTGATATATTCTGGCATTTCCTAGAATAACCTTAGCAGTTAAATGCTTTCTGCTGCAAGGGAGAGTGAGATAGAGTTTTTCTTCTCTTTAGTATATCTGTATGGACTAACAGCTATTCAAATTGACAAGTAGAGCAGCAAACTGGGCCAGAGAAGCTACCACTTTTTCTGTGGTGGAATCTTTGTAATCAGAGCATCATATATAACCTAATTTTTATTCTCTTCTATGAGAATATTTCATTTGTAGAGGTGATTTGTAGAGGTGAAGAAGCTGAATATTCAAATGCTAGTTAGTTAGCTACTCTAGTCGTGTTGAGACACTTGTGTGTGGTTTATAGAGTAGGAAGTAATCATAACACTTCATAGTCAGAAGTAACTGGAGAGATCATTCTTTAGTTTCCCCTTCATTTTAATGAAGAGGAAATTGAGGCTTAAGGTCAAATATCTTGTACAGTTTCAGATACTTCCTAGCTGTGAGATGCTAACAAATTAGCCTCTGCTGGTCTCAGTTGCTTCAATTGCAAAATGGAAATAATAGTACCTTTCTTACAAAGCTGTGGTGAGGATCAAGTGAAATAATATTTGTAAGATTTGTAATATCCTTATTATAGTCACTGGTACATACTTTATTCTTGAGTCTTTTTTTTTTCTTAGTCATGTCCAACTCTTTGTGACCTCATTTGGGTTTTACTTGGCAAAGATACTGGAGTGGTTTGCTATTTACTTCTCCAGCTCATCTTACAAATGAGAAAACAGGGTTAAGTGATTTGCCCAAGATCACACAACTAGTTAAGTATCTGATCCTAGAAAGAAAGATGAGTTTCCTGGACTACAGGAACCACTCTATATATTGCATGTTTAGTCACATAGTAGGCTCTATATAAATACTTATAAGGTTCTATAGAAATGCTTATTCTCTTTGGCTCTTACCCTTGTCCAAAAGCACATAACTTGTGGTAAAGCTGGGCTTGGAATATGGCTTATGATTCTGACTCTGATATTCTTTTCACAATGCCACACATATTCCTGTACTTCAGTGGCTCCATGAAGTTATTGGTGTGGTCCAAAAAGAGGCAAAAGATAGTCCCTTTACTCAAGGGACTTACAGTCTACCAGGGAAGATGATTTTCAAACAATTAAGTACAAATAAGATACTTATGTTATAAATTGGAGATAATCCACAAAGGGAAGGACCTTGGATTAAGTGGGATAGGAAAGGCTTCTTGCAGAAAAGGTCAGACTTTAGCTGAGACTTGAAAGAAGCTAGGAGGAAGAGAGTTCCAGGTCTGGGGGACAGCCAGTGACTGACAGTTCTGGAAACTGGGAATTAGAATAGTAAGTTTTTAATAGCTACTAGTTGATTGAGTAAACCCAATATATTTAATATGGAGATAAGAATCCCTTAAGCTTTCCAGTCTCTAGAGATATTCTCTCTTTTTCTTAGAAACACAGGATTTCTGAATAGTTATTTCTCTGTCTCGGAACTATAGGTTACTTGGTTAATGAGGTTTAAAAAGTAAAATCATCATAGATCTTTACTAGTTGTAGTTTATTTATTCAAAAAAGTGTACATGTACACAAAGCCTTGTGCCAGGCTATTGGGAGAGATACAAAATTTAGGTAAGACAGCCTCTACATTCTCATGAAACATCTAGTCTGCGACTTCTAACATTATTTTGTCTCATGGACTTTTTTGGTGGCCTGGCAAAATTCATGAGCCCCTTTTCAGAATTATTTTCATTTAGAATATTTTTAAAATTTACTTATAATTACAATTATAAGTACCTATACAATTATAAATACTTATAATTATTAATTACTACTCAATTACACATGAAACAAACTTTAACATTCATTTAAAAATTTTTTTGAGTTCCAAATTACCCTTCTCTCTCCGTTTCTATCTTTTAAGAAGGCAAGCAATTTGATACAGGTTATACATGAGCAGTCAAGTAAAACATATATCCATATTAGCCATATTACGAGAAAACACAGACCAAAACAACAGCAACAACAACAACAACAATAATAAATGAAGTTTAAAAAAAAAAAGTAAGACTGTACCCAAACTGTTTTTCCTCTAGAAGTGGATAGCATTTTTCATCATTGAATCCTTCAGATTTGTCTTAGAAGAATGATGTTTCTTAAATGTATAAAACAAAAAAAATAGGATTTCAAGGAAACCAATTATATTGAAATATAGTTACCAAAACTATATATAAACTAGTTCATGAACTTCCAGTTAAGACTCTCAGATATCATTTAATAGAGTGTCACAGATGCAACAGATTCAGCAAATATTTCTTAAGTGCCTATATCTAGGCACTGAGAGGTAATGGAAAGACAAAGAAAAAAATACATATATTACAAAGGATATCACTGTAGAGGTTTAAGGGAGCTCAAAGAAAACTTCATGTCAGTTTCCTTTGAATAGGACATTAATAATAAATAAGAACTCAATATTCTAAATAATTCTAATAATTATTCTTCTCTTAAGAGAGAAGTTATTCCAGAAATAAGGAATAACATGAATAAAGACATGTGGGGCACAAAGACATATAGACTATAGAAAGTAATCCCTCTTGACTGGGCTACAATAACATAAGAGAGCTAAAAAGTTAGAGTGGATGGTATCAGATCATAGAGAGCCTTGAATGCTAGGCAAAGCAGCTTTAGAACAAACATTTTGATTTTTACCAAATAATAGCTCATACTTAGAGTGCTTTGTTTTTTACATAAGAATTCTCATAAGAATTTTCTGATGATTCACTTCTTTTCTCTCTCCTTGCAACCCCTTGTCAGGTGCTAAGTCTTCCAACTACCTTATATTCACATTTTTAATAGGCTCATATGGTTCTTCTATTAGAATGCAGACTTCTTCAGGGAAATTGCATTTTTGTTTTACTCTCTGTAATTGTTAGTATGGCTTTGCATACCATAGGTACTTAGTACATGCTTGCTATTTTTGCACTCAATGTTTTCTCTCCAGCCTGAAGCTTTTCTTTGATTGTCTCCATTTCTGTCTCATAGCTTCTCTGGCTCCCTTGAAATTTCAGATGACATTCTGCCTTCTACAAGAAGCCTTTCCTTTGAAACTATCTTTAATATAATCTGCATATATCTTATTTGATTGGAGTTATAAATGCATTGTTTTTCTCATTAGACTGTGAGCTCCTTGAGAGGGACTTCATTTTTTGTCTTTTTTGGGGGGTGGGGTGGGGTAATTCCAAAGTTAGCACAGCCCCAGCACTTAATATATATAGCACTTAATAAATGCTAGTTAACTGACAATATGTGCATTATTACCTCCATTTTATTAATTAGGAAACTGAAATTCAGATTAAGAAGCTTCTTTATCACAGATCTATTAGGTAGCATACTGCAGACCTTGGTTTTCTGATTTCTGGTCTAGTTTTGGCTCATTATTCTATATTTCTTCTCTTGTATATGGAATGCTAGATTGGAATCAGGAAAATGGAGTTTCAAGTTAATTCATATACTTACCTGTGTGGTTTGCAGGTCTTTTAATTTCTCTTGCCTTCAGTTTCTTTGCCTGTAAAATGAGGAGGTTAGGGTAGTTGGTTTCTAAGATTTCTTTCAGCTTTAAATCTTATGAATCTCTGATTATTTTCCATGTGTGTTGAATGACAAGTCTGAGAGACATAATTTCTGGATAATCAATAATCAACTTATTAATTAGGGCTAGCAAATAATTAATAGATTGAGATCAATGGTCTTTTTGTCATAAACTCTCTCCTCAGAACACTGCATGCTTAAAAAGGCTTTGGAAAGGGAGGTAAACCTGAGGGTGGAAATCAACTCCGATTGATTAATAATCAGTGAGGGAATGGACATATTAATGAGATGGACAAAAAGTCTTCAGCTCTTTCTGCTGAGAGTGACTCCATCATGAGACTCGGTTTCCTCCAACAATCTGGACAAAAGAATTGATTTCTATTTAGACTATTCTGATTTTTTTCCCGACTTAAGCTGGTTAAGAAGGTTCCAAGGAGAGGAGTTAAGATCTAGTCCTAACTAGATTGGATTCTATTGGGCTCCCATCCAAGATCCAGAAGCACGAATCCAGAGGTTTGGGGCAATCTCATTGTTCTTTAGAGACTGACTGAATAAACTACAGAGGGCTGATTGCTTAATGAAAAAAAAGGAAGGGGAAATCTTAGTTCCCCATTCTTTTTTTTTTTTTTTTTTTTGAGGTGGTAAATATAGATTTATTCTTTTTAACTAATTAATTTTTCCTCCCTTACATTCAAAACAAGTTTTTTTTTTTTTTTACATTAGTTTATAAGATTTTGTGAGTTCTAGGCACTTTCTCTTATCTCTATGCTCAATTAAGAAACCACATATGAAGTTATGGAAAATCTCAGTCTTAATTTAATAATTGTTATTAATATAAAAGAGAAATAATCATTTTTCTCACATGTAAGTATAGTTATGCTGGTATGTCTTTAAGTCTTTCAAATATCTTCTGCAGAATTCCACAGATATGCAAAAACTTAATCTAGCCCAAAATGTATACTGTTGAATTTATGATGAAAGGGTATTATAGTATGGTGGGAGAACTCTGGAGTGGAACTCGGGAAATCTGGACTTTAGTGGCTCTGCCACTAATTAATCTACTTACTATAGATGCATTTTATATCTCTGATGCTCAGTTTCCTTTTCTGTAAAAAAATGAGTCTGACTAAATGATCTCTAAGGTCCTTTTTCAGCTCTACATTTAAGGATTCAATGAAACATTATGTCATAATGAGGTCCAATTTGGTTTTTTATATATATAATTTTTTTATATAAATAAGAATTCTAGATTTTACTCCCCATAGGTTTATATCTAGAAAAAGCTGGAGCCAGGAACAGCAAGCCAAAGATTATGGAAAAATTAATCTTCTCTCATTTTATCTTTTTATTTTTCTTTAATCTTAAAAATCTGATCAAGAATTAATATATTGTGTTTTAAAGAATTGCATACATTTAGCCTAAATCAGATTGCTTGCTGTCTTGGGGAGGAAGGAGGTAAAGGAAAGAGGGAGAAAAATTTGGAACACCAAATCTTGCAAAAATAAATGTTGAAAACCATCTTCACATGTTTTTGGGAAAATACCATTGAAAATTAAGGGAAAAAAAGAATTGATATATTGGGGCACATAGTGGTACAGTAAATAGAGTCAGAAAGAGTAGATAGAGCCTTAGAGTTAGAAAGACCTGATTCAAATTGGCCTCAAACGCTTAACTAGCTGTGTCATTCTAAGCAAATCACTTAATCTTGATTGCATCAAAAAATTAATATATTTAACAATAAGTTTGGGCATTCTCTCACAGAACCCAAGTAGTAGAGTAAATAGGGTACCGGGCTGAAGTCAGACCTGAATTAAAATGCTTAGACAATTAATAGTTATATGATCCTGCTCAAGTCAGTTAACCATTTTCTGCCTCAGTTTCCTCATCTGAAAAATGGAGAAAATAGTTGCACCTCCCTTTCAGGGTTGTAGAGAAGATAAAATGAAATACTATTTGCAAAGTGCCTTTGTAAACCTCGAAGCAGTTTATAAATGCTAGCTACTATGTGTTGGCTACATGATTTTTTGATTCAAAGTTACAAATACACACAAACAGTATCTAATTATTCTTACTTTTAGTGACAATTACTGTCAGTTTTTAAATGTGCTCATTGAACAGCAATTGCTGTTTGTTCACATTTAAAAGACTTAGCCAAAGAAAGAGTAGTTCTTACTGACTGCCTAAAGAAACACTTTGCCATCCTGAAACATCTGTTTTCTATTTAAATCCCTCGAGAAGGAATAGAAATATGCTTGAAAAGTACTCCTTAATCCTTAATGATTAAGGTCTAAAGAAAGAAGGAGACAAAAATGGGCTAGAAGGTGGTTCCTATTATGTGATTTGTAGAATCTTTAGTTCTTTCCATTTCAGACTACTGTTATACTGCCTACTTGGTAGTAAAGGTCTTATTCTCTTGAGTTTTCTATTTATACTGATTTGTATACTAGTGTGGACTTCACTGTTCTATTTCCAGCCCTGACACTGACTCAACTGTCTGGCTTAGGACAAGTCCCTCTTCCGGAGCTGGTTTCTCTTTTCTAGAATGTGGGTGGCAGTTCTGACCTTATAGAATCCAGTGACAAATAGGGTTTGCAAAATTTGTCACTCCTTTCACATAAAACATTCTGTAGCAATATCAAGAACTGGTCCACACATTACTTGAAACCCAAGATGAAAAATAGTAGCATATGGTTTTGGCTTTCTATTTGTCCAGAATTTGGAAGCATAGTAGATCCCCTCTTTGACCTCTAGGCATCTTGACAACTAGAGCTATACAAATAAGATTATAATATTTTGACCCTTGAAAAAGGAGTTAGAGCATTTTTTTTTTTTATTGAATGTTAAGAATACTTAAACCTTGAGGCCAGATTAGTTTCTTTGTTTTTGTTTTTTAGGAAGGTGATTTAATATTTTGTTTTAAAATCCTTCCCACTTCTCCACTCCCATGATGGGAGCTTGTTTTGGGTACTGCTGCCCTATGTTCTGCCCTATCTTATCATATGGGTTCTTGTACCAAGTCTCTTAGACTACTGCCTCCCACTCCCCATTCTCCTTTTCCTGTTTCCAGGTGACCCTCTCCCACTCTAGAACACCTACCTCTGGTTTCTTTTTCAACTCTTTTCCAGAGATAAATAAACAGAGTTGAGAGGAATCAAACTCTTGAGGAGGGAACAGGGCATTCAAGGAGAAGAAAAGGAGAGGTAAGAGGTTACATTTCCATGGCGTACATGAGTCATCCAATGAGATATGTCCATACATTGGCTCATGTTTTACTTAACTACACCTGATCTTAATCCCAAACAGATGATTGATTATATGTCCTAGATTGCAAAAAAATTTTAAAAGAATTTTTTTTGACCCTATCTAGAGCCTACATCTTTAGACAAAGTGATTAACTTATTGCTTTAAAAAGATACAAAAGAAGTAAAATTTAGAGTGAAGGAAGACAAAGTGGACAAAAAACAGAAAATGACAATGTTGGAAGGGCTGTGGGAAAACAAACACATTGGTCTGCTATTGATTTAGTTGTGAATTAATTGGTCCAGCCATCCGGGAAAACAATTTGGAACTACGCCCCAAAGTTACTCAATTGCATATGTTTTTTGGCCTGGTACTTTTACTATTAGATTATATTCTAAGTAAACCAAAACAAAAAGGAAAAGATCCTACCTGCAAAAATAAATATATAAATACATAAATAAACAAACCCCCAAATAAATAGATAATCATAGCAGCTTATCTTTATGGTGGCAAAGAACTAGATAAAAATCAAGGGGGTGTCTATCAATTGGGGAATGCTAAACAGATTATGGGACAGGAATGTAATGGGACACTCTTGTTCATTAAGAAATGAAGGAAGATTGTTTCAAAGTAACTGGGAAGACTTATATGAATGGTTACAAAGTGAAGTGAGCATAAACTGTAACATCATTGCAATTTTAAAAATTAACTAATTTTGAGATTTAAAATTCTGATCAATGCAGAGATCTTCCATGATACCAGACAACTGAGGATATAAAATTACTGTTGCACATCTGGCAAAGAGAGAATGGATTTATGCAAAATGAGACGATTTATTTGGATGTAGCCCATGTGGAAATCTTCTTATAGAGATTCTAGCTTCCCCCTTCCCCCAGGATTTAACAGTGGAGAAGGGGAGATGGGAGAAAAAAGTTCCTTATAATTGAATAACAATTGATTTAAAAATGAAGAAAGGAATCCTCTTTTTGTTGTCCCTAGACCCACTTTCCTACCTGATTCATGTTTCCTTTGGGGGCTTCAATCTAAGTTGGACCTTTATTCTTCCTTTTTAGCCAAGGGCAAAAAAGAAAGAAAAAAGCAAGTAGACTTGAGACAGAAGCTTCTTGAAGGTGATGCTTTTCAAATTTCCATGCTCATTCATTATTTTGTCCTTGGAAAGGGAAGCAGAATTAATTTGTTGTTTAGTTGTTTTTAATCATGCCTGACTCTTCATGAGAGGATTTTCTTTTTGGATTTTCTTGGCAGAGATACTAGAATAGTTTACTATTTCCTTACACCAACCCATTTTATAGATGAGAAAATTAGGCAGATAAGGTTAAGTGACTTGTCTGGGGGTCACAATAACTAAGTGTCTAAGATTTGAACTTAGACCTTCTTGATTCTAAGCCCTATATTTTACTGGATCCACCTAGCTGCTCCAAGCATTAATTTGCCTTCTAATAATTTTTGGCTCCTAACAAATACATATTCTCAAGTCTGTGTATTCTTTTTACTTACTCCTTGTGCTTGGACTTTTTAATACAGTACAGAGTGATGAAATATTTTTGTTTGTTATTATAATATTAAAGTGATCAGCAAAACAGTGCAGTGACTAATGTTAGTTTGTTAGCTTTGCTAGTAGTGTCAGATGTCAGAAAAGCTGATGATAAAATCTGCTATGGAGGGGTTTATAGACATTTGGTTTGCTCTGTCTTCCTGCCTTCTGGGCCTTTAATTTGTAGTTGCTGAAACTCACACCTGAAGAGATTCTTCAGTCCATAAATTCTTTGTTTTTCCAGCTGTCACTTTGTCTTGGGATACCTACACAGGTTTTAAGATAATGCACTGCTTTAGGGGAACTGAAGGGAAAGGAGATTAGTCCTAAAAGTTCCCTATCAATTCAATTTAACAAGTATTTATTGTTTAAGGTATTTAATCAAGTTCTGTGGTGGGTTGTGTAGAAGAATAAGTCTATATAATTTTGCCTTTGAGAAGTTTATAACATGTAGTTGTGGTAGGGTGGAAATTTTTTTAGGAGATAAATAAGGAAGTTACACAAACAACTATTTTAAGCAGATTCAGATTATAAGTACAATGAGAGAAATACAAAGGTGTTTGTGGTTTAGAGAAGGGAAATTATGAACATGATCATCAAAAGAATTAAAGCTAAAGCAAAAATTTGAGTCATCTAATCTGACTCTTAATTTAAAAGATTTGGAAACTGAGACTTGGAGAAATTAGCCAAGTAAGCTGTCCTAGGCAAAGCAAGAAGGAATAGAATTTTGATTTAAACCAGGTCCTTTAAGGATAAACTCATGGTCTTTTATTTTGAGTAGGATTTAAGACTGTTAAGCAGACCAGGTTGAGAAGAACTGAGAATGAGGCCTCAAGCCTGTTGGTGAGTAAGTGGAGTGTTTACCCCAAACATGTGAAGATGTGGGATGTTTACTCCAAACATGTGAAGATTTTCCCCAGTGGAATAGGTAGATGAGAAAATTTGTTCTTATGGTCACAAAGATGGCTGAAACAGGTGCTGTGGAGCACGTAGGAACTGGTCAAACAAGAAATATGGCAGAGTCAATACTACATCCCAGGCCATTTCCAGGTGCCCTGATTTTTGTCTTGCCACTGGACTTTGATTCTGAGAGAGTGAGGTTGGCTTTGTGCAACTTTGCCTCACTTAATTCCAATTAATGCAGAAATCAAGACATTATCCTGTGATGACATTGCTCATCTTTGTTCTAGTCTCAAAAAGCAAAGCAAAACAAAACAAAAACAAAGAATAAACTATGGGTTAGACTTGTGCTTTAACAAGATTATTTTGACTGTTGTGAGAGGAAAGATTTTAGGTAGAAACACTGGAAAACTAGGAGACCAATTAAGAGAACTGTGCAAATAATTTCAGTAACAACTGGTAAGGATCTGAGCTATGATGAGTGGAGAGAATAATACAGTCATAAAAGATCCCCTAAAAAATTAAATTTAAAAAAATTAAAAGAAAAATTCCTTAGAAGCTGATTGAATATGGATAGTGAGGAGAGGAAAGAATCAAAGCTGGTTTGGGCATTGCTATCCTTGGTGACTGGAAGGATGGTGATAGCTGAAAAGACATGGGTGCAATTTGGAAAAGAAGTATTTTTAGAGAAGATGATGACTAGTCCTGAATGCCTGGTATTGAGCTTTATATATTGATGGGTTATTAAGATGAAGTTCTTTTGTAAACTTTGGGCAAATTGGGACTAATTCTCAGCTTGACTTGAATGATTTGTGTGTCATCTCTAGAATTGATTATGAACACTTGGTAGCTACTGATATCACACTGGGGTGGGGAGGTGGGGGGTGGAGGGAGATATCGGAGAGTAAAAAAAAAAAAAAAAAAAAAAAAAAAAAAAAAGGCACTAGGATAGAACCTTAAAGGGAACACACATTTGTGGGGCAGGAGGTGAAAGAGGAAGCATTGAAGAGAATTGAGAAGAGCTGTTCCATTAGATATTTCACAGTATTAGAAGCTTCTCAGAGATCAAGAAAAAATGAGGAATGAGAAAATTTAATTGGCTTTAGCAAGAGATCAAGTAGTTCATCATCAAACCCATCTTCTAGCTTCAAGTTCAATACTATTTGTTCTTTATCATGATCATTCTCATCTTGTTGCTCTCAAATAAATCTTAGCTTTCAGTTGATTCAATATGATTGTGATAGCTGAGAACTATTTTCTATTGATTATCTATCAGTGAAGGTTTCCATCTTGTTGCTTTCAAATGAATGTCTTAGCTTTCAGTTAATTCAGTATGACTGTGATAGTTGAGAACTAGCTTCTATTGATTATCCATCAGTGAAAGTTTCCAAAGTTACTTTTGTCTTGGAGTTTTCCACTGTCTTACATGGGAACTGCTCAGACTTTTCTTCTGTTAAGTCCTAAAATGGCTTTTAGACTGTTCTCTCCCCTACCATTTTAGTTCATGATGACTATAACCTAATATTTCTCATTATAAATACTTTGCCCCCAAAATAGAGTTTTAAGGTCTGGTTATAAATTATTATCAAGTGATTTTGCTAGCTTATGAATTTCATGAATGCAAGGTCCATTTTTAAACTGTTTTTGCATCTAATCAGTGAGTCCTCAGTGAATGTTAAAGGGGAGAAGACAGAAAGATCATAGAATAATAGAGCTAGTATAGCTAATACCAAGCTTGTTTACTTAGTGATAAGGAATTTACAATGAACCTGTTATATTTTTTACAGTAGGAATTTTTAACCTAATTTGTGTCATGAATCCCTTTGGTAATGCAGTGGTTCCCTCCTCAGACCCCAATGGACCTCTTCAGAATCAATACATAGGATTACAAAGAAACCAATTAATTGTATTGAAATACAGTTGTCAAAATGTAAAAAATAAGTCCATATACTCCATTAAGACCTTTAGCTTTAGTAGAACCATTGCTTATGTGTCTGAGAGGTGAGGAAGTGAGGATGTTAAGAGATTAGATAGAGATAAAGAAAGTGACAATCAATGATACATAGGCCCAACTTTCTTCCATTCTTATCAACAAGAGGGAAGTGAGTTCTCCTTTTAGAAAATGAGGCAAAAGAAGGAAGGAAGCCCCATAATCCTTCTTTATCCTTTCTTAAGGTGACAGAAATTCCCATAATTGGAAAGTTTCCTCTATTTAAAACAAACAAAAATAATTTTTTTTTCAAGAAAATCTCTAACCCATGATATGGCAGGGAAAATAAAATTTCTTACTGTGAAATTGTGGAAAGGAAGAAGCAATATCATGCCAGGATTCACCTGCAGTTCCCTCTCATAGGAAAAAAGGGACACTTGTAAGTCAGGTGTTTATGAATTTTAATTGTCAATGTTAGACAATCAGTCGTATGTAACTCACTGTGCTAGGTACAGGAGATACAAAGACAAAAATGACATAGTTTTTGCTCTCCAAGAATTACCTTCTATGATGTTTTAAGGTTAACAAAGTCTTATGTCTTCACTATATAAACATATGAATTAACACATATACATATACAGACATTCTCTCATCTGTTCTCCATGGCAAACGTATGAGGCAGGAACTAGAGGTGGTTTCCTCATATTTTGCCTATGCTCACATAGCAAATGTCAGAACTAGAATTGTGAGTTAGGGCTCTTAAGATTCCACATACAGTTATATACTAGATTGAAATCTTAAGAGACCACTTGTATAAGAGTTAAATTACCAGGAAGCAATGATATGATTAAGTATCAAAATATACAGGAGGGCAAAAATCACTTTATGCCAATGAGATGGGGAAGACTTGATGGAAAGAATTAATTTGATTTTTGCTTTAAAGAATGAGCAGGATTTGAGTAAGTAGTGATATGAACAAATATAGCTAACTTTGAAACATTATATTTAAGTCGATGACAAAAAACCTTTTGCTTCCATTTATTTAAAGGTGACCTAATTGTTGAGAATCAAATTAGTGTCAAAATGGTATTTATTAAGTCTACCTAAATTGAGATTTACTTAGGGACACTTCTTAATTTTTATTTTCAGTAGAACTATTGCATTCTGTTTAGTATTTTTCAAATAATTATCTTTTTCATTATGTTCTCCTAAATGAATGGATAATATCCTTATTTTTGTCTACTAAAAATAAACACATCACATATGTTTGAGGATTTTGATGCCATAAAATTTGTGGTCAGGTCTTCATAAATATTGGTCATTATAATGTCTAGTATTTGCAGTGAAATTTGCCAGTAAACTACATTTAAAAGTACATATCATACTATTTTTTTTTAAAGCTTTTTATTTTCAAGGGCAGCTACGTAGTGCAGTGGATAGAGCACCAGCCCTGAAGTCAAGAGGACTTGAGTTCATATCTGGTCTTAGACATTTAACACTTCCTAGTTGTGTGACCCTGGGCAAGTCACTTAACCCCAATTGCCTCAGGGGGAAAAAAAAACTTTTTATTTTTCAAACATATGCATAGATAGTTTTCAACATTCACCCTTTTAAAACCTTGTGTTCCAATTTTTCTCCCTTTCTTCCACTCCTTCTCTTACTAATTGGGGGGGGGGGGGCGGTAATTACCCAAGTAATCCAATGTGTGTTAAACAAGTGGAATTCTATACATATTTCTACAAACATCATGCTGAACAAGAAAAATCAAATCAAAAAGGGGAAAAAAAAATGAGAAAGAAAACAGAATGAAAGCAAACAACCAAAACAAAACAACAAAACAAAACAAAACAAAAAACTGTGAAAATACTATGTTGTGATCCACCCTCAGTCCCCACAGTCTTCTCTCTGAATGCAGATGGCTCTCTCCATCACAAGACCATTGGAACAGACCTGACTCATCTTGCTGTTGAAAGAGTTATGTTTATCAGAGTTGATCATCACATAATTTTGTTACTGTGTACAATGTTCTCCTGGTTCTACTCACTTCTCAATATCATTTTATGTAAGTCTCTTCAGGCCTTTCTGAAATCATCCTACTCATTATTTCTCATAGAACAGTAATATTCCATAACATTCATATACCATAACTTATCTAGTCATTGCCCAACTAATGGGCATCCACTCAGTTTCCTATTCTTGGCAAAGGGCTGCTGCAAACATTTTGTCCACATCAGTCTTATTACTATATATTCCCATTCCAGGGGCATCATGATATATTGAAAAGAACACCAAGCTCTTTGTGACTTTGGGCAATCAACTTAATTTCTTTGCAAAACTTCCTTTTCTCCAAAATGGTGATTCCATGATCTGGAGCCACAATTTCACATGGTTGTCCACAGGCAAGTGTTCTTTGTGGAACAATGACAGTCCTTAGGGAGAGGGTACTATAATGGAAAAAGGGCTGGTTTTGAGACCTATTGCTACCATTTACCTCTCTGTAACTTTGGGCAAGTTAATTTACTTCTCCGGGCCTCATTTTTCTCATCTGTAAAATAAGAAAAAATAATCTCTAAAGTTTCTTTCAACTCTGTCTTTGATTCTATTAACCTAAATTAAATAACTGATCTGCAAAATGAATATAAAGCTTTAAATGAAGAGGTTTGGAATCAGATGACAACATTTTACACTGAAAGAAATCTTTAGGTAAAATCTATTAGTTTTGTGACTGCAAGCCTTAGTTTCCTTATCTAGAAAATGGGGATGATAATATTACATTACTTACCTCACAATGTTCCCACATTGTAGGAATTTAATAAATAGACAAATAAATTACATTGGAAAGGTTGCAAAAAATGAGTTATATTAAGGTAGGGCTTAAAGAAAAATATATCTGAGACAGAGAGAAAGGTGAGGACATTTTAGATGAGAAGAACAGCATGGGCAAGAGTTCAGAGGCATGTGAACTTTTGAGAAAAGTGCTTCATAAACCTTAAAGCACCATATGAGTATTAGGGAAGATGTGATTTAACTGCTTTACACTAAAATAAAGACTGATTCATTGGAGAAAAGGATTTACAACTCTGTAGGAATTGGCATAAAGAAGCAATTTAAAGGACAGATAGTTAATAATAGCTCAGTTACATCTCTTGTTTAAAGTTCACATTTACATTTTAATGATAGTTATGTCAATGTAAAAACAAAGGCATTATTTCCAAGTATCAGTATTGAGAACTTGCTCATATTATGGAGTTCCACCTGTCTGTGTACAATACTATATTCTCTTTCCTCTGGTCTACAGAGGCATGAGAAATGAGAAAATGATAGATTTGCTCTTTGTCATGGTCAGAGGAAATAACACAAATACTCCAAGATGACTATCCTAAGTGAAATTGATAAAAAGGTAAGATTAAAATTTTGAGTAGTATCAGTTGTGATGGTGTGTGCTTGGATAACTGAAAGTAGATGGAGGTTTAATAATACAGTTGAACAGAAATATGCCAGGTTGAGCAAAAGTGACATTAAGTCATAAAGCTCTATTTTTGGCTACCAATAGGGAAGGAGGACTTGGTTTCATTTCCAATCTCTTTCTATTCTGAGCCCAGAAGTAGTTGGCTAACCTTACTGAGAGATGAGTGACTCTTCAATCTGGACCATATCATGAGTGTTAATTCATTACTTCTCAGCTGTGATTGGCCATATGTTAGTCCCCCCAGATCCTTTACCCGAACTGAATATTTTTCTAGTAAAATCCTAACCAAAGCTGAATACACAGATAGAATAACTTCAGAGTTTCTCATTCTCTAAAGTGATCTTTTGATAGGAGTGACCCTTTTGCCATGGTTCAAATTTCCCAGGAAAGAGCCCTGAGAGAATATGGATTATAAGTACTAATGGCAAGTTCACATGCCTCTGAACTCTTGCCCATGCTGTTTTTCTCATCTAAAATATCCTCATCTTTCTCTCTGTCTCAGATATATATTTTCTTTAAGCCTTACCTTATTATCACTCATTTTTGCAACCTTTCCAATATAATTTATTTGTCTATTTATTAAATTTCTACAATGTGAAAAGCATTGCATTCAGTGCTTCAGGGGCAAGAAAACAAAATATCTATAGACCTCAGGAAGCTGAAGTTCTCCTGGGATGGTATGCCATGAATACACATACAGATATAACAATGAATAAATGAAGAAATTTTTTATTTTTTAGCTATTGTTTTTAATTTAATAGTATTTCCCCCCAATTACATGTAAAGATAATTTCTAGTATTTATCTTTGTAAAGTTTTGAGCTCCAAATTTTTCTATTTCTTTCTCTTCCCTCTTCCCTCCTCAAGACAACAAGTAATATGATATAGATTATACATGTACAATCGTGTTAAACATATTTTCACATAAATCATGTTTAGAAAGACTGAGGACAAAAGGGAAAAACCAGGAGAAAGAAACAAAAAAAGTGAAAATAGTATGCTTTGATTTACACTTAGACTCTACATAGTTCTTTCTCTGGATGTGGTCTTTGTTTTTCATCATGGAGTCCCCTTGAATCATCTTAGATTATTGCATTGCTGAGAAGAGCTAATTCTATCATAGTTGATCATGTTTCTGTTAGGATGTATGGTGTTCTTCTGGTTCTTCTCCTTTCACTCAACATCATTTCATGTAAATCTGAAATCTGCCTGCTTATTATTTCTTACAGAACAATAGTATTCCATTACATTCACATGCCATAACCTGTTCAGCCATTTCCCAGTAGATGGGCATTTCCTCCATTTTCAATCCTTTGCCACCACAAAAAGATCTGTATAAACATTTTTGTACATGTGGCTTCTTTTCCCTTTTTTGTGATCTCTTTTTGTCACAGAGCCTGTAGTGGTATTGCTGGATTAAAGGGTAAGCACATTTTATCACCTTTTAAGCATAGTTCCAAATTTGGAACAATTTTTAAAGAAGAGATTATAAATTAAGGTTATAAATGGTCTCAGGATCTTAAAAGAAAGATAAGGATTATAAGGGAATAGCTAGGTGGCGCCATAGTACACAGAGTGCTGGGCTTGAAGTCAGGAAGATTAATCTTCCCAAGTTCAAATCTGACCTCAGACAACTACCTGTGTGACCCTAGAGGAGTAACATAACCCTCTTTGCCTCAGTTACTCATCTGTAAAATGAGCTGGAAAAGGAAATGTTTTTTTTTTGTTTTTTTGTTTTTTTTTTTTTTTAATTTAATAGCCTTTTATTTACAGGATATATACATGGGTAACTTTACATCATTAACAATTGCCAAACCTCTTGTTCCAATTTTTCACCTCTTACCTCCCCACCCCCTCCCCTAGATGGCAGGATGACCAGTAGATGTTAAATATATTAAAATATAAATTAGATACACAATAAGTATACCTGACCAAAACGTTATTTTGCTGTAGAAAAAGAATCAGACTCTGAAATATTGTACAATTACCTTGTAAAGGAAATCAAAAATGCAGGTGTGCATAAATATAGGGATTGGGAATTCAATGTAATGGTTTTTAGTCATCTCCCAGAGTTCTTTTTCTGGGCATAGCTATTTCAGTTCATTACTGCTCCATTAGAAATGATTTGGTTGATCTCGTTGCTGAGGATGGCCTGATCCATCAGAACTGGTCATCATATAGTATTGTTGTTGAAGTATATAATGATCTCCTGGTCCTGCTCATTTCACTCAGCATCAGTTCATGTAAGTCTCTCCAGGCCTTTCTGAAATCATCCTGTTGGTCATTTCTTACAGAACAGTAATATTCCATAATTTTCATATACCACAATTTATTCAACCATTCTCCAACTGATGGACATCCATTCAGTTTCCAGTTTTTAGCCACTACAAAAAGGGCTGCCACAAACATTCGTGCACATACAGGTCCCTTGGAAAAGGAAATGGTAAACCCCTGTAGTATCTTTGCCAAGAAAACCACAAATGGTGTTTTTGACTGAAAAATAATTGAACCACTACAAGATTTATAGCACTGGAATACACGGAGAAAGAATATGGTGTTCAGAAAACAATTTGTAATGTAGCTGGACTAGAATGACGGCATGAAGTGGGGATAGGTAGGGGAAGCAGAATATGGAGAGTTAAATGCCAAGCTACTCTTCTTAGACACAATAAGAAGCCATTCAAGGTTATTGAGCAGTCTAGTGAAAAGGCACAGACTTGTGCCTTGCTAGAAATATTATTTTGGAAGCTATCTGAAGCTAACATGATGCTTGGGTTCTCCTGATGCATGGAGGGATGATGAATGTTTCAGCAATTTTATCTGTTGAATGAGTAAACATTTTGTGTAAGGTTATGTCAAATCTTAAGAGCAGCCCAGTGTCTTTTGGTAGCTTGGAGACCTTTGTGTCCAGACTTCTTTCTTGACAGCCATTCCCTGCCTATTACTCTCTAGAAGTATGTGGTGATCCAATGTGTGTGTGTGTGTGTGTGTAAATTGGCACCACTAAAGGGAAACCAATTGGAATGAGTGATATTTCTTTTTGTTTGGAGGATTTTTCTGAAAATGAAAGAATTAATCATTTTCCCACCCATTTGGTTGCAAATGCTTCTCCAAATGAATTATTGTGTTGTAAGACAGCACCTACACTGGGAAAGGAAAAGGAAAGACATCTGGGAACAAAATGTAATATCCAAAGAATATTCTGTACTACCACTTTAGGCCACTGAAGAGTTGGAGATTACAAATCTCCAAGTGATTAATGGTCATTGGGTGAAGGGAGTAAATGGTATAGAGTTCATCAGAGCTTTCTTACCATCTTTCCCCTTTTGTAAAGGAAAAGTCCCATCTAAGATCTGTTGGTTTTCCTCATTTCTCAAAGGTCCTAAAGCAATAATTGGGGGGAAAGTAAAATATTCTTTGTTATCTCTGCTCCAAGATCTAAGATTTGGGATCTTTGAGCATAGCAATAGGTTGAGGAGGCAAAAAAGGAAAAGTGGAAGCGGTGAGAGAGTCTGACTCATCTCATGGCTAACTTTGGGTCTGTTTATATAAAGATAGGAACCTGTTCTTCATGGTCTTTTCTGGACTCAGAAATTCTTTCCTGCAAAAGTCATCATGAACTCACATGAAAAATAAAGGTGTCAAAGTGTTTCATCACCTGATTTTCTGATTTAACTCTTAACTCTCTTGAGATGGAGTCTAGACTTTAGGTACAATGAATGTTTTATCATGGCTTCAGACACTTTGCATTAGTACTTTATATACTAGGATGATTTGCATCTATGAGCTGCACCAGGGGGCAATTGAACAGAGCTAGATTAGACAAGGAGCCAATTTGATCCCTACTGTTGTTCTGATTTGAGAGGGATGGGCATTATCATAGACCCTTGTCTCCTTGTCCCATTGTCCCTTTGCCTTTGGTATTTCCAGATTACTGATAACTTTTGAGAGAACAGTTGGAGTAGGGTCCTTGGAATGGGAATCTTGATCACAAGGGATAGAGAAGTGAATGTGGCAATGGGGACTTGACTGTGCTAAGAGAGAGAGAAATCTTTTTAGTAGCTCATCAGGAAAAGAAAGACAGGATGAAGTGAAAGCTTTTTAAGGATGAGAGAGTTCTGACTGTGTTAATAAGCAAACAAGCAAACTGCTCATTGGGAGAGATTAAAGATGGAGGAGAAACTCCTGGACAAGTATTTAAGAAATTTCTTTGTGACAAAAAATGTATGCTAGTTTATGAGGGAGATACAAAGTTTAATTCAACCATGCTCCCTACCTCCTAAATTAAGGCTAGCTCAAAATGGCATTTGCTTTATTTTATATTTCTACAGAACTTGATGCCAATGTGCTATATGATCTTAAATCTGGAGCTTTATAAAACTTCAGAGATCAGATTGTCTAATACCTTTATTTCACAGTTGAGGAAACAGCCTTATGTTATGTTGGGATATAACCCAAGGGAGCAAAACCAGAATTTTGTCCCTAAAGGGATTATCACATCTTGGCTTTTTCTTGCATAAAAAAGGATCAGATTTCCCTACATTCCAAGTGGATGGGACCTGGGATTAGTGGTTTGGGAACCCTTAGCTAGGACATTAACATTGACTTCTATGGAGAAACAAATTCTTTTTATTATTTCACTGTACCGTAATGATGGTGATGGAATGATGCTGGCCCTGAGAATGGATTTCTGTTCTCTCAAGTGTACTTAATTTTAGGGTACTTTTTCTTAGGGTCAGGGTTCTAATAAGAAGTCTGCAAAGCAGGAAAACTTATTATTTTATTGAAGCACACCATCTCACTATATCACTTATGTCCTCCCTTAGAGAATGAATTTTAGTGACCTCTTCTCATCGCTAGGATTAAATATAAAATTTTGTTTGGCTTTTTAAAAGTCTTTCATAGCCTGACTCCTCCTAACCTTTCTTTTTTATGTATTGCTCCCTTCAGTGACACTGGCCTCCTTGCTACTCCACATATTTGCCATTCCATCTCCTGACCAATATGATAAAGCACTTTGATGTGGCAGCCAAAACAGCTAATACTGGGCTTCATTAAGCATAGCTTCTGGAAAGAGGGAGGTGATACTCCCAATGTATTATGCCCTTCTTAGACCTTTCTTGGAGTAAGTACAATGCTCAATTCTGGGCATTTATGAGGAATATGGACCAGTTGGAGTCTTCAGAGAAAAATAATGTGGTTTTTTTGTCCTTCATTCTCAAAGAAAACCAATGACACCATGGGGTGGACTTGGTCATGAGTTGGATTTAAGTGAAACAAACTGTGCAAAGTCATCAGCCTCCCTCTCTCTTCCGGAGTCATCAAAGTCCAGTGACAGAATATAAGTCAAGAAGAATGCTAATGACTTGGATTACTGTGAATAATCTTGATCTTTCCCAGACTTCAGTTTCTATGACTATGACCTAGATAAGAATTGAAACAAAGATGGACTAATTTACCAACAGCTAAGATGATAAAGGGACTTGGTACGCATTATATACAAGGATCAATTGAAAGAACTAGGCTCAGTTTAGCCTGGAGAACAGAAGATTCAGGGAGAAATGAGAACTGTATACAAGTATTCAAAGGGCAAAAGCCAAGCATATGGAAGAGATTTTTCTGCTTAGCCCCAGAGAGCACAAGTAGGAGCATCAGGGAAAGTTGAAAACAAGACATTTTAGGCTTTATGTCAGGAAAAATTTCCTCATAAAAGTGGAATAGATTGCTTGGATAAGTGGAGTTTTTTTTTTAGTCATAGTCAGGAGATATTTATTAAGCACCTACTATATATCAGGCTATAGAGAATACAAATAAGAAAAAGATAGTCCTGATCCTCAAGAAGCCTTACAGCCTAATGAGAGAAAAGTGTACAAAAGAAACTTAAAAAAAAAAAAAAAAAGTCCTCCTCACCCTATCAAGGTTTTTGGTCAGGGACATGATGATCATGGAATCTAAACCAAGCAGAATAGTTATTGGGAAATGAAGTCACCTGGAAAAGATTGAGCCTCATATAAAGGGAAGTATTCATTGCCCCACCCTCTCATTAAAGGGGAGAGGCAACTGAAGGTGCTGAAGAGGTAATGAGTGTGAAAGTTGAATCCATTTCTATGATTTCAGTTGAATTTATCCCAGTTGAATTTATGCATGATAGAAACCAAACAGAGCAGATGATGGGAAATGAAGGCCTTAGCTAGGTGGCCATTTGTTGGATGAAATTCCTTTTGTTGTCTGGGTTCTACTAGATGACCATTGAAGTCTTTTCCAACTCTCCACTTATTGTGATTCTACTTTTTCTGTTTTAGTTGTAATTAACTCTAGCTGGAAGCATCTTGACCAAACCAGAATATCCAGAATTTCTCCTTGATTCTATATTCAGTGTCTTCTACTAGATCATCTTAAAATAATATGTTAGCTTTTTCATGTTTATTTGCATTTTCTGTGAATAAACCTGAGGAGGAAATGCAGAGCAATATTTTACTTTGTAGATAATATTAAATTCTTCAGGGTTTTGAGTCTGACTGGGATAGACTACAGAAAGAAAATATGAATCTGCAAGTGGGTGGGAAAATGGCAGAATTTTAATATGAGCAAGTGAAAGATAATGCATTAAGGGATTTAAAAAAACCACCTTAAATTATATATAGTAGATATTCAAGTATCAGTGATGACTCAGGAAAGGCACCTGTGAATCATTGTAGATTATTCTCTCAGGATAGTGTCTCAATGTGCTTCTGTGGCCAAAAAGGTCAATTAGATGCTGGACAGCATCAAGAAGAACCAGAAACTACCATCTTATTCTGATACAGTAACCCTGTAACTGTATAGATTGTTATGTTTAGAATATTGTGTTCAGTTCTGTGTCTCAAGGGAGATAGAAGGAAACTAGAGATGTCTAGAAAAGGGCAACTGAAGCCATAGGCAGGAGAGGAGGAGAGGCTAAGTGAAGGGAGTGGTACTAATTGAAGAAAAAATAGTTAAAAGGAAATGTATCACTGGAGAGGAAGAATTATTTATATGGCTTTATGTGGAAAACTGTCTTTAATTTTCCTCTTGTGGAGAAAAACATTTAAAAACTTAATTCTCCTAGGCAATTTTTAATTTTAAAAAAATTCTGAGATATTATTATTATTATTATTATTATTATTATTTTTTTTGCTGGGAGAAACTTGGTAAAATAGATTGACATGATTTGCACATAATAGGTACTCAGTAAATATTTGTTATACATTCATGACCTCCATTTACTAAAATACCTTCTGAAGAAAAAAGAAAAGTATTCCTTTTGTTTAGAGTACCTATAGTTATGAAACACCCTTTGGTGACACATGCCTCTAGAAATGACATGATTTCAAATGACTTGGTGAGAATTTGGAGCATAAAGGAATGGGAAGAGGCCAAATAGCACGGCATCTGTGAAATTAAAAACACACACTGTCATGTGTATTGCATCTAATCCTGATTAGGGCATCTTCCCCAGGTTTCATGTATATTTTTCCTGTCACGGAGGATTTGTTGAGAAAAATATTAAAGGACCTTATTCTTCATGCTCTTTGCTCTATTTATTGGCCATAAGGTAAATTGGTATTTCCTCTTTCCTAGTTCAGCCTGCACAGAATTTAGACTTGTATCTTAGAACTAGAAAATAGAAAATCCTGAGGGATATGCACATCTGTGTGTGTCTATGTGAAACATATGTAAATATTTACCATAACATAGTAATTAGCTTCATCAGTCACAGATAAATGTTGCCAAAACATACGACAAAAGAATAAAAAAAATGAAATTAAAAACAAGATGAAATGTATTTTCTTATTTAGCTTGTTATAACTTTTAATCCCTAAACTTTCTCACAACATATTTCCAGCTGTTAACTAAAGTCCCATTGAGAGGTTTCTATTCATATTGCTTTATTTTTCCTAATAAGTAAAGAACCATAAGGTTTTAAAATGCTCCTGGCTTGTTTCTGTCTCAGTGTTCAGAGCAGCCAATTTCCTCATCTCAGAAGCCTAAAGCAATTTTCTTCTGGACTCAACACTATCCTCTATGGGTTTTTTTCTGAAGCAGCCTCCTCTTTTTGGATTTTTTTTTTTCCTGGAGAATGCCTCCTTTCCAGTTTTCTGCTCATAGTCAATGTCCCTGAGAACTTTGGAGTTGAAATCAGTCTCTTCTGAAATCCATTTACAACTAACATGAACTATATTTGTTTTGAACATAACATTTGCACGTACAAGTTAAACAAATAGATTTTTCCCATTCTGTGAAACAAATAAAACAAAATTGAAATTAATCATTTTTAATTAAACCAAGAAGGTATTAATTCACTATACTACAATTTTAAGGTTTTGTTTATATTTGCAGAATCAATTATAATGTTTTTATTAATACATTGCGGGATAAATTTGATCTTGGCCTTTTATTCAGTGGATCACTACAAACCAACATGCATTCATTGAGAATGTATGCCATGCCAAAATAATCTCATTTCCTTTCTTCACAAGATTATTAGATAATAAGGTTAAATACTATAGAAATAGTATACATAGATTTCAACAAGCCATTTGACAGTCAGTCCCTCACAGTATCTTTTGTAATGAGATGGAAAGACCTGGACTGAGTAATAATAGTATATTTACTTAGATTTGGAACCCATGTCTAGACCCAGAGAGTAGCAATCAATGAATTGAAGCTGTAGTAGAAAGTTTTTGTAGAAATACCCTGTGGCTTTTTTTTTTGGGGGGGGGGGCAGTGAGACTGTTCTGTTCAACACTTTGTCAAGGGACAGTGACATTTAATACTGTCTCTATGCTCAGTCTCTCCATTCCCCCAGCCCAACTCTGAGAAGATGTGAAAGAGCAAACATGATAGTTGCAACTGATATCCTCTGAATCCATGAGATTACAGACCTCCTTGAAAATATGAGTAATTCTTGTGTCAATTTTCCTGGTTGTGTTACTGCTCTCTGTATCATGTCATATGTATTTTTCCATTATTCTCTGAATTCCACATAATCTTCTTTGGCTTCTTTATTCAACAATTCCTTGGTGACATCCTTTGCTTCGGTCCTTTTTAAGAGTTCGTTCCTTGTTGGTTATATGTTGCAGTTTGTTCACATCCACCGTGTAGGCCTCTTTACTGACTTACCTGTTATTTCTCTTCAGCTTTTTGGAGGCTAGGGTGTTCCACATTATGCTACCATTTAGAAATGTCAGTAACTGGGTCATAGAACAGGTTTATTTGTGTTGTTATGCTACCCAAAGACATCTGAAAGATTTTGACATGTGTATACACCTTTCTGTAAAAGCATTTTTAAGGTGTTGGTGTATTCTGCCAAGTTAAATGTCTTTTCAACAAACACAGTGGCATCTTTTATTCATTATGTCTCAGTTGAGATAGTTGGATTCCTTATTGAATATTGCTTGTGAAAACTTCCTTATTCCTGCTAATGTTCTCAGCAAGATGCCCTTGGTTTATGTATAGATGACATTCATTAAAATTTTGTTATCTATGAGGGCATATGACAGTTTTAAAAATTCTCTTGATTGCCTTTTTTCAGTATTAGGAAGGTCTGAAGTTTTTTGACATATTTTTATGGATCTGTTATCTTTCCTTTTATCAGTTCATACCTTGTTTACAGGGGCCTCAATGCCCTCACAACTATATTACCTTTAGCACACATCTCTTTTAAATGTATTTGGGCTGTTCTGGCTGCTTATCTTGTCTTTGTGCTTTAGTTTCTTTTCTACTTCATTGAAATCGCCTTAGGGATTATGATGTTAGGGTCCAAGGGTAGCAAGTAGTTCATTATGAAAGAGCCGTTTGTTGAAATGTTTTTTGGCAATTGTTTTATTTTCTTCTGTTAACAAAAATACAAGATTTTTGCTGTTCTTCAGTTTTGTGACCCCTTTTGAGTCACATTTGGGGCAAAGATACTGAAATTGGTTTATTTCCTTCTCCAACTCATTTTACAAATTAGGAAACAGAGACAAACAGGTTTAAGTGACTTGGTCAGGGTCACACAGCTAGTAAGTGTCAGATTTGGGCTTACACTTGCTGACTCCAGACCAGGCACTCTATCCATTTTACCATCTAGCATCCCCCATAAAAGTACAAGATAACAATAATAAAAGGGGAAATAAAAAAATAGTAAAAAAGGAAACATGGTTTCATGTTCAGAAAATCTACCATCATTTATTAAGTGCTTACTATGTTGCCTGTACCAAGCCACATGCTGGAGATACAAAGCAAAAAACAAAATACTATAATCCCTGTCCTCAAGGAATTATGTTCTCTCAGAAGAGACCACATCTACACAAATAAGCACATACAAAAGCATTTCAGTAGGGAGGCACCAGAAGCTGAGGAAAGCAGGATAGGCTTCATGTACAAGATAGAGTCTGAGCTGAGCTTTAAAGAGAGGGAGGGTAGTTAGATTTCCACTATTATCTGAAATCTAAGCTCTTAGATATATTTCAGTTCTAAACAACTCTCATTTTCTATGGCTTTTTATAGGAAGCTTTTAAATGGACAAGTAAGGAATTTCTCTCATCTTTACTTGTAAATAGGCATGTGGATTTCTCCTAAATTAAAATTATATGTAATGTTCTTTCTTTCTTTTTTTTTTTTTTTTTTTTTTGGTGAATCAATGATATCAACATGGATCTCTATAATTTTATATTATATTTATTATGATATTATATTTAGAAATGAGATAGTTCATTCATAAATCTAGCTGTTCAGATAGAAAATGGAGCCTCTTAATATTTTTTGAATAATTTGAAAGATCTGGTATTTCATAAGGGCCTATTTCATCCACCAATGTTTATGCTGTCCTTCTATAATGCCACATTATGGGCAATTCTTATCCATCACCTTCCATAGAAGTTCTATCCAATTCACTAAGCAGCTTTCCTATGACTCTTTTAATATGTCAGAGAGAACCAGATTAGCATTCAAGCTATACCCATCTGTTATTTCTTATTTGTGTTCCACACACAGACTTTCTTGGCCATACATATCCTGAATTATATTTTCTACTATGCTCTTTCTCTGCGCAAATCATTGCTGATAGCATATACCAACCATATGCATTTCATTGCCCCTTTGGTCATTTATAATCTTGATTTTTCCAAGATAACCATGTTCCATGATTCATAGTCATGTAGCCTCACTGAAGTATATTAGTGTTAAAGAAATGTCAGTGAACATCTGAGGATTGTTGAAAGCCGTTTTGATCCCCTAATCAATTTTAGGCCTAGCTTATTGTCTGTCCATTCATAGTACTTGCTTAAAAAAAATATATTTAAGAACTTATTCATTGAGCTGCCCATCAAGTTGCAAGTGATAGTGTGGGGCTACAGTTGTTTTTCCATTTTATCTTATTCAGTGTAGATGGTTTATTTCTACCCTTATTTGCTGTCTTTTTTTTTTTTTTTTAACCAAGGAAGCTTTTTTAAGTGATGAGGCTCAGTGCAATTTAATTCCTCATGTTCATATTTGTTCTAGCTATTTAAGTTCCAAATGATAAAATAGGAAGTGGTAAGATTATAATGTGGATTGTATTTTTGACTAGAGAAGGCTATAAAAATAAGTGTGTGTGTTCATGTAGAAAGGATAGTAGAAAAACCCTGGACTCCAGAAATCAGAAAGTCTGGGATCTGTAGCAATGGTACCATTAATGAATCATGAAACTTTGGGCTGGTTGCTTTGCCACTCTGGGCTTCATTTTCTTATTCTAGAAAATGAAAGTGCTTGATGACTACTTTCAAGACTCTAAACTAAAATGATTTTCACTCTATTATGCTCCTATAATTCTATAATGGTTCTTTAGTGAAATTACCATTTTACAGAAAATAATTTTAATGTTTAATGGTATTTTCTTTTATCACTGAATCATTATAGTAGCTGCAATGTTTCTGGACCCCTAATCCTGATGTTTTCCTGTATAAATGACTTGAGGAAATTAGCATATAGGTGCTTTAATGAAATTACCAACTATTTTATGGAAATTAATGTCAATATTTAATAGTGTTTTATAATTAAAACATTATAGCAGCCACAATACTCTGGGGCCTCTTAGCTATAACTAAAGGAAACTATCAGGTGCTGTTTCTCAAAATAATCATAAATTTCACAATGAATGTTATTCACCAAGTCCAATAGGATATTATATTCGAAGGTAAAAACCTTAAAAAAAAAATGAAAAATGTCAATTTTTCAAGGTAGTACTTTGGCACTTTTATATTAACATTAATTAAGTAGAACTCCCATCTTTCAAATTAAGATGTCTAAAATATTAATCTGCTCACAGAAAGACTTCTCGAATCAAATTTTAAAGGGTGGTTTTTAAGAGCAATTTTCCCAGGATAGGTGACTGAAAGTAGGAGACCATTCATGCCTGCAGATTTGTGATTCAGATTGTTTTAGGGATTGCTATGACAGTCTGCCTTCTCCCCACTAGTGACTACTTTGGTTTTTATTGAGCCCCATTGGGTCCCTAGTTGCTTTCAGAGGTTAATGGTGTTTGGTTACAGTGCTGATTTGATATATTTTGACTCTTGGGAAGTCTAAATGGGGAGCTGGGAATGAGGTGGGAAGTAGAAGCTGAAAATAAGTCTTATTTTGTATTGTTTTGTTAATCAGACTACTGCTTGCTTAAGATTATTAAGGAAGTAGAAATTGTAAACTTGAATGGCACCTGAAAAAGGGAGAGACATTTTGGAATGAGAAGGTGGACTGGATGTAGGGTAGAGGATTTGAATAAAGAATGGCATGAATAAAGCTATCAGGGTTAGTTTGAATCCTTCAGATTTAAAACAGTCACCTAGGCAAACCTAATTTCTTTCCTAACCAAATGCTGCTTCTTCACTTGAAGGAAGAAAAGATCAAAAGGATAGTCTGATATATTCCTTAACTTCTTCATTCTCCCTCAATTAGCAATCAGGAAGGATTTCATTATTTCTGCATCTTAAAAAAAAATATGGTACTTGAATTGATAACAGTCAACCATAATGAATTAAAAACGAAGTTGAATTATCAATTTGAGTCTCAAACTGTAGAATCATGTTAGAGTGAACACATCAATACTAATGAGTCCTTAATTTTAAAACATTTCCCTTAAGATTGTTACTTTCTAAATTCTAGGTTAGACCTGGAAATTGCAGGCTACTAAGCTTTTCCTAATGTATATTTCCATGATTTAGTAAAACCTGATCTATCCTTGGGAAATTAGGAGGCAATGAAAAGATATGTGCCTTTCTTTCTAAATCTTGCCTCAGTATTAATTTCTTTATGGGACTTCAATTAATGAAATAGTTACTGTAATAAAATAAAACATTTGGATCAGGTGAATGCCACACTCCTTTCTATTTCTAAATCTATGACCCCATTCACATAGCAAGAACTTACTAGATGCTTCTTGAATGGTTATCAATCAAGGACCTAATGAAAATTTATTACTTGCTTAAGTCAGATGAGGAATGCATAAGAAATATAAGGCAGTCACTTTTACCTTTAAGTCCTTTATGATGGAGAATCAAGGCATGAAATAGAGAAAAACTAAATGTTTAGTTTAGACTATTAGTGTAATAGAAATTCAGAGAAGGGAGCGTTATTCAGTTTGGGGAAAAAAGTAAGGCTTGCCCCGAACCTTTTAGAATGGGTAGGAATGGGTAGGTGGAGAAAAGGACATACTTTTCTGGGAGAATAAAAGCATGTGTAAAAACTGAAAGGAAGGCATATATCATATATCATGGCAAATTTGGTGGATAATAAGGAAACTGACCTACTTAGAACAGTGTATTCATGTTGAAGAATAGTAGTAAATCTGAACAGTTGGGATGGGATTTGTCAAGGAGGATCCAGAAATTAAACAAAGGTGGTTGATTTTGACACATGCAACCAAGGGGAAGACAATCTGATTTCCTTTGCAGGAGAACCTATATGAAGGAAGGAGTATGGTAGGAAGACATCAGTTTATTAAACAAGGGTTGGAGCCCTGGATAGACTAGGGGTGTGAGTGGCAGTGGGGAATAAACAGGGATGGATGGATGGATACCAGAGAACTTTGGAAGCAAAAAGTATTTTTAGTATATACTCACTGGTTATAGAGAGGAAGAGGGATGAGTCAAAGAACACTTTCAAGTTTTCAAGCCTGATGTGTGAGAAATGGGAAAGATTGTAAAGAGGAGGAGGGAGAAAAGAATGATGTAATTCATTGAAGAAAATACTTTGTCATAGATAGGGGGATTTAGAGCTAAAAGGGAGAATCTGGTTCAGCTCTTTCATTATACAGTAAGGAAATGGAGATTCACAGTAGTTAAGTGACTAGTCGAAGCCTATACCTTTCTCTATACCAGAATTTTTTTTTTTCTTGTGGGCCTGCTTCTCTACATTGGCATGTGGTTTGAGTGGAGTTTGGGGACAAGAGTTACACAGGATTAGAGATGGATTTGTTAGTAATTCCTCCCTCCAGGCTAAAAGGAAGAACAGCCATCTTCCTCCTGATGCTTATCCTTACTTTAAAGCTCAAGGTTCTGGGGTGGGGGGGAGGAATACATAAAACTGCTTGATTATCAATTAACTATTCTAGCTCCCAGCAATTTTACAACCTGCTTAAAACAGAGACACACACATAAAATAGCAACCAACAACCAACAAACTTCTTTTAATGATTTATTAATATTTTATTTGTTGTATTTTTTTTTAATACTTCTTTGGCTTTGTTCCCAGGAGACTCATTAATTCCAGTATTTCTGAAGACAAGCTTTAAAAAAAAAATCTTCTTGTTATACAGAGCTTTGAAAAAGCAGGGAATGTGTCATCTTTCACAAACTCATATGTTTGTTTCTCCTATCTCTCCCTGTTCCAGAGAACAACCCATCTTCACCACCAGAGCACATGTTTTCCAAATAGACCCCAGCACTAAGAAGAACTGGATGCCTGCAAGCAAGCAGGCAGTCACTGTTTCCTACTTCTATGACAGCACAAGAAACAGCTATCGGATTATCAGTGTGGATGGAGCCAAGGTAGGAGGATGCACTAGCGCCCATATCCATGACTTGACTACCTGTTGATATATACTAGTGATCCCTCACTCAGAAGAAGATGGTGACCTGAGGCTACCACTGGAGTGGCTGATTAATATTCATGAGTACAATATCTGATTGCAAAGGGCTTTTTACCCACCTCTGTATTAAGTCTTATTTAACCTCCTTTTGATTGGCTACTCAAAGATACTTAATAAAAGATCCTAGACCTTTTTGTCTGCCTTAGTACAGTGAGGAATGATACAGCCACTCATAGCTGCTGGCCATTCATAACTTTTCTATTACTTAGAAAGAGGTTACCTGTTTTGCAGTTTGCTATGTTAACATAATGAGTGTAATCCCTAAGCCAAGTCAAAGTCAAGACCCAGAATAGCAGTGCGTTGGGACACATATATCTTTTACCTTTTGTGTTTAAGGGAGTATATCTACTACATTGCTTTGTACACTCTCAAAAATGCTGTAATTAGATCAACTTTGTATTTTTCTTATTCCTTGAAATCACAAATTTGACACATATTTGTATGGCCTAATGCATCTGTAGAAAGTAATTAAAACTATATGAAACTAGACCCAAAAATTATATAATCTATATTTTCAGCCCTGAATTCCATCCTCAGTCCTTATGTCTTCTAGACATTTTCAGACTTAGCCTGTGATCACATCAAACTGAAAATGCTTAAAATGAAACCAATCATTTCCAATCTTTCCACTCATTTTTGCAACAACAAAGAAGTACCTTTTCCTAATTCTCAATTTTCTTATTTCTGTGTTTTTTAGTCTATCAGACTTGAAAACTGGAATTATTATTGAATCTGCTTCTCTCTTATCCAGTAACTACTCAGCTTATCCAATAACTCTTACCCAGTAACTAAACATCTTTTATTTTATCTTTTTTATTTCTTATTACTACTACCATATTGTAAACCCTTATTCTCTCATGCTTAGATTATTTTATAAATCTTCTAACTGGATATTTCCCCTTTATGTGCCATTCAAATTCCACTTTATCCATTATATGCTGTCAGATGAATCTTTCTATAACATTATTTAACACAATAAAGCTTGAGCATCTGGATCAGGAAGAGTGAGCACATAGCAAGCATCATTGCAGGCTGTGTTTTGCTCCCCAATCTGAAAATGGGACATTCTTGCAGTAAATTATTTGAAGGTTTTTTGGGTAAATAATAGATCCCAATCAATTGGAAAAAAAATAAAATAAAATGTAAGAGATCCCAGTCTAATGTTTGGTGTTCTCTGCCTTAAGACAGATTCTTCAGTTATAGCAAGTTTCACTGCATGTCCTTGCACTCCGAAGGGATTTGAAAGAAAGAATGAAGTATCCAACAATTTCTAACTGTATACAAAGCACCATTCCAAGTGCTGGGGATACAAATAGAAAAGCAAAACAGTCCCTACTCTCAGATTTCACTTATATTCTAACGGAGGAGACAACAGACATATGGAAGGTTTCCACTATAAGTCAAATGCAAAAGCCCCATTGGTTCTTAGGTGGCATTAGCAAAGCACCTGTTAATACCTCTTTCCTTAATGGTATTTCCACTGATAAAATCATATCAGTTTCTAACGTAGGACTGTTTGACAACGCCAAGGACTTTGGTGGCAAGAACTTTTTCCTGGGTTTCCAGTAGCTCTGACTATTAACCCTTGCCGGCTTCATCTATAGAGATTGCCTCCCAGGATGCTGTCTGAGGATTCCAGGCTAGAAGCACTGCCCTTCCAGAGGTTCTCGGGCTCAGCCCTGAGTTGTGTCCTAGGGGGACAGAGGGGAATCCTGGTCACGATGCTAGTGGTTCTCCCATCTGCCTAGCACGCGCTGCTTCTGCTCTCCCCCCTCAGTAGCTTGCTGCTTCAGTGAGGCTGGCTTGCCTGCCTGGCATATCGTTGGTGTTGGTAACTGGCCCCTTCTGCTCTGCAGTTATTCCTTCAGATGTGACCTTGGGGACTGGTCCGGAGCGGACTGGTGGTCTGGGAGGTGCTGCCGTGGCCAGGGCTCGTGTGCGTGTCGGTGATAGTTGGTCAGCAGTTGTCACTGCTGGTGATGAGGAATGTGTATCGCTTTTTACAGAGACGTGTCCCCTCAGTGATTGATGTGGGAGCTGGACTAGGAGCAGATCTGGTGGTTTGGGTTTTATTGCTATCCCCAGGGCTCCTGGGCTCAAAGTCCTGGCCTATTTCCATGAGAGTCTAAAGAGAAATAAATGATGGTTAAAGCAGTGATGGTGGAGGTGATTTGATTTTCCTGGCTTGTGCCGCCTCTTGTTTCTCCCTCAGGGGACCTTGCTGCTTTGGCTTAGCTGACTGGCTCCTCAGTAGTTGCTTTCTCTGATGATGGCTTTGAGGACTGAGCTAGAAGCAAGGGCAGTAATCTGGGAGGTGCTGCTGCTCCTCCCAGGACTCCTGTATCTACCTGACTGACTCTTGGTGGCTTCACAACAATTTTCCCCCTCACCAAAAGCTGTGGAGTTGTGGCTGGAAGCAGGTCTGGTGATTTGGGGGACACTGCTCTTCCCAAAAATGTGGCCTCAAAGTACTGGTAAATGATGTTCCTTTTTTCTTTTTTTTCTTCAATGATATTAGTTTACCTATGAAAGCAGATCTGGTGATTTGGGGGGACATTCCTATTCCCAAGAAAGAAGTATAGGGTAAAGTCTGTGCCCTCAAAGTATTGGTAAATGATGTTCCTTTTTTCTTTTTTTCTTCAATGATGTTATTCTCCCATGTAGAAAATGTGATTTTCTGTAACTTTCTTTCTTACATGTTTTGAATTACAGAATCATATAGGTCAAAGAAACCTTAGAAAGAATCTGGCCCTACTTTCTCATTTGAAAAATGAAGAAACTGAAGGCCATTATTGATAAATTGACTTTTCCCAAGGTCAGGCAGCTTAATAGTGGCAGCCCAAATTGAAAACTCTTTCCTCCTTAGTCCTTATTCCCCTTATGCCATGTTGTTCTTGGATATATATATAGAAATATTTCTTGATATTAGCTCTAATAGCTAATTTCATATGTGTGGATTTAAACTTTCATAAGAATTTAGAATTGGAAGAAAGCTTGCTGAATATGGCCAACAAAAGGCAAATTACTTTTTTTTTAAAAAAATAAAACTTTCTCCTGGGATTGTTGGCTAGCTATTAAACCCCAAATCATTTCACTTCTCTGTGATGTTGATCTTGAGCCCTCCTGGGGTGTCACCTAACCATTTTGAAGAAGGGTAGTGACTCAAGATGTCCTATTTTCTTCCATTAACAGCTAATCCTGTTAGTTTATCTACTACCCCTGAGATGAGTTTATACTTGTAATTTGGAGTGTTGTACTATCAAGGGATGTATTGGACTTAATTATAGATAAAAACTACTTTCCCGGAGAAAGTACTTCAGCTTTGTTAGCTGAGCTATTAGTCGCTTGGTGAAGTGTTAGTGACACTATGAGAGTATAGTTAAGGGCCTTCCATATAAAAAGAGGATGATGAACAGGGTAAAAATCAGAAAACAGAGAAATCAGAGATAAGGGAAATCATCTTGAGATTTTACTAGTTAACGTGTTAGATGCCAGTAGAAAAGTAGTATACATTTCCAGGTCTAGCACAAGACTTAGAGGGTAACACTATTTGTATCTTAGTTCATTGGAATAAGATTTGCTGTGTAGAACTGAAATCTAGACTTTAGGAGTCATTGAGATAGTGATAGCCAGACAAAGGATTGAACCCTATACCTACAAAAACTTACTAAGATACTTAGGGGAAGGCTCCTACTGTAATGGAGTTATATTTTTAATTAGTAAAAATGCTTAAATATAACAGAAATGCAAATCAAAACAACTATGAGGTTCTACCTCATGCTCATCATTTTGGCAAAGATGACAGTAAAGGAAAAGGATGATTATTGGAAGGGCTGAGAGGGCTCAGAGGACAGACATACTAATGTATTGTTGGAGTGGCATTGATTATGTCCAACCCATCATGGAATGCAATTTGGATTATCCTAAGAAAGCATATAAAATATTCTTGCTCTTTCCCCCAAGCATCCCATTCTTAGACATATTCTGGAGGAAGAAATGTCCTAAATATACATGAATTTCATCAGCTCAGATCTGGAAATAAAGTAGGTGTTCATTGAGTGGTAAATGGCTACTAAAACTGAGGTAGTAGCACTGTGTACTAAGAAATGATGAATAAAAAGAATTCAGAGAAATATGAAAAAAATAATATAAATTGATGCAGTATAAAGTAAAAGAACCAGGAAAATTATATTGATTACAACAAAATTATGGAAAGGAATAGAAAAATGCAACTGATCATTGTGTAATTATAATAATCAAGCTTTGGTTGTGAAGATGAGATGAGAGAATATACTTCCCTCTCTTCTTTGTAGAAACAACTTTGATGACTAGACTCTAAACATTGCATTAACATAAATTTTAGTTGATGATTTTTTTTCCTGTTTCTTTTAAAAATTCTTTTTTTAAGTAATATCCTTATAGGAAGGGAAGAAGGACTATTTTCAGAAGTGAAAGTGAGGGAAAATTGTAGAATATCAATACAGCTTAAAAATGCATGTTAATTGTTATGTTTTACGTAACTAATGGAGTAATGCTAGGTCAGGCACAAATGAGCTTATTTTCTATGATGATCTATTCCCAAGGAGTGACAGATCCTTGAAGTATATATGATCTGAAATGGAAGTGGCTTGGCTTTGTAGAGTAAAGGAGGGATCTCAGAAGGACACCATATATGCTCTATTGGTTCCCATTGAAATGTTCCAAGTCCTGGAGGAAGGCCTCCAGCATAGTGGGTGGCTCCTCTATGGAATATTTATGGAAGAAAATAGATAAGAATTATATATGATAAGAAGGCAAAGATTGGTTGCAGTCTTTATCGACAGAGGGAATATACACATTGATGAGATGATAGATCCATTGATGTATAATGCTTGAAATTTACAGTGTTTTACTTTTGCTAAACATGTGCTATGAAATTCATCCTATGATTTGATTCTCTCAACAGCCCTGTAACATAAATAGAAAAAGTGTTAATCCCTTTTCAGGTAAGGAGGTAAAGTTATGGTTACATAGCCAGTAAAAGGCAAAATTAGGATTCTGTTCAAAGTCTTCAGATGCAAATCTAGTATTATTCCATTATAATCCACTCAAAATACACTTATTTTAAATAAATAGAAGGCCTAAAACCACTGAGAAGTTGATCTTTTGGTCTCTGTCCCATCTTGAGACATGTAGAGTCTCTACTACTAGAAAGTAAAAGGCCAGGATTCAGATGAAGAAATTAAAACCATTTCTAATCATATGAAAAGATGCTCTAAATCACTATTGATCAGAGAAATACAAATTAAGATAACTGTGAGGTACCACAAAATACCTCTCAGATGGCTAAGGTGACAAGAAATGATGAATGTTGGAGGGGTTGTGGAAAAACTGGGACACTAATACATTGTTAGTGGAGTTGTGAACTCTGGAGAGCAATTTGGAAAGGACTATCAAACTGCACAGTCCAGCAGTATTTCTAACTGGGCTTGTATTCCAAAGTGATTATAAAGGAAGGAAAGGAAGATGTGCAAAAAATGTTTGTGGCAGCCCTTTTTATAGTGGCAAAAATTTGGAAACTGAATGAATGCCCATTAGTTGGAGAGTGGCTGAATAAGTTATGAAATATGAATGTTAAGGAATATTATCGTTCTATGAGAAATGATTAGCAGGATGATTGAAATTGTCCTGATTTCAGATTCAGAGAGACCTGGGGAGACTTACGTGAACTGATGCCAAGTGAAATGAATAGAACCAGGAGATAATTGTACATGGCAACAGCAAGATTATACAATGATCACTTCTGATGGATGAGGCTCTTTTCAATAATGAGATGATTCAGACCAGTTCCAATGGCCATCTACACTCAGAGAGAGGGCTGTGGAACTGAGTATGGTTTACTCTTTTTGTTGTTTACTTGCATTTTGTTTTCTTTCTCATTTTTCCCTTTTTTATTTAATTTTTCTTGTGCAGCATGATATTTGTATATAAAAGAATTGCATATGTTTAACATTTTGGATTATTTGCTGTCTAGGGGAAAGGGTTGAGAGACAGAAGGGAAAAAATTTGGAACACAACATTTTGCAGGGATGAATGCTGAAAATTATCCATGCATATATTTTGAAAATAAAAAGGCCAAGGAAGCATACAAATATATAGGCAAAGTCTGTCAGAGTTTAAAAATTAGGAAACAGTAACATGGATTATGTTGTGAGGATTTTATTTGAGGGATTTATTTTATCTATTTATACCACACACTTGAAATGACCAACATCATTATTTGCCTTATCTCTTTTCTACCTTAATAGATGATAGTCATACCTGTCCCCATCCTGTCCCCTGTCATCCTTGATGATGTCAGCATTCATGTTGGTAACCCATTAGTCATGTTGACCATATCCTCGTCAATGCTACTGCTTCTTTATCTCAGAAATATCACAAACAGGCATGGGCATATCATTGATCTCATGTTTATAAGGTACTGGTTCACCTTCAAAATCTTGAGGTTCATTATAGCTTTCTTTGATAATTTTCAACCTACCACCAGTCCAAAGACACTTTCATTGTTACTCTCCATACCAAATTTGTTCTTGGTTACTGATTTCACCTCTTTTATGAAGTTTTCTAGCATATTGTTGCTTATCTCTCTCAATTCAATTAATCAAAAAATTTTGAGTCTGTATAATGTGTACTTTATTGTTGTTCATTCATTTTCAGTTGTGTCTTTCTCAATACTCATTCTACCTGAGTCATAGCTTCCAAGAGACAGAAACTTAGAGATCACCTGGTCTAGTCTTCCTGGTCTAATCCAATTGGATGCAGGAATCTTCTCTATAGCTTCATAGGAACAGAATCTTTAAAACTTAAAGAGCATGCAACCTCCCTCCCTCCCCCTTTATATTAAAGAAATTGAAAATGAAGGTCTAGAAAGTTTGCATGATTTCCTCAAGTTCATATAGGTGGTAAGCAAAGCTAGGAATGGGACCCTGATCCTTTGACTTCAAATCCAGTACTTCTAGCTATATCATTGATCCCCAAATCTCTTTATTAGATTGGATAACTTCAGAAGACAGGATTGTATTAGTCAGATCTGTTCCCTTTTCTACATGTTGACCTTCAGTTATTTGAACAATTACACAAGGTTCCCATCATCAGTTTCCTCAATTACCCCTCACTTAAGTTGGTCCTGAATCCCTCACAACCTTGTTCTAAACATCCTTTAGTTTCTCAGGACTCTGCTTAAGATATGATATCTAGAACAAATATAATGTGATCATTTTGCTCAATGACTGATCAGTACTGAGTCCACTGTTATACTTTATGTTGTGTACATTATGGATGCAACCTCACATTAACATTTTTGTCAGATACTGTCTCTACTTTGACTCATTTCTCATATCTCTTCCCAGAGATCCCAGAACTGGGATCCTGCCCCGGATCCTGGGCTTTCATTGGGGGGTTTTCAACCTATGTTGCCCAGAACTAGGACCATGACACTTATTAGCCATTTCCAAACCATGACACCCCTCCCTGATTTCTAGCTCCTCTTTGTGCTATATCTACCTATAAAAATGCAAACTAGTGTAAAGAGCTTTCTTTCTTGTTTATATTTGTGTCAATGTGTAGAACAATGCCTAGAGCATAGTAGGTGGTTAATAATTTTTTTACATATTCATATTATGCTATTAACTTCCTTAATCTCTTTTGACCTGATATTTCTCTTTACTATTAAATTGATTTTTCTAAATTTACCAGACTTAATTCTTCCCAAATCCAGTGACTTTTTTTTTTTTTTTTTACTTTTATTTGTCTTAAAAAAAAATAAGTCACTGGTTGATGTTGTTGACCAGCCCCTTCCTAGAAAGAAGCCACTTTGTGATTACAAATCATTTTAGTTTTCTTTCTACCTCCCCAACTGGGTTTTCTCCCAGTCCCCTAATAGTGTAGGCATCCCTCATGGTTCAGTTGTATACATTTATTAACTATAGTGCCAAGATGAAATAATATTGCTTTTTCCATTATGGTAAATAACTTTCACTAATAATTGTAGATATTTCACACACATCTAAATCATACTAGGGTAATTTCAGCTGATCTGCTATATACATATTTCAATCCAAGTGGTGTAACAATGAACTTTCTGTGACACTCCATGAAAATAAGTTGTCAACATCCCATGCAAGTAGCAGGAAACATTGAAATAATTCTTTGTTCAAGATATTAAATAAACTGACATTGTGGAAAGCAGCTTTACCCCTTTGCTACATTCTCCTTTACAAAATGACATGCATGTAAACTCAGATGGATTTGTATGATTAACAGTAATATCTGAAGTATGCTTACAATTAAAATTTTAATAAAGTATTTTAGTGAAGCAGTTACTTTTCCACTTGAAATATAACAAATCAGTTTATAGACTTAACCCAAAAGGTGCAAGGGAGTGCAAAATGAATTTTAATGCTCCAAAGTTCTGGGATGATGTAGTTTCTAACAGCAGCAGAAGACTTATTCTGCTGCACCATTTAGTGAAACAGTCACTGGTTTGAGTCTCTAAATCAGAGCAAATCTATAATATATGAAACACCATCCCTTTGTTCTCAAGGAACTTTTTGGAATCCAAGCATTAAGAAAGCGAGATCCAATTTACCCATAGAATACATGGTATTTCTGTATGACTATATAGAAAACAAGTGACAACAAGGAAGTTGCTAGTTTACTAAGTTGGAATCTATGCATTAATTCCAGAATAAGCTAGCCTTTTTTTGCCCCCCATTTACTCTGTTTTGCTGCAGCCACTGATAGTAAATGGACTAAAAAAAATAGATATGACATTTGACAAGTCTACTTAAAGAGAAACCTTCCTATAAAAGTAGCAGTTTCCATACATTACTAAATGCTTAAAGGTTACCACTGGAATTGAAATTCCTATTTTTAAAAAAATTTCACTACAGCAATTCAAATGTCCATTTTATTGGCAAGTTAGAATGCAAGGTATGTTTCTAAACCTAAAACTTAAAAACAAGATATACTAGGTGAAAAAGGAGTTTTCCAAAGTTGTATTGTATATGCTTTTGGAAATGAACATGTATTATTACATATTACATATGCATGTAATACAAGAGACAACTTACTAAAAACCCTAATGTTTTGTTCTTTCTAGAGCCTCTTCCTCTGTAAGCTTTTCTACTCTGACTTCGGGGATTACTTTGATGATGATTTCCCCATCTGTACCTCTTGTTTAGTAAATTCTAACTCTCCATTGGGTATTTCCATGTGGGTGTTTTGCTATCGCTTGAAAATATCTAAGCCTTTTTGAATCCACATTTCAGTACTTGAAGATTATCCACTAATTTTGAGAGTTTTCATTCTTGAATCCAACCCAATCCCACTGAATCTATTGGATGACCTTAATAATAAAATTATGCTTCTGTTTCACGGGCCATTTAGCCTTTTAACCTAGTTTTCATTGATTTTTAGTGATCTGCATATGATTTTTTGTGACGCCCTTTTAGATAAAGATACTTGAATAATTTCATATTTCCTTCTCCAGCTCATTTTATAGGTGGGGTATTAAAACAAAGAAGGTTAAGTGACTTGACCAGGGTTTTTTTTTAATACTAATGTTGGCCTGGATTTGAACTTGGATCTAACTGATTCCAGATCAGATGTTCTATCCACTGAGCCACTTAGCTTTCTATTTGATAATAAATTTTAGAACAAATCACTACCCTGGATACCTCTGCTCTGAAAGAGTTGTCTTCCCTTATTGGAATGTGAACAACTTGAGGGCAAGGTGATATTTAAAAAACAAAAAACAAAAAACTTTGTGTTTCCAGTGCTTAGCAATTTCTGCAGCATTAGTATTAAAATTTGGTAGAAATCCTCATTAATATCTTTAATATACAATCATCATCAAATATTAATGGTTTTTTCATCACTAAATTTCTTTGATTTGTTGTATCCTTATTATTGCCATTGCTAAACCCTTATACTGATCCCTGCCACTTCATGTCTGGGCTATTGTGATGACCCCATATACTGTCTTCCTTTCCCCTTCAGCCTTTCCCCGCACCCATTTCTATTAGACAGTAGGTTGTAATAGATGACCTTCAGTAAAGGTTAGAGTTACTTCCAAAAGTGTGAGCCTCTGACAGTGTAAATGGGAGCTTCTAATTTTTGTAGACAAATCAAAAAAACAAAAACAAAAAACCAATGGATGACCAGAAGGGCTGTTAACAATGGGGAGGGCTCAAGTGAAGGAGAGCAGTGTAGATTTGGAGTAAATTTTCATAGCTTTGTGTCTTTTCCCAGCATTCTACCTTGGGTCTTGTCAACCAAAGGAGAGAAAGCAGCCTCTGATTGTATTCCAAGTTTGGGAACAGTGGATTGGCCTGATAAACCCAGAGAAAAATCAGGGCTTAGAGCAGTCTAGGGCGTGGTGGTGAGATTTAGAACTAAAGCTATAAACTGTGGAGGTACAGCCAAGTAAGGAGTATGTATGTCAGGGGACTGGGAAAATAGGAATGATTATATGAAAGGGGGGGGGGGTATTGATTAGGTTATGTTTGAGTATTTATTTTACATATGTTCGTACTATCATAGGGTTTAGAAATTTATAGCCTTACCAATGGAGCTTAGAGAGATTAAGTGCCTATCTAGGGTTGCACAGGTAATATAATAAATAGCAGAATGAGGTTCTTTCTGAATAAATCTCATTTTCCTGGGATGGGAAGGTGGAGAAATGGCAGCCTATTTTTGGACCATTGAGCTCTATATCTTCCTAAAGTGAGCACTTTGAAGAAGAGCCCTCATTTGGATATATAAATTCTGGAATTAAAAAAGAAATCTGTCTCTCTGCTTTATAGACATGTTTTGTATTCTGTTGCTTCACATATCACTTATATCATTTATGGCTCAGAATCATTACTGTGGCTGAGAACATTTTTTCTTGTTGGTTATTAAAACACATCCTTCATGTTATGACCCAACAAGATGAGACACTGAAGAGGTGATAGCTTAAAAAAAAAAAAAATCATTGAAATCTCATACCAGAACCAGCTCCCTGGATGAACAAATGCAGCAGTGAACAAAGCAGTTGACTTTATAAATAACTCTTCAGCTGCCATGGCCACTGACCATTAGAATAGCTGCAGCATTAACTTGCAGACTTTTTTAGCAGTTATGTAGGCATTTTCAAACGCCAGATACCTCTGGCAATGCAGCAGGGAAAAACAAAATACCTAATAACTTAAATAGTTGTTTCATTGAACAATGTGTCCTCCTTTAAACAGCTTCTTGGCTGTAAGTGATCTCCCAGGTTTCAGAGATGGAGCTAAAAATAGGAGGAAAAAATAGAACTCAAAAAAAGTCACATTTATGTAGTTTTTTGGCTTCACCATTCCATACCCCTTTCATACATACATGTATATGTGTGTATTCGTTTATTTAATTTGATCCTCCTGACAAATTTGTGATGTTAGGGGTTAAAAGTATTATTATCCCCATTTCAATGTTAAGAAAAGTAAAGACCAGGTTAAAAAAGGCAACTCATTCAGGCCCAGACCTAGTGTGTGCCAGAGAGGTGTCTGACTTCAAATATTCCTTTGATTATTTCACTCAAGTGTGAAATCTTCAAATGACTTAATGTAAAAGATTTGAGTCAACGAGATAGGAAGATATGCCTAATACAAGAAGCCAAATTTCTTTGAATAACGTTATTTGAAGGACTCAGGAAAAATCCCAACCAAAACATTTTCCCTACTAGTTTCTGAAGCTTGAAATTCTACTATTAGGATTTCTTTCTTTCAACATTGTCCCTAATTAATATGCAAATACTCCTAGGAGATGAGATACATTAAACCTTATAAGCTATTAATAGCTAAGTGTGCATTTGTCAAGACTTTTCTAAAGTGACAGATAGCTGCAATTGGAATTTTGTTTAGGGATAGGATGTAGTAGAGCCATATAGGGACTCAGATTGGGGATCCCTAAGTAACTAGGGAACAGCCTGAAGATAAAGAGTAATCTTTAGAATAGGGGGAGGATCCAGGAGAAAGATGCTTATGTGAACTAGGAAAGTATCAGAGACAAACCTCCACAAGGTTATTTAGGTCTGACTCTCTCTATAGGTTATTATCAAGAAATATAGAGATGTGGTGGTTTCCATAATGGAAATAGGAAAGGTGGTAAGGGGATCTAATTCTAGAAATCATAGATGTGGGCCTGGAAGGGACCTTAAAGGTCACTTAGTCCAACCCTTTCTTTTTACAAATGAGCAATCTGGCCCAGAGAGGCCAGTTCAGTTACACCACGTAGGAAGAGACAGAGCCAACATTCATACTTGGGTCATGTACTGCCAAGATCAGCATAGGGGAATGAATTCAGCTTTGTGCGGTGTTGAATTTCAGGTAAGAGTTGGACATCCAAATGGAAATGTTCTCCAGACACTTGGATAGAGAGGGTTACCTATATATGGAAAGGAAGGCGTCAGCCTGTCTTGTCCAATTCCAAATCGTTGACCCCTCCATCAGGTACTCTTCATGTTTAATCTATATAATATGAACATATTTCTTGCTCCAACTATTGTCTTCTTCCAAAAAAAAGCAACTCATTTTTACAGACACTTTAAGGTTTGGCCAACATTTTCCTCATGAATATCATGGGAGGTGAATTATATAAATAGGATGGTTCCCATTTTATAGAAGAGGAAACTGAAGCTCTTAAGAGTTAAAACTACTTGCTCTTGTTCACGTAGCTAATAAGTATCTGAGGCAAATTTCATCCTAGCTATTCTGACTTTAAGCCTAATCATTCTCCCTATCCATCTCTATTGCCAAACTCCTTAAAAAAGCTTCTTGGATTATAATTTTCATCTAATGTTTTTGTATTGTTTACAGAATGAAATACTAGCTCGTTACCTTAGCATTCAAGGCCCTCTACAATCAGTTACCAACTCACTTTTCCAACCTTATTTCTTTCTTCCCAACATGAACAATAGTGGAAGAAGTGTTGGTTTTAGACTTTGGAATCAGACCTGATTTTGAGTTCTATTTCTTCCATATACTAGTTGTATGACCTAAGGCAAGTCACTTTACTTCAGAAGGTTCAGTTTCCTAAGCCATAAAATGGCAGCATCATACTGTTTCTGAAATTCTTATCAACTCTAGCAGTCTGTGATTGCTCCACTGAAGCTACATTGGTCCCCTCACTGTGTCCTGAATATCCATTCCCATCTGCAATCTTTTTTTTTTTTTTTTTTTTAATTAGAATGATTTTCCCCTTACATGACAGCTTCTTTAAATTGATCTGGCCTTTGAGGCTTACTTCAAGTTTCCCTTCTTTCTATTAGACCTTATATAGGATATACACTACTCACCTATTCTCTGGTACCAACTCATTGTTTGTATCACTCTGTGGATACCTAATACTGCCTAATATTATAGAAGCAATTGTATTTTTTTTGAGTGTCTTATTTTCCCTCATTTCAATGGCAAGTAAACTGCCATTTTGACAGAAGACTAGTGCCTGAAAATCGAAAAAGGGTGTTCTTCTGGTGGAACTTCAGGCATCAAGGATAATAAGGAAAATATTTTGAAGTGAAGGTTAGCCCTGAATCACTCAGATCACACTGCTCAAATTTATTCATTATGTGTCTTGCTAAACTCCTTCACTATGGGCTTGTGAGTTATATCATTTAAAAGGATACTCAGTTTACTTAAGAATTTAAATTCCCTTGTAATTTCCTCTAGTCCTAGCATAGACAATTTTTGTTTGATGGATTAATGAATTTGTTCTGGCTGTGACCGTGATCATTTAAGTTTACAGGTATCCATCCTCCTTTGGTATTTTATTGATGTCTTTGAGATGAAAATGAGCTGCTTTCCCCCCTTTCATTAAGTTGTTTTATGAGTGGGAGTCTCCTTAGTGCTGCAGGTTTTGAGAGCACTGATGCTAATATATAATTTAGGACACTTCCAGAGTGGATGTTATAGGCAATTCCCAGTTAGAATTTGGCTTCGGATTGATTCTGCCACAGGCCTAATAAAACCCTAAAAATTCTCACAGCCTTTTCTTCAAATTGTGTCTTTGCTGATGAAGGTAATAGCACCCGCAGAGTCAAGATTTAGCCTGAAGATAGTCACTTTAATATCCCTGCTCAGAGGATAAATACTCCCTATTTAAAAGCCTAAAATTTCTCAAAAAGTTCTTTTCATTTTGTCTTTTTTTCCTGTAGTCTCTATCCTTTTATTTATACATTTTACAGAATTCACTGGTAATGATGACATAATCTGAATCTGTAGAGTGAAACTCCTGGCTGTAAATCTGGTATAAATTACCCCATAATTTGCCATGAAAAGTGATTTCTTTTTTTCCAGATTGTATAGGAACTATTTATATAGTACAATGAATTATAAAGAACTCTTTATATAGCACAGTTTATGTGAAGCACAATGCCTTGGAGAACCTGTCTCTTCATGTACTGCAAATAACTTGAGAGAAGATGCTCCAATATGGTTATTATGATTAAGCCTGACTTTTAACTATTCTTCATTGAAGTTATCATCTCCATATTTGTAGGCCTTCCATAAATCCTTCACAGAGTATCTACACAGATCTAATTTATATTTTAATATATTTAACAGCTACTGGTCATCCTGCCATCTGGGGGAGGGGGTGGGGAGGGTAAAAGGTGAAAAATTGGAACAAGAGGTTTGGCAATTGTTAATGCTGTAAAGTTACCCATACATATAACTTGTAAATAAAAGGCTATTAAATAAAAAAAATAAAATAAAAAGAGTATTTACACAGGTGCTAGATACTCCTTTCGATGCCTTTTTAATATCTGGGATTGTCCATCTCATATTTCTGTTTTTTTTTCTTTCTTTCTTTCTTTTTTAATAATAGCCTTTTATTTTCAAAATATATGCTAAGATAATTTTCAACATTCATCCTTGCAAAATCTTGTTACAAATTTTTCTCCCTCTTCTCTCCCCCCTCCCTCTTCTAGACAGCAAGTAATCCAATATTTTACATTTGTTTTCACTAGATGAAAAGCCCATTCTTGCTTTTTTCTTTTCTGAATTTACATTTGCTAGATAGCATATTTTATGTTGCTATTTGTGTACAAGTTATTTTTACTAATATCCATCATGTCTCTCTATATGTCCTGCCATTTACCTATTAACTATGTTTTTCTTTTTAACACTCCAAATATTATAATGATAGAAACATTTTTATAATACTAATAAAAAATCAGGAAAAATGTCACCGTTCAGTTTAGCACCAGAATCAAAAATTTAAGCTCAATAAACTTTAATTTAGAACTTAAATCTGCTTCTTTTTTTCCCTTTTATTTATTTATTTATTATAACTTTTTATTGACAGAACCCATGCCAGGGTAATTTTTTACAACATTATCCCTTGCACTCACTTCTGTTCCTATTTTTCCCCTCTCTCCCTCCAACCCCTTCCCAAGATGGCAAGCAGTCCTATATATGTTGAATGTGTTGTAGTATATCCCAGATACAATATATATGTGCAGAACCAAACAGTTCTCTTGTTGCACAGGGAGAATTGGATTCAGAAGGTAAAAAATAACCCGGGAAGAAAAACAAAAATGCAAATAGTTTACATTCATTTCCCAGTGTTCTTTCTTTCACTTTGGGTGTAGCTGCTTCTGTCCATCCTTGATCAATTAAAACTGAATTAGGTCTCTTTGTCAGAGAAATCCACTTCCATCAGAATACATCTTCATACAGTATCGTTGTTGACGTATATAATGATCTCTTGGTTCTGCTCATTTCACTTAGCATCAGTTCATGTAAGTCTCTCCAAGCCTCTCTGTATTCATCCTGTTGCTCATTTCTTACAGAACAATAATATTCCATAACATTCATATACCACAATTTACCCAACCATTCTCCAATTGAAGGGCATCCATTCATTTTCCAGTTTCTAGCCACTACAAACAGGGCTGCCACGAACATTTTGGCACATACAGGTCCCTTTCCCTTCTTTAATATCTCCTTGGGGTATAAGCTCAGTAGTAACACTGCTGGGTCAAAGGGTATGCACAATTTGATAACTTTTTGGGCATAATTCCAGATTGCTCTCCGGAATGGTTGGTTTCGTTCACAACTCTACCAACAATACATCAGTGTCTCAGTTTTCCTGCATCCCCTCCAACAATCATCATTATTTTTTCCTGTCATCTTCGCCAATCTGACAGGTGTGTAGTGGTATCTCAGAGTTGTCTTAATTTGCATTTCTCTGATCAATAGTGATTTGGAACACTCTTTCATATGAGTGGTAATAGATTCAATTTCATCATCTGAAAATTGTCTGTTCATATCCTTTGACCATTTGTCAAATGGAGAATGGCTTGGTTTCTTATAAATTAGAGTCAGTTCTCTATATATTTTGGAAATGAGGCCTTTATCAGAACCTTTAAGTGTGAAGATGTTTTCCCAGTTTGTTGCTTCCCTTCTAATCTTGTTTTCATTAGTTTTGTTTGTACAGAAGCTTTTTAATTTGATGTAATCAAAATTTTCTATTTTGTGATCAATAATGGTCTCTAGTTCATCTTTGGTCACAAATTTCTTCCTCCTCCACAAGTCTGAGAGATAAACTATCCTATGTTCCTCTAATTTATAATCTCGTTCTTTATGCCTAAATCATGGACCCATTTTGATCTTATCTTGGTATTATACGGTGTTAAGTGTGGGTCCATGCCTAATTTCTGTCATACTAATTTCCAGTTATCCCAGCAGTTTTTGTCAAATAATGAATTCTTATCCCAAAAGTTAGGATCTTTGGGTTTGTCAAACACTAGATTGCTATAGTTGACTATTCTGTCTTGTGAACCTAACCTGTTCCACTGATCAATTAATCTATTTCTTAGCTAATACCAAATGGTTTTGGTGACTGCTGCTTTATAATATAGTTTAAAGCTGCTTCTTAAGTCAGGATGATCTGGGTTCAAGTGCTCCCACTAAAACATTGGATTCATAATCCTAGATAAGTCTGTTACTTAATCTCTTTGGGCAACTCTTTAACACAAAAATCTAAGTTTCCAATCAAGGCAGATTCTCTTTGGTAGAGTGAGGTTTTTAATGTAAATTCTTTGTGCTAATTATATTGGTGACAACCAGTGATGTCCCCCAGTCCATCTTGTTTGGCTAGAGAATTTTTTATCAGAAATTAAGTAGAGTTGAGGTGAGCTCTCCTGGCCAGTTGAATGTTATATATGTTTCAGTATTGAAGAACTTGACCTTTGTGGTGTTGAAGAAATTCTTTTATTGATCATTGAATTCAAGGTGCTTAGTTTAACTTCATGTATGCTGTATTAATGTGTACAGAGGAAGGGAGGGAAGGCAATTACCTCATTCTGCAATGAACTCAGAGGTCTGGTCTAAAAAAGTAAATATGCAACCCTTTGATTCAGCACTGTTACTACTGGGCTTATATCCCAAAGAGAACTTAAAGAAGGGAAAAGGACCTATATGTGCAAAAGTGTTTGTGGCAGCCCCTTTTGTAGTGGCTAGAAACTGGAAATTGAATGGATCCCCATCAATTGGAGAATAAATTGGAAAATAAATAAAAATTGGCTGAATAAATTGTGGTGTATGAATGTTATGGAATATTATTGTTCTGTAAGAAATGACCAGCAGGATGATTTCAGAAAGACCTGGAGAGACTTACATGAACTGATGCTGAGTGAAATGAGCAGAACCAGGAGATCATTATACACTTCAACAACAGTACTATATGATGATCAATTCTGATGGATGTGACCCTCTTCAACAATGAGATAAACCAAATCAATTCCAGTTATTCAATAATGAAGAGAACCAGCTACACCTAGCGAAAGAACTATGGGAAACCTGTGTGAACCACAACACAGCATTTCCATTCCTTCTATTTTCTCCGCTTGCATTTTTGTTTTCCTTCTTGGGCTATTTTTACCTTATTTCTAAGTCCAATTTTTCTTGTGCAGCAAAATAACTGTATGGATATGTATACATATATTGTGTTTAACATATACTTTAGCATATTTAACATGTATTGTTCTACCTGCCATCTAGGGGAGGAGGTTGAGGGAAGGAGGGGAAAAGTTGGAACAGAAGGTTTTGCAAGGATCAGTGCTGAAAAATTACCCATGCATATATCTTGTAAATAAAAAAAATTTTTTTGAAAAATAAATAAATATGCAAAATAGGAAAGAATAAATGTTTTTTATTAGGGGCATCTAATGTCTAGTGAATTTATTTTCCCTCTGCTTATAACTTCTCTGAGGCATGTAGGATGGTAAAAAGGATGGTACATTTCAAGTGAGAAAATTCTAGCTTTGATAACCTCCTCTCTCAGTAAACATGAGCAAATCATCTCTGTTTTCTGGCTCATCATTTATCTGTATAATGGTAATAATGATGATTATGGCTCACAATTAAACAGCAAGCAAAATGTTTTACAAATATTATCTCATTTGATCTTCACTGCAACCCTCGAAGTAGATACTTTTATTATTGCCATTTTACATATGATGAAACTAAGGCTGAGATTAAATAACTTTACTGAATTTACCCAACTACTTAGTGTCTAAAAGACAAGATAGCTAAGATCTTCCTGAATTCAATTCTAGTGCTCTTGATACCATGCCACTAAGCTACTTCTACAAAGTCCTTCTTTGCCCAACAGATATCTGTGAAGTAGGTAAGGATAGATAGTATACCACCCTCTACTTATCTCAGAGATGTTATTAAGAAAGGATTAAGTAAATTGTAAAACTTTTGCTGTTTGGCAAATTTTTAAGTGCCAGCTGTGTTCAAAACATTCTAGGTGATGAGGGATCTATATAGTTAAGCTTTAAGTAAATGGCTCAGATAATTTCCTTCTCAATAGCTTCCCCTTATTTTCTTTGGTCTTTAGATATTTCTTCAATATTCAGCTTTGTATTTACTCTGAGAATGAGTGAAAACATATGTATTGCCTTATCTATCATGAACCATTTTGTAAATTGCTTGAGAATTGCTTAGTGCTTTTTCACTGATACCAGATTTGTTGACAAATTTCAGTTTGTCAGCTCAGCAGTCATTTTTTAGTTAGATTTTCTCACTCAAATGTACCTTCCTAATTTCAGTAATATGGTCATCTCAGTGTTGGTGTGCTTATGTTGCCAGTGAATTCTTTAAAATGACAGTTTTGTTCACATAAATCTAAAAAGATATTTGTCTCATTTTTCTTTTTATTGAGAGTGGGACAGAAAAGAAAAAGACCACAAAACCAATTGGAGTTTAGAGGGGGGAAATAGAGGAAAGGGTAGGTGGTCTGTTGATTGTGCAATGAGAGGCAATGTGCGGCTCATCACCTTTGATACATCCAGGTTCTGAGATCAGAGGCAACTCCCTACAACTGTAAGGCAGGAGGGTGGGAGATTTGTATTGATACAAATCTTTACTGGGGATTGCTTATATCAATGAAATCTCAAAACTCATTTAAAAAAAATATGTTCATTAAATTCCACAGATCTTTACTAGTCCAGAAGAAAATCTAAAAATCTGAAATTTAGAAGGAAAATTGGAAGTCATTAAGTTCAATACCTATCTGGGCAGTAGTCCTCTTTACAATATTGTACTCTTAGAAAATTCTTAATTTTTCTTTTAGAAAACTTGGTCTCATGTTGAACTGAATTCTGTTACTATCCACTTTCTTCCTATTGATCTTAGTTCTTTCCTCCAGAGATAGCACAGTAAACTAAATATCTCCTATATGTAGATATCATCTTTTAATTCTGGAAGATAACATTTATTTATTCTGATAAACTAGTTCTTCTTCATGTTAAAGAAGTTTCTGGTTTCTTCAACTCTCTCTTCTATGTCTTGATGTCCATTTTCTACTCTTTCCTGTGCCTTCTTCTGGACCTTTCTAGGATCATCAGTGTCTTCCTTGCAGCATCCAGAATTAAATACACTATTCCAAATAGGATGTGACTAGAGAAAATGTCCCTGATTTTGAGTATCACACTTCTTTTTTATAACGTATGGTTAAGGTGAATAGCTTTTTTGTTTATTTGTTTTTATAGTAATTTAACACTGTTGATTCATACTGTATTTGCTGTCCAGTATTATTTTCAAGTCTTTTTTAAAAAAAAAAAAAAGGTTTTGTATTGATGTCTTTTGTTTTTATGTCAACCACATTTCTGAATATATCCTCTCTTTTGATTTCCCATATACCTGTCCTTTTGTAAGAAAGATTACTTTTTAAATGGGTTTAAAATATTTTTTATACTTTTTAAATAGGAGCAGTTCAGCAAAATTGATGTACCACTTGTGTCTGACAATATGTTCAATATGCTCTTGTAAGAGATGAAAATAACAATGTTTGATGCCCATAGTTCCCTACTTTTGCAAATAAGAAATGGAGGTCAATGTTCTTAATTCTTCCCTGGAGCTCAGTTTGGTCTTTATAATTATACAGGGTTCTGTTTCAAGAATTTTTTTTTTTGTTCTTTCTATTTATATTATATTAGTCCTCATACATAATTTTTCCTTAATTCTATTTCACTTTGTATAATTTCACATGAATTTTTCCATGCTACTCTAAATTCTTCATATTTGCTATTAGATATCTCAATGTTCCTTTATATTTGTTTACTACAATTTGTTGTAGTTGCAGACGTTTTCATAGATGGGTATTTGTTTCTAGTTTTTAGACACTGCAAAAATGATGTGATATAACTGTGTGTTTTTGTGTATATATACATACATATGTCCACATGTCCACATAAGACATCATTCTGTCTTTAATCTCCTTGAATATATGTGAAGCAAAGGACCTAGGTATTTTTCATATTAAATTTTTTCTAGCTACATATCACCATCCTATATAAAATAAATTTGACTTCATTAAATTTTGTATTCCTCCAAAAGTTTCACACACATTGTGGAGTGATTATGGCCCTGCATTCTCTAAGGCTTTGCCAATGGAGTATAAACTCTAGAAAGCACTACCATGTTGTATATCTTTCAATACTTCATGTCTGCTATCCAAATATCCAAAGTGATCAGTATAAGTTCTGTAGCCATAGCGATCTTTGAACCAAAGAAAAATCTAAACGTTCCTACGATAGTCAGGAAGGTTTTGTGACTAGTTATTCTTTCCTGTCTAGGCCATCTGTGCTTCAGATATTCTTTCTCTCCTGTGTGGTACCCTTCCTCTATCCCTGTGACTTTTCATGTTTGAGACTCTCAGGTTCCTGACCATTTAGCCACTTTTTATGAGTCTCTGAGCTGCTGTGATTTATGGAATAATGATGGAACTGTGAGTCCTCCCAAGGAAGATGAATGTAGTGACCACAGTTTGGGGTAATTATATACAAAGTTTAGGGAATGGCACCCCTCAGAATCATTGTGGATTCCTTTTATAGCCCAAAGATCATTATGCCCATGGCTACATCTTCTTTCCCCTTTCTGGTTCCACTTTGGAGCCACCAATGACTGTTCCAAGTTGTTCTGAGGAGGGGATGCTACACGGAGAGAAGGACTTTCCTAGTTTAAAAGCAGCTATTGCTGCCTTGATGTTCTTTTTTTCCTTTCATGTCATCACCTTAATAGTTCCAATTTGGGGTCTGATAAACTAAGCCATGTACCTTTCCCTTATTCGAACTAAAATCTACTAAATAAACAAAGGCTCCTTGCTTTTTAATCACTGGCTGGTATCTGGTCAGTTTTTTTTTTTATTTTATTTTTTATGATGAATTTAAGTATTAGCATATGATTTTTGGTGTGCAAAGAACAGAGAAGATTGTATATAATGTTATGAACTTATATTGCATTGCTTTTCAAGTATATAATAAATTTAACAGGATACTATCCTGTGAAAAAAATCCTGTTTTAAAAAAAAAAAAAAGTAAAACAAAACAAAACTTCTTTGCTTTTCTTTATTCCTTTCTGTAGTTGTATTCTTTTCTATATATTTTAAAGATGTTTTATGATGGTTTTAACTTTGATTTCATTAAAAAAAAATAAATCAATATCACTATTTGTCAACTCTGCTCCCCAGAGGCCCTCCTATATGAATAAGTGTAAAATAAACCAATACATTAACACATTATTATGACTGTAAATATATAGCTTGTTCTATGTCTCTAGTGTATCACTTCTCTAGCAAGTAGTTAGAAAAGTACTTCCTCACTAGGATTCTGACTTCATGATTGGTAAATGCATTCCTTCATGTAATTGACTTCATGCAAATAATTCTATTGGTTCTGTTTATTTAATTGTGAATCGGTACATATATCTTACTGATTTTCTATGAATCATCATTTTTCTTATAGTGCACTATTATTACATTGCAGTCATGTGATAATTTATTTAGCCAGTCCCCAGTTGATGGATACACACTTTCAGTTCTTTGCTATAACAAAAAAGTCCTGCTATAAATATTTTTGCACATATCAGGCCTTTGATTCTCTGTTTGATGTATTTAGTGTATTATCCTAGCAGTGGTACCAGCAGTTTAATTTTTACAAAAAGTCCTTTTTAAGTTCTAAGGCAGATGCTGCAGTCTTGGTCAGAGCTGTTTAGAAATCTTAATTTAACCAGTGGTTGTTTAAATGTGATTTCTCACATGAGAAAAACCTATTGATCTTGCTGTCCTTACAATGAGAGAGACCAGAAGAAAAAAAAGAAAGCTAAATGACTCAGAACATTCTTGATTTTTAACATAGGAAATGACTGGTTGGCAATATGGGAGTTGGTTCAAAGCTGGCTCTTTGGGCATAATCATATTATTGAGCAAAAGAAAAAAAAACAGTATCAAATTATGGTAAAGAATAACAGAAGACTTGAAGGCACCCTATTAAGGCAACACATTTAAATAAATTGTTGGTGCAAAAAAACAAAATAGATAAAAGAACTGACACCATAGAATTGTAGATTTAGAAATGGAAAGGATTTTTTTTTAATTTTATTTTTTATTAAAGGTTTTTAATTTTCAAAAGATATGCATGGATAATTTTTCAACATTAACCCTTGCAAAACCTTTTGTTCCAATTTCCCCTCTTTTCCCCCGACCAGAGGGTCGGGGAAATATACCCTAGATAGTAAGTAATCTAATATATGTTAAGCATGGTAAAAATATATGTTAAATCCAATAAATGCATACATATTTATAGAATTGTCTTGTTGCACAAGAAAAATTAAATCAAAAAGGCAAAAAAATAAGAAAGTAAAATGCAAACAAAAACAAAAAGAGTGAAAATTATATTTTGTGATCCCCATTCAGTTTCCACAGTCCTCTGTGTGTGTGTGTGTGTGTGTGTGTGTGTGTGTGTGTGTGTGTGTAGATGGCTCTCTTCATCACAAGATCATTGAAACTGATCTGAATCATCTCATTGTTGAAAAGAGCCATGTCCATCAGAATTGATCATTGTATAATCTTCTTGTTGCTGTGTACAGTGATCTCCTAGTTCTACTCACTTCACTTAGCATCAGTTCATGTAAGTCTCTCCAGGCCTCTTTGAAATCATCCTGCTGATTGTTTCTTATGGAACAATAATATTCTGTAACATTCATATACCATAACTTATTTAGCCATTCTCCAATTAATGGGCATCCAGTCAGTTTCCAGTTTCTTGCCACTACAAAAAGGGTTGCCACAAACATTTTTGCACACGTGCTTTAATGAAAAGGATTTTTGAAGTCATCTGGTCAATCTCATTCTCATTTTTTTTTTTTTTTTTTTTGCATTCTGAGTTCCTAATATAGTGCCTAGAATCTAGTAATCAGGTGTTTAATAAATGCTTGTTGATTAATTGATCATGAAGATACAACTTGATAAAGCTTGACTCTTTTAGACTTCCCATGCCAAATCATTGTTCTCTAATTTGCTCTAAATGAAGTTATCAGGAGCAAACAACCCCAATTAAAGATGTCCCTTATAGGTTCTTCATTTGCCCTTTTGCTGGGAAGAGAACAAAGCAAGAAAAGGCTGGGAACATGCAATTGAAACATCCAATTTCAGTTCTTGGGCTGGTCCAGATGGCTTCTCACATTCAAATGCAAAACATCCTCTAGATTGACTGTGTGACTCATGCTTGTCTTCCAAAGAAAGCAGATTGGTTGGGGAATAATTGATGCTTTCATATAGACAAACTACATGCTAAAGTTGGCAGAATTGAGTATTTTGCCATTATTGGGCTGACAACCAATTGGACACCCTTCTAAACTTGATATTCTTCCCCAGTACTTATCCTTTTTCCACTGATTTATCCAAGATAGCAGATATATGTAGTTTTACCTTTCATTCTATATTCATTTCATTAAACCAGCACATAAACTCTTTGAGGTTAATAATGCAAATACAGTTATTCCCATTTTACAGATAAGGAAAATATCAGGCTAATTGACTTGTCCATAATGGCACAGATAATAGAAGCTAAGTCAAGACTTTCTAGCTTTAAGGTCAATAATTGTCATTTCCTGATTTTGCCTTAGTTACTGAACTACCTGTATAATACAGACAAGACTAGCTGTACACAAAAATAACACCAAACAGTATAATAAAATCCATAGGAGTTTAAAAGAGAAAAAGAGATCACTTAGGACAGTTAAAACATTAAAATATAATTATGTTGATAATAAAATTCATTTCTGAAGAATTCATCTATTGTGCAAATTAAGTTGCATGGTTAAAAAAAAAAATCAAACCAAACACCCTAGTTTACTTTGTAGCAGTACAAGGGAATTTAAAATTTATTGCTAACCATTATTTTCTTGGAAGCTACCTATAAATGTGGAATCTTAGGTCATAGATCTTTGTTGTTTGGAGGCTTTAAAAAAATGAAAATCTATACTTTTTCTCAAGAGTAAGCAAAATGTGGCACTTGAGGTAATATAGCTGGTATTTGCTACTTGAATAGTGTCCTTTTGGACACTTTACTTGATGCTCCTATCCTTTCCTACTCTCCCACTTCGTTTTCCTTCTTTTTATATTCTTCTTTGTTTCATTTCTTAACCTTCCTAGAACTCATCATTTGCTATAATTATTTGGAAAAGCGTCATGTAGTAAAAAATAAACTGATTCAACAATTAAGAGTCCTGGGTCTTCCACTATCAGGTGAATTAGTATTATTCCAATTCTTGTGTGAGCTATGGGACATTGAGTAAATCACTTAAATTTAGAAGTTTATAGAGTGATTGTTTAGGGTTTTATGATGACTAGTACCTTTTACAGCTTTATAATTAGAAACTCCTATGAACTATCCCTCCAATATTCCCTACAAGTTCTTTAAAATATACTATTAACTACCTTCTCAAGATGTATCATTGGTATATGTTTGTGAGCTAGGTGACCTTGGAGGTGCTGATTCAACGATTTTATGGAGTATTCATTAGAATATAAAGTAAAATCTGGACCAGAAAAATACTGAATTATTCATACTGGGGGCCTTATTTGCCTTAAGTCTAGTATTACTAAAGTAATTGATGTATATACACTTTCGTGCATTTACTCAAGATGTAGTCTTTTTTAAACAAAGAAGACATATTCTAGTTACTTTGTCAGAAACATCTGTTATCAGAGATAGAAATGATAGAAGAAACGCAGGATACTTTTCAGAACAGCAGATAAGGGAGGTAAAGGTATACAATGTAATTATATATTAACTAAAGAGGCCTCGGATGTGTTGGAAAATATAAAATATGCATCTAGTTGTCTTCAAGTAGGAGGTAATGGAAAGTTGGATCAAGGTTAAGGGAGGGACGTTGACCTGTGCCCAAGCAAGGAAGAGAAGAGGGGAAAAAAAGACACAGGAGAATATTATATAACCTAGGTTGTAAAAGGTATTTAATAAATGCCTCTTGACTTCACTTGATTTGACTTGTATCCAAGTTCCTAGGAAAAAGCTGCTGGCAACTAGGAGAGCCTGGCATCTCTACTCCAGGCAGATTTTTGATATCAGGAAATTAGATCTCCATCTGTAAGACAGTTCTGGTAACTTCCCCAGGGAAGTGGGAGAAATGGGCTGGGAGAGATTCTTCTTTTGGACATTCATCTTTCTCAGTTACCTTGAAAGAACTTAATTGGATTTATCTTCAGTACCAGCAGAATAAGCACCATTTGGTGTGATTTTAGTCATCTTCCTCAACCTCAGTGCGCATTTTTCTTTACACAATTGGGAATAAATTACTTACACACACTGAGGTAACACACATACACACAGTTTAAAATTTGTTCATTGAAAATATGACTGATACTTTTTTCTGTTTTGAAAGAAGGGTAAATGTCTGAGATCCAGAGGATACTGGATATCTGGGTGCAAAGGGGAAAGAAAGAAAGAAGAATTTTCTTCAAGGGAATAAGTGTTGAAGGAGAAAGATGGGGATATTGTCAGAAGTTTATAGAGAGCTGGTGACTTATAGAAGTTTGCATATGCCCAATTGTCTAAGGACAAATGTTGATGAGATTTTTGGTCTCATAGGTTAACAGGAAGTCTATGCTTAAGATTAACTTGTTTCTAAGGAGTTTGTTGCTCATAGAATTGATTCTACTTGATTTCATTAGGTCTTATATCTTTTACATACTCTGCATATCTTGTATATATCTATTTTTAGATTAGAATATGAGTTCCTTGAGGACAGGGGCTATTTTTGCCTTTTCTTTGTAGTCCTAGAATTTAACACAGTGCCTAGTATATAATAAGCCTTTAATAATGTTTGACTTGTTTGATGCCTTTGGAATACTTTGAAAGAAAAAGGAATCATCCTTCTACCTCCTTCCTGCTCTCCATTAACAAATATATAAATTGTTGAAACTACCTTTCACAACTTTCCACTTAGTTATATACATAGGCTATCTGTCCTTTGAGAGGATTAAGTGGAACTGCAGTATGATTGTAATTCATTCATAGAATCTTAGAATTGAGACATAAACCTTAGAAAAAAATTCATACCTTAAATATTTATTGAAGAACTTTTATATGCCTTACACTATCTAATTTATAATTCAGGGACTATAACCATCTGAAACCACAGACTGACTTCCTATTATTTCAAGGGATTTAAAATATTTAAAGGATATTTGAAGGTTTTGAAGTATCTATTAATGGAGGCTGATAAGAGTTACTGGTAAAAGTTCTTCTGAAGAGACAGTCAAGAGGATTTTACCTGTTTTGACATAGAACAGAACCCTTTGAAATCTCACAATTTCCTTAGTTTGTTTTTTTTTTTTAATAGAACCTCCTTGTCCAGAAATATCATTTATCTATTGTTATAATTATAACAATATATTAAGGTAATATTATGATAATAAGTCTTCCTCAATAACACTTGTCGAGTTCACATTTTTCTATGACTACTTAATGTGTGATTCCAAAAAAGCAAGTTTGTAAATGTTTTTCTTTTTACTCTCTCCCATGAGCTCCTATGAGAGAGCATTCTCCCTCTCCTCCCTTCTCCTTTATTTCTCTACCACTGACTTTTTCTGTGAAATTCATGCATATTTAAGAAATCTAAGTGCTTTACTTTCCCTTTTTAGGACTCTTGCTCAAATGAGTACCATTCCTTTCCTTTGGTGTCAGTCAACAGGCAAATATTAAACATTTAGTAATATTTGAGGCACTTGTAGGGGGTGGAGAGGGGGATGCAAAGAAAGGCAAAAGAAGTTTCTGCCCTCAAGGAGCTCCCATTTTAATAGGGGAAACAACCTGTAAATAGTTAGAAACAATGGATATTATGAACTGTCTTGCCAAATACATAGTTTACATTCCTAAGGATTTTTTGGTTAAAAAAATGTTTCTAACCACACTCATCCATACATATTTTTCATGTTTTTTTTTTTTTTCTTATATACTTTCAGGAGAAGGAATGCCATTTCTGGGCTTATTGATGCTACAGAATGGGAGGTCTATTTACTAGATAGCACCTTCTGGGAGAAAATAAAATAGCCAAATTTTTTAGGAGTTTAGTAAATGTTTATTGACTATTGACTAAAAACACTATATCAATGCTAGCCACCTTTATCATAATCATTAGTTTATATTATTATAGTTTTTGTCACTTAATAGTATTTTTTAATGTACAATAATTTTAACATAATAAAATAGCAATTCTTCAAAATATGACTAGAAAAATTATCTTCTACCATCAACTTATAAGATCCTAATTTAGACTGTCTACTGTTCTTTAGCTGAACTCTCCCCTCAAATTTAGTACCAAATATATCTAGACAGAGGAGGCAGTTTATAAATTAATACTTTTGCTTAAAAATAGAGAGTTTGGTTTCTAACAGAGTTTTTCTCTTTGGACTTTTTTTTTCCTGCAGGTGATCATCAACAGCACAATCACACCTAATATGACTTTCACCAAAACATCGCAGAAATTCGGCCAGTGGGCAGACAGCAGAGCAAACACTGTGTTTGGTTTGGGTTTTTCTTCTGAGCAACAGCTGACAAAGGTAGCTTGGTTCTTTCTACAATATGCTACTATGCTTGATGAAGTCTTTCAGATTTTAGTTGCTGCGTTTAGGACCTAATTCATGCTGTCAACAATATTTGAGTAAAAGTCCTGTCAAAAAACATGATTCTATTTCAGGACATAACTTTTAAGACTATCTGTACTGTTTGCTTGTAAGCTAGATGTACTTTGCTAATGTAAGGAGTTCCTTGGGGATGGAAAAGCAGAATGTAAATAAATTGTCCATATCTAACAAAATTCTAGAATTCTGTCGTAAAAAGAGAATTGGAATGAGTTCAGGAGCTCTGGCTTAAAATCCCTGCCATTAACTAATTTTATGTTCTGGATTAAATTATCCTGCCTTCACCTATAAAATAAAAAATTGGACTTAATGAATTTTTCAGATCTCTTCTAGCTTTAAGAATCAACATAGAAGTCTCATGGTGGGACCACTTTCCTAATTTATTGCCCTTTCTTTCCTAAAGTTTAAGACTGACATCCAAAATGAAAGTTTCCTCTCCCTAGCTGCATTCATTGTCAGTACAAAAGCGTGAATATTGCATTGTTTTCCAAAGCTAGATGCCTTGAGTTTTCAAGGTCCTAAAAATTAGATCTCAGTTACACCTTCCAAAGTGGGTGAAAGAGATGGAATTACCTCTACCTGTTTGATTAGTGATAGGGGCATCAACATTTCTTGCAGTGGATAAAGAGGTTAAGAAGTTGCTTTGGGAAAATAATTTAGTTCCACTGCCATCCTAGTCCATTGTAGTAATTTTGGAGCTATTGCCCTCTGCAAATTCCATTCTTAGTCTCTACTGGGTAACTTACTAATGGGTGTAATTATTTTTGCTTTTCAACCATGTACTTTCCTCCCACGTCCCTAAATTTTATGTTGTTTGTACTGATTCAGTTTAAGAAGAGCCATTGGAGAAGGCACTTTAAAAATTCTACTAGCTCAGGATGAAGTGTTTACTATACATAGACTATAGTAGGCAATGTTTCCTTTAATTTGTTAAAATTGTGATTGAATGATCTTATTGGCAACAACTAGGAAGCTGGATTTATGTAAGCAGAGTTTACTGTTTTAATGAAATAAGTGAATAATTGTTACTGTCTTGCATGGCTATTATACATAAATGATAATTCATTTATTCAAATGGTTTTCACTACTAATATTGCTATTTTATCACCAAATCAGGTATTTTGGGGATAAGACAGGAGGAACTGAACTGTGCAGAATATTGGTTTGAGGGCCCTCCGAATATCTTTGGATTTGCAAGGTAGAAGACTCAAGCAGTGAGAACTACTTGTTCCTGAGACTAGGAGCCCCAAGACACAAATGTTCAAGATAGATTTATTGTTCGGAGCAAGGCATGATGACATAGTCTGAAATCCCTGGACACACTTAGATTAGTGTGAACTCATATCTTTTACTCTAATGACATAATGGATATTTATAGAGAGCTTTAAGATATGCAAAGTGATGCGTAATCTCATTTGGTCATCATAACAATCCTCTGCAGAGGTATTATTACTGTCCCATTTTGCCTATGAGGAAACTGAATTTCAAAGTTGTTTTCAAAGGCAAGATTTGAACCCATTTCTTCCAGATACCAAGTTCAGCATTCCTCTTGTGTGTATTACAGACTTATACTAGTAGTTCTGTATTTCCTTCACTCATTGCTTTTCCTGGTGGTTCAAAGATTAAATTTTGCAGCCTACAAGGATAAAGTTAGGGACAAGGGTGGGACATACTGAGAAGGCAGAATAAAAATGATAACTTGCAATTTCCCTGAAGGAGAAAAGGAGTTAGGTAACACAAAGCTCTGTTTTTCCTTCTTCCCTTTTCTCTTACAAAACCTGCCTCACATAGGTTGAATGACATGATTTAAAGGAAGATACACCACTTACTTTTCACTCTCACAGTATTTCCCTCTCCTAGTTAAAACTTTGATCTTTGACAATTAGACTAGATTTTGGAGAGGGATTAAAGGAAGTGTTGACTGTCGGAGATTGAAATTCTTTGCATTTGTTTTCTTAACACTGAACTTCAATACACTGGAAAAAATGAGAATTTTGGTGTGACTAATGGGGAATAGAAAGTAAAAATTAATTTTGGAATATGGGAATTCTGCTGTGAATGACAGAGGCAAGTGGGTTGCCTAGTAGGTAGTTAAAATAAAAACTTTGGAAGGTAAAAGGAAAAGATGTGTTAAAGGAAAAAAGAAGTAAGTGAAAGAAGTGGTATAAAAAACACATGTTCCCTACTTGGAAATGATTCTTTTTTTTTTTATGCAAAGCAGAAAAATTATCACTGGTAAGTGACTTGCCTAAGGTCATACAGTTAGGAAGTGTTAAGTATTTGAAGCCAGATTTAAACAGGTCTTCCTAACTTCAGAGCCAGTGCTCTATCCACTGAACCATATAGTTCCCCTAGAAAATTTTCCTAATAATTTATAATAGTTGACATTTTTTATGTATTATTGTAAAATTTACTAAATGTTTTATATACAGTCTCATTCTTTTGTCTTTATGCCCTGAGCTAAATACTAGAGGTATTATTCCCATTTTACTGGTGCAGTAACAGAGGCTTAATAGTTCAGACATTTAATACATATCAAAGTTAGAATTTGAACTCAGATCTCTTCTAAATTTTATCATTCTTATCACTGTTTGTATAAAGTTTATTTAACTCTGTCAGATCTCTCCCTTTTCTTTAGTTCTCTTCAGCCTACTAGAGCAGTAAGAAGACAAATAAACCAGTTTCTCTGGTCTTAATTCTCTATCCCTCAACTTCTTAAACTGTGGTTCATGACCCTATATGAGGTCATTTATTGAATGTGGGGAGTCATGAAATTATGATTCATTATTAGTAAATGTTTGATTTATATACCTATTTTATGTACCTATATACCTAGGGTCACGTAAAAATTTCTCAGGCAAAAATAGGTTCAAGTGGAAAAAATTTAAGGCTGGCTGCTCTATCCCAAGAAATGGTTGGCCCATCTTCTTTACCTGATCTAAATATTTAATGTCTGATTCTCACTCACCAGCCAAAGTGAACTTGTTTTCTGATTATTATGGACCAGAAATTCATACAATAAATAGAATGTTTATTTGGAGGGATTTAGTGGTATAGGTAGCTGCAAACATGAAGCTTGGTAAGAATTATGGATATATAGTTAGAGATGGTCAGAGGAGTGCTATACTTGCTGCTATAGTTAGAGTCTTATCTATATGAGCAAATCTCCATTTTTTATTATTATACTGTTAGAGTAAAGGCCTCAGTAGCTAACAGTGTAAATCATTTGCTTTTCATAATTATCTTCTATGTGATCTCTGATGAACTTTCTCCACATAATTGATCTTGACTCATTTTCTGACTTTTTCAGTTAATATTGAAGTAGGAAAAGCTCTGAATGTTGGCTAGATTTTTATTTATTCTAGATGAAAGTTGAAAGGAAGCTAAAGTCTAAAGATTTTTTAGCTTTTAAAATATTATTTGTTTTTTGAATCACTGCTATTTCCAAATATTATCCTACCTACTTCTATGAAATATTCTCTATAATAAAGAAAAAATAAAAGTTATAGAAAATTGATCAATACAGGGACTATATATAATACTTTGCATTGATAGCTAGACTTAGAGAAATGTATTTCATCACTTGTCCTCTAGAACCTGAATTAGTGCATTTTATCTGAGATTGATTTGTTTGGCTAGATTTTAAGTTAGTTTTCTACTTTAGCCTAAGTCATTAATTCACCAGTAGTTACTATTGCCGTTAGCATATACTCAAAGGATAGTTTTTGGTATTTAGGTCATGAATCAGCAGATAATAATTAGGTAGGAGACATGGGGATATTCTCAGAGCTACTGAATGTAAATGTAGTTAATTTAAATATACAAACTGGACCTAACAGAGATTAATTGAAACCAATTTATGGGCCAGAATTTGGACATATCTCTGCTCAGAAAACTTGGTATACCAGGTTTTTTGAACATTAGGTTGATGTTTGTTATATTAAATCAAGTGGGTAGATGAAATAAATAAATAAATGCGGATGCATTATCTCTGAGAATACACAATACAAACTGGTAATTTTAGAAAGTGTCTGTACAAAGCCAAAAAGGTTGTTCTCTTTCACCATTATTATATTTTTTGGGGAGGGGAAAAACAGAGAGGAAGGAACGGTCTTTTTAATGGGTTTAATAGGAGTAAAGTATTTTCTTTCTTTTTATTGTGGGAAGCGAGATGTATGGATTGTTTCTCAAATAAAAACTTGCTTTCTGTCTAGTGTTTTTTTTTTTTTTCCCCCAGCCCAGTTATAGAGTTTGATCATCCATTTCCTTTACAAATCTGTGGGTGGTTAGAAACACTTAGTGCACAGTTGTTCCTTTTGTGCCACTCTGTTAAAAACTTGAGGTCCTTTATGCCAGCAAATTATTGCTTTCAGAGATTGTTAATCTTTAAACTAATGAAAATTTATCAGTGAATGGGAAAGAGTTTATGGTATAGTGGTTGGGGTTGGGGGGAGGGGAATTTACTGTGAATATTCTGAACCATAGAATTGTTATAGCTATTTCATAAATCTTTAAAATGTATTACAACTCATAAAATATTGCTTTCTTCATTTTTATAGAAGACAGTATGAAGCAGTTATGCTTAATCTAAGCCACAAAGAACTTGAAAGATTATTTATTTGTTTATCTATTTATTTGTTTTGATGTGACAACCAGAAGGATTTTTAAAAAGCAGCTCTTCTATCAGATTGAATTAGTTAGGCCATATTTGGAGGCAGGGGAATTGACTTAATCAGAAAGCTCTTTTAGTTCTGGAATTCCAGGAAGGATTTCTATAATAAATATAATAAAGCTATAATTTAAAAAAACAGAGAGGATGAAAAATGACCTTCAAAAGAATGTAACATTAAAATTAAGCTTTGAAGGAAGCTAATAATTTTTGGAGAAAAAAGTACTTTCCAGGAATAAGTCAACTTGGAAAAAGGGATGGAATCAGGAGGTAACACTTTTTGTTTCATTTTTTAAAAAACCTTCTAATCATATAATATGGTGAATTGAATGAAAATTGATCAAGAAACCCTATATGGAGCCATCTGACTGTGGGCATCTCCTAAACCTTTTCCTTTTTGGCCTTCTGTAACTTTAGGGTGACAGAAATGTTCTTTAAAACGTCCATACCCATATGTCATGGAAAGTAATAAGGAAAGGATGTTTCTGTGTGTCTGGTACTCCATCTCTGGAGCAGAGAATATAATAGGTTAAAGCAGGGAAAAATGAATAAAAATAACCATCTCTTTAATGTGCCAATTCAGTGGAAATCATGACAGTGGCAGCATTGGATTTGTGATACTATCTTTTAAAAAAAATTTTATTGAGATATTTTGTTTTTATATCACCTAAATTTTTATCTATATCCCTCCCACTCTTTGCTCCCAGAGAGCTATCCTATGACAAAGAATGAAAAAAACAAGGAAAAAAAACCCCACACCAAAACTGCTCATTACATTAAAAAAAGATCATGTGCAATATTCCAAACCTATAGACTACTTTACTCCCATCTCTTCTTTGAGGCCATACTTGTTCTTTATAATTTTGCTACATTGATTTTTAAAAATTATTATTTTGTGTTCTTTCTATTTTCATTGGTATAATTATTATCTTCTTGCCTCCTGTTTACTTCATTTTGCATTGATTCATTTAAGTCTCTCCATGCTTCTCTGTATTAATTATATTCATTATTTTTATAGCATAGTAATATTTTATTTTATCAGTCATCATAGTAGTCAATATATATTTAAAATTTACAAAGGATAATAGGAATATTGTTTGATTTTCACAACATTCCCATGAAGTAAGTTCTATTATTCCCTCATTTTATAGTTGAGGAAACTGAGGTAAACAGTGTTAAGTGACTTGGCAAGTATTACATAGCTAGTAAATATCTAAGGCTGTATTTGAACTTAGTTCTTTCTTACTGCAAGTCTAAGGCTCTATCTATTTGTCACTTAGTGCTTCATTCATGTACCAAAATTTGTTTAGGCCTTCCCCAGTTGATGTACATCTACTTTATTTCCAGTTCTTTGCTATAAATATATTGGTATATATGGGACCTTTAAATAAAAAATTAGTGATTTTGGAGGTATATTTCTTGCAGTAGAATCTCTGGCTTAAAAGGCATTTTAGTCACTTTATTTTCCTAATTCCGAATTGCTTTCTAACATGGCTGTACTGACTTACAGCTCCATCTAGAATATACTTGCATACCTTTCTTTCTAGGAGACAGAATGTTTTGTAGAAGGAACAGGAAATAGAACTGTTTGGTTAGAACTTAAAATGTTTGAAGGGAAATAACATGTAACAAAGTTAGAAATTTGGCTACATTTATACTGTAAAGGGCTTTAAGTGTCAGTTTGTATCTGGTTCTAGAGGCAACAGGGAGCCACTAAAGTTTTTGATCAAAAAGATCAGATCAGTGCTTTAGGAATATCATTTTTGGCAGTTTTGTGGGAAGATAAATCAGAAGAAAAAGAGGAAAGGGAAGGTAAAAAGAAAGGAATAAGCATTTGTTAAGTTTCAGTCATGTGCTAGGCACTATGCTTAGATATTTACAAATATCTCATTCGATCCTCACCACCCCATGGGGTAGGTGCTATTATTAAACTTATTTTATAGTTGATGTTATTGGACACAGAGAGACCAATTAGGAAACTCCCATAGTAGGCCAGGTAAAAGACGTTGAGGTCTAAATTAGGTTGGCAGTTGTATGATTGAAGAGAAAAGGAAGAATGCAAATAATATTGTGCAAGTAGAATCCTCAGATCTTAGCAACTAATTAGATTTGAGATTGACTCCAATGTTGTATATCTGGTTGAGCAGAAAGACAGTGGTGCTTTCAAAACAAATAGAGAAAGTAAGAAATGAGGTGCTTTGGGAGGAAATATAATGACTTCTGTTTGAGATATATTGAGTTTGAGCTGCCAATGGAACATTTAGTTAGAAATATCTAGTAGCAGGACTAGAGCTCAGGAGGAAAGAAATGATGACTGAACTTATGGAAATTGATGAATTCTCTCAGTGAGTTGATTGATTGATGAACTCAGTGAGAGAGTTGTTGAGAAAAGGTGAGGACTCATGACAGCTTTGGAAGACACCCACACTTAGCAGGCATAATATGGATGGTGATCCAGCAAAAGAGAATGTAAAAAAAAGAGCCAAAGAATCAAAAGAACATTATCTGTCTGTCCCCTGTCCTCACCCACCCCTGCTCTTCTCCCCCATTCATTTTCACACCCACACAAAGTATATAGAAAAGAGTATATAGAAAAGGATAGTAATCACTGTCAAATGCTGCAAATGTCAATAAGAATTAGGACTAAGAAAAGATGATCACACTTTGCAGCTGATGTGATTGGTAACTTTGGAGAAAATTTTAGTAAAGAGGTAAAAGGTCAGATTACAAAGAGTTTGGAAGTGATGAATTCAAGGAGAGTAGACAGTTTTTCTAGAACTTTGCCTGCAAAAGAGTAAAAAGATATTAGATAAGTTGAAACAGTGATGTTTTGACTGAAATGGACCATTGCAACTTTTATATTGTTTTGTTACCCTTAGAAATAGTTCTTTGTTTAATTATGGCACATTTTAAAAGACCTGTGACACTTTTTATCTCCTGAGATATTTTCTGGTATATAAAGCAGAGCTTCTTAAATTTTTTCCATTCATGACCCCTTTTCGCCAGAAAAATTTTTATGCAGTCTATAAATATATAAAATAGGTACACAACTCAAACATTTACTGATAATAAATCATAATTTTATGACTCCCCCACATTCAGTTATGCAACCCACAGTTTAAGAAGCTTTTAGGTAAAGCATAAATATTCCTCCCTTCTCATACAAGTTTTGACAGAAGTATCCTTCCTTCTACTTGTGAAACCAAAGATGTGAAAGTCTTCCCAATGAATATATGTTGGGATACTTAATATTTGGTTTCCCTTATGTTCCTGATTCCTCTCCTGTGTGGAATATTATATGAACTGTTCTTTTTCTTATTTTTTTGTCTTTTCCTTCCATCCTTCCCCCACCCCTCAGGTTTTTCCATGTTTTTGGAACAGAATTGAGATTTAGGTGTACTTTGGCCATCATCTGCCACACTTAAATCAAAGAACACTGACAGAAACAATGATGATCAATTTCTGAGGAAACATTCTCTCAAGCAAATTTCTCTTCCATAATGTATTTATGATTTCTGTGTCACTATCACAGTGGACCAAAATACTTTCTTATTAATTTATCTGAATTCTATCTCATTTGTGCTGTTAGTTGATAGAGTATAAAGAAGGAACATCAATCATGACTTCAAATATTTACATTTATATTTTTGGGGAAAATTTACTTGCTCTAAATCCTGCATACACACTGTAAATTAGAAAATGATACTTGTGTAGATAGGACATGTAGACTGTAGTTTTTTTCCAAGATCTTCTTAATATTTCCTTGATATCCCTACTTGGATGACATCACAGTCACCTCAAACTCGACATTTCCAAAACAAAACATATTCTCATCCTCATCCCCAACCAACCCCTTCTAATTTTTTTCTTAGAGTTCAAAATACCTCCATTGTTCTAATCACCCAGTTCAACCTGGGAGATTTTCATTCTCTATTCCTCACCCTCTAATATTCAGTCAGTTGCTAAATCTGGTTAATTCCATCTCCTCAACATTTCTCACATCTGTTCTCTTCTTCCCATTTATACCACAATCACATAGTTTGTCATCAACTCTCTTGGACTCATAGCTTCCCAAATGGTCTCCCTGCATACAACTTCCACACAGCTGCCAAATTGCCAACTCAAATCTGACTATGATATTTTCCTTGTTTAAGAAGTTCCAGTGAGTTCCTGGTTGCCTTTATGAGTCCTATGTTTGGCATTTAGAACCATTGGCCAATTAGCTTAAGGCTAATTCTTTCATGTTCTTTAAGTACTGGTCAAATTTCTATTTCTCTATACAGGACAATGTATTTCTTGCCTCCATCTTATTTTTCACAGCCTGCCCTTCTTGTCAAGTGCTCTCCTTCCTCACTTTTGCTTCCTGTAATCTCTAGCACTCTCCCCACACTCTCAAGGCTCAGCTCAAGTATATTCTCCTCCAAGAAGCTTTCCCTAATGTTCCTAGTTGCTACTTATCTTTTATTATCTTTCCCAATAGAAATGAATTATCTTCAAAATTAGGTGGTGCAGTGGATTGAGTGCTAGCCCTTCAGTCTGGAGAATCTGAATTGAAATCTGGCCTCAGACATTTATTAGCTGTGTGACCCTGGGTAAGTCGCTTAACCCTGTTTGTCCATTTCCTTATCTGTAAAATAAGCTGGAGGAGGAAATGGCAAACACTCCAGTATTTTAGCAAAAAAAAATTCCAAATGGGGTCACAAAGAGTCAGACTTGACTGAAAAATGTTTGAACAATAATTTTTAAAAGCTATTGTTATTTAGTAGCTTGCGTTTGCTAACCCCATTTTTTACCAGCAACATGTCAACTTCTAATTCCATGTCTCACTTTGAATCACCAAAGCCATCTTTTTCCAAACTCATATGTCAATGAACTTGTGTCTTTTCAGTAAGCATTGAACCAGAGATAAGTACCTGTTGATCTTTCAGCTAGAAAAAGTTTGGGCTTTTTGGGTCATTTTTATATACTGAGTTTTATTCTGCTAGTGTGATAGAACAAGGTTTCTTAAACTTTTCCCACTCAAAACCCCTTTTCACCTGAGAAATTTTATGCAACTCTGGTTATATAGATGCATTAAATAGAGATACAAATCAAACATTTACTGATAACATATCATAATTTTGTAACCCATTGCTCCCCTCCCCCCCCAATCAATTGTTACATGACCCCATATAGGGTTGCAACCTGAAGTTTGTGGCAGAATGTTGGATTTGGAATCAAAGTCACCATCATCATCCAGTCATTTTTTTTCCAGTTATGTCCATATATAGAATTTTCTAGGCAAAGATATTCTTCGGATCATTTTATAGATGAGGAAATCAAGGCAATTAGGGTTAAGTGACTTGCCTAGAGTTCCACAGTAAGTATCTGAAAGCCATATTTGAACTCCAGAAGATGAGTTTTTCTGACTCCAGATCTATGACTATATTCATTGTGTTACCAAGCTACACCTTGGAATCAAAATATCTGATTTCAAATCTGGCTTTATATAGCCCATCACATATCAATGAAAACACTCCTTTCCTTTTAGTGAGAAACAGACAATCACAGTGTAATGGATGTAATAATTAAGTCTTTGGTTTTGGTTTTTGTTTTTTCTGGCTTTTTTGCTCAGGAGCTGTTGTTTCCTTTTCAGGCACACTTTTTTTTTTTTAATGGTAGATTTGATGTTCCTTTGGATGCTTAAGGTTATAGAGAGGCTTACCTTTTGCAACTGGTACCTGCTCTTATTTTCCAATGGTTTTTGCTTCCTTGCTGTCTCTAGTCCCTTTAGGTCAAGAACCAACTTTTTCTAGTAGATATGAAATGCTCCTATCCTAAAGGCAGTTTTGGAATATTTCACTGTAAAAATGCCTGTGAAGACTTGGTCTTACCTACTTTTCTATATTTAGCAAAACTTTTCTGAAGAGGGAAAATTATGTTAGTGTTAAGAGTTGAGACTGTGTTCCATGCAAAGTTAATATTAATTCATCTGTTCTGGTATTCTTTGTATGATTGAAGTTAAAGTAATAAAGCTGAATTATAATTATGTGATTAAAAACAAGAAGTAACTTTTGCTAAAAACCAAAAACCTTAAAACAGGCAATTTTGAAATGTAATTTAGTTCCCATCTGGCTAATATTAATTACTATATAGATAATCTAAGATATTAATGCATTTTCTTGGTCTATCTTTTTAATACATAAAGTTCCATTATTCCCAAGGTAAGAGTTTATTTCCAAGTGTAATTTAAATAGTAGCTAAAAGATGTATTTAATAATATGAAATGCTTTTTAAAAAACCCATCAAGCCTGTACTTCTTCCTTTTTATGTACATATTTGATTTTTCTTTGTTCCTTGGGGAACATTGAATTTTTCTGTGTAGTTAGTAAATAATTTTTACCTTCATCTCAATCAATAATCAATATCATTTTGGTTTTGAGTCTTTATTAAATTTCCAATCTTTCTCCTAAATGTTAAGGATGTCGTAGCCTGAGTGACTTTGTTTTCTAGTATTTATTAGCAAAAGCTCTTGCTATACTCTTAGGAAACATTTTCCTGACTTTCTAAAAATTATCTAAAAAGCTTGCTGTTGCTTTTTTTTTTTTTCTTTTTTTTCCTTTTTTTTTTTTTTTTTTTTGCACACACAGTATTTGCTGACTTGAGAAGGAGGCATAATGGTGATGGTGATTCTGAACAGCAATAACGTTTGGGCCAGGAATGACTTCAGTAAACATTATTAATGTTCAGTTTGCAGAGAAATTCCAGGAAGTGAAGGAAGCTGCCAAATTAGCTAGAGACAAGTCTCAAGAGAAAATCGAGACTTCAAGCAATCATTCTCAAGTAAGTAAAATATCCAGGAAACAAACCTGTATTTCATCAGTTATTAGCTTTCATGAATGCTTTGGGCAAAACACCCCCTCTTCCCCCGGAAAACCCCTAAACAACAACAAATATTAACAATGGAGAGTTTGTAAAGGTTGTCTGCACTTTGTTGTCCTGTAATATTTTCCTGGTGTTTATCAACCTTTTTACAGAACTGAATGTCAGAGGAAGTGAAACCGTATGTAATTTTGATAGAAAACTTTTTACTTCAAAGTAGTTGTACTGGGAGAAAATCTCTTTGAATGGCCTTTTACTCAGTAATACTCTCTGTAACCACATAGTTTAAGGTAAACAAGTTTCATGCTAAAAGATGGATTTCAGTTCTGTTCTAATTTGTTTCTCTTTGTTCAGAGGAAATCTAGCATTATCATACTAAGACTGGCATGTTATTCCAATAACAACCTTATTAAAGTGGATTGACTAAATGTAGTTTGATTTTATTTTAATATGAATTCAAGACATCTGTATCTATTAAGTATGCTCCTCTGTAACAGTAGAGTGAAAAACATTGCTTTAGAAAATCTGCTATCTGAGTTATACTTGGAGTATATTCAGGAAAATAGCACCCCTGTTTATATTTTTAATAGAAATTTTTTTTTCAGAATTAACATATGACTAATATCCCTTTAAATAATAGTAAGGACTTTGTATTTGGTAGTATAGGTATTTACACACATTTTTATATATACATTTTAAAAGATATGCACATATATATGCATACATGCATTTATACATATATGTATACACATGCACACACACACACACACACACACGCATATATATATATATATATATATATATATATATATATATATATATATATATTACCATAAACAACTATTTGAATTACTAAGACTTTTATTAAACAATAAAATACAAATGAATTGCATTAAAAAAAATCATTTGTGTTTGGTAAAATCCTAATACCCATATTCTTTACAGCTCAGTTATGGCTATTTCTTTTATTTTTAGAAGATGTGTTTTAGAAACATGCATTTTGTGATTAAAAACGATTTTATATTAGTTTTCTAGCTATGAAAAAATGAAATGATGGTGCTTTTTTTGTTTTTGTAGTTATTTAGCAAAGCAAATTAAAACTGATGGTTGATAAGATGGCTAGTCATGTTTAATAAGCTAATTATCAATTTGGGCGGAGTATATCTTTACCACCTTGAATAGGTCACTAGTCATCTCTCCAGATGGCAGAACTTAAAATTGTTCATCAAGAAAAAAGTAAAAACAAAATTCCTTAAGCATTTTGCATGTATTCAAATGAATAAATATTGATTTTAATAAGCATATTTTCAAGTTTCTAACAATAATATAAAGCAAATGTAAGGACTTTAACTAGGTCAACATGAAAAAGTGAAAATAAGTTTCTCACCTAGATCCATGTTAATGTATCTTTGAAAATAAATTTAGAATTTGCAAAGTGACAATAATTATCTCTTTTCTTAACGGAATTGCTATTTATTCATTAAAATACTTATGGAACATCTACTACAACACTGTGCTGGATATTGTAGGGCAGCAGTTCTTAACCTGGAATCCATGAATTTGTTTTTAGAATTATTTTAATAACTACTTCAATAACTAGTTGCTTTTTTAAATCCTGTATCTTTTTATATGATCCAGAGGGGTTTGTAGACGTTACCAAACCTCCAGACATTTCCATGGTACACATAAAAAAGAATAAGAACTCATACTATAGAAGAATCAGAAAGAAATTTAAAATGATGCGGTGAAGGGAAAGGTTGGTCCCAATTTCTAGCTTTCACAGATTGTGTTCTTACTAAGGCTAGAAAATATAACAGTTTAAAATGTCAAGAAATGATTAGTGTTAGAGACAGTAAGTGGAGTAGTTTAGAATGGGGAAGAAATCATTGGGGGCCAGAGCTCTTAAAGAAGACCTCATTAAGGGTATGAGACTTGAATTAGACTATGAGGGGTGGATTTTATTTGGATAAATGATGAAGGAAAAGTTATTCTGGGAGTTGGGAATCTTATCAAAGTGTTGTAGTTGTAAGTGAACCCAGAATGTTGTGGAGAGCTTAATCGATTAGGAGAGAGGCTTTGGAGGAGGTCAGGCTTCAGCTGAAGAGATTGAGTTAGATAGATTGGCGTCAGAGGACCTTAGATTTACAGTTGGATGGTAAGGATTTTATTCTACAGGCCATGGGAAGCTTCTAGAGACATCTGATCTTGAAAGTGACTGGATGAAAATGGTGTTTTAGGAAAATTAAGCTGGAAGTCTTCATGGTAGGCTGTGTTGAAGAAGGAAGGTAGAAAATTAGTTAGGCTATTGCAGTAGTCAAGGTAATAGGATAATGAATTTCTACTACTGATTGTGTGATAAGAGATCATTATTAAAACTATAATTCGGAGTCAAAGGTGGAAGAAATGGCTAAGATTAATGAATGGGCCCTCTAAGAAATGGAATGTAGATAGAGGAGAGGGGAGAAGAGTCTTAGAATATGCTGACAGAATGAAGGGAGGAAGAAGAATCATCAAAAGTGTTAGAGCTTAGGAGGAAAACTAAGATCTAATACAATACAATATAATTCAATTCAAGAAGAAGAGTGGTGAACAGTGCCATGTGCTACAGAGAGATCAATCAATAAGAATTTGTTAAGTGCTTGTTGTTTGTCAGGTTTTGTGCTAAGTGCTAGGAATAACAGAGAAGAACCAGAATATGTGTGTGTGTACACACATGCACACACACACACACATAATGTATTTCTATACATATATACATGCATATATAAATCAGAATATATAAAATAAGTATAGATATATGAAAAAATGAGAACTGAGGAGAGAGGGGCAGAGAGGAGACCATTGGATTCAAAAAGAAAGATGTTACTAACAACATTTATCCAGAAGGTGAATTTGATAAAGTGGTATACTGCATTTAGGAAGTTTTCTTTAAGTTTTCCAAACTTAAAGAATTGAGTCCCTAGAATAATCCATGATCTGTATATGTTTCCTAATATTGCTCACAGGGATCATTTCTAAAAACTGAACATTTTTATCTCCATTCCATGATAACATCTTTGACTTTTATGTTGTTTAAATTTCAAGTATCCAAATGCAATTATCACTTGAAAACCTAAAAGTATAAGTATTATTGAAATCTTTTCAGTTTTCTCCATCTTGACTGGGGATGGCACAGAAAACATGCAGAAGGTCTTTGTTATTTTTCTCTTCTGTTGGTTAGAGTTCAAATATGCTTTAGTTTCTATATTCCCTAGAAAATCGGTCTTAGCTGAGGATTGACATCTATAGTACCAAAATTTAATATTTTCTTCCTTTTATTCTCTTGAATATTACATGGCTATGAGTGGAACACACAAACTGTATATCAATTGTCCCTGACTTTTGTTATGTGGTGACCCATTTTTTATGTATTAATTTTGTTGTCTATGGTGTTATTCTTTATATTTCTTCTATGTTCTTTATTCCTTCTGACACAGTGATATATCAATTTCATTTATCTACCATAGTTTGTTAGCTATTCCCTAATCTTTGAGTTTATATTATGTCTCCAGTCTAATAATTATTATTAGTAATCATTAATGTGTTAATCTTATAATTATATAATTTGTATCATGTCACATAATCACAATGCTTCTAATTTGCTGCTTTTCAGGTTGTTGGGGAGTCTAAAAATTAAAGCAAGTTTGTTAGAATGATGTGTAAAGCCTGAGGAAATGGGTAGCTATTGAAGGACTTGAGGGAATCCTCCTATTAATTAAAGAGCTGTGCTTTAGTGCACAAGGTTTGACATCACTTGTGACTCTTGAAAGAGTGGTTGCCCCCAAGAAGCAAAACATTCCATTCTCTCTTTGTCTGTATACATGTGCGCCTGTGTACATTTGTGTACGTCTTGTTTTCCATCATTTGCAAAAGTGGGAAGAAAAGTGAATTAGTTTAGTTTAGGCGACTTCTGTGACCCCTATTATAGGAATCAGGATGTGAAACCTCATCTTCTACTCAGGCATCGAGTGTGAATGGAACCGACGATGAAAAGGCATCTCATGGCCCTGCAGAAGCACATCTGAAATCGGAAAATGAGAAGCTGAAGCTGGCTCTCACACAGAGGTACTGATGGTTTCACTTCTAAATGATTTCTCCAACTGTTCAATTTCTCCTTGGTGGTATTTCCATTCTTTTTATTGGGAAGGAGGATGTTTCAGTAAGTTGGCCATTAAAGAAAGAAACCTGAATACGACACCTAGAGGTAGCTTTTATGTGGACTGATGCAAAATGCTACACAGAAAACCACCCAGTTTTTCTTCCTCCCACACTGGCTCTCTGCCCACACATCATCAGAGGAATTCTAACAGAAGCTAACAAGTTTTCTCTTAGAGGAAGAAGTAAGGATCCTGCTTTCTCTTTTTAGGGAAAGGAAGTTAAATATAAGCATTCTTCCACTGAAAAGAAATGCATCTATCCAGCCCCTGTAACTTAACTAGACTGAGCTAACTCAACTCCAGAAATCTGACCCAATATAGAATGTCTTGTAATTTTATAATTTTTCAGGCAGGTCTATCTTATTTTAGATTCTGGACTGACTTGATTTGCATTGTCAGCAGTCCTTAATAATGATAAATCAGTTCTCAGGTCGTGTGTGTGTGTAATCATTTTGGACTACTGAAATATAATGATTCCATATCTGAAATTAATCTTGCTTCAACATTCAAGATTAATGAACAAGTGAATTTATGAGTGAAGCCATTTCCTTAAATCAGCTCAACTTGTTTAAATGAGTTTTGATGATTCTTGTTATGTTAAAAGTACATAGCTTTATGTCAAGTTCAGACACGAGAGGCTGACTATATCACAAGAAAAAAAGTTTACAAAATTATTTTGAAAAAGTTAAGTAAATTAGTAATAACACAGAGAAGACAAATTTAGGTCAGTAGCTATTACTACCATTGAGTAACTATCAGGTTGATGACACCTCTTTCCGGAAATCTTACAATTAAGTTTTACTGTGAAACTCCTTCCAGGTGTCATTGGAGATGAACTTGAGTGTCAAAGATTTAAAGGTTTAGAACAAAGAAGATAACCTGAGGATTGTAAAGGAATCATGACTACTAGTATGAAACTTACTTTCTTTTAACCCCACTGAACACATTGATGTAGTAAAAATATTTTCTTCTCTAAGACAAGGCTTTGGGGTTACATAACTGAAAGTTTTTCAAATGAATGCTCAAAGGTGCTCTAAGAAAAATCAAATGATAAAATTGAGGGTCTTGGGCCACCAGATAAAAACCATGTTGGATTTTCTTAATCTAAGGAACTTTCTCTTTCATTTGTGCTAAAGACATTTCTAGGAAGAGCAGGCTAAAGAGGATCATCTCAGCCCTCACATCTTCATTTCACTATAGCTCTTGGAGGGTTTTCCAATCAGGGTGTTGTTTTTTCCTTGATATTGTTTACTTTTGACACTGCCTTATTGTGTGAGTACATCACAGAAGCCTTTCTAGACTTTAAAGACTTCATAGAAGCCTTTCAAGGTTTTTAATGCTTCACAGAAGACTTTTTTCCCCCTAAGTCTCAGGATCTAGTCAGGAATTGCCAACAGCAGATGCCTGTGGAGTGGGATCAGTAAGTGATTTGTAAGAATGTATAGGAATAAGAATAGAGGACCTATTTGTTAGTCTCTAATATATCATGTAGCCTCAGACTATTATTTTATCTATTAATTAAGAATTATAAAAGGATGAAGCTGGGAGCAATCAAGTGAGAGAAGAGTTTAAAATGTTAAATATATATATATATATATATATATATATATATATATATAATTATTTTGGGGAAGAGTTAGGTTGACATTTGATATAGACCAGAGAATGGTTGGTTATCTTTAATGGGACTTGTATAATATTGAAGAGAATATGATTTTTTCTTTAGAAAAATAGGCTTTAGATTAAGTAGGAAGGGGAAATGGAGGTTCTAAAATCAGAGATATTGACTTCTACTCCGTATTCTAGATTTCACATGAGAGGTCTCTATAGTATTGAACCTAACCTTCAACTTTATCATCACAACAGTGCATCCAATGTCAAGAAATGGGAGATTGAGCTGCAAACTTTGAGAGAAAGCAATGCAAGACTAACAGCAGCACTTCAAGAATCTGCTGCCAGTGTAGATCAATGGAAAAAGCAGTTTTCTATTTGTAGAGATGAGAATGATCGTCTCAGAAATAAGGTAAGTCAGATTGCTTAGGCTGCCTGGAATTGTGTGCAAATTTATGTAGTTGAATGAGATGCTTGACTTGCTGTATGCTGGGCACAGGCTATCTATATGAAAGATATAGGCCAATGAAAAATAGAGAAAGCAAGAAGAAAGAAAACAGAATTCCAAGACTATAGGCCTAGGGGCCATTTGGCTAGAGGAAAAGTTTTTGTCCTCTTCCCCTACTTCCTTCCTCTAGGCTATTTCCCCTTTCTTTTTTTTTTTCCTTGACCTTACAAGCCATGGAAATGAGGCTTTAAAAAAATTGTATATGCATGTATGTATAATTATTTAATGTTCTCAGTTTAGAAAGAAAAAGTAGTTGAATGTGTAATCTATGACCTAAACCCTTATAGATAGACTCATATTTTAGGGATTTTTATTGATAAACAATATCTATTTGCTTTATCCTACATTCAGTTGTACAAGTAGGAATTTTAGAAATTAACTGAGGTCTAGACAAACCCAAGTGATGAGTAGCTCTGAAATAGTAAAGTACTTAATTAGGACCAACCCTGAATCTTTATTTTCCTCTGCTTTTACATCCCTTTCTCCAAAAGAAGTTTGGACTTCAAGTTCTGACCCAAACTCGGGATTCTGATAGGGAAAACTTAGGCAAAGTCTAATTGTACTCCTGAAATGTGTCTTAGTTTGCTTTTTTTTTTTTCAAATATGTCACACAAATTCTGGTCATAATTGAAGTCTTATTAGCTTTTGCACAGCCTGGATATTTCATCTTCTTGTTCCACAGGGAATCAGGGATACTCCAGCACAATTGGGATCCCACATTTCATTATTTCCCCATAATATCATGAACGTCCTAGAACCCTCTGATGCTTCTGCATCTTCATCTGCTGAAATTAACTTGCAGCAGTCATGAATAAATCCTCATGAAAAATGGAGTTCTCGTTTTTCCATTTTCTGTTTTTGGTGCAGTCATCCATTAATTGTCTTTTTGATAACATAGAAAAGACAAATTTAGGTCACATCAATGCCTATTACTTTCTTCATCTATTAAAAGGGATGGGGGGGGTTAATCTCTGCAAATTTTATCAGGTGCAGATATTCTAGCTATAGGTACAAGTTATATAATATCTGTCAAATTGCATTTACAGTTATGCCTGTCACAGGCATATTATCACAGATATATAGATCACAAACAGGTCCATAGTATGTAGACTACATTTTATTTGTTCATTTGTTTTGGAGTTGAGTCTAACTCTGTGACCCTATTTGGGGTTTTCGTGGCAAAGATACTGCAGTGGTTTGCCATTTTCTTCTCCATTTACAGATGAAGAAACTGAGGCAAATAGGGATGCCCAGGGGCACATAGCTACTAAGTGTCTGAGACCAGATTTGAATCTGGGAAGATGACTCTTCCAGGCCTGGCATTCTATTCACCATGCTACCTCCATATACTGTTTAGTAATTTCTCACCTAATTCCACATTATTTCTGAGAAGAGTTGAACTGATTTATAATTCTACCAACAGTGCATTATTTGGCATATGAATTTTAATTTGTCTCTTGGGATTTAGATATTGACTGTTTAGGACAAACTGACCTGGAGATTGACTTTCATTGGCTCTTATATGGTACTCAAAATTTAATTTACCTTCATACTGTCAAAAACCAAGTGGGTACCTGATCATTAATTTGTTTTTGTGTGGCACATTAGGCAGATGTTTTCATTCTTGCCATTTCTATAATACTAGCAATAGACTCACCATAAGTGAAAACCTCACCCATGTGAAACAATCCATTAATTTTAGGGCTTATCTTTAGTGCTATAATATTTAATAGATTTGTGGTTTCATTTACATGAATACTCTGTCTAACAAAAGTGGTAGCTCCTCAATATCTGTTTTTTATGAGATGCTGTGGGGAAAAATATTGTCCTAATGAAGAGATCTTTCACACTTAGCCATGATGCTTCAAACAGCAGAATCAGTCTAAAAACAGGCCTTTCCATCTTGGTAGGATCATCAGTATTTCCGTTCTACTGGCATAGCTTCGGGGTTTAATATAATACAATACAATAAGATATTACATCACATAACAAGACATCATGTTGTATAATGTGATATGAAATGATATTCAACTAACATTTATTAAAGTCTGCAAAGTGCCTTATTTATGTTATTTTATTTGTTCCTTACAACAACAACTCCCTGAGGTAGATATTATTATACTTATTTTATGATTGAATAAACTGAGGCTGAGAAATATTAAGTGCTTTGCCCAGGGTCATACAGCTAGAAAGTGTCTGAAGCATGATTCAAACTCACTTGTCCTTGACTCCCAATCCAGATGTCCTAGCCACTCCTATCTGACTAAATGGAAATGACATCAGATTTATTCACCCTTATTTCAGTGTTTCCTTATGTAGTAGTTCTGGGGAGAAAGGACTAGGCTACATGTCTTCAACTGGTTTAGGAAGGAGAAAGTTTCTTGGAATTTGTCACTTAAATCTTATTGTACTCCCTGCAAGGAAGAGTCAAAGAAACAGATCCTCTCATCTATAGGGAAATATCTTTATTATGCTCAAAAGTTGAATGCCATTATTGTCTATTTGGAAATTACTCCCTTTCCTGAAAGTGTAGTTATATGGTACCATAATAGGACTTGGGATGGAACAAAATGTATTTAGTGCATGAATAAATTGCTATAAAGTTCTTTTAGCATAAAAACAAATAGATCCCGTGGGCTGCTGACCCTTGCCTTTGCCTGAATCTTTAAAGAAAACTATCATTTACCAGCTTGCAATAGGAGCATGAAAATAGAAACACAAATTATCCTTAAACTAAGACATGTTACTAACTAATTATGCTACAGCTGAGCCATAATTACCTAAGATCTCAGGTCAGAGGGGAATAGATAGACTCCATAGGGGGTTTCAGATAGAGGCTACTGAGTTACAGGTGTAAATGAGTTAGTTAATTTTTTAAAGTGGGGTTGGGAGGGGAGCAGAAGATGAGAGAAAGTGTGTAAAAATAGAGCCTGGGATCTTTTATGTTGCATCAAGAGTTAATGAGGTCAAACTTAAAAGGTTCAATCAAGAGAGAAATTCAATTTGTGGAAATGTGTATAAAAGAAGAGCACATATTTAACATAATTGGATTAGTTGTCATCTAGGAGAGAGGGCAGGGGGAAAAGAGAAAAAATTTAGGACACAAAATTTTGTAAGGGTGAATATTGAAAATTATCCATGTATATATTTTAAAAATAAAAAGCTTAAAAAAGAGAGATCTACATTATTTTTCAGCCATATTAATATTGTTTTTGATGCATGTCTACATATGTGTAAGTGCATATGTATATATGAATGTATGTGTGTAAGTACATGTGTGTGTATATCGGTGTGTGTGTTTGTGTGTGTGCACGTGAACATGCGCTCATGTACACCTGTACTTAACTCTAGCCTACTTGGGGAAGATGAAGGGGGAGAAAAGGAGAAGAAAGAACAAAGTAAAAAGTTCAGAGCAGAGAACAAAAAAATGGAAGCAAAGAAAAGATGGACAGTCATAAATATAACTTCTATTATATATGCTTTCTTGAAATGGAAATTTATTGTTACATATTTTGAATCCTCCTTAATGTTCTACTGGGCAAAGGATATTTTTTTTTATGTCTTTCTTTTTCTGTTTTGTTTTTTCTTATTTTGTCTTTAGTTTTAAATAAATTTTTTAAAAAGATAAAAGAATTAATAAACATTTTTGCTTTTCTATGTAATGTTCATTGAAGATTGAAGAACTGGAAGAACAATGTAATGAAATAAATAAGGAGAAAGAGAGGAATGCACAGCTGAGCAGGAGATTGGAGGCCCTGGAGTCTGAAATTCAAGACAAGGAGCGGGTAAGTAAGAAAAAGAAGGACAGTAGAATATTTGCCATGGTTGTATTTGTTTTCCGTCTTACACTATGAAGGGCTCTTCAGACAGACTTAGAGAGAAGGAACATCCTTCCTTCCCCTTCCTAATTGCTCTCACTTTTTTAGAGTAGAAAGATTTTCACTTGAGAATAAGGTGCAGCATTAGTGGTGATATTACTGAAATTTTTATTAAGTTAAAAGATGTCAAATCAAAGCCTTCATTTCCTCAAACAATTTAGTTTGCAGTCTTTTTCTATTTTCTAAAGGCAGGTAAAGTGGAGAATCTGGCTTTTTCTTTAAATTTAACATCTGGAATACTTCCTCTAGTCTTATCTCTTAGCATTTTAAAATAGAATTCATCATGACTTTGGAATTCAGTAGGTTTTTGTGGTTCTAGACCCACGGTGTCTCAAAAGAACTTGTAGGCTTAGACCCACCTCTAAGACAAGAAGGAAAGTTTGTTATAATTGTGAATTCAGTTAAAGTGGACTAAATTCCAAAAGAAGTTAGCTAAGAGCTAGAATGTAAATTTATAGGGGAAAGTTAGAGAAACCAGATGCTTCATGTCACTGATATGCTATTTTGATGGTTTAGAGGTGGAGTTGAGAAGTTGATTGGTTCAGACTTTGTGTGCAGGGGCAGTATCCATAGTCCCCTGGGCAGAGAGCAAGAAGGGGTGCCTTCTGGAGGTGTTTTAGGCCTGAAACATCACTGGGTCAAATGGCAGGCACCCACTTTTGTTCTGCAACTGCATTAACTTTAAGCACCGTTATTGTTGCTCATTAGTCTCAGAAACTCCATGATCATTGACCTAGAGGTTGTTATCTGATGGGCAGCAATCTTTTAGACTCAGCGTCCTGACTGTACAAAGTAAACTAAGACAACATATAGCCTAAGGAAAGAAATTCCTAACTATATCATTCCCAAGGCTAGGAAGTCTTAGGATCATTCCTATGGCTACATGACGCAATTGGAGCCAAGAGAGGTGACCAGAAGAATTCATCGATTTCTTACTAATGAGTCTATCCCTTCCTTGTTGTGTTTTTTCTCATCACCATTTTTTATGATAGCTTTTTATTTTCAAAATACATGCAAAGATGGTTTTCAGCATTCATCCTTGCACAACTTTTCTGCCTCCCTCTCCACCTCTCCCCTTTCCTAGACAGCAAGTAACCAACATAGGTTAAACATGTGTAATTCTTCTAAACATATTTCCATTTATCATGCTACACACACACACACACACACACACATACAAATTGGATCAAAAAAGAAGGAAAAAATAAGAAAGGAAAAAAAAGCAAAACAACAACAACAAAAAAAGGTAAAAATAGCTAGTTGTGTTCTACATTCAATCCCCATAATTCTCTTTTTGCATGCAGATGCCTCTCTCCATCACAAGTCTATTGGAATTGGCCCAAATCACCTCTTTGTTGTAGAGACAGGTCCATCATAGTTGCACATCATCATTTTTTAAAAGTCCCTTTTATTATTCTTAAACATTGTCCAAAGCTCCTTGTGAGTATTAGCCCACTTAACATCATTCTTACAGTTTCATGCCAAGCATTTTATTCAGTCTTGATTCCATGCCCCTCCCTTCTGTGTACAAAACCTTTTGAAAATCTGAGCACATCAGAAAACAGCCTGTGCAATGATATTGTTTCAATTAAGAAACATAAACACATTGAGATTTACCCACAGGAGAAGTTCAGTAAATATTCATTAGTTGGGGCAGCTAGGACTTGAGTTCAAATTTGACCTCAGACACTTAACACTTTCTATCTGTGACCCTGGGCAAGTCACTTAACCCCAATTGCCTCAGCAAATAAATATATGTATATTAGTTGATTTATCAAATTGAATAAAATTAGGATACTGAGATGGGTTTATAATAATGCCTACTATAAAATACCATTACGTGAGTACCTAAAACAGAGAAGGCTTTTTGTTTCTTTAAATAGAAAGGTGTCCACATTAAAAAAAAAAAAGGTCATATAAGCAGGAAAATAAATTGAATAGTGAAGCAATAGATATCGCTTTTCTTGCTTTCTGTTGTTAACCTACTGTCAAGATTGCTTCTGCAGTAAATATTTGTAGATAACGGCACATTCAGAGACAATATAATGTGGTGAATGGACAACCAGCCCCAGAGCCTGGAAGGACTGAGTTTTCAAGCCCCTCCACTGACATTTACTGGTTCTATGACCCTAAGCTATCACTTATTCTCATAGTATTCTAGGAAGCTGTTTAGGGGTAAGTTATAGGAAAGGTACCAATGCATACTAGCAGAGAAAGTTTATTTATTCAGGAATTTCTCATATCAATGAAGCCACAAATCCAGTCCCTATTCCCTAACCCTACATCTACACATTGGACCAAAGAAACCAGAATCTTGCTATTGGTTATTGTTGAGTCATTTCAGTTGTGCCTAACTCTTTGTGACCCCATTTGGGGTTTTTGTGGCAAAGAAATTGGAGTGGGTTGCCATTTCCTTCTCAGGCTCACTTTACAGATGAGGAAACTGAGGAAAATCAGATTAAGTGACTTGCCATGGGTCACACAGCTAATAACTATCTGAGGCTGGATCTTTAGATCTGACACTCTGTGTTCTATACCCAATAGTTTAAATATTTTAATGTTTAAATAGCAGATTCTAAGAGAAACTTGAAGCACTTGAAAAAGGGTGTCCCTTGCATGTCATTCACTTGCATGTCATGGCAGTACCTCCCTGATGTCATGTCATTTTCAAAATGAAAGACAAACAATAATAAAAACTCTTTTTTATATGTAGGATAGAGGAGCTTTCCTTCAGTGGTCACTTGTTCTCTTTAGAGGTTTTTTTGGCAATTACTTTTAGATTCATGGCCAGTCTTATAATTGTAACATGGTTTAATTTCAAGAATGACTCCTATTCTAGTACCATAAGAATACATGATTTTGTGAGTGTGAACACTACCTCCAACAATATGGGTTAATACAGTGGAAAGGAAGCTGAACTTGAGATCATGGGAACTGGATCCAAATCCAAGCTCTACTAATTTCTACCTGTGTGACGTGACCTTGCACAAGTCTTGGGGACCTCTGTGAAATGGAGGAATTAAATTAGATGACCTTTAAAGTCCCTTCCAATAATGGATCTATAATCCTAAGAGTTGCTATTGGTTAAAAAATTGAGGATGCTCAGACATTGAACATACTTTTCCAGCTCTAAAAAGAACCTGCATGATCATGCTCTTGGCATATACCCTTCCAAAACTACAAACCTTCTCCTCCTAAAGAGGTGGTAGATTTGGTCATTTAGTGAAGGGCAAGCATATCTCCTTTTTTCTGAAGGAAAATCTCATTTTCCTTTCAGAGAATCTCATTCTCTGAAATTCTGCTAGAAGTTTTAGTTCTTTGGTATAGATTAATTCCTATTAAAAATGCAAATCCACCTGGGAAAGATCAAGTGTGATTTCTTATAATGGCCCCAAAAGCAGAATTGCATGCGAATCTTAGGAGAGAGAGAAGGGCACCATTCGGGAGACAAAGAACACAGAAAGCTGAAAGCACTAAGCATTAAAGACAGCTTTCTATATTTTTTTCTTGGTATAGTTCTGGCTATCCTAATGGCACTGTGAAAGATGGCCTCTGGGACTCGGTAATAACAATAATTCTGGAACAACCTAAAGTGTCTTCAAAAGCTGTCCCATACATTGTCCCTGCTATCCCAATGACACTGTGAATGATGGCTTCTGGGATTCAGTAATAACAGTAATTCTGGAACAACCTAAAGTGTCTTCAAAACCTCTCCCACATATTAGGGTAATGATCTGAATATATCCTTGTTCCATTGTCATGTGAGGGTAAGTGAGAGTTGTGCTACACCAGTGAGTATATTTTATTGACTTCTGGAGTTGCCTGTCCCTTTTATGATTTGGTGGAGGAAGGAAGAAGAGGAGAAAATTTAAGTTAACAGCCCTTTGGCTGAACATCATGGGAATTTGTGAGTATGTCTGAGAAGGCATACTCACAAAGAACAAGCTTTGTTGTGAGAAGATGAATAGAACCAACAAACAGTTGGAAAATATTGCAGCTTAGTAATGTGAAAATGGCGATTTATTAACTCGACAAACCAGCATAAATTCACCAGATTTTTGTCAGTGATATAAGGTCAAATTTCAGACCTCTCCAGAACAACTTTAGAAAAGAAGTTCTCTCTTCTCATCCATCAACCCCAGAAATTTTTTGAAAGGTCAGAGAGACAAGGAAATCAGTATTACCAAATTCACTGAGTTTCTGGATGTTAGCTATATTGTATCTCTTTAATGTTAAAGACCTCAAAGAAGGAAATTTTTAGAATTTGCTTTTGGTCTATTCTATAACCTTAGGACTTGCCCCATGTAGTTTTCCCTTCTTTAATTTTTTAAAAATTTCTATGATATTTTTAGCTCACCTCCATTTCTGTATTTGTTGTTCCCTTTTCTGCTACCCAAAGTGTCATCTATTATAATAAATGAATGAAGGAAGAAAGGAACCAAAAGGGATTAAGCAGTTTAATAAAACTAACCAAGACATCATCTGAAGCCAATAAAATATGTAATTTTTCAAGTCCACAGTCCCTCCCACCTCTCCTAAGAAAGAAAGATGATTTTTTTCATATTTTTTTTCAGGTTCAAATTTGTTCATTTTAATTATATACCATTTGATTTCTTCTTTTTTGGATTCAATTCTTTCCATTTAGATTGTTATACTTATATGTGTTGTTTTCATAGATTTACTTTTTTCTTCATCGGTTAATATAAGTCTTCTTTATGGTTCTCTAAATTCTTTATATTCCACATTTCCTATGGTACCATAACACTTTATTATAGTCATACACCATAATTTATTTAGTAGTTCCCCAGCTAATGAGTTTCTACTTTATTTCTGTTGTTTGCTACCACAGAAAGTACTGCTATGAATATTTTGGTGTGTGTGGAATATTTCTTTCTGTTTTTGACTTCCTTGGAATATATACTTAGCAATAGGATATGTGGATCAAAAAGTATGGGCATTTTAATGACTTCTTTAACATAATTCCAAGTAGCTTTCCAGAATAGTTGGGTGAATATAGGGCTTTATTATTATTTTTTTAAACTTTAAATTTATATTGGTATGCTTGTCTTTTCATAGCCCCTCCAGCATTGAGTATTTGCCAAATTGCTGAATATGATCTCCCTGCACTTTAAACAACAATAATAAAAGACCACATTTATATAGTATTTTTCTCCTGATTCCTGTAAACTAGAAGTGCCCTTTCCTCTTGTTTTTTTTTTTTTTTAAAGCTTTTTATTTTCAAACATATGCATAGTTTTTTTTAACATTCACCTGTGCAAAACCTTTTGTTCCAATTGTTTTCTCCCTCCTTTCACCCCATCCCCTTTCCTAGATGGCAAGTAATCTTATATATGTTAAACATGTGCAATTCTCCTATACATATTCCCACAATTATGCTGCATGAGAAAAATCAGATCAAAGGGGAAGGGGGGGAAGAAGCTTTCCTCTTCTTGATCTACTCTGAGGAAAAGGTTTGATATCAATTATCTCTTACTGTGATTTTAAATTTCTAAGTTTTCCCTTTCTGAGGAAATTTGCATTTTAAACCTTACCTTTAATTGTAAAATTAAGTCTTTACATCATGCTATCAACTTTTCTAGCACTCATGGGAAGTTTTGAAAAGGAAATCAATATTGATTATTTTTAATTTGATTATGGGATTTAAATTCCCTTCTTTAGAAAAAGTTAGCTCTAACAAACAACTAAGTCAAGCTAACATAGTCTCTTATGTCTAGGTTACCTATAGATTTAGTGAATAGATTGAATTAGACTTTATCATTTAAGAGGAGATAATTTCAATTAAGACATATATCTTGGTAGGAATTGAATAATCAAAAGATTATAAGACTCTTTAAAGGCCAAGTTCCCCTTTCTGGCAACTGGAGAAAGGTCAAGTTTATCTTTCCAGTGTTAGTGGATAAATCTCCCCTTTTTTTTCTTGAACTTGACATTAAGTTGAGCATTGGAATCTTGAAATTGAAAGATGAGGCTGAGAGGCTTAGAGGAAGGGTGACTTCTAACTACAAATCACAAGTACCTTTTTATAGTGAACTTTGTAGTTACAAAAGGCATCATCCATAGGGCAAGGACTCCTGTCTCACTTTGACAATTAGATCTTGCCAACAGTACAAAAAAAGCCTAGGTTAAGTGAATTAATCAGATGGTGTGTCTCGTTCAACTGAATTATGTTTAAAATGAGTTTTTTATTCCTCTCTTCAGTTATAAAAATCAGCTTCTGTAAATCATTCCTTGTCTCCAGCATCTGAGTCAGATGACCTAGTTTGATATGCAAATGCTAGCTTTGAAAATTGTCATAACTGCTCAGTAACTTTATACCTCAGTTTCTTTCTATTTCAAATAATTAATTTTAACACTTGAGTTTTTGTTTCAGAAAATATTTTCCTTAACATAAAACAATTAGCACCCATTTCTTGTACAAGAGTGAAAGATGGAAAATTGCTAGATCTAACTTTGAAAAATCCCTTCTGATGAAATTATTACCAGGATTCTTGTTATTTCCATTTAAGAATAGAATTAATGTAGAATGGGATTAATTTAATGTTGGCTGGTAGTTAGAAATTGGGATAGCTTTGTGGCATAGTAGATAGTGTCCCAGGCTTGGAGTTAGGAAAACTCATCTTCCTAAATTCAAATCTACCTCAGACACTAGCTGTGTGGCCCCAAGTAAGACACTTAATCCTATTTGCCTCAATTTCCTCATCTGTAAAATGAGCTGGAAAAGGAAATGGCAAACCACTATCTTTGCCAAGAAAACAGCAAATGGGGTCACGAATAATTCAACACAATTGAAAATGACTGAACAAAAAGTTAGAAAATAATTCTGACTTTGTAAAGTTAGAATTTTACTCCTCTTTGTGTTGAAAAGATAGCTTGGTTCTAATTGCATTAGTTTGGCAGCCAAACAGCTCGTGATGATAGCCATTTATTTCTTTTTAAAAATAAGTTTTTTTATTCGGAATTATTATTTTAAAGACTATTTAATCATTTATTAATATATTATAAACAAATTATTATTTAAAATCTTTTTATCTTACATTTTTCAATGTATCTATTTACTTCTTTCCCTCCTTCCTTTCCCATAGAGTTATCCTTATATAACAAAGAATAAAAGGAAAATGAAACATTTTAATAAAATTAACACTTCTAAAAACTCCTAGATTGTATGTGTTACACACCCATACTCCCTTTACCTTATCTAAGAAGCTTCTAAAAAGTTTAATATAATAGAATACAACCTACTCATATATAATATACAATCCAACCTTATTAATACCCTATATAAAAATATACATCCTACCCTTATTTTCATTATTGGTTTGCTATGTTAACATTTTATAGTTACTCTGATTTTTGTCAATAAATGTGAAAAGCAGTCTTTGTCAAAACTAACTTTTCTGGGTTATGGTTTTCATATTTCCTTCTTTTTTCCCCTCTTCCATTTTTTCCAACAGGAGTTGAAAGATCTCCGAAAACAAGGTGAAATCATACCTCAACTCATGTCGGAATGTGATTTTGTCACAGAGAAATTAGAGGTACTGGTCAAAAACACATCTAACAGAGGATTTTGGGGAAGGCACTTGTTTTATTAGTATCTTCTAGCTTCACTTCATTTAGCTTCCTAGATGCTGAAGGTTAGAATTTTTTGATTCAGAAGAAGTGAAAAGTGATTGCATACCTGGTGCTTTGTCCCCAGAATTTAAATGCAATGGGATTTGTCTTTCCATTGTTCTTCTTGTTGTTGTAATCCTGTTTTAAGAAGGCTTCTCTTTAATTTGAGGGCAGAGTCCAAGACCCATTCCATCAGCTTTGTACAGGTCTAATGTAAATATCAGCAGAGACATTGAAGGTGACTGTTGCAGATAAAGCAGTTTCAATTCAGGTTACATTGGGAACCTCTCTGAGCAACAAACTTCCCTTTTGAATTAAATGCCTCTGCTGCTGGTTAATGGTTTCTGGGCATATTCCCCAAATAGCTACAATTTGTAAATCCACAGGAAAAAAATATTACAAAATTTCTAATTTGATATTGAGAGGGCACAGTTTAAACCCAAGTAAGAAAAATCCCCGAAATATAATCAGTGTGACCAAGCAATCCTTACAGATGACAGAGAATTTTCCCAATACCATATATTGACCAAATTTACTTCCAGGGGTGAGATAAAATCATTTAGTCAACCTACAAGCATTTAGTAAGCAATTACTATGTATTGGGAATTAGAGTAATCACTATGGATTTAAAGACAAAAGCAAAGCAGTTCTGGCCCTTAAGAAACTCCATTCCAGTGGAAGACACAAGGTATGTATATATATTCATATACAAAGCAATTATAAAGCAAATGAAGGTAACTTTGAAGAGGAAGGGTTATTAGCAGTGGTGGTAGAAGGGAAGGGAAGGTCCTTGAACTGAGCATTGAAGGAAAATAGTGATTCCAAGAAGCAAAGGTAGAGGGGGAATGCAATCCAAGTATGGAGGACAGCCAGGGTTAAGACTTGGCAGGCACTGAGTATCCTGTTTTAAGAACCACAAAAAAAAAAAATTTTGGTTAGACCAGAGAGTGTATGAATGTAATATAGTTGGAAAGGTAGAATGCCACCCTATTGTACAAACCTTTTCATATCAATCAGAGTTATTTACATTTCACCTTGGATGTACTAATGGGGTCACTAGTTTATTCAGCTCCAGGGTGGGTATGGGGGAAGATGTGACTTGGTCAAAATTGGATTTAAGAAAAATCAGTTTGGCAACTTTGTGAAGGATGGATTTAACGGGGGAAAGACTCAAAGCCAGGAGACAAATTAGGAAGCCATTATAGTAGTCCAAGTGAGAGGTGATAAACATCTGAAGTAGGATGGGTGGTTAAGGGAATGGTTACATTCATCCATGCTTTCTTTCCCCAATTTCCACAGCTACAAATAATTAAAATTGGAATGTTGTTGGATGACTTTGTCATTGATGGTGCCAGTGATTACTAATCTTCCTGACTTCTTTTTTCCTTTCATTCCAGGCTTCTGAGAGAGAAAATCAAAATCTCGAAGATAAAGTGAGATCTTTAAGGACAGACATCGAGGAGAGTAAACACAGACAGCGCCAGCTAAAAATGGAACTCAAGAACTTTTTGGAAGTCCTTGATGGGAAGATTGATGACTTGCATGACTTTCGGCGAGGGCTTTCCAAACTGGGAACGGAAAATTAGGGTGCAAATTGTGATGTAGGCTCCAGAAGTTTGATGTTTGTTAACCCCTAAATGTGTGTATTACAAAATAGGAACAGGAAATATCTTGTCTGCGTTTTTTTGTAAATAGAGGCTCAAAGTTTGTTGTGTTCCCAACCAATTGTGCTGCTCACCAACTTCTGTCCAGAATAGAAATTTCACTTGTTTCTCTGGATTTCTGGACAGGTGGAAGATCTTGCCTCAGGAATCAAGAACTAGGTTTATATTGGTACAGGGAAATCTATATTTCTTAAGGCTGTTTGCAATCATAAAAACACAAAAGTATTTTCTAATCCAGCTAGCAATAGTCTACGCAACCTGCAATTTCATTCTTTTTTGGTAAATGAGATTGGAGTTAGTTGGATTTCCTAATCTCACTTATCAGAAATGTAATAGGTGATTTCTGCTCTGACACATTTGGGATGTTTGACTCTGAGGTCCTTTCCACCTCTATGATTCCTGACAGATTATACATTTGCTTTGGGATAAGCCATCTAAAACTCATTGTGTATGAATGTAGTGAATCCTTCATAGTACACATTGTGATGCTTTTAAAAATGAATTAATAGAGACTTCATGAGAAGAAAGGGAATCAGATTTTTAAGAAATATAGATATCTCCTCTAAATCAAAGCACCATTTGCACATGTCATCATGTGGTCTGCAGGACTACAAAACAATTTTCCTTTTAATTATTTTTAACTTATAAGTGGACAGCCATGACATATAAGCAATAGATCATGAAGGCTCGGCCTACATTAAGAGTGGTATTGTAATCAAATAAAACTTACAACAAATTTCATCTGGCACATATTTAATTTATATGTACATTATATAATATATATGATTGCTTACCATTCAGTTGGATGGAATGTGTAATATACACGGTTATATCTAATAATTTAATTATCATTCAGCCGTATGGCATCTCTCATACACACATGCACATACCCTCCAGTCTGCAATCCATTTATTAATATTACGCCAATATTAAGCCAATAAATGGAAAATGAGAGGGAAGTAACTAGATTAGGATTTCTGTGGGTCCTAGGCTTTCCAGATGACTACATACACCTTCCTTCTTCTCCAGTGAAGGACACCTACAGCACAGATATTCTGGGAGACACAGGATGCCAGGTGCCCCTAGATATAAGCGTGGGAGCCAGGAGTCCTTGGGTGTCTTGACTGAAATCAGGGTAGTAAACAGTACCTAATGTGAGAATTTTTGCCTTTTTATTTAGGGTCAAGGTTCACACCAGAGTGACCTCCTGTTTCAGACTAGAAGCAATTGGAGAGGGGGAAAAGGGAGAAATATGGCAGGAGTTTCTTCTAGCCCATTAGGGCTGCCTCTCAGATCTTTGGGTTACAAATGGAAGTCACTCAGAATTCTTTTTTCCCTTTTATTCTACCCTTGACTGAGTGACCAAATACTACGTCCCCTACAACATATACATTCTTACCATCCTTCCCCCAGATGGCTTTAGGTTCTTTCATTAGAGAAAATTTACTTGTCTCCAAAATACCTCTCACATAGCCTGAAATTCTACCTACTAAACATTTATTTGAATTAGCCTGCATATATGGAATGGGGGTGGGAATTAAAAAATAGTTATCCCATAACCCCTCTATTTTACTTTATGTGGAGATTCAATACCCTCCAGCTTAGATGGGAGAGAAAGGTAGCCATAATAAGGTCTTGGAGCAAACATTCAAAAAACTTGGAGTTTTCTCAGGTTGTCCAAAGCTCACGGTATGTTTTAGAAGAGTGGGGGCTATAAGCTGCCTTTGCCTCTGGACCATAAATAAATATTTCCATTGCCCAGGATTCACCATGCCTTGTTTTGATTAGAGCCCTACTTAAAAGGATATCAAAGATTTTTATACCCAAATAGCAATCGTCCTTAAAGAAGACTTGGTGCCTCTTCTTGAAGACCAAAGGGAGAGAATTGTGCACTTAGAATCTAGGATGGAGGCCAATAGAAGAATCTGTCACCAGTCACTGTCAGTGAAGCCCTTCCTAGAGAATACCATTAAAGTTGTTCATATCTCAGAGCCAATAAATAGAGTGGTTGGTTCAGATTTCCAGGAAATTATAAATTACTTTGAAATATGCTTTCTGCCCCAACTCAGACACCCTTAAAGGGTACAACGAAGGCAATAAATAACCAATGTGGAACAAAACAAAGGAAGATCTTAGATGGAACATATTGTGGTCCTACCCTAAAGCCATTTAAGGAACATTGATTAAGAATGAGGTGTTATGGGAATGAGGCATGAGAATATCTTTTGTAGTAAAAAGCTAGCTTAGTGAAATCTGCGGGAGGACAAAGGCTTCATAAGAGTACTTATTGATCAACCAATTATTTTTCTTTGAGAAATGCCTCAATTTTTTTTTTTTTTTTTTTGCTTTAAGAAAAAAAAATCTCAAAAAAAAAAGGAAAAAAAAATAGATGAAATTGAATTGTATTGAATGAGTAATTGCTAGTGTCTGATAGATACTAAGTGTGGGAGCCCAGTCCTTGAGTATATTGAGGTGAGTATGATAGGGTAAAGATTATAAAAATAACCTTCTTAGTTTATTCTGATATTGCCTCATGAAATAGTGAAGTAACATGCATTGGTTTGATGATGTCCTTTTTCTTAGAGTAGGCTTATGGCTCTTATTTCTCATAAGTGTGATTTGAATCAAAACTTACATTTTTTGGAATAAAAAAAAGCTTTGCCTTAGATTTCATTTTAAGTGAAGTGTAGTAAGGACATAATTCTCCTAGACATATTGGGATCCAAACAATATTAGACTGCCTGCAAGGCTTAGAAATAAGATTTTTTTTAAAAAATTCAACATGGAAACAATGTTGTCAGTCATGGCTTATAATCTCTTCTTTATCTGTAAAACATGGTGCCATTCCTAAAAAGAATAAAATGATGTGGAATCATGAGCCTCCTCAGAATTAAAGAAAAGTTACCTTTCAGTAGTCAAGTGCACACAAATAAAGCAGATAAACATGAGATAGTGTGATCTGGCTTCTAAAGGTATGAGGAAACAAATTTGACAATAGAACTTTATGCTTGTGTGGTATTTTAAATCTACAAAGTACTTTCACATCTTCAATCTCATTTGATCCTTGCAATAATTCTTTTGTGAGGCAGAAAGAGCATGAATCTTTATTCCCATTTAACAGAGAAGGAAATTGATGTTCAAAAATATGTGACCTCCCTTAGTGGCAAAGCCAGGCCAGAAGAGTAGTCTTCTTTAAATAATCAGTTCGATTTTCTATGGCAAAGTCTTGCCTTTCTGGAAAAAATCTATCAGGCTCAAAGGTGACTTTTTTTTTTTCTATAACTTGATTTGGTCTATCAAAACAATATTGTTTTGAGCACATAACTATTGCTCTGACTGCTGTCCACAGAAAGGAAGAACAGGTAGCCCTCTCATTCTATTTATACTAATGACAATATATTTGATTTTTTAAACAACTGCATTTGATCATAGGATTACCACAGGAAAGCACCGGCTAAGCCCATACCATGAAATACATAGAGTTTATATTTATGTATAGCATCCCTTTGGATGCCTTTGCCTCCTCTCTTCAGCCTGGGCAAAATCTGAAAGGAGAGTTGACCCCTTAAACAGTTATCATCAAATCAGTTTATTTCGAATAAAATTTAGTTTTAACCTTAGAAATATGAATAGGATTCTTTCTCAAAAATTTCCTAATTCTTCCTTTGTGTGGATTTCAGTCAGTGTCTTATAATTTTTCAAGCCATTCTGGTATTACCTTAAAATGAATTATCAATTCTTAAAGTAAATGTAATGGTTACGTCATAGCACATCAGTAAATCCTAATGAAAAGCAATTGAGCTCTCCTCTCATATCAAAGGTGGGCCTTTGGGGAACAATAACCAGGGACCTGCGGAGAAAGACACAGCAACTGTGCTTCCCCAAACCATGCTGAGCCATCCAGTTTCAGAGGCCTCCTTTTATGCTGCAGCATCTTTGGCTACTAGTCCATAAGTGCATACAGCTGGACCCAGAAGTGACAGGTTTGAACCATTTGACAGGCAGACTCCTCCAATAGGAGATTAAGGATTTAGCTCATGATTTTTTATTTCTCTTTTGCTAAGGGAGCAACATGGATGCTGTTAGCTTTCAAGTACTTTCCTCTACAACTAGATGTTGCTGATTGTTTATTTTTAGTTATCGAACTCTTGGCTGAATTTGTTTTTGAAAGTACAGATGGCTTAAATGGAGAATACTCATCAAGGTGCCTGTGTGTTTTTGAGTTACACACGTGATTTCAGAGCCCTTTTTCTTGTGGTTACCAAAAGAAAATTTATTTATACTGTTTGTCTGCCTGTGTGTATGTGTATTGTACATATGTCCTTTAAATACCTCTCATGGTGGCATCTGTAACATGAGCATCTCAGAAGATGTTTTTGATTTTTCAGTTTAACGACTGGTCAGCAATAATTTTTAGCCATAGGCCAGCTATGAGAATGGCTATTTGAAAAAAATTTTGAGCTAACATTCTGGGGATGAGAGTATTGAATAACTTATGGGAAAGGCAGGGTGGGGGAGGGTTGTTAAGGTGGGACAAGTTATTCTGTATTTATAATAAAGAAGTTTTCATTTCTCCCTCTATTCCTTCCCTCTCCTCTCCTAAAGGGACAGTTGACAGAAAACAGAGTTTAGGTCTTGCCAAGGCAATCCTCTAAGACTATATAAGTTGCCAAGAAGGTAATAGTCTGCATTGGTAGAGAAAATTTCCTAAACCTGTACCAATGAAATTAAAAGTCCTGTCCCTAATAGGGAAATACTGCATAATATACTGTACAAGATATTAATGGGAGGAAGAGTTTTATCAGTTGTGCTGTGGGCTTCTCCCCTTCTGTTTAGATGCAATTCTACAAAATTTAACTTTTTAAATATTCATCAAGAATAATTGACTCCTTGTGACCAACAACAGGGTTTTTAGATCTGTCAGAAGATTTTGCTAATAAAAAAGGTTTTCAAACCTGCTTTTTTGCTATTATAAGTAAAAATTTGTCAAATAATTGAAATGTTGATATGTAATAATGGGGAAACATGGCCACACCTCAATTATCATTTTGTCCTCTTTTGGTATATTTAATATATGAAGAAACATGCCGAAGTATTTGGTTGGATTATTGTTAAGAAGTCTTTTATGTTGTCACTGTGTGCCATTAACCAATAGGCATTTCTCACATCAAACGCAAGCATTTAACAGTAAATGCAGATGGGGTCAATTGGTTTACTGGTAGCAGTAAAGGCTGTTTTTTATATACATGAGTGTAATTTAAAAACAAAAATGAACACATTTCCTTTAAGAACTTATATATCTTTGTGGTTTTTATCTGATTTTCTTGTATCATATAGAGTTGTTTTATGTAAAAATATATAGTTTAAGTAAAATGCCTGTGTCTGATTTTTTTTTTTCATAAGTAAGGCATAACTCACATCTGCATGGATTTTGGATCTTATCTTGGGTCACCTATCCAAGGTCATCCCCAAGGATGAAAGATGCTTTCCTTGAGTTTTTCTATCATAGTTCAGGGAGGACTACTTTAACTTTAAAAGCATTGGATCATAAAACATTAGATGAAGCTTTATCAGACCAGCATATTTTCTCAACCATCAGTTTTTCCAAAGCATAAGGTAAGTCACTTTGGGGGCTGCAGTTTCCCATGTCACCTTAAACCTTCTGGCACACTTCCTCAGAGGCTGCCCTTGTCACTCCGTAACACAGAGTGTTGTCTTAAAACTTAAGGACTTTGATGATCCTGCACATCCTTCAGAGACTTGGGAGATAAGGTTCAACTGCCTTCTCTTTAGCTAGGTCACACAGTGAATAGGGATGTGGTCTTGAAATCAGGAAGATTTCAGCCTCAGACACTAGCTGTATGACCCTGGGAAAGTCACTTAATACTATTGACCTTTGTTCCTCATCTGTAAAATGAGCTGGGGAAGGAAATGGTAAAACTACTCCAGGATTTTTGAAAAGAAAAAAAAAATCCCAAAGTAGGAATAACAACAAAGCTCTCTCTTCAAAGAATGATTCAAGGGAATATATGAATAGAGTCTCCTGGCCCTCTTTCCCACAATCCAATCAATCAAATTTTTCTCAAATTCCAGATATGATTAAATTTTATGTGAATATGTTTAACCTATATCAGATTACTTGCTGTCTTGGGGAGAGGGGAGGGAAAAAAAGAGGAAGAAATATTTGGAACACAAGGTTTTACAAAGGTTAACGTTGAAAACTATCTTTGCATGTATTTGGAAAAATAAAATACTATTTTTAAAAAAGAACTATTGTTTGCAGGGGAGGGAGAATCTAACTTGTCTGTCTCCAAAGTACTTTGATTCTAGAAATTCAGGTATTCAGAATACTAATTCAGTAGTCTGCCTATTAAAAAGTTGTACTTACAAAAATAAATGAATAAAGCTATAGCAAACTTTTTTTAAAAAAAAGTGAATATACTTAGATTATAGTCAGATTTGGAATGGGGTTTGTGGCTTTCTTAAAAAAGTTTAAGGAAGGATTGATTAAAGGAAACAAGCATTTACTAAATGCTTCCTATGTGCCTAAGCATTGTCCCTAAATGGTGGGGAAATAAAAGCAAAAGACAAGACATCTCAAGTCCTTCAGGAGCTTATATTCTAATGAGAAAAACACTACACAAAAAGGAATGTAAATTAGCAGTGAGAAGAAGAAAAGTATCTGATTGGGAGAAGGGATAGTTTTGAAGTCTAGAAGCTGGGAATAAGACCCCAATGAACATTGACCTGGGCTCCTCCCAAAATAGAGCCTTCTTGAATGGCTTTCTAAAACGACCTGGTTTTCACCAATCTAATTGGTCCTCCCTATTTTCTGTTACTGATTGGAAGTTATTCTTACCTGTCTCTATTCAGGCTATTTGAATAACAAAGTATCATCCTTGGACCTGTGAGATACATATATGTCCACCCCCTTATGGTGTATAAATGTAGTTGCCCATTTCCGAAAAGGACCAAAATGACATCACTATGTTAGAATCGAGTTACAGTGTGTCCAACTGTGGCTGATCAGACTAATACGAGCTCGGAGTGCTCTGCCCCAGGTTGTGCACAAATAAACCAGATGAACATTTGGGATGACTTCTCTAATTTTGTGTTTCCTTTGGGCTAATTCCACTCTGCTTTGCTCATAGAGACAGTGACTTTCTGATGAGGGCACGCCACACCAGGCAGTCCTGTGCCAGTGTCTCATGTCATGCAATCAATTCTAAAGTTCTTGAGAGATGCCTTGAGGTGATCTTGTATCGCTTTTTCTGACACCTTGTGAGCACTTGCACTGTGTGAGTTCTCCATAACATAATCTTTTTGGCAAGTGAACATTTGATTTTTGTACAGTGTAGCCAGCTCAATGGGAGTTGCGCTCTCTGCAGTAGAGTTGGAATGCTTGTCAGTTTAGTTCAAAAAAGGACCTCAGTGTCTGGTGTCTTTTCCTGCCAGGTGATCTTCAGAATTTTCCCAAGACAATTCAAACGGAAGTGATTCAGCTTGCTGGCATGGTACTTGTGTACTGCCCAGGTTTCACAGGCATACAGCAATGAGCTCAGCAAAACAGCTCTGTAGACCTTTCGTCTCATAGTTTAATACCTCTCCTCTCCCATACTTTTTTTCGGAGACTCCCCAAAACAGAGCTAGCTCTGGCAATACGTGTGTCAGTCTCATCAATGTGGATGTCCCAGGAAAGTACACAGCCAAGTATATCCACAACATTCAAAACATCACCATTCACTGTAACTGATGGTTCTACATATGGATGGTATGGTGCTGGCTGATGGAGCACTGTATTTTCCTGATGTGCTAGGATAGCAGAATGGGGTTGAAATCCTACTTCTGACACATAAAATTTTTATAAATAAACTACAGCTTGACCATAAACTGCTGGCTTATTCTTTCAGTAGCTAGCAAACACTTTGAAAATATTTGCAGTGTGAGGATAAGCATAAATTCATAATATTTTAAGTGTTTTTCAAATTGTAAAGCACTTTTTGTAAGTTATTATAAATTTTCCATCATGCGCAGGGTCTTGAGATGAAGAGTCTCAAGGGAATGAGCTAATAGCATAATGGAAGAAGTTTTTGGTTTCAGAACTGGTTTCAAAAGAACTGAATTCTAAATCTACTCTGGTCTAATCTTAGACCTGTGTGACCTCAGGCAAGTCACTGATCAAATCACTTCCACTTTCTAGGAGGGGATTGAGCTAGATGACCTCTAAAATCCTTTTCAGCTTTAAATCTATAATTCTATTTTGAGGGGAAAGTTGTCTACTCTTTTTTTACATGGGCCTATTGAACTGAGAAAACTCACAGGATTCTTTTTTTTTTTTTTTTAACTTAATTCAGTTTATTTTTTAAAAAATATTTCATTTTTCCAAATATATGCAAAGACAATTTTCAACATTTACCTTTGCAAAACCTTGTGCTTCAAATTTTTCTCCCTCCTTCCCTACGACTCCTATGCCCCAAAGAGCAAACAATTCAGTATAGGTTAAATATGGGCAATTCTTCTAAACATTTCCATATTCATATGTTACGCAAGAAAAATCAGATCAAACGGGGAAAAAACACAAGAAAGAAAAAAAACAACAAAAGTAGGTGAAAATACTGTGCTTTTATCTACATTCAGTTTCCATAGTTCTTTCTCTGGATGCAGATGACACTTTCCATCACAATCTAATGGAATGGCCTTGAGATAGCACATTGTTGAAAAGAACCAAATCCATTATAGATGATCATCATATAATCTTGTTAACTGTGTACAATATTCTGATTTTGCTCATTTCACTCAACATCAGTTCATGTAAGTTTTTCCAGGCTTTTTTGGAAATCAGCCTGCTTATCATTTCTTATAAAACAATAATATTCCATTAAATTCATGTATCAAATTATTTAGCCATTCTCCAACTAATGGGGGGGGAGGGTTCAATTTCCAATTCCTTGTCACAACAAAAAGGGTTTTTGCAAACATTTTTGCACATTTAGGTTCTTTTCCCTCTTTTATGATCTCTTTGGGATATAGACCCAGTAGAGACACTACTGGATTAAAGGGCATGCAGTTTTATAGCCCTTTGGCATAGTTCCAAACTGATTTCCAGCTTCACATATAATTCTTTAAAAATCATTCTATCTTTAAATAGTATTTATTTGAAACCTTCAACAAGCATTACCTGTAATGGCAATAAACTAGAAAGCTTCCCAATACAATTGGAGTGAAAGAAGAATGCCCACTATCATCTTTGTTATTCAGTACTGCACTAGAAATATTAGATATAGTAATAAGAGAAGAAAAAGAAATGTAAGAGAATTTGAATAGCTATTAAAGAAACAAAACTGTATCTTTGCAGATGATATGGCGTTTTACTTAGAAAATCCTAGAGAATCAACTAAAAAACTACTTGAAATTATGCACAACTTTAGCAGAGTTGCAGGATACAAAATAAACCCAACATAAATGATCAGCATTTTTATATATTACAAAGTCTAGCAACATGAGTTAGAAAGAAAAATTTCATTTAAAATGACTGTAGACTTTATAAAATACTTGGGAGGCCAGTTTCCAAGAACTATAGGAATATAACTACATTAACATACTTTTCACACAAATAAAGTCAAAGCTAAACAATTGGAAAAATACTAATTGCTCATGAACAAACCAAGTCAATATAATAAAAATGATAATTCTACCTAAATTAATCTATTCAGTGATAACCAAAAATTATTTTATAGAGCTAGGGAAAAAATAACAATTCATCTGGAAGAGCAAAAAGTCAAGAATATCAAGAGAATCACTAAAAAAAATATGAAAGAAAGCAGTTATAAAGTAGTAATCATAAAACAATCTGGTACTGGTTGAAAAATGGAGTGATGGACCAGTGGAATATATTAGATACAAATTACATTATAGTAAATAACCACAGTTAATCTGGTAAATAATAAACCCAAAATCCAAACTTTTGGAACAAAAACTCTTATTTGACAAAAACTGATAGGAAAACTGGAAAATGATATGGCAAAAACTAGGCATAGATCAACATTTCCTACCACATACCAAGATAAGGTCAAAATAGGTACATGATTTACATGTAAAGGGTGATACCATAAGTAAATTAAGAGAGCATGGAATAATTTATCTGTCAGATATATGAATGAGAAGAATTTAGAATCAAAGAAGATATAGAGAGCATTACAAAACGTAAAACAGATCATTTTGTATCTCTGACAAAGGCCTCATTTCACAAATAGAGAAATGAATCAAATTTATAAAAATACAAGTCATTCCCCAATTGATAAATGGTCAAAGAATATGAATATGCAGTTTTTGGAGAAAGAAATTAAAGCTATCTATAGTCATATGAAAAAATGCTCTACTTCCTAATTGTGTGACTCCTAGGCAAGTCACTTAATCCCAATTGCCTCAGCCCCCCACCCCCCAAAAAAGCTCTAAATCATTATTGATTAGAGAAATGCAAATTAAAACATCTCTGAAATACCACCTCATACCCATCAAATTGACTAATATGACCAAAAAAGGAAAATGTTGAATGATAGAGGTGGGGGGAACTATGCCCAAAGAGCTATAAAACTGTGCATATCCTTTGATTCAGCAATACCACTTCTAAGTCTATATCCTAAAGACTAGGTATAATCTTTAGGGGAATAGATATTTATAGCAGCTTTTTTTTTATGGTGGCTAAGAATCTGAAATCAAAACAATGCCCATCAATTGGGGAATGATTACTATGGTATATGACTGTAATGGAATATTATGCTATAATATATATTATATATACATATATATAATATATAATAGCATACTATATATTATATATATATATAAATTATTATTCTATAAGAAATCACAAGCAGGATGGTTTCAGAAAGATTTACATGAACTGATACATAGTGAATGAAGCTAACAGAACCAGAAGAATATTGTACAACAATAGTACAATATTTGCTGTAGTAACAGCAACATTGATGAAGAATTGTGAATGGCTTAGCTCTTCTCAGAAGTACAATGATCCAAAACAATCCCAAAGGATTAATGATGAAGAATATTATTTGCCTGCAAAGTCAGAACTGATATGCTTTGAATACAGATTGAAGCATGAAAATTTTTACTTTCTTTCACTCTTTAAAATTTTAATCAAGTCATCTTGCATAAAATGACAAATATGGAAATATTTTACAAAATTTCACATTTAACATATCTTATTTCTTATCATGTCAGGGAAGAAGGAGTGAGGAAAGGATAGAATTTAGAACTCAAAATATTAAATAAAAATGTTAATACAAAAAAGTATCATTCTATCTCTTCAAGCACTTTCAGAGAAAAAAGAAAGTTTGGTCCTTTCAAGAAGTCCTATGGAAGCTCTTAACTTTGCTACAATCCTCTAGAGAACATGCTTTGTTTTCCAGGTATGTGATGACTTAAAAAAAATAAGCTTTCCTGTGTTCAATGCTGTGTAGCAAAACTGTTTCTTGATGTTTCTTCTCCATGTTGATACTGTGCCTAAGTATCCCCTAGAGAAGTCTGAAATCCATGAAAGTAGCCTCTGGAGAGAAAGGGCTATTGTCTATATTGCATTCTACAGAAACCAAACCAGCTTTTTTTCCAAGATTATGAGGAATCCTTATGAAAGTGTCCCTTTCCTCAGGGGGAAAAATAACATTTGAAAATGGCAGTATTGTTTAACATAGTTCATTAACTATTAATAGTAGAAATGCATCCAATGAACACTTGAATGAAATATTTATTGGTTTCCTAATTTATGTAAATATATATCTATTTTTCATTTAAAAAAAAAAACTTCTCCAATTGAATCTTCTAACTAAATTAAACAAACTTATAATAAAACCCTGTTAGAAGATCTATTTATTTTAAACTGGTCTTATACTCTTGAGCCATGGAGGCAGGAACATCACTCATAAAAATATGGATTTTTAGAAACAGTGCCCCCCATCTCTGAAACTCTAGCCAATTAGCTCTTATTCTCCAGAAGTTTCCTAGGTAACTGGAATAGAACCTTCAAGTAAACTACATAAAGTGCAAAGAGAAGTGACAGACAAATCCTCCCTTCTCCCAGGTTGCCAAATGGAGTAAGATGAATAGATTAGCTGCATACTTTTGAAACCTAGCTGTTCAGGGTCTCCTAGCCTTGCTAGGGCCACCAGAGACTTTGGACTTAGATTCTTAGCCTAATAAGTATAGGAACTCAATGGTTTAGGGAATTCCCAAATTCACAAGAATAGTTTATATTAAAGAGCCAATGCATTCTTTTTAAAGTGAGAAACAGATCTCAGTCAATGGAGATGAAATGCTATGTGTAAGTCATTGTTTTAGGGTATAACTTTGAAACTAGGATTTTTAAACAAAAGGAATGGATCAAGAATAATCAGAATAAAAGCATCAAAAATAATAACTCGGTTCAAGTAGTTCTTTACAGTTTATGAAGCCTTACATAAATTATCTGATTTGGTTCTCATATCCAATGAAGTATGAAATAACAATAATATCATGGTTTTAGATAGAGATGGGGCTTTTATTAAGCACCTACTAGCTTCCAGGCTTTAGAATGTGATTGGAATGCAAATATAAACAAACACTTCAAAGAAGTTATTTTCTAATGGAAAAGAACAGCCCAGAGAGACAAACTTAAAGAGAAAGGGCAGGCAGAGAGAGAGAGAGAGAGATGTGGTAGGTTTCTGACTACATTGTGAGAACTACTTAAGAAGTTGTCCTGAAAACCTGGGCAAGATGTGATTAAAGGTCACCTATTACAGGTAGGGAACCTAGAAATAGTTTTAAGGTGGGAAGAAGGAAATATGAAAATAACAGATAGTCTATAGGCAGGAGATGATAAGATGATCACTAGAAAGTGAACCCTGGAATTCTATTAGACGATGAAGCTACTCTGAGGGTTCCCCCTCATTAAATACCTGTAAGTAAATGAATGTTAAAAATTGTCTTTTCATGTAATTGTAGGGAAATAAAATATTATTTAAAATTTTTTTAAAAATCTGTAAGTCACCTTCTATTTATTTTAAAATAGAAAAGATGCGTGAGGATAATTGGGAAAGAGCTTGAATGTCTCCAGGGAACACATCTTAGTCGCTGGAGACATTGCTATTGTTATAAATTCTTGGGGTCTGTTTGCTGTGTTGAGGGGATGATTCGTGCCCAATGTCTCATGCTTTAATTGACAAGCCTTTGTGGTGATGCCTGCTTCAAGAATCCTCTGGAGGCCATGAAGACCAGGAAAAGAATGGTACAGTAGTTGTGTATGTATGTGGGGAAAGGGGAGTAGTTTAGAATTTGGAATAAGAGTAAGATAACTATACCACCTAGGAAACAATCACATAGGGTGATATGCACATGGTAGCCAGACAACATAGTACCTTCTAAAAAGCTTCAGTATTCACAAGATTGTATTACTTATAACTGAAAGAAGGCTTGAGAGTGCCCTTACTATTGGCATTGCATCCTATGGAAATTCAGATATCTGATTCCTGTAAACAGATTTGATTCTTGGGTTCATAGGACACTACCATCCTCCCAGGTACCCAAATGTACAACCTTTGTGCCATCTTCAATCTCTTCTTTGCATTTGCCTTATTCAATTCATAGGGAATCTTGGCATTTCTACCTTACATTTTTCTTTTTTTGTTACTTTTTAAAAATTATTATTATGATAGCTTTTTATTTATAAGATATCCATAAAGTTATTTTGTTGCACAAAAAATTGGATTTAGAAATAAGGTTAAAATTAACCTGAAAAGGAAATCAAAAATGCAAGCGGACAAAAACAGAGATTGGAAATGCTATGTTGTGGTTCACACTCATTTCCCAGAGTTCTTTCACTGGGTGTGGTTGATTCTCTTCATTATTGAACAAATAGTCTACCTTACATTTTTCAAAAGCTTTTTCTCCACCAATCCTGATTTGGACCCTCATCACTTTTCCTAGATGATTGTAATATCTCTCTAACTGTTCTCGCTGTTTCAGGTTTTTCTCCTAAACTAATCCATCTTCCATCAACCAAAGTGATTTTTTTCTAAAGTTCTGTTCTGACCATGTTACTTCTCCTTTCCTTTCTGTTCTCTTACTCTCCCATCCCCCATTTTATTCCAGGGGCTTACCTCCAGGACTAAATATTAAGCATTATGGTCTTTAAAGCTTTAATAACCTAGCTTCTTCCTATCTTTCCATTCTTCTCCCCCTATCCTTTCCTCTGTTTCAACTTTTGTGATCCAGCAACAGTGGCCTCCTTATGGTTCCTCTTAGAGCATTGTTCTTTGTCACTTTTGTGTCTTAATTTCCTTGACTTCCTTTAAGATTCAGTTCAAATTCCAACTTCTACCAGTCCTTGATTAGTACTTTCCCCTTTTGAAATTTCTTCCCTCCTACTCTGTTTATATCTTGCATATTGTTGTTTGTTCTTTATTTTTGAAGAGTATCAATGACATCATGGAGTAATATTTTGACTTGTTCATAAATTGGATTTAAGTGAAATAGAGTCGCTCTCTCCTTCAGGGTTGTTGAAGTGCAATGGCAAGACAAAAATCCAGACGACTGGCAATGGCCTGGGATGCAGAGGATGACCTTGTTGTCTTTGATATCTGATCAAGCTCTATTCACTCCACAGAAGTTGCTTAAACTTGCCTTTGTGGCTGTTAGAACAAATTGTTCTCAACTCCCATTCTATAGGGGGAAGTCTTCATATGCGTGGGGTAGACACCCCCCTAACTTACTGATGAATTTGTGGCCTATTGGTAACCCTGGATTCGTTTATGAGGGTGTAGCCACTGCCCATGCTACAACTTCTTGGAGCCACGTGTTTAAGAGTTGAGTGAATCAGACAGACACCAAAGATACCATGTGCTTGCATGCACTTATTATTTGCAGGTCTCCCCTTTTAGAATGTGAACTTGAGAGTTGTTGTTCAGTCATATCTGACTCCTCATGATTCATTTGGGGATTTTCTTGGCAAAAATAATAGAGTAGTTTGTTATTTCCTTCTTCAGATCAGTTTACAAATGAGGAAACTGAGACAAACAGAGTGAAGTGATTTGCCCAGGGACATATACCTAATAAATCTCTGAGGCTGAATTTAAAGTCAGAGCTTCTTGACTCCACGTATGATACTCTATTTCATTACCTAGCTGCTACACTTCTTAAGGATAGGGACTGGTTTTGCCTTTATTCATTTCTTTGGCTCTTAGCATGGTTACTGGAACATCATCATCATAGCAACAACAATAATAGTTAATATTTATGTAGTACCTACTATGTGCCAGACATTTTGGTAAACACCTTACAAATATTGTTTCATTTAATCCTCACAACAACCTGCATAGTAGGTGCTATTATATCCCCATTTTAGGGGATAGGAAACTCAGGCAAATAGGAGTTAAGTGACTTCCCAAGTCACACATGTCCGAAGCTGGATTTGAACTCAGTTCTTTCTGACTCCAAGCCCAGCTTTCAATTTGTGTCCCCCAGCTGCCTCCTAGTAAGAAGTTTGATACATGCTTTTTAACTGACTGATGGGATACCCATGTTACCCTTCTCTTTGAGATATATAAGCTTCCTTTTGTCTGATCCCTATTATACCTATGGTGATTAAGTTATTCAGTCAAATCACCCTACCCCCCTTAAGTGTCAAAATGCTTGATCTCAATCAATAAGTGTGAAAAGTCTTTGAAAAACATTGGATGAAGTGAAGCAGTGCCAGGAAATCTGTTCTAATTGGCTGAGATGTCATCACATCTTTGGTCTTGTGTAAAAGTACAAAATTTGCTGTGATCAGGAAATTTCAGTGAGTGGAAAGCCAGGAGTGAGTGAGTTCCAGAGGGAAGAAGTGTTTCAGCTTTTACTTTGGCTCTGGCCTCCTGCTCTCTCCAACCCCTTATATTTTGAGAACTTCTAAGTGTTTGGAGGGTATTGGACTTTCTATCTTCTCACCGATGTCTTAGTGTTTTTTCCAAATCAGTTAATGATTATATCTGGATCAAAAGCCAAGACCAAACTGGAAATGTAATTACAGCTTTATAATTAGTATATCAAAGAAACTACACCACACCAAAAGGGAACTTCTCCAGAGTCCCATGAAGAGGAGAAAGGAACTTCAAGGAATCAGCAGCTATGAGTGACTTCTTTGCCATATGTGTACTTTAAACTCAAGCTTGCTTTCCCCTAGACTCCATATGAATTTGTAGGATAGTGCCACAGATTTTTAGGGGAGGTAGTTTACATTGTTTTCACTGTAAGATAAAAATAAATACTTTTTAGCATGTTTTTTAAAAAAGCTTTTTATTTTTTAAAACATATGCATGGATAATTCTTCCACATTAACCCTTGCAAAACCTTGTGCTCCAATTTTTCCCTTCCTTCCCCCACACCTTCTCTTAGGTGGCAAGTAGTCCAATATGTATTGGACTATGTTGCTGCACAAGGAAAATCAAATCAAAAAGGAAAAAAATGAGAAAGAAAATAAAACACAAGCAAACAACAACAAAAAGAGTGAAAATGTTATGCTGTGAACCACACTTAGTTCCCACAGTCTTCTCTCCGGGTATAGATGGCTCTCTTTATCACAAGATCATTGGAACTGATCTGAATCATCTCATTGTTGAAGAGAGCCATGTCCATCAGAATTGATCATCAAATAATCTTGTTGCCATGTACAATGATCTCCTGTTCCTGCTCATTTCACTTAGCATCAGTTCATGTAAGTCTCTCCAGGCCTTTCTGAAATCATCTGCTGGTCATTTCTTACCGAACAATAATATTCCATAATATTAATATACCACAATTTATTCAGCCATTCTCCAAATGATGGGCATCCACTCAGTTTCCAGTTTCTTGCCACTACAAAAATAGCTGCCACAAACATTCCTGCACATGTGGGTCCCTTTCCCTCCTTTATGATCTCTTTGGGATACAAGCCCAGTAGAAACACTGCTGGATCAAAGGGTATAAATACTCACAAGCTATTTGATTCTGTCTGACTAAAATGGTAATCTTGTAGGAGACACAATAATGGGGACTTGAGCCAATGATAGAAGGCAACTGAGGGGTAGACCTAGAATACTGTTGGTGAGATGGAGCCTTGCTCTGAGATCTGAGGCCTGTTTATGAAAGTGGGTTATGAGCTAAGGATCCTAAGAACTTATAGGGGCTACATCTCTAAAATAGGTATTTATATTTGTCTTCATTTTTACAAATGACGATCTGAGGCATAAAAGGAAATGAGTTGCTCATGACTACACAATTAGTAACTAGTATGGTATTGTTCAGTCATTGGAATATACCTGACTCTTTATGACACCTTTTAGAGTTTTCTTGGCAGAAATACCAGAGCAATGTTCCATATCTTCTAGACCTCTTTACAGATGGTGAAACTGAGGCAAATGGTGAAGTAGCTTGCCTCGGGTCACCGAGCCAGTAAGTATGTGAGTATAGATTTGAATTCTAGAAGTTAAGTCTTCCTGACTTCAGGCCTGGTACTTTATCTGCTATACCATCAAGCTCAGAGTACTGAATGAATATCCAACTGCTCTAGAGGGAAGAATAAGACTATCCCATGTTTGCAATTGCATCTTTGAATCAGACTGATTTTGGGGGGAAGAGTTCATCTAGTTCAGGAACTGGGAATCATTGCCTTATTTAGCCAGGAAGCATAATATTAGGGGGGTTCTTTCAGCCAAAATAAACAAATCAGTCTGTACCTGAGAGTTGACTCATCAGTGAGTCAATCTTGGTGGTATAAAACTCCACACCATCCTCTTCCTTTCTTCCTCCCACCACTATCCCAAAGCACAGCATCCTGCTGTGGCCTCTTCACTTTAGTCATTGTCCCTATTTGGCAACCCCTTCCCTCAAGGGTTCACTGATACTATATTTCCCTCCTCCCTCAGTTCTATATATGTCTCAGCTCCTCAGCATTTGGTTTAACTGACTTCCAAGGCATATTAATTAATCTGATAAACCCATTGCATCAAAGTGCTGATGGAAGAAGTTCGTCTTCTTTACCAATAAAGATGAAATTATTAGAAAGTCCCCCAGACATCAACTGAAAAAGATGTATTATAGATGGACAGAAAGCTTTCTCAAGACTTTTACAGATCAGATGCAGACATTTAAGGCTTTCATAACCTTAAAGTTATAGATTAAGAACATAATTTAATAATCTTACCATAAAATTTGCTCTTGTCTCTTAAAAGCTTGTCAATCCCTGATCTAGTTTGCTTTTTCTTTATAGATGAAGAAATTGAGATTCTCAAAGAGTACAGACAAAAAGATGCCTCATTATCATAAGATCTTTAAGATTTTAGAATTGGAATAACATTTAGAGTACAATTCCTGCACTCATTTTAGAGATGAGTTAGAAACAAAAACTTATTGAGAGGGAAGTAATTTGCAAAAGCAAATTTGCAAACCACTGCAAAAGCAGTGATTAAAAGATTTGGACCCAGGTCTTCTGACTTCAAATTCCATGTGTTGTTTTTTCTTCCTCTAACCAACGCTACACAGAAAAAATCAATGGCAGAGGTAGGGCTAAAAAACAATTCAGACTCCAACTCTGTTGGTTTTTCTTTTCCCTGTGGTCTAAATCATTAATTCTCAAAGGATGGACCAGCCCCAAGTTTCAGGTCAGAACAGTGAACACTGTTTATAACTCATCCTTGCAATGGTATGCACAAGTAAACTTATTGACTAAGGCTTCTCAGGGGAAATGATAACACCGAGTTATGGACCAAAAAATTGTGAACTATTGGATTAAGAAGCCATTCTGGATTTCTCCTTCTGTTCACTCTGATCTTCAGATGTGAGAATAATATTGGGCCAAAGATTTTTTTAGGGGGCCTGTAAAGATGCACTTTCTGAGCGGTGGAGTCCTTGGCTATGTCAATTGGCCAGTCAAGTACTATGTCAAACACTGAAAATATTTTTGTTTCAACCCCATTTGAGAATTCTTGATAAAGATACTAGAGTGGTTTACCATTTTCTTCTCCAGCTCACTTTACAGATGAGAAAACTGAGGCAAAAGAGGATTAAGAGATTTCCCAGGACATACAGCTAATAAGTGCTTGAGGCTGATTGAACTCAGGAAGAAGGATCTTCCTGATTCTAAACTCAATCTTCTATCTATTGGGCCACCCAGTTGCCCATTGGAAATTAAAAAAAGGCAAAAATAGGGCCTCTACCCTTGAGCAACTCATTCTAATGGCTAAGAAAATATTCAAATAACTATGAATTATAAATATTTATTAAGTATCTATTATGTGTCAAGCACTGTGCTAAGCACAAAAACAAAACAAAATAAAAAAGAACAACAACAAAAACAGACTCTGCCCTCAAGGAGCACATGATCTAATAGGAGAGAACAAGCAAGTGAATATGTATGAAGAGCTATATGCTGCATAAATAGGACATAAAAAAGAAGGAGATGAGGTTCAGAAAAGCTTTCTTTAGAAGATGGGATTTTATTTGGGACTTAAAGGAAGCCAGGGAAACCAGTAAGCAGAGATGAGAAAGGAGAGTGTTCCAAGTACAAGAAACAACCAGGAAAAAAAATGTCTAGAGCCAAGAGATAAAATGTCTTGTACATGGGACCACCAATGAACTGGTATCACTGGAACAAAGAGTATATGTGGGGGAGTGAGGTATAAAAAGATTCAAAGGTAGGAGTTTATTGGATTGGGAAAGGCTTTGAATCCCAAACAGAGAATTTTATATTGAACTTGGAAATGATAGGGAGCCAGTAGAATTTACTGATCAGGGTAATGATATGGCTGGACCTGTGCATCCACCTACGCTGGAGGGATGGCTTATGAACCAGGTAGATTCACCAATAGCTGTAACAATGGTCCAGATATGAGATGTTGAGGGCCTATATGAGGTTAATAGCAGTGTCAGAGGAAAGAGGGGACCATATTTAAGATAGGTTGTAAAAATGAAATTGAAGCCTTGGTAACAAACGTCATGTGGGAGGTGAGACATAGAAAGGAGTTGGGGATCATACCTAAAATGCCAGCTACAAAGAACTGGGAGGATGGTGTTGCCCAATATAATAACGAGGTAGATTAGGATTGCCTAGCAACGATGAGGACACAGTCAAAATTACATAATGCAAATTTGTAATGAGTCCAATCAGAATTATTGTATGATCTTCTCTACCTTTGTTCAATAGCATGTGTTTAAGAGCAAAGATGGTGGGAATGATCCAACTTGCAATTATCAGCTAAGAACTTAAGAGAACAGTGGAGAATTGAATTTGGTTCATCAAGGGGTCAGAATGGGGGAAGTGAGAAAGGGGCTAGTGCAGAAAAAAGTGCTCTAAAAGAGAATTAAGAGATCAAAGGATGAGAGATCACATTGTGGACACAGAGTGAGATTAGATAAGGGAAGGCAGAGAGAGGTGGAAAACCAATAGATTATGGTTGGATAAAGGGATTTTGAAAAAAAAAAATTTTTAACATGGAAGAGGTACATTTGTGAGTAATGGAATAAATGGAAGGTAATCTTAGAAGGGAAACTCTAACTATTATAAGTGTTGGGAAAGAAGGAGAGCCAGCAAGACCTAAAGCAAAGGACAGGATTTATTAGAGTCTTGGAAAAAAACTGAGGGAAGCCAGGAAATGGAGATAAAGGAAGAGAGCATTCCGGGCATGGGGAACAACCAGAAAAGAAGGGGTGAAGTTGGAAGATGGAGTGTTGTCATATTTAAGGATCAGAAAGGTCAATGTTGCTGGATTTGAATACATGGAAGGAAGTAAGGCAGACTAGAAAGGTAGGAAGAGGCCAGATTGTAAAGGGATTTAAATGCTAAATAGAAGATTTTATGTTTGATCCGCAGGTACCAGAAGATACTGGAATTTATTGAGTAGGGGTAGGGTCTGACTAGGTCTGACTTGTGCTTTGGAAAAATCACTTTGGCAGTAGAATAGGGAAGAGAGACTCAAGGCAGGGAGGGCAACCAGCAAGCTATTGAAGCAATTCAGGAATGAGGTGATGAGGGCTTACACAGGTGTAGCACTTGTGTGAGTGAATACAAAGAGACATATTTGGGGATTATTGAGTGCCTGGGAAGATGGTGCTACTGTCTACAGTTGACGAGGAAGAAAAGAAAATGAGCAGTTTTGGATATGACATTTGAGATATCTTTTGGGAATCCAATATGAGATGTCCAAAATGGAATTGGTAACACGAGGCTCGTGCTCAAGAGAGAAATTAGGGATAGATATACAGATTGAGAAATCATCAGTGTATTTAATGGTGAGAGGGACCTTATTTAGACTCAGAGAGGAAATGATTAGCCAGCAGCAATAAGTGGCAGAGAAAGGATTTGAATCCAGACCTCCTAACTGACATTTCCATACTCCTACAATTCTTTAGAAGTAAAATCTTAGCTATGTGGATCATTTGCATAAAGCCTCTCTCTCTATTTTCCCCCATTCATTTCAAACACCAGAATATCACTCATTTGGTGGCTGTGATTTTGAGCATCTTTGTAAGTGTCACTATTTAGACATTTCTAACAATACCTCCCTCATAGATACTGGGAGGATTGCATAGGAAGGTGTTAGAGGAAACAAAGAGGCTTCTGTTGTATTTTCCAGGTAGTCTTGAAGCCAAGACTTCTGTCATATCAGTTGGGGCTGTCTCTTTGTTTTCAGTGGGCGATTTGGTAGAATATAATTAGGAGTGTGCTGCTGCAGAGATGATTCTGTGAGCCACCCCTGCTTAGCCCCACTATTTCCATGGCAACATTGGTTGCCTAGAGGCCTCCTGCTCCACCAGTTTCATCTGTAATTAGGGTCCTCTTTGGGAAGGTGCCATTTACACTACCCAGAAGAGTTTTCCTAGCATGGACATAGTCTTAGAGTGACATTTTAAAAAGGCCTGGCACTCTAAACAGAGTCAGAAAGCCCAAGAAAAAATAGAGAGGCACTGGTCATTAATTTAGGCTGCCATGTATGCTGGTGGGTACAAAATATACAACTCCCCTCTCACTGTCAGTCCCACCTTTCTTTAACCCTCACCTCCAATTCCTACCTTACAATGATATTTCAGGCATTTTAGAACTGAACAAGACTAGAATAGCATCATAGAGTATTAAAGCTAGAAGGAACTTAGGGAGCCCAATTTCCTCATTTTACTAAGAAGGAAACTGAGGATCAGGGAAATGATCAATGTTATCCAGCTATTTAGAATCCAGATTTTCTGATGTCTAGTCCCAAGCTGCATAGGGAGAGTATTTTAGAATGATTGTGTTTGGAGATTTAGGATAGAGAGAAATCTCTAAGCCTTTGAAGAGACTCATCCAATCTGGCTTTTTCTTGTTGGGTGCAGGTCCTTGAATTGAACACATGGAGCAAAATGGGAAGCCAAATTCCACAGTTCCTCAAAAGTGGCCTCCATAGGTCATAGACTTTAGAATTTAAAGAGGCTTTAGATATGTTTTAGTTCAATACCCTTCATTTTACAGATGAGGGAAATGATAGAGAAATCAGTTGATTTATTCAAGTTCCATAGAAATTAAGTTATAGAGGGCTGAATGGAGGCTTTTGGCCTCAAGATCCCTTTACACACTTAACAATTATTTAGGACCTCAAATAATTTTTTGTTGTTTTTTATGTTATTAGAAATTTCTTCAGTCATTTAGCAGTGTCTGACTCTTTGTGGCCCCATGAAACAATGTCCATGGGATTTTCTTGGCAAAGATATTGAAGTGCTTATCACTTTCCAGCTCATTTTATAGATGAGGAACTGAGGCAAATAGTGTTAAGTGCCCAGGATTGTACAGCAAATATCTGAGGCTAGATTTGAACTCCGGTCTTCCTGGCTCCAAATGTAGTGCTCTAACCGCTGATTCATTTAGCTGACCATATAACTATGAAAATAATTTTGACTTTGTGGATGTCAAATTTACCAAATCCCAGTGCCACTGAATCAGATTAAACTATAAGTGAGAGATATTTAACAACATAAATAAAATATAATTCAACATAATGTTAATTTGTTGTTTTCTAAGTGAATATTTAGTCTACAGAGATTTGTTTCTACTTGAGTTTGACTCCACTGGTCCTGGAGACTACCAGGAGTATTAAGACCACACTTTGAGAACCCTTCTTACAGTGGAAAAAAACACTAAATTGGAGGATCTGCTGAGTCCCTGCTCTCTTATTCATTCACTGTGATTTTGGACATGTCCCTTAAATTCTCCAAGTCTCATGTTCTTCTTTCAAATCAAGGACTTGCATTAAGTGATCTCCTAAAGACGGTTCCATTTAACAAATAACAGTCATCATTAGAAGCCAGGTTTTCTGAATTCAAATCTGGAGTGTTTTCTATAGTGTTGCCCCTCCCCAGCAATATGAATCCAAGGAAATACCATTCCGAAATGGACTATTTCTGTCCAGAGACCCCCCTCTGACATGTCTGGAGTCTGCACACAGGGTCTATTCAGCTTATAAAATCAGACAGGAAGGGCCTGCTCTCTCTCTCTCTCTCTCTCTCTCTCTCTCTCTCTCTCTCTCTCTCTCAGTGTGTGTGTGTATGCTCACACACTGAAATGAATAGTTAATTTTTTTTCATAATCACCAAACCCAAGATCCTGGCTTGATGAGTCCATAACAAAATGTTAGTGCTGGAGGGGCATCACCTATTTCAATTTTCTCATTTTGCAGATTAAGAAACTGAAGCCCAGGTGAGAGGAAATGGTTTTCCCATGGACACACAACTAATTCCTTTTTATGGGGTATGAGTCCCATCACCAAGTCATAGATTTATCTTTAGATCCCTTCACAATCTAACCACAACCTATCTTTCTATCTTCATTGGATATTATGACCCTTCATGCCTTCTGAAATCTACCCAAACTGAATTCTCTTTCTCACCCCCTGTAATCTATCGCCAGTCTTCTTACTTTTCCCTTGGTTATTCTTTGAACCTGGATTGTGCTTCCATCTTCACCCTCATCTTCACCTAATGGGATATCTTTCTTCCTTTATGATACAACTTAGACACCTTCTATACAATCATCTTACCGATTGCTATATTTGCTAGTGCCCTTCTTCCCTAATTGCCACATACTTATTCTGAATATACTTATATGTGTCCTTGTTACTTCCTTGTTAGATCATAAGCTTTGCAAGAGCAAGGACCATTTCATTTTTTGTCTCCCTAGCATCAAGTAAAACTCCTATTTGTGCAGCTGGGTCTACATCAGCACCACACCTACTACCTAATAAATGCTTATCCATTGCTAATTGGCTGACATTGTTCCCTGTTGATCATCCCATTTTATTTCCACATTTAATTGTGTCAAGAGGAATGTTTGTCTGTGGTACTGCCAATCAACCTCAGTTGATTTCCACTCTACTTCCCTCTACTTATTGGAGTAGATGTATGGAAGGGGCAAAGAAAATGACTTAGACAAAAACCTTAGCCCATATTATCAGTGTTTACTGGAAAGGTGGCTGGGTGATTTCTGCTAAAGTTATGTACCAAGAGAGGAGCTAGTTAGTACGTCTCATCCATCCTACTGATGAGGAAAAGCCATTATTTTATCACCATTGATGCTTTTTCAAGGCATGCTTTATTTCTTAGGACTCAACTTCTTCTATATATTTTTTAATTATTTAGGGGGAGCAGAAGTAGTGAGGACTTTTCCATCTGTCATGTATTTATTGGCTCTTTCAGAGTTGAAGGAGGTCCTTTGGTCCAATCCCTCATTTTAAAGATGAGGAAACCAAATCCAAAAGGAGTTAAATAACGTGTCTAGGGTCACAAAATTAGTAAGTGTCAGAAACAGAATTTGTACTCAGTTCTTCTTTCTGATTCTGAGGCTAGCACTTTATTCACTGTTTCACATGTAAAGGGAAAAAGTATATTTTCCTTGGAGCCTGAGAAAGGAAAGAAAAGAAAGAAAACAATAATGCACTTTATAATAGATACTCAGTAAACTTTAAGTTAAAGTTCATTGTGCCGTTCTACCTCTAAGCAAATAGAAAACAAAAATCAAAGCAATGAAAAAACACCAACAAAACCAAAGCAACGAAAAAACACCAACAAAACCAAACCATCCCTCCCCCATCCCACCCCAACCCTGAAAAAAAAAGAAACAAAACAATAACAATAACAAAAAAAATTTGATGAAGTAAAACTATTTTGTTTAAAAACTTAAGTTTTTAGTTTAAATGTACTTCTGTGATCAGGTACAAGCTTTGCTTAAAAGCCATTTTATCAAAAGGAAGTTGTGTGTCTGATCCTATGTTGGACCAAGTATTTGAAGCCAGCATGGTAGAGTGAGTAGAGAGAACCTTTGTTGCTTACCAGGCAAATCACAATTCTTTGTGACGTTTACCCACCACAGGCATGATACCACACTTTCTCACTGAGGCAGTGTAGCCCACAGAGCTCCCATATGGCACCTGGTCCCCCCTTCTCTTTTTCCAGACTAACCTACTGAACCTCGTCCATATGCCCATTGGCAGATTTGGGGGAATTGTCTAAGGGAAAGCCACCCATAGACCAAACACTTACTACTCTCTCTTATGGTCCTTGGCGTAAACTGTATGTGTAGCAGGGGTGGGAGTATGGGAGTGTAAGAAAACCTGCTATTGCTCATCATTGTATCTCCAGAGCCCCTTGCTGTGTATCCAAGCCACAAAAAGCAATCAAAATAATACCATTATGACATAGCCTCTTGGGGAAAGGAATGGGTATGCACTACAGGAACCTAGCAGTGGGGTACTGAGTAGAGAAACCCAGAACTCTGGACAATAGACCTTAATGTCCTTGGCCTCTGACTAGATCACCTCCATTTTCTTCCCTTTTGAGCCTCTCTGTTTTCCTGATGGATAAAGCCATTTCTCGACTATTCTTGGTCTGTTAACGCAATACCAGTCTTATCTAGTACACAGTCACCCTTGGCAGGGCCCTGAGAAAGTCTGAAAGTCTTTCAGCAAAATATATCAGTATTTCTTTCTTTTTTTTAAAAAAAGCAAAATAACCGTAAGCATAAGATCTGTAGTTTTCTCAGTCTCTGCCTTATCTGACAGTTAAGACCAGTACAAATATAGACTAGTCAGCTCTTCACACAGCAGGTTTCTTTCTGCCTTCTCCAAATGAAATCCCAGCAATAGCACAACTCCTAAAAAAATCCATAGGCATATATATATACCATCCATCTCTTTCTCCTTCTCCCTCTTACAATGTAGAGGACAAGAAAAGTCAACAGAGGTATCTTTGAGAGGTTTCTCCTATCTTAAACTGTTAATAATGACAAAGGGAAATGCAGCCTTCCTTTGTGCTATACATTTGACACAATGTAGCCTTTTTCCAGGCAAACAGCTCAAAGCAAAACAATGTTTCTCTTTCAGTCAGCACCCCTCCCAACAAAGCAGCTAAAGAGCCCATCTTCATTTTAATATCTCACTCAGTTCAAGCAGACGCTACTGTCTATTCTGTCTTGTTTTCTGACTTCTAATGTAACATCTGTAAGCAGCTCTTATTACTTTCTGCCCCTTATTTCTTCCAATTCTTCTTATGTTCTGCTTCTCATTTTTAAGACCACTAATTAGGGTCTTGTCATGAGTAGTAATATATCTCTAACTCAAGATGAAAATCTAAATTCAGAGTTCTATCAGGTATGGTACAAGCAGATAATACGTAAAATTTCCCATAGTCTACAAACAATTCTTTGATTTAGAATTTCTCAGTTAAATGAGAAGATGAATCTTGCTATGTAGTCTTTGTGTCTGAAAAACTTACAGGACAGTTGACAAATATACTGTAAGTCTTTTTACCAATTCAAGCAACAGAGACACTAGGAAATCAGCCATACTATAAATAGTAATCAAGATCTCACTGTGCTTTACAATGACTTACTACCTTTAGAGAAGAACTGGTTCTTTAGATGAACAAGACCATGAAGTCATGGAAGAATCACATGAATTAGAATGGCTCTATCTTCAAGTTGTAAATGAACAGTTTATCTTGAATGAAATTCCTAGAACCTAAGAATTTTAGAGATGGAAGAGGTCTCAGAGATCACCTAATCTAACCATTTCATCTTATAAATAAGGAAACTAAAGCATACAGAAGTGATAGCACTTTTCCAGGAACACATATATAGTAAGCCATGTTATGATTGAAATGAATTAATATAAACTGAAGCATACAGTTTTAAACATGATCAGTTTGTTCTGCAAAACATGAATTTGCCAATAAACAGGATTTCAGCTTCCTCAGAAAACCCAAGATCCTGAATGAGGAAGTCAGCTTTTTTTATTGACAAATAGAAAAAAGGAGGAGCATGTAGACATAGAAGGCAATATGACAGATTCCAAAGCCTGTTGCATCAACAGTATGAGAAACAATACGATTGTTTAGAAATTTGTAATGAGGGACTAACAACAACCTCTCCTTTCATCGTGTTACTGAAAAATATTTATTGTTTGAATCCACCTAAAATGACAATTTAGTGATAATGGACAAGATAGTAGACTGTGAATAACAGGACCAGACTCCCTGGAATCTACTAACATCCTTCAAAAACAGATTTCTTGAGACAAGATTGTAACAGTGATTAGCTAGAGAACTGAACTTTTAAACTTGAATTACATACACTAAATGATTTACAGGAAAACTGAATTTCTAAATTTAACTCTGAGCCAAATTAAATATGACTTAGGCAGTTACAAAAGTGTCAGCAGTGATACAGAATGAAATCAATAACAAAATAGAATCAATTTGATTTCCCTGATTTTCAGCCAAGACTCCCGACTTTCAGTTGGAATTTTTTATTTTGTCTTTTTCCACTATACAAGCTATATGTATAATGTAAAAGGAATATGAAGAGAGATCTCTCCTTAGCTCATCTTCCTAATATTTCTGACTTCCTTTAAGACTCAATATATCACCTTCCTTAGGAGACCCTTTTTGGTCTCCTCATTTACAATGAATTCTTCTCTAAGATAATCTTCTATTTATTCTGTTATATATCATATATGACCTTTAATGTACATTTCTCTTATTTGATTGTAAGCTTCTTGAGGGCGGGAACTATTTTTTTGCTGTATGTTTGTATCCCTAGCACTTAGCCATACTTTCTGGAATATAGTAAGTTCATAATAAATGTTTGTTGATTAAATGGATGGATCCTAGGCTCCTTCCTAGAAAATATGGTCATATCATATCCAGGACCAAACCAAATCAAAGGATCTCCTCTATATTGGAAGCAATCATCTTGGTTAAGGAATAAAAGATAAATCCAGAGACAGCTTCAATGGAAGTATCAGGGGCAGAAATTTAGTCTATTCTACATATAATGAAACTAAGATTGGATAGTGAGGTAGGTGAAAATTCTTCATGTATTACCCTACTCTCTTTTATCTACTTTACAGGGTCTTGACTATTGTGCATAATAGTCACTGATAATATCCCTTATCCTCTAAAATCTAAATGATGGGGAGACAGAATCTTCAGAGGTGCCACGAAGCCATAGAAGTAGTTCTCTCATTAGGATCACCTAAACTGGAACGTTCAGTTCACTATTTCCTAATGTGAAATGTGCCTCACCCTGTAAAGGACAAGAAATGAAGTGTTCTGACCTTTTTAAATGGGAAAACTAATACCCTGGGCTTTCAAAGAGATCAAGACAAAGCAGAAGTCATTAGTAACAATATGGGAAAACTCTAGAGTTTAGTTACTCAACAGGTGTCAGTCTCTGCTTTTTCTGAAGGCAGACTTGAGTGGTTTTTTTTTTTTTTTTTACTAAAATGGAATAAATAATAACAGTAGTTTTTCCATATTTGTTCCTTCTTTCCTCTGAATTGAATGACTGGAGATGAGGATGAGTGAGAAGTGAGAGTTTCTGAAATTTTACCTCCAAAATCCAGCATTAGATCCCAAAGTAATCAAAGGCCTCTCTCCTTCTCCCTCTCCCTCTCTCTCTCTCTCTCCCTCCCCCTCTCCCTCTCTCTCTCTCTCTCTCTCTCTCTCTCTCTCTCTCTCTCTCTTTCCCCTTTACTGATTCTAAAGCCAATGGTCTTTTTCCAGCACCTAGCATAGTGCTAGTGACATCCAATTGGCACTCACATTTGTTAAATTGAATTGAATTCTCTGCACCAAATCGCCTCTGTTGGAGCAGAGGATTTGTTCTCTGGTTAGAATGTGGGGGAGTGTGTTGCATTATGTTCTGAATCAAATGAAAATGAATGAAAGCAAAAGCTTATAAGGAACACAAGGGGAAAACTGCTATTATTTATTTCATTTTGAGAAAAAAATTTCGTCTGCCTTCAGAAAAGCAGAGATTGACACTTGTTGAGTAAGTCCTCTCTGAAAAACTATCACCTTGTCATATCTGAACATGCTTTAGAGGTAAAGGCTTGGAAATTTGTGTTAGGTTAGGTCTCCCTCCATTTAAAACTCAATTTAAAAAATTGAACTACCCATTTTTCATGAGTCTAAAAGTATAATTGTTCCATCTGTGATCTTTTTAAAAAGGAAAATCAGATTTTGAAAGAATGTTGGGTTTTTTCCCCTAGCAAGAGAATATTTACACCTTCAATGTGGGTTGATTCAACCCACAAGTGTTATCTGTGGTGAAGTTATTTTTAACTGAGAACTAAAAAAAATGTTAATATTTTATCATAGAACCAAACTGATATGTTTGGCTCACTCTGGCTGCTGGTGTTTCAGAATCTCAGTTGTTATAAGCAGGACAGATGAGTCACCAGAAGAATTGGAATATTTAAGAAGGGACTGTTGATGTGGTTTGGGAAAGAAGTCATATAGAAGAGAAAGTGATAATTATCCAAAGCTCTTATGAACTTGGATTTCATGACTTCAAGGGTGGTCTTACCCATTGTCAAGTCTTAAATTACCCATGTGGTTAGCCCGAGGTTTAACTCAGACTGGATCAAGGGGGTTTTGGCCCAAAGCATTGACATGGTAAAAAGGGGAACTGAGGCTTCTGCCCTGAGAGGGAATACTTCATTCCTACTCTCTTGACCATACTATCCTCTACCAACCTATGCTGAGTCAATTGCCCAAGAACTACCATCTCAAAAAACCTATCACTTTAATACTGCTCTTCTGGGCTCTACTTTCCTCCCCAAACCCTATGAAAACAAAGTCTGAACTCTTTGGCAAGAAAATATACATTTTGCTAACATTTCAAATGACAATTAGACTATTATTTGTATTATCACTCCCACATTTTGCTTCAGGTGAAAGAATTCCTTGCTATGGCCTAGGTGATAGCTATTCAGGGAAGCTGGGACATATGAGAAAGTAGGATAGAACAGTCACATGAGGAGTTTAAGGATTCCATGAATTTGATTATAAATGGGTAAAGAAATCAGATCCTTATTTTTAATTTTTTTAGGTAGCTAGCTTTATTTCTGTAGTTCCCAAGTTGGCTAGAGCTGGGGTCCAAAGGAAAAAGTCAAGGTTTTTCCCCTTTTAAGGTGGGAGTTGAAGATGTTAAGAAATTATTCCCACCATTCTAACTACAAGCCTAGAAACTTTTTTTCTTGCTAGCTATGTTTTAAATCTTTCCAGGTAATATAGACTCTAACTCACAGAACAAACATGACATAGACATTCTGCACAGAGATGTAGACAGACAAAATTGACATGAAAGAGGACTGTCCCATGTTTGCCAAAGCCACAAAATTTCTTTGCCAAAAGCCATCCTCTATCACCTGCCTCCTCTGGCTTCCCAGGAAAAGTGGCAGATGTTTTCTAGCTAGGAGGGAACTTTTGCCAAAATTCGCAAAAATTTCCAAGTCTGGGTATCCCCAATCAAAGAAAATTTGCTGAGTATGGAGCTCGACAACCCAGACAAGCCTTCTCCCAGTTGCTTGGGGTGTCCCAGCTATAGGATTGAGGGAAAGGATGGGGGCTTACCTTGACAAGAAAGGGATGAAGCCAGGGGAGGCCAGACTCTCCCTGTATGGGTCACCAGATGTTGATGTTCAAAAAGGAGAACCCAAAAGGTTGGGATCTCAGACTGGTGTTGTGAAGTGTTTCAAAATAAATCTCAGGCTTGAACCCATCTCAATGGGCAAAGTTTATTGAAATTGTAATGCCAATAGAAGCAGGCTAAGTCTCAAAAGGATTTTAGCAAAAACAAAACAAAAACAACAACAACAAAACAAACAAACAAACAAACAAAAACCAAGAGAAAGAAGATAACCTTATAAAACAAAACTAAAGAGACCAGAGCTTCACATTACTTATTTGCTAATTTATGGCTTAGGTATGTTTAAAGGGTGGTATAGTCACTATTATCTCAGGAACTTGGTTATCATATTTCCAGCAGGTTATCTGATAGTCAGCAATGTTTGACTCTCCTAAGGCCAGAAGACTTTAGAATTATTGATATACAGATTGTTAGAACAATAGCACTCTAAAGTCAGGGGACCTCAGGATCACTGCTATATTTCCCCTAAAAGCTCTATACTATCAAGGAGTTTACATTTGATTTCAGAGATAGGGAACCACTGAGTTCAATGGAGTATAGGGAGGGGTGTTGAAGAAAATCAATTTAATATTGAATTAGCAAAACAGATTGGAATGAGGAATGGCAGGGGATCTATAGGAGGCCATTGCAGGAGGAAGAGGTGATAAAAATCCTGATATGTGAGTGGAGACATGGAGACAGATGCAAGATGCTGTGAAGAGAAATAATCATATTTGATAATGATTAGCTATAGCAAAGAGCACTGAACTTGGAGTCAGACCTAAATTTAAATTCTGCCTCAGACAGTTTGCTAGCTATATGACTCTAGTTAAGTCACTTAATCAAACTTACTTTCTTCGTCTATAAATGGAAATAACCAGTTCTATCAGAAGGTTGTTTGTGAGGGTGAATGTAGGAAAAATTTATTTTACATTCTTGCAAAAATGGATGTCTAGGTGAGTAGACACACTTTTGGAAGTGCAAAGACAGTATTTTATTTCCTATCCAGAAGCAAAAGTCCCTCCCAGATTCCCCATTATTACAGGAGCTACAGATTGTAAATCTTCACCTATTATATAGTTGTCCTGTCCCCAAGGAACTTATGTTCTTGCATTTCTATAAAAGAAGATAACCCAAGGAAGGGAAAGGGGCAAAGTCTAGAGGGCTCTGGTTCACATCTAAAACCTTCTTATGATGTTGAATTTTTTAATTTAAATTTTATTTCCCCAGTTTAATTTTCATAACTGTGGAAACCAAATGCCTATCCATTTCTCACATCAATAACATATATCAAAGTGTTTTGGAAACCTTAACATACTTATGAATGCTTGTTGTTGTTAGTGGGATGAATGAAGATGACATTAAAGTTGTAAGCCTGTGTGACAAGAAGGATGATGCTGTCTTCAGGATGTATAGGAAAAAGAGGATGGTTTAGGATAAAAGATAAATTCAACAAATTTTGAGCACCAGCTATGAGCAAAGCATCATAAAAATATAAAGTTATGTAACATCTATTTCTTGACCCAAAAGGACTTGCAATTTAGTGTGTCTAATATACAAAAGACAGACAGATAGCATTGTGGACTGAGTAACAGGTCTGGAGTAAGGAAGATTCATCTTTAAAATTTAACCTTGGATGCTTCCTAGTTGTGTAATCCTGGACAAGTTACTTATGCCTATTTGCTTCAGTTTCCTCATCTGTAAAATGGGTTGGAGAAGGAAAAGGCAAACTACTCCAGTGTCTTTGCCAAGAAAACATCAAATGAGGTTATGAAGAACTGAAATTGAACACCAATGTACCAGAAATGTTTGCATGATTTTCTCTGCCTTCATTAAAACATCTAAATTTCAAAATAAATCTATTCCACTTGATGACAAAAACCTCAGAAATCTTGAATTTTTAACAAATATAAAACAGATATAAAAGCAGAAGGGACCTACCTCATTCACGCTTTTGTAATGGAAAGAATGATGAATTTAGATATAAAAGATCCATGTTCAAATCTTGTTGATCTTAGGCAAGTTATTTAGCATTTCTGGGTCTCAGTTTTCTATTAATAAAATGGGGGCGTGAGACTTGTGACTTCTAGCTTAAAAAAAAATCTATGTCTGAGGTCATACAGCTTGCAACAGACAAGACTAAAGAGAAAACTTGGAACAGAGAGAAATGTGAAATTGTCTTGAAATGTTTAAAGGTCTATCATGTGGTAGAGAAAACAGGCTTAGTTTATGTTGCTTCAAGACCAATAATAGGATTGAGGCATATGAAAGGAAGAACTTTTAAATAATCAGCGTTTCAATCATAAAAATGATCTTTGCTGTTCCATCACATGTCTATCTATATTGTCCATGAAGTTTTCATGGCAAAAATATTGGAGTGGTTTGCTATTTTCTTCCCTAGTGGATTCAGCCAAACAGAGTGAAGGGACTTGTTCAGTTTCACAGAGCAAGTGTCTGAGGTCCAATTTGAACTCAGATTCCTGACTCTAGGCCAGGCATTCATTCCACTGCACCACTTTGCTACTCTAGATGAGAAGTACCAGCAACAAGAATGGGTCATTTTAAATCTGAGCTTCACTATGGCTTTCTGGGCCTGCTTCATAATTTTGCTCAATTCATCAACAATATAAAGAATTCCCACAGCACTTAATCCAATTCTTTTCTTCTTTGTCTTATTTTGAAAAAAATGATTTATTGATGCCATTTATTATTATACCAGTCATTTTTTTGGAGGGAGGATCTTTCAGATTAAATCTATCTTCATTTCAAAGGAAAAAAATATTAATACTCTGCAGTTTAGGAAGAAGCCTGCTGGAAACTATTTATATTGATTTTTCATTATTCTAAATTCAAGTATCATTCTACTTAAAGAGAAACATTCAAACCAGAAGAATCCCTTCAGGCCCATTGTACATGTCTCCAATACAAGACAATTTAAAGTAATGTTTATAGGAAATCTTGAACAAGGAAAATGTCATAATACCATAAAACAGGTTATCATTTCACTTTTTCAAGTGGAATAATAATCACATAATCTTTCTGGAATGTCCCTTGAGAAATACTATTCATCCCTCTTTGGCCATTTCCCTTAAGAACTCTCCAGGAAGTAATGAAAGGGTCTTTTCTCTCTGAAGCATGCCCTCTTTTCAGAATGGGGAAAAAGAGTATTCCTTTAAGGTGGAACATAGCTCTCATCCTTTCAGGGCCTGAGACAGACAATGATCTTAATTAGAAAAGAGATATTTCTCTATAAAGTTTGATTACCACTTAACCCATGTTTCAGACTGTTAGCTTTCATTCTTCACTTTTTATAAGCTTTTCAAAAGGCAAGGTGTTAGGCCTGAGAATCGAGATTCTCATGGAAAGCCTTGCTTCCTGAGAAATTTGATTAAGTACCTATCAAGTTTTCTTCCTTTAGCTAAGTCTGGAAGAGCTGAATTATTTGTTTCTTAACATTTTCTGAGAAAAAACTTCCACTTTCATATATCAGTCATTGAATCAAATTTTCTTTTTAAAAAAATTTTTTTTAGTAATTAAAGCTTTTTATTTACAAAACATATGCATGGGAAAATGCATTGACCCTTGCAAAATCTTTTGTTCCAAATTTTCCCTCCTTCCTCCCACCCCTTTCTCTAAGATGGCAGGTAATCCAATACATGTTAAATATGTTAAAATATATGTTAAATCCAATATATGTATACTTAGTTATAGTGATCTTGCTGCCCAAGAAAAATTGGATCAAGAAAAAAAAATGGAGAAAGAAAACAAAATGCAAACAAACAACAGAAAGAGTGAAAATCCTATGTTGTGATCCATACTCAGTTCCTTACATACCTCTCTCTGGGTGTGGATGGCTCTCTTCATGACTGAACAATTAGAATTAGTTTGAATCATCTCATTGTTGAAGAGAGCCATGTCCATCAGAATTGATCATTGTATACTCTTGTTGTTGCCAGGTATAATGATCTCCTGGTTCTGCTCATTTCTCTTAGCATCAGTTCATGTAAATCTCTCCAGGTCTTTCTGAAATCATCCTGCTGGTCATTTCTTACAGAACAATAATATTCCATAACATTCATATACTATAATTTATTCAGCCAATAGCCAGTTGATGGGCATCCACTCAGTTTCCAGTTTCTTACCACTACAAAAAGACCCGCCAGAAATATTTTTTCACATGTGGGTCCCTTTCCCTCCTTTAATATCTCTTTGGGATATAAGCTCAGTAGAGATATTAATGAGTCAAAGGGTAGGCACAGTTTGATAACTTTTTGAGCACAGTTCCAAATTGCTCTCCAGAATGGTTAGGTCAGTTCACAGTTCCACCAATAATGCATCAGTGTCCCAGTTTTCCCACATCCCCTCCAACGTTTATTATCTTTTCCTGTCATCTTAGCCAATCTGACAGGTGTGTAGTGGTATCTCAGAGTTGTCTTAATTTGCATTTCTCTGATCAATTACTATTGATTAGGCCATAAATTAATTCCCACCTCCCTTTTGCTCACAGTGGAGAGGAAGCAATCATCACTCCTGAACCTTCTTCAAACAAACAGCTGTGCACTTTCCTGGGTATGGCTGGAATTTATACCTAACTTCGGTTATTGCCAGTCCCCTCTGTGATTCTATTCCAGGCCCTGACACAATTTCCCTCCAATGGATCCCTAATTGGGTCAAGGTTTTTAAAACCCTGAAAGCTAAATTAATCTCTCATTCCAGCCTTATCCCTACCTCAATCCTTTTACACTGTATGTTGATGAAAGGAGGTCCTAGGGATCTTGAGTCAGTCCCTGCAACTGACCCATTACTTCTCAAAGAAAGTTGGTGTCTTTGGGATGACTTTCCTGCCTTAGAGCAGTCGCTGCCACAGCAACTAGCTAACTCTAGTTAGTTAGTTAGTCTAGCTAGTTAGCCACTAGCTAACTCTAGACCAACCATTGGAGGTTCTAGAGTTGGGGAAAGGAATGAAAGTGAAAATCTATACTGACTCCAAATTTTCTTTCATGTTTTGCATGCTCATGGGGTTATATGGAAAGAAAGGGGACTTTTGACCGAAAAAAAATAATTACCCTATTAAATATACAGGGAAAATTCTACAATTATTGCAAGCTGTCCATGGACGTTAAGAGGTTTCTGTTATGTTTTATGAAGGATACCCGATGGGGGATTCACTTCAGACCAAGGGAAATAGGCTTGCGGATTCAGCTGCTTGTGCTGCTGCCTATTTGTCCCTGACAATGCCACCTTTAATTCCCCAGCTTCCCAATTCCTACACTCTCTTATATAGCTCCCAGGAACAAGCCCCTTGCTAAAGAAAGGTGGTACATACTTTTTCCCTCTGGGTGGTTTCAACTTCTGATCCCAGAGGCCAGCCAGTGGGAATTCTGGCCTAAACCAAGTTACTCACTTGGGGAAAAAATGCTCTCCAATCCTTTGTGAAACCTATTTTCACCATTCACAAGCTAGGAAGAACAATAAAAACAGATCTATCAGGTCTCCCCAGTTTGTGCCCAAGTAAATTCTGAAAGGATTGTTAAACCCCCCATTCTGAAGCCTATCTGGAGGAGGGGTACACACTCAGGGAGGGACTGGCAGATGGATTTTACACATATGTCCCCTCCCAGGGGCTTTTAAACTGCTTTTGGTTTTTGTTGGCACCTTTACTAATTGGGTAAAAGCCTTCCCTTGTAAAACTGAAAAGGCTCAGAGGTTTTTGCTAAAGGAGATCAAACTGATTTAAGATTAATTATTATCTCCATTCCACATGTCACCCTCTCTACCCAATGTTTAATGCCTTTTAAACATTATGGTGCTTGCACCTTAGGTCATCCAAGTGCTCCTTTCACTGTGTTTAATACCACTGTTCTACCCATTACCCTTACTCCTTTGAGGAGACAAAAGCAGGGATTTAGGAGAGGAGTTCTTTGGTATTTATCCCAGGAAAAGATGTCTGATTGAGACATTTGTGATAGCTTGTTCTCCCCCTCCCATCTTCCTTTGAGTGGGATTTCTGGTTATTGTCTCTAGTAACCCCCATACTAATTCCACTTTTAATTATTCTTTTTTTTTTTGCTCATATTTGGCCCCTGCACTTTTAACCTACTTGTGAAATTTGTTTCCTCCAGACTCCAAGCTATGAACTTCCAACTATTTATTCAACCTGAATGCCATCGACTAACTGATTCTGACACTCAGCACCCCTCTGAATGCTGCTGCTGCCGTCTTCAAGTCACATATCTCCCCTCCTCAGTCTGGGCCCCACTAGGCAGGGACAGCTCTATATCCCTTATCAGCATGAAGTAGCTCCAGAAAATGAGATCTCGGACCAAACTGCTTGAGAGAGGAAAATGATGGAATATAGCTTTTAGGGGAGATAGCAGTAAGGAGGTTCCCCTGACCTTAGAGTGCTTTTGTTCTAACAATCTGTCCATCAAGGATTGTAAAAGTCTTCTGGCCTAGGAATATAATATTTCTTCCCTTAGACTTTAGAGAAGATACATAAGTGATCCTGAGATTCTCTAATCTTAAGAGTGCTATTGTTCTGACATATGTCTGTCAGTGATTCTAAAGTCTTCTAGCCTCAGGATAGTCCTAGATCTGCTAGTCAGTGATAATCAAATTCCTGAGACCACTCCTCAGTTCTACTTCTATACTATAAAATTAGCATATCAATGACATGAAGAACTGGACAAATCTGTCTCCCTGCTCCTGGTTCCTTGTTAAATTCTTTTGGAACTTAGCCCACTTCAATTGGCATTACAAATACAATAAACTTTGCCCCTTGACTTGGAGATGGGTTCAAGTCTACAAATTCTTTTGAGATACCTTGCTGCATTAGTCTGGGACTCCCAACCTTTTGGGGTCCCTTCTGAACCTCAACAGAACCATATTAAAAACCTCCTTTTTAGTTCAACTGAAAACATTAAGAAATAAATATTCTGCTAGTCTAATTGGGCCCCCACTTCTCTGCAAAGGAGAGGAGCTTCATCATCTGAAACCTTTTCTTCTAAAGTCCTGGACCCTACATTCTCAGCAGCTAAATCTATCTGAGGACATTTGAAGGGAGCTCTCTCAATTCTCTCCTCATCTCAATCAATCAATAACCATTTATTAAGCAGCTGTTATGTTCCAAGCACATTGCTGGACCTCAATTTTCTTCCTTCCTGCCACAGTGGAAAAGAAGAATTTTTCTTTTTGGCTAAGATGTACCCTCTCATTAATTTTCTCAATCTCATGTCCTTATCTTCTTTAATGTCTTACATATTCCACCAACCACTCCTCTTTCTCTTTCACTGACATCATCCCCCTGTGTGTATTGTTGTTCAATTATTTCAGTCCTGTCTGACTCTTCATGACCCCATTTATGGTTTTCTTGGTAAAAATACCAAAGTGAGTTGCCATTTCCTTCTCTATCCTTTGTGTGTACAAACATCTATATTAAAAACTTTCCTCACATGACTATATTTCCCTACCCAAGCTACAATCTATCCCTCTTTCCTTTCACTGAAAAATGGTCTGAATGAGTGCTTTAAGCCTTATGCCTCTTTCTCTCACCATCCACTTGTGCCCTTACCTTTCTTAACGGTCATCCTAATTACCTCATTACCAAATTCAGTAGCTTTCATTAGACTCCATTATCCTTGTTTCTATATAATATATGGTAGTGTTCGCCAACTTCCCCCTTGAAATATCTCCTCCAATGGCATTATATGATTCCGCTTCTCTTGCTTCTCTGATCTTTCTTAGTCTCACAAAATATTAGAGCTGGAAGGTACCTTAGAAGTCTTCCACTTCTGATCTAATCTGTGAATAAAGAAAATGATGTTGGAAGAAAACAGCAATTTGCCTACAATCAAACAATTAAACCATTAATGAAGTCAATTTGTTATAGTCTAGGCCCAACTCAGGTAAGTCTAGTGCTTTAGATTTGGAATTAGAATGAAATGAAACACTCATAGACCATCTAATAGTTAACAAAAGAAAGTTTACCTACCCATCACTAGGAAGCAATATTTATTTATTTATTTTATTTAATAGCCTTTTATTTACAGGATATATGCATGGGTAACTTTACAGCATTAACAATTGCCAAACCTCTTGTTCCAATTTTTTACCTCTTACCCCCCCACCCCTTCCCCCAGATGACAGGATGACCAGTGGATGTTAAATACATTAAAATATAAATTAGATACACAATAAGTATACATGACCAAAACGTTATTTTGCTGTACAAAAAGAATCAGAATCTGAAATATTGTACAATTAGCTTGTGAAGGAAATCAAAAATTCATGTGTGCATAAATATAGGAATTGGGAATTCAATGTAATGGTTTTTAGTCATCTCTCAGAGTTCTTTTTCTGGGCATAGCTGGTTCAGTTCATTACTGTTCCATTGGAAATGATTTGGTTGATCTCGTTGCTGAGGATGGCCTGATCCATCAGAACTGGTCATCATATAGTATTGTTGTTGAAGTATATAATGATCTCCTGGTCCTGCTCATTTCATTCAGCATCAGTTCGTGTAAGTCTCTCCAGGCCTTTCTGAAATTATCCTGTTGGTCATTTCTTACAGAACAGTAATATTCCATAATATTCATATACCACAATTTATTCAGCCATTCTCCAACTGATGGACATCCATTCAGTTTCCAGTTTTTAGCCACTACAAAAAGGGCTGCCACAAACATTCGTGCACATACAGGTCCCTTTCCCTTCTTTATTAGGAAGCAATATTTAATGAGGATACAGCACTGATTCACCTGGGCTTAGCTTCTCAAAGAGGGAAAAAATTTTTAAAAGGAAAAATTAAATTAGAGTGCATGGAAGAAGATGTTCTTAGCATATCATTCCTTCACTGGGTATCTAAACATATGTGTTCTCCAAGTTTCTATATTCTTTTAGATAACATATTTACTTTTAAAGCTTCAAATACTAGCTCAGTTCAGATGATTCCTAAATATGTCTAACATTCTGATCTCCTCAAAAACTCCACATCTCCATATCTCAACTGCCAGCTAAATATTTTCACTTGGCTGTGTAATATCACAAACTCAAAATATCACAACCAAAACTTATCATTTTATCCCTAAACACAACATCTCATCCTAACATCCTTAATTTTCTTAGTGATACTATTTTCCCAAACACTTCAGTGCTGTCTCTGAGTCCTTTTCCTTCTCATATGTCATGTGTGGCAACAGATTCTTCAGTATTGATTCTTTCTTCAGAATCCTTTGAATCTCTTCTTTTCGTTCCCATTGCTGCTACTCCAACTTAAACTCTATTTATTTGAATTACTGGTATAACTTCTCATATAGTTTCCTAGTGGCCTCTCTCTCCCCATTTACTCATCTATCCTATATCTTGACATCAGATTCATCTTCCTAAGGAACTATTTATGATTCAATTCAATGAACATTTATTAAATAGCAATTTTGTGCTAGATACTGTGTTAAGTACTGATGATATAAAGACAAAAATGGCCATAAAGCTTGCCTTCAGGGAGTTTATAGTGGGAGGAGATGAAGAGAGTAAATGTAAAATATGCACAAAGTGAATATAATTGATTTGTGTGTGAAAGAAAAGAGCTAAAAATTGCAAAGAGTGATCTAGAAAGGAGATGGGATTTAAATGGAGCAAGGAATTCCAAAAGGAGGAGAGCATTCTAGGCAAGGCAGTTGGAAAATTGGGTCAGGCTGCACAAATTCAAAGGCAGGAAACAGAACCTCTTTTACAAGGAACAACAAGTATGTCTTTTTGGCTTGAGCTTAGAATACCTGAAAAGGAGTATGGGAAATATGTTTTAAAAGATAGATTCAATTCAACAGGCATTTAATTTAGATTAGAGCCAATTATAAAGATCTTTAAATGTGAAACAATTTTAATTTTGTTGTAGAAACAATAGGAAATAACTGAAGTTCCTTGAGCAGTAGTGTGACATGATTTTGGCAACTTTATGGAGAATAAATTGGAGATGGGGAAAGATTGAAGGCAGGGAGATCAATTAAGAAAGTATTATTAGAAAATAGTCCAGGCAAGAGATGAGGGGTTCATCTAAGGTTGTAGTGATATAAATAGGTAGAAGATAATAGATGCAAAATTTGGTGTGAAAGCAAAATCAACATAACTTGAAAACTGATTGAATATAGGGAGAGAGAAGAAGAGGGAAGAATTGAAAATGAATGTGAGGCTAGAAACTTCAGAGGCCCATCAATCAATAAGCATTTAATAGGAGCCTATTATGTACGAGGTACTATGTTAAGCACTGGAGATACATAAAGAAGTAAAAGATAGTACCTGTTCTCAAGGAGCTTACTTACAATTTAATGAAGGAGACAACTTGAAAACAAATATGAACAAAGCAAGTTGCATATAAAATAAATAGAAAATAATTAACAAAGGAAAGACCACAAGGATGGCGTCCTGAACAGCAATGATGAAGTTTGGAATAAGGTTGAACTTTGGTGGGGGGTGGGGAGATAATGAGTTCCATTTTTTCCCAGTGTGTAGAGTATCTACACCATCATATAGTTGGAGATGTATGGTCCAGAGAATAATAAGGATTGGATATGTAGATTCAGGAGTCAGTTGCATAGAGAGGATAATAGAACTCATTTAAGAGATAATAAGATCATTTAAAGAGAAGAAAGAGAGCCTAGAACAGCACTCTGGCGACCACATAGGCAGTGAGAGAAGGAAGTTTATCCAGCAAAGACTGAGAAGGAGAAACCAGATAGGAAAGAGACTCTCTTGCTCTAAAACCTTCAGTGGTTTTCTGTTGTTTAATGCATAAAATCTATGCATAGCCCAATATACAAAGCAACTCCAAACTCAAAACAACCAGTTTTCTAGCCCAATATTTCTTCTTTTTAAAATAAAATTTATTAGTATTCTCTCTATATATATTTTAGACAAAAGATTGTAGGATCACAAGAGTTAGAAAGGACGTAGGTTCAGTTATTTTTCAGTTGTGTCTGATTCTTTGTGACTCCTTTTGGAGTTTTCTTGGCAAAGATACCAAGCCATTTCCTTCTCCAGTTCATTTTACAGATGAGGCCATTGAGGCAAACAGGGTTAAATAACTTGTCCAGATTCATATAACTAGTGTCTGAGGCTGGATTTGAATTCAGGTCTTCCTGACTCCAGACCAGCACTTTCTATTTGCTGAGCCATTTAGCTGCCTATCTTAGAAGCTATGAAGTGCATGTTCCTCAGGAAACTGAATCATACAGAATTTAAGTGACTTGTCCACGGTCACACAGCTACTGAGTGTCTCAGGCAGGCTTTAAACTAGATCTTCCTGATTCTACATCCAGTGCTCTATTATACCAGGTTGTATCCTAAAGTGAATTTTCATAGAATAATACTTAAAAGCTTCCATGGAGATCAAACTCAAGTTGTCAGATTCAGTAATAAAAGTGAACCATAGAATGACCAAAAATGCTATAGAAATCATACAATCAATTTCAACCCCTTTTAAAAATCTTTTCCAAGTGGAATTCTCTTTTGGGGTCAAAAAAATAAATCCTAAGCACCCAACTTGACAATGTATATAACATTCTCTTATTCATTTTTTCCTTAGCAAAGCAGTACATTATATTATTTAAAAGTCTAATGCTACTGTTAATAAAGCTATTTATTTTCAAAACACATGCATAGATAGTTTTTAACATTCACCCTTGCAAAACCTTGTGTTCCAAATTTTTTCTCCCTCACCCCTTCCCTAGTTGGTAAGAAATTCAATATGTATTAAACATGCACAATTCTTCTACATATATTTCCACAATTATCATGCTACACAAGAAAAATCAGATCAAAAAGGAAAAAAAATGAGAAAGAAAGAAAAATGCAAGCAAACAACAACAACAAAAAGTGAAAATACTATGTTGTGCTCCACTTTCAGTCCCTATAGTCCTTTCTCTGGATGCTAATGTCATTTTTAATAGTAAAAGAATAATCCTTACTTTTGAGAAATTTAGTTTTTTGAGGGAAGATGGGGCGGGTGGGGTCTGGTGATAGTGATGGTAAGTGTAGGTATATTTTATTATATCTTCTCTAAGACCTTCAGTTGCAGCCTATTCTTTCACTGTTCTGGTTCAAGAACTCTCAATTCCAGACAAACTGATTTACTTAGGACCATATATCTAGACATGAAAGGGGTTTCACTCTTACTCCAGTCCCTCACTCTATAATGAGAATTTTCCAAAGTCACACAGGTAGTGGACATCTGAGGCAGGATTTGATGCTTTGATCTCTGACTCCAGACCTTTGCTTTTCCTACTGATCCTCTAGACAATTTTTCATTTCCACATGGGAGCACAGAATCATTGCTTCTGAACTAGATAGCACCTCAGACCATCTAGTCTCATTTTTTTTACAGACAAGGAACAGATCTTTGCTCATAGAAAACTGCTCAGTTTCTGCCTGCATAGAATTCTTCTTTCTGTCCCCCTACCTTGCCAAGGTACCTATCATAATCGGATGCTTCAAAGCCAATTCCAAATCCCTCTCTTCTGTGAAGACTTTACTGTTAAGTCCAATTTGTGGGAATAGGCTATGGGTTTGTTTTGCTTTGAGGGGGAGAGACTCAGTGGTTTATCTTTGATCCTGGAGAGGTGGATGGGCTTTTATTATGTAGGTATGGAGATGCTAGCTATCTCTGAGACATGGATTTTCTTTTTTGACCATTCTCTGGCTTTTATGACATTGCAATCAATCACCTGATTCTCCTATCTGAACACTGCTGGATTACCTCTATTGGTTCTTCTTCCTCCTCACTAAATGGGGATAGTCCTTCAAGGATCTATTCAGGGACTTATTCTTCCCATATTATCCTCATAGTGATTCCCATTTACTGTTGTATCAATGCAGTAATAGCAGTGACTGTACTAAGTACATTTTCCCAGCTCTCTTTCTAATGGGTGAGAAAACACAAAAACTATGTATGTATAAGATACAGAATATTATTCAGTCATGTCTGTCTCTTTTGTACCCATTTGGGTTTTTGTTTGTTTGTTTTTTGGCAAAGATACTGTAGTGGTTTGTTATTTCCTTCTTTAGCTTATTTTATAGATGAGGAAACAGAGGTAAGGAGGGTTAAGTGATTTCCCCAGGGTTATGCAGTTAGTTAGTGTCTGGGGCTGGCTTTGAACTCAGGAAAAGAAATCTTTCTGACTTCTGGTCCAGAACTCTAACCCCTGTCTGAACATAGAGAGCAAATAGAAGGTACTCTTGGTAGGATGATAATAATATCAAATTAGAGAAGGGGAAAGGACCTTCTGGAGAAAGTAGGATCTTTGAGCTGAGTTTTGAAGGACTTTAGGGAAAGAAACAACAGGGAAGGGCATCCCAGACACCAGGCACAGCCAATGAAAAGTTCCAGAGCTGGGAGATGGAGTGTCATGTGCAAAGAACAACAAGAAAGGCAGTACTGCTGAATGGTAGATAGTGGCTTTTGGGCAGTTGGATGGCACAGTGGATAGCATGCCAAGCCTGGAGTCAGGAAGACCCTGGACTTGAGTCTGGACTCAGACATTTCCTAGCTGTGTGACCCTGAGCAAGACACTTAACCTTATTTGCCTCAGTTTCTCTATCTGTAAAATTATCTGGAGAAGGAAACAGCAAATCCCTCTAGTAATCTTTGCCAAGAAACCCCCCCAAATGGGGTCATGACGAGTCAAACATGACTAAAATGACTTAACAGAGCATATATGGGGGAAAATATAAGATGATTTGAATCCATCTTTCACAAAATCATCAAAAGTGTTTTTCTCAAAATGTAGGCAGATTTGATCATGTTACATAAACTTGCTATATAAACCATGCTATATAAACTTGCCTATTACATCTGGTAGCAAACCACTACAGTATCTTTGCCAAAAAACATCATTTTTATCTGATCATTTTAAAAAATCATATTTTTGTAGAAGCTTCAAAATATAAATAATTACCAGCAAAAGGCAGGATGGCAAAAAGGATAGAGAACTGACTTTGAGGCTGTAAGGTCTTAGTTTAAGTCTTATTTCTGACATATGGATTATGTGGTCCTTGGCAAGACACCTTACTGCTCAGTAACTAGGTAACTTACTAAGGCTAGAAGTTGCAGAAAAGAGTTCTCTATGCCAATGAAATCACAGAACTATCAACTATTCCCATAATTATTAATACAAAGGTAAGTATATAAATTATGAATTAGTAAATATACATACATTTTTCAAATAAAAATATTACTGAAAGGTGTGCATGATTTAAAAAGTATGAAGACTAATGCTGTAATCAACTAAACCTTTAAGGCTCTAGTCATCCTCCATTTCCCTTTACTATGGAAATTAGAGGGATGGAGTAGAAATATTGCAATTTTCTTCCCCTGAAATGTAGTTGGTTGAACTAAGGAAAAATAGATTAACTATTCAGTTTTAACCTGCAAGGATATAATTAGGGGAATATTGCAGAATATAATATAATTGACTTTGTCTTGTTCAACAGTTTAATCCATGATTTGGAAGAGAAAACCTTTCTTTTTAGCATTTGTGTATGACACAAAGTTAGGGAAGAGCTAGTACATGTGATAGATGAAAAGAATCAAGATCCCAAATGGTCTTGATTGGCACTGTGCCTAAATTACGGATTATATTTTCTCTCACAAATTTCAATTGCTGAATTTGTTTATAAAATTATTTCCACACAGGTGCACAGTGTGGGAGAACTTGTAACAAGGAAGAAACCAAACCAAACTTCACAGTTTTATTTGACCACAAAATCTGTGTGATATATTTCCTAATGAAAACATTTAAATAAATGCAACAAAGAGAATCATGAAAAGTTATTCCTAAATTAAGCTTGAGAGGAGAGTCAATTAAAAAAAAAAAAAACTTTCACTCTCTTTGTAGACTTAGAGAGACTATACACATGTTGTCAATCTTAATTGATATGGTTAATTTTGGTGATTTTTTTTTCTTTTATTCTGTTACTAGGGATGGTTTGCTGGGTAAAAGACAGCTATCTGAAGATGAAAGTGATGTAAAAATAAAATATATCAGTGAGCCTTTTTGAAGTGATATTTTGAAACATGTATATAAATTTTATATATGAATAGATGCAAATATATGCTTGAGTATGTGTGATGTAGAGTTTTGCACCAAATAATGTAGGTGAGACACCAGATGATGGATGGTAGGCACAAAAAGTTGGGGTTCAATCATGTGAAGAATACACAATGGTCATTCTCTTTGGCAAAAAGTATATTTATTTAGAGAAGAGGTTAAAGACAAAATAAAGGGATACAATAGACACCAGGAATGATAAGTATGAAATAAAGTTTGGAGAGCATAGCGAAAAGCAAGTTCCTCACAATTATCCAATAGAAAGGGTGCACTCCATGTAGTTGGGGCATGTCCTTAGCTGGCAGGCTAAATCCCGAAAGGGACCCAGCACCCTAAAAGAGTTAGTTAGCTGTAAGGAGAAGAAATGGGATTGGGAAGCAAAGTGAAATTAGGAGAGATACCCCATGGTATGGGGAAGGGGTAAGGAGAAAAACACTATGAAGCAGAGTGCCATGATGGACTGCCCCAAAGGAGGGAAGCAGCCATGGATGGCCCATAAGTAGATTTTGTGGGGAAAATTTAGCCTCAGGTACATGACTGGGATTTCTGACAGAGCAGGGCAGGAGAGACTACTCAAGATCTCTATAGAGATTAGGTCTCAGAGGTTTGACATAATTTGAATTTCAGACTGGACAATATCCCCAGAAGATGGGACCATGAAGCTAAATGGATCTCTTATCAGTACCTTCTCCCTCCTTGCCTCAGGAATCAATTCTTTAGCTTCTCTCTGTCCAAAACACCATTCCAGACTTTATCATGTTTGTAAATAATGTATATTTAACCATATATAGAATACTACATTGAGTTTTATGAGCCACTTAAAAAAAAATGTAATATGATGAAGGGGCCTGGATACCATATCACATAAAACTTTGAGAAACTTGAGAGTTTAGCCTGGAAACAATGTCTAGTAAAATATGAGCAGTGTCTTTATCCCCAAAATTTCTCGTTATTAGTTCTAAATCTGAAATACCTTTATATGATAACTTTTTGAGTTAGTTTGATCTCACTTAATATAATTGGAATTTGTCCAATTATAGGAGAAAACCTGTCCATAATTTTTCAACTAACATTTAAACAAAGATCTTATCATGGTGAAAAATATTAAAGGGATAGGTTGATTACACTAATCATTTTAATATTCAAGATAGATGTTTAGGATGAGGATCTGAGTTAGGGACCCTGGACGATTTAGTCATATCTCCAACCTAAAACAGAAGATCTTTTTGCTATATTCCTAAGTCATCCTGCCTCATCCCATCTCTCCTGAAGAGAAAGCTATTTCCTGAAGCAGCCCATTTCATTGTTTGACCATACTTGTCTTTAAATAGTTCATTCTTTCTTTGAATGAAAACTGCCATCCTATAAATTCCACCTATTGTTAGTTTTACCTTCTTGAGACTCAAATCCATCCCCCCCCCCCCAAATAAAATCTAATTAACCTACCACAACCGAAGTGTCTTTTAAATTTTGGAAGATAATGAATATCCCTTAGCCTCTCAGAATTTTCAACTGATTGTTGTACACATGGTTTCAAGGTCACCCAAACTACTTAAGACTTCCTTCCAATGGTTTTTCTAGTTTGTCAATATTTCTCTTAAAATATGATAAACCAAACTGAAAACACTTAAGATGGCACCTGAAAAGCACAGACTAAAAGTTCGGTCTTGTATGGACCTTTATTTTCCCCCACTCATAATAGCCAATGGAGCACCTTACAATACTGAACTGACTGAATGATGATCTTTGTGAGCAATAAAATAGCACATCTTATACAAGTTATAGAAACATCCACATGCAAGGGATGTGTTGGAGCCAGCTCAACTGGCTTTACAATTTCAGTGTAAACATTTATTCTTTGAATATTAGAAAACACTGAAAATCCCGGCTTGATTGTTATGTTGATTGTCTAAACTTAAGATGGTAATGGAGAAAATGTAAATAATGCAAATTAAACTTACGTAGCACAAATACACTTTCCTCTTCAGAGAACTGATTCTTAAATCTATATCAGCATAACTCGATGTTATTATGTTATTATTTAATTGGAATTTTAAGTCCTTCCAGTCCAACTAGATGTTTGTTGGAAATGTGAAAACATACAGGGATGATTTACTCAAGGTCATGCAAGCTTTTACATGGCCTGGCTAGAAGTGGAAGCCTGGGGTCCTACTCAATCAATGCTTTCTAGGACAGCATATTTTCTTCACTGAAATTTGGTGAATGAATAAAAGAAATGCTATAATCAGTTATTAAAGTTTTATTTTTTAAAGTAACTTTTTATAATGCAATATAAAATTTTATAACTTCAGTGATTTGTAGGGCAACTTCTAACCTATAGCAAAAAATTTTTTTCTTCCCAAGAAGCCTGTCTTTTAGACTGAAAAAAGAAATCCCATGGTAATGATGTATAAAGGCATATCACAGAATTAGAAGTAAACAAATATAAATGAAAAGAGTACATGCCCTGCTTCACTGTTAAAACATTTTAATTTCAATTTTGCTTTTATTATATTACACAGAAAGCTCTATCTTTCTATAACCAAGTAAAAAAACCCTGATTACCAAGGTACCACATTTTCTCCCCAAAAAGACTTCAACATTCTAGAAAGCTTGTGAAGGTGTTTTTGAAATTACTTAAGATTAATAATAACTTTTTGGTTAAACACCAAAAAATATAAGAAACCCAACTTTAATACAAAAATTTTCTGAACTTAGTAAACTAAGTTTTTAACATAGTAAAAACTGTAAGCCAAATTTTACCTACCACCAGAGTATCCATCCCCAGGAGACAAAAATAAGGTGTTTTTGGCAATAGGAAGCATTTCTTCATTTTATAATAATGTTTATGTACCAAAAAGGGGAACATGATTTCCATGAGCAGTTGTTTCCCGAGAGGATATGGTTTCCCACCCAATCATTAATTATAGGTTTTTTAATTTTCCCTCCAATAAAACTGTACATGTCAAACAAAAGCTCAGTTGAAATCTTATTGAATCTTTAAATCTCATATCTGCAAGTTTTGTATTAGAAATGTTAATTAGTAGCCACATATTTCAAAGTGAAGGTACTATAGGCTTTCCATTCCCCCTAAATATAACACTGAAATACCGAAAACAATTCTGTGCACAGATATACTAGAGAATAGAAAATAAATTATGTTTAAAGTGTTTCTCAAGTGCCATTGAATTATTCTGGTGACTTATAATAAATTATTCAGTTTTAACAAATTAAAATGTTGATAGACCCAATTATTTCGATTATATAGTTGTAATATTTCCAAATTTTAGTAGAAATTGTCCAACACTTCCCCAAAACTCCATTTTCCCTCAAAAGTAAGGTAAAAAGGTAATGTTTACTTTTCTGATGTGAAACATCCTTTAAAATTAGAGTGTAGCACATTCTCTACTGCATATGGCTTAATGAATAAGTACTAGTTTCTTGTGCCAACAATGTCTGCCAGTTTCTTTAATCTCAATTCACTTTTCTCCTTTCATCTCTAAGGTTTTTGGGGGTGAGGGGTTGAAGCTTGTTTGTTTCACTAGTCAAAGTATTTGCTTATGAGTTTACATTTTTTCAAATTTAATTTTGTGGCAAAACATCAGATATACATCCTGAGTATCTTCCCACATCCATCCAGGGTCTATTCAGAAAATTCACCCATGAAATGTAATCTAAAGATTCCTTGTTAATTAGCGAATGAAAAGACTAAAAAACCATGCATATTCCATTTCAAAAACAATGACAATAATGAAAACCTCTGCAATGTAGTTCTCATAAAATGTTGCTGTTTTTATAAAACCATTATGGAGGCTGTCCTTCCCTGAGTATGTATGTTTCTCAGAAGTCCACATGCGCCTATATTGCTTTATCCTGAGAACTTCATTATTCCAGCAAACCTCTAGCTTCAAATCAAGTTAACTGTCCCATTCTGTATTATTCTGATCTTCATTGTCATCCTCCTCAGAGTCAGCAGACACTCTCTTAATTCTCTGGAGAGCTGCCTTGATGCTTTTCTCCAGCTCACTGGACGACTCTTCGTTGATGTCTGTAATGGGCTCTTGAGGAACTTTCTTCAATTTAACGCCTTGCTTAATAGCAGCCAGAATATTATCTCTGACTGAAGTTCCTGAAGTAGGCAGAGTGGGCTTCTCTATTTTGTGAAGTATTGCACCATGCTTTAAAGAATCCAAAACTTTATCCATAGTTCCTGCAACAGATTAAAAACAATAATTATTATAACAGCAAAAAGTTTGTCCAAAGTTGATCTTGATGCAGTACTCTTATTTATATGATTTAGATACAAGTACATTTACAAATAAAATGATTTAAGGATTTAGCCAACAATCCATTATGTGTTAATGATGGTAATGTAGCTCCCTATTTCTTCCTAGAATTGACTCTTCATGTCACAGCAAATTCCTCCTATTCAAATCCATGAGCAGTATTGAACAGATGTGGATAAAGTGGTAGTCATGTTATTATTTCCTTAGATAAAAGTAACTTAGTTCATTTGCCAGAAGTGATTACTTTCTTTTAATATGTATAAACTTTAGACTTCTTACAAACTCCCTAAAAAGGTTAAAGTGACCCCAAAAGAAGAGTCACAGCTGACTGAGGTATAACTGATCTATTACACTGTAAAGCTCGACTCCAATACAATGCAAATACTTCCTCTAACAACTATGATTCTTCTTTCTCTAATCTACACATAATCTTCCATATAAATGGAAAAATTCTTATTTTTATTTTTTGAACAAGCTCTGAAAAACAAAGATAATAGGTAAAAAAAAAAAAATATCTCTGGTTCATTTATATAAGCAACCCTATATTTTACTTCTAGTTTTCAAAGCTGTATTTCTCCAAGCTAAAATCTTAACTACAAACTCAATTGCATGCTGTAATGTTAAAGTCAGTTGGTCTCTACAAGTGAAAAGGTCCACAATAAAACTTCCAATGAACAGCTCAATTATGGGAGATCTATTTTCTAGATCTGGCATAATATGTATACAGCAGGAATTAGTACATCCACTGGACTTTGAGTATCCACTTTATGCTACACTTGAAGAATTAGTAGTGTAGCAGCAAATTATAGACTAAGTTGGGACCCCATAACCTTTTGAGTTATTTGCGTTGCTTTTCATTTTCCTCAAATCTTTAGAAAGTTCATTAAGAATGGATAGGGAGGACATGGAGAGAAAGGTGGTAACAATGATATGCCTGAACATCGAGAGAGGTATACTGGGAACTCTGGTCAACTGTTTATATTTATGGGTTGATGTGGTTTGGTGAGGAGAGGAAGGGAGATGGTAGCAGCAATGGGTTTGAAGCTTTATTAGGTAAAATTTATAAATCCAGAGCTACTAGTTAGTAATTCTTGGGCTTTACTATGACTAGCTAAATATGGATTTGCTTAGAATTTAAACTTGTAAACTGAATTCACAGATTGGTTCTGGGAATGAAAAGATTTCATAGTCAAGGCCCAATTATTTTTTGGTGATTATTTCTTATCATTGATATAATTTTTTTGGTATAATATATAGAAACTGTGTTTTAAGACACAATTATTATTACTATAAAAAGAGCTATATAAATTCTAAACTTTTAGGCATTTTTGCTTTCTTTCATCATTTATAAGAATTGGCTTGTGCAAGTATGCAATTTAGTTTCATATTAATAGTACCGAGATTTAAACTGCCACACAATAATGTAAAATATAGTTAAAAACTAAAGTCTTTGATAACCTAGAACCTAGACAACAAGAATTAAAAGCAGGGAATATTTTTGTATAAACACATGGCCTTGTGCGTAGGTAAGTCAATAAATGCTTGATGAATAAAAAATGACAAGAAAACAAACTTTCTTTGTTTCAGCAAGTATTTGTCAAGTATTTATAATGTGCTCAACAATATAAATAGTTAAAACACTTCTGCAATTGCTAGCATCAAAATAGATTTATGCCAATAGCTTAAAACTACAGCTACTATGACAATGTACTCAGAATGAAATTACTCTATTAATGATCAAGATCCTTAACTTAAGAATGACTTGACTATGTTTCCTTTGTATTTTTACTAAGGCAGGAAAGTTTACCTCTCCATTTTAGAAAAAAAAAAAAAAATTTGATAAATTTATTTCAAAGGCTAAAATGAAAATGATCTACTTATCTCTTGATTAAATTAGCCAAAAGCAAGAGTTTTATGACTATTTCCCACAGCAAAACATACTGAATTTCCATTAGAAAAGCAAGAACTAAATTGTCCTTGCAAACAACAGAAGTTGTGGAATCACAATAATGTAACCGACAAGAATTCATTGCAAATAATAAATAATTCCTCGAGATCATTAGTACTCTCAGATTATGAAACATGTAGTAAAGACAGATTCATTAATACTCTTGAAAGATACTAAATCATTTAATTCTTCAAAGTGATCATGTTTAACAATAATTACCTTAATAAAAGATAGCTTTATCAACATAATCTGTCAAACTCTAATACTGATGGCCTGTATGATTTTAAAAAATTGTTATCTAAAAAAGAAGCCATTGGAATATTTTGAGATTAGAATAGGGCCCCAAGTTTATTCCAAACTACAAGATACTGTGATAATTTCAGATTCCAGAAATAGGAAAGAGAAGTTTAAATTATCATGGGAAGAGACAAAAATTTCAAATATTTACCTGTACAGAGGTTTAAAGAACTTTTTGAGGAATCATATTTTTTAGCAGTTGATTCACAGACCAAAGGAAGTGGTTGATAATCTCTTCCAGATGTCTTCAATGAAAGTGGTGAGGAAGAAGGAAGAGGTGGTGGTGGTGGTGGTGGCGGCGGCGGCGATGACGGAAGAGGAGGTGGAGGGGCAGCAAGAAGAATTGGTGCTGATGGCGATGTCGGTTCCCTACTGGTTTCTGAATGTGGTAGATCACCAAATGGAACCAAAACCTGACTAGGGATATTTCCAGGACTGTTTTTGTATTTACATGTTTCCAAACTTCCAACTTTGGATGAAGGAGTACTTGTATTATTAGAAGATAAATGGACCGTTGACAGTGGCTGAGAAGCTGATGATGAGATTTTCTGGGAAATATCTTTGGGCAATTTTGGACTAATTGGTTTTGAATGAGGCGTTTTAAGTACAAACTGACCTGGACATTTCTTTAAAAAAGAAGGGGAAAAAAAAAAAAAAAAAGAGTTCCATTAAAAGTTTGCTTAAAATGTTAGCAACAAAACTTAATACAAGAAAACTTACAATAATTCCCATTTATGTTAGCATTTTAAAGTTTACAAAGGGCTTTCCTCCCATCAACCTTGACCAGAGGTAGTTGAAGTATTATTAAAACTATTTTATAGAAATGAAATATTTCATCTAAATTAGCAGGGCAACACTAAAAAAGGTCTCAGGTCTAGATTATTCAACTAATCCTGTACTAGAAATAAACTATACTTGGGTACTTAAGAGTCTACTCTCAAACAAAATAACTCATAGTTATAGAGCATTTCTTCTCAACCATCCTGTAAGATATATATGAAGGCAGTTTTGCCCCAATTTTCTAAGGAAATAAATTCAAGGACTAAAGCCCTTGGCCTTGAGTTAAATAGGTGCCAGTTAAAGACTAAGCACTAGAACTAAGATCAAGCCCTCTTGGCTTCCTCAAGATGGCACTAAAATTTGCCAAGAACAGGAAAATTTAGAAAATGGTTGGTAATTTTAAAAAATATTCATTAATTCATCTGTTCTAAGCAATTACTTGAGACTACAAAGCCTGCATTGTAGTTGCAATTCAAGAAGAACATTCTAATAGAAAGAGAAAAAAGTTCAAGATATGTGTAGTGAAAACTCACAAAGAATCAGTAATGAAAAACTGCTACGAGAATTCCAGGATGAGAAAAAAGTCTTGTGAATTATAGCTTTCAACAAAAATTATTTATGAAAATAGGATCATTCTATTTGGTCACATACCAAAATTTCTTGTACCCTGTATTTACTATCTCCTTGTACCCTAAAATATTCACTATGACTGGCCAGTAAGCAATATATCTTGATCAACAACTAATGGTCTAAGTTACATCCCTTCTTAATTCAGCTATGGTATTAGGGTCTTTTAATTATATTTTACTTATACATCTGAAACTTAATATTCTGCTTCTTCAATAGAAATAAGTTTTCCAGAATATCCTCCTATGACTTTTTTCTTTCTTTTTTTTTTTTAAATTTTAAATTTAAATTTCATTTCAATAACACTCAATTTTATCCTCAAGTAATTATCACAAACTGATACTGAAAAATGTTTTATAATACAGCAGACATTTCACCTGTTTATTAGATAGCTCAATTAATGTAAAATGTTCCTAGGGCTAGCTCTTAGAGGTTTGAAATAATAAAAATATTAGCTTGGGGATATATGAAGCATAAATATCTTAGTCAGTAGTTATCTAATTTGGGAAGACTTGTTTCTTGCCTTCCTAAAATAAGTCCTTAATAGCTGTAAGAAATTCAGAATGTTTGCTTGAAATGGATAAAATGTTCTTCAAAAAAAAAAAAATAATAATAATAATAATAATAATAATAATAAATTAGGAAACAACCCTTCTCCAGAAATATTAATCTAGACTAAGTTGGATAAGAATCCAAGTAAAATTTAAGAACATAAAAATACCCATACTTGTCATGTACCAAATTTTTAAAAAACATTTTCAGCTGAACAATTCCATATGATAAATATTGTTATTATTTCACGAAAAATAATACAAGAGAAGAGTATTTCTTTAAAAACTTCAATCAACAAATCATTTACAATAGGTGACTTTCCATCATTATTTTACGTTAGAGATTTTAATTTATTTTTAAGGTGATTTTTGGTCTATTTTATTCTTCCTCACAGGGTCTAGTCTTCCAGATGTTTGTTAAATGAAGATTACTATTCATTCTTGAATCCTGCATGTTTTCTTCTGTCTCTCCCTTTTCTGAAGAACTGCAATCTCTACCTCTGGTCCTATCCAGACTGGACTCCTGTATTCCGAGTGATACTGGGCTCTGGAGCACTGAGCCCAACATTCTCTCTGATCAGAGACACAACAGTGAATGGGGACACAAATAAGGGACAAAAGGAGGATGAAGGGAGGGAGTAAATACAGCTTTTATTTTCTCAAATTTAGACCACTGACTATAAAGTTGTAATAAAAGAATATGACTATAAGCTGCTATTTCTCATCACTGTATCTAGCCCATAGTAGGCTCCAATATATTTGGTGAATTGAATTCACCTCATAATTGAATTTCCCTCATAAAAACTTCCCAACATATATGTATATGTATATATACATATACCTATGTTTATGTATGTATATGAGATAATTATTTCAAGTATTTACCTCTCTAAATGATTTTAGGCGTTGAAGTGTTTTCTGTCGTTCTTGGCTTATCCACTCTTGCTTTTCCTTTTCTTCTTCTTTTCTCTTGTCTCTTTTCTGTATTAAAAAAAAAAAAAAATACATTTATAATCTTTAAAATGCTTACCAACTCTCATGAGAAATAAAGGTGTCTAAACCTCTTAATCACTATCATTTCTCCGAATGCCAGTTGAAAAATGTTTAGAGGGTTAGCCATAAAGGAAAATTGAAGATGTCTTTATTTCAATGGCAAGCTAATGTATAGTGGTAAAATGATTAAGCAATTTTCTTTAGCTACTCACCACTTGAATATTATGATGCTGATAAAATCGCTTTATGTTTTCCTGTGCCCGTTGCAATTTGTGATGATGACTTGCCTTGCATTGGTCCTGTCAGAATTAAACAAATACAAAATCCAATTAGATTCTTATTTCTGTAGGCCATGTTTTAAAAAGTAGTATTAAAAAGCATTCATCTTATTGCTTGCCCATTCAAGGTATCCCACTGGTATGAATTTTCATCATAGCTCAACAATACTTCTTTCTACTCAATGTTGGCCTGTACTTTGAGAAATAAAAGAAGAGATTCTCCACCAAAATGAATGAGATTTATTGGGCAATTCCCTAAACTGTGAGTAAGTTGTGTTCCAAAGGAACTAAAAGTGGTGGCAAAATACAAGGCAGCCTCAAAGTCTAACAAAGTTGAAAGCAAAATTTATGCCTGATAATTGGGGAATGGAAAATTATTTTTTTCCAAGGAATGAAGAATATAAAGAATTAAGAGAAGAATAAGAATTTTGTATGAAGTGATACAGAGTGAAAAAATCAGAGCCAAATGAGTAATGTAAGTGTAAAAATGTAAATAAAATCAACACTGAGAAGCAAAAAAAAAAAAAAAGACTCTGGTCAAATACAAGGCTCAGTGTTAGTACCAAACTATTCAAGTTAAATCCATTTCTACAGATTATATAGATGTGTTTATATTTCTATGTCCTTAGATATATACATACATATATATCTGTCCTTTCTGTTAATAACCAATAATCTGTTTTTTCCTCTGAAAGTGCACTTTGTAAATAGCTTTATTTAGAAATTTCTTGTCAAAACAATATATATCAATAATTTAAAGTATTTTACTAATGAGATACCTGAAGTACAGTACAATACTGTAGTCTTATATATGACCTTGAACTTATCAAGTTATCATTCAACTATAACTGACCATTTATAATACTGCCTTGAAGGATATATTCTAAAATTTAACCTTACATGTTAGTGTAAGGGTTAAAAAGCCTTTAGAAGAAAGGAATGCAGTTCAAGGCATGTGGGAGAACCTGAGGGATGAGAGGTACTGAGGTGCAGGCAAGTCCTATGTGGAGGTGGGGCATAGCCCCAGGAGGCTGTGTCTGACCCCAGGTACCACTTTTCCCTCCTTAGTGCTCTCAAAGCCTAGCACGCCTCCTTCCTTCTGGGGCCAATCCCATTATGCCAGGTTCCTAGAGGACCTCCCCTTCCCCCAGAGCCTCACAGGGATATAAATATGTGCTAAGAATAAAGTTCTCTTTTGCCTCACCCTGACCTCCTGGTGGTCTGTCTCTGTGGGATCCGGTTTGGTGCCCAAAGATGGGCCACTGTGGCCTAGCCGTGCTGTCGATGGACGGGCATTAAGAGTAGCTCAAAGGGGAGCTACCAGGTTAGAGTAGTCCATAGGGGTGTAACAGTTAGAAACAGTTACTTTTGGAAGGCTATTAGAGAAGGTTAGACCAAATATTCCTGATCACCAGGAACTTCTTTATAATCCTTTACCTTTTTAAAATGCAAAAATTCTATGAATTATTTGAAAGAAGACACCTGATGGAAAAGCAGTTCCTAAATAGAGGAACTATGATTTTAGAAAATGAACTATTATTCAAACTCTCCTTATCTACTTATTTCATGCTGTATTCATTTAGAGTGGGACAGTTCAAAAGGGTAGCTAGCTGGGATAGTGGACAAACTGCCCAGCCTGGAATTAAAGAAAATTCTTCCTGACTTCAAATATGGCCCTAAACTCTTACTAGCTACATGACCCTGAACAAGTCATTTCAACCCTGTTTTTCTCAGTTTCTTTATAAAATGAGCTGGAAAAGGAGACGGCAATTTACTTTGCCAAGAAAACCCAAATGGGACCACTTTTGAGGAGTTGGATACAACTCAAAACCCAACAACTAAGATATTGAACACACCCAAAGTACACTAGAAAAAGCCTAGGGCAATTGCTTTCCTTGTCATAGGGGTGAAACACTTCTATAAGTACTTTAAGTTTTAGCTATATAAAGATATTTTAAAGAAAAAATAATTGCTGAGATTAGGGAAATGAAACTTCATTTTAAAGATAGATGAAATGAAGAATATTACTTTAAAATATTATTGAAATTAACAATTTGCTCACAATAGCTAATTTAAAGACCACTAAGGCACACTGGTAAGCATTCCCTACATGAACTCTCAGCAGTAAAGCCCCCCCCCCAACCTCTTTTTTTTTTTTTTTTTAATTACAAGAAATTATAAATAAATTGTGGTGAATCCCTATCACAGTAATTGTCTTTTTCTGAAACTAATTCAACTAAGGAACTTAAATGAAGAACTCATAAGAAACTTAACTATGCATATAGTAACTGGAAATACTACATAATTGCACACATTCTTCTATAGTTACTGTGTTGTAGAAACTTAAATTTTAATGTATTTTTATCCATCAATAACAGGAATGGAAAGGAAAAAGATTCCCCTGATGCATTTACTTTTTTGTTCCTGAGATAGGCTCTTCTTGCACAGATAATTCCTCTCTTGTGTTCTAGCTGCTGGGACTTCTGCTTGAGCATCTTCATTTCTGAAACCTGGGAATCGTTTTGCGCTACTAGATGATCAGCAATCAGTTCCTCAGGATTTTCAACAGCATCATAATACACAACTTCATCTTGTTTCTCTAGAAATAGGCAGCATTAATATAGTTTTAAAATTAAGTCCTTAATTTATAAAAGAATCTGGATGAAGAATTTTAAATATGCATTTAATAATACATTGTCACTAAAATAATTTAGTACTTTTAAAGCCACAAAAAAGTTTGTCTAACCCTGTGGTTTCTTCCCTTCCTCTCCCTAGCCCCTAATACTAATTAACAACATGTCTGTAACTTACAACTTTACAAAACTGCCTAACATACCAGAAACTCAAGTGACCTGCTCAAGGTCACACAGCTATTCTGTGTGAGGCAAGATTTGAACGTAGATCTTACCGACTTCAAAAGTTCCACTCCACTACAAGCAGTTTCCTTTCAAAGAGCATTTTTTTAGATGCAAAAATATTTAAAACTTAAGTTTTACAAATTAGTTTAAAATTTTAATGTGAGGGATATCATTTATAGGAACTGTATTACATTTAACATTGTATAAAGTATCTAGTAGCTGGAAACAATTTGTTCTCTATACACATCTCACCTTTTATGAGTCGTCTCGTAGCATCTAACTCTGTAATAAGCAGCATCTCTTTAAACTTCAATATCTCAAGCTGAACTTCATACAATTCAAGTTGAACTTCATAATACTGCATTTCTAGTTCATCTATCATATCAATGTTTTTCTCTGCTTCAGAAAGATGTTCTACCTTATTAACAAAAAACTAGGTCAATAAAAATAATACATTATGAAAAATGATTACAAATTATCTCAATTATTTTCTGAAAAGGAACAGATTCTATATATATATAAAGAGAGAGAGAGAGAGAGAGAGAGAGAGAGAGAGAGAGAGAGAGAGAGAAAGAAACACTGGAGTAATTTGCCTGTTTAATGTGACAAAAATGGTAGTGCTTTGTGACCAATTTAAATCAATTTATAAGAGGTCATCGTTATTGTATTCTTCATCAACTGTGAAACATTTGTCTTAAGAAACTGATGGACAGAGAACAATGTTCTATGTGGTAATGTCATCTTTAAAGATATAGGAGCCCAGGAAAAGTTATATGGTCATGACCCTACGATGCATAAATTAATAATGAACAATTTGAGTACACCATTAAATAAATTACAATCTCCAAACAATAAAAAAGTATGCTCATACCCTTGATTGCTCAAAGTAACTTATCTACTTTTTGAATGAGTTTAACAGTATTACAAAGGGAATCATATACCATAAATGGGTTAAATGCCAACTTTGATGTCTTACTTTATAGGGGGAAAAAAAAAATCTATAATAGTAACAAGTTGCTCTCTAGTGATTTTATATTTGCTTATTCCATACCATCTTCAAAAATGTTTTGAGCTCCTTGAAAGAAAGGTGTTACATATATTGTAGGGGAAGAATTAGATCAAAATTACATTTGTTTTCACCTTACTTTTTTTTGAATTTCAACTCTTTTTCGATTCAAGCATAGTTCTTTGGCTCTTTTGTACTGTAGAGTTTCTCTTGCTAACATGAGCTTCAGTTTTTCAAGTCTGGGAGCAGCTAAGGCCCAGGTAGCTTGGCCAAATCTCTCTTTATCCTGTTCCATCTGTTTTTTCATTCCTATTGCATTAAAATTAGAAGATAAATGACCCAAGAAATCAGAGGTTTGTATAACAATTAAAAAAATAAGTCCTTCCCTCTACTTTTTGCCCATTGTTCCTAGTTTTCTGTCCCTTTAAGCATTATACACAAATGAGTAATAAATCATAATGATGTTCTATTCTTATCCATACCCTCTTAAACAGAATGAGGAAAAAAAGGTCATCATTTCTATACATATCAGATCCTTCTTTTTTTTCCCCTGAAGTCTCTATTTTATTATTTCTTTTTTTTTCCTTTCTTTTTTTTTTATTATTATAACTTTTTATTGACAGAACATATGCATGGGTAATTTTTTTTTTTTTTTTTTTTTTTTTACAACATTATCCCTTGCACTCACTTCTGTTCTGACTTTTCCCTTTCTTCCCTCCCCCCCCTCTCTTAGATGGCAGGAAGTCTTATACATGTTAAATATGCTATAGTATATCCTAGATACAATATATGTGTGCAGAACCGTACAACTGTACTTGCACAAGAAGAATTGGATTCAGAAGATAAAAATAACCTGGGAAGAAAAACAAAAATGCAAACAGTTCACACTCATTTCACATCAGGTTCCTCTTAATACTTCTTCTCTTGAAAGCAGAGGGATTGAAAAATCTTTTGAAAAGATTTGTGTTGTATACAGTACCCATTTCACTATAATTGTTAAATGCAAACATTAAAAAAAGAATTTGTTAACCCACTTTGAAAATAGGTACTACTTTATAACTTAACAAATTTCAATCCTGCCAATTAATCCAGAGCAAATGATAATTATCAGTAACAAATAAAGCAAAAAAGCAATTTTGAAAAATCAATTTCACCTAAAAATGCTTTTAAGAATAATCTCCTTATATTTAAAAGGACTGTACATGTAAAATCTCTTATCAGAGCAATTGTCTGAGGGAAGAGAAAAGGGAAGGAGAAAAAATTTGGAACTCAAAATCTTATATAAAATTAATATTGAAAGTTATCTTTACATGTAATTACAAAAAAAAAATACTATTAAGTGTAAGAAAAAACAAACTGAGTAAAATTAAAAAAAAAAAAAAAAAAAGAATAATCTGCAATCCAATGAATGAAAGTCAAATTCTGCTACTTAAAGATCTGCATTAGTCATTTTTTAAAAGAACTCTGCTTTTCTAGTCTCATCTGGTACTTTTAACTTTGTTTTAACTAAAATTAGACAATTTGGTTGTAGTTTAATGATTTGGCCATTATTTAATCCTATTTACCTGCACATCTGCAACAGTGAATCCTGCAGTGCTTAAAAAAACAACTTCAATCTTGTAATTAACTTTGGGAGGGTACAAGTAGATACCTGTATCTATACATAGGACGTAAGGGAAGTAATGAAACCACTACTTATACTAACCTACAATATAGATTGCAGCTTTGAAAATATTTGTATAATTTGAGTATGTGTGATTCAGTAAGAATATGAAAAATCACTCAAATTCATATATATAGTTTAGAAAAAGCTGTTCCTTCAGAAATAAAAAAGTTAATTGCTACAATTTTATGGATAACTAATACTGAAACAGATGTCTACATGACATTTCTACTATTAGAAATTAGACTTTCAAGAAGCACACCAAAATTCTGCTTCTGATAGTTTTTAACTCCAATAACATTGGAAGAAATGAAATTCATACATTATTGTTCATTTTGGGGGGAGGCGCTGAGAAGTCTAGGTTCTATCACAATATTCTTTCATGCTTACCAGCCAATGCATTTGCTGTTTCCTTAAAATAATTCACCGTGATGTCTTGAATAGATGTCACAGCTTCGTCAGCTTGTCGGGTCCATTCTCTGGCCTCTTTTTCCAATGCCTCTATTCTCTTAGGGCCCAGTTCATGGAACTCCAAAGACTTCTATAGAGATATAGAAAGAATGATATAAGCTCACCAGTAGATAACAGCAGTATGAAAGCAAAAAGTGTTATGTAGGATTCTAAATACTTTTGCCCCTTATCTAAAGTAGGCAACAGGAATTATTTTATCTACTTATTTTTCTTCATAAAGCTTTGGCTTCTCTGCTGATACAGAAATAACATCCTAAAATTTGTACACAATCTACTTGCAAGGAAAAATACTAAGACATTTTTTCTTTTTATGAATAAAGAATTACGCTTTCTTCATGTACAAAAACACAGTATTTATAGAAAAAGAATTCTGAAAAAGCAACATTGGTGACAATGTTTTATTGCTATAAAGAGCTACTCTATACACAATTCATTCTCTATTAGAGCTATAGAGCATGTGTGTACATTCCTCAACCAATTAACTCTAATAGCTCTAATTCCATACTTAACATATTGAAATGGCAATTCTAATTGCAGCCTGGCTTTAAAATCTTTTCCTATAAAACATAATTTGAATATAAAAAACACTATAAGAGGGAAAAACAGTGGAACAAGTTCATTAAATAATAGTATAATACAAAAACTGCAAATGAAGACTTATTTTGTAAAATAAGTCAGAGTAGCATGTATTAGTATATTCATTTAGCACTGAAGTCAGATATTGTTGGTGGAAACGAGTTGGTATAGTGGACAGTACAATGAACTAGGAGTCAAGAAACTGGGGTTTTTGAACTAAGACGAGTGTTAACATCTCTATACAATAACTTTAATTCATTTATGAAATGAAAGCACTATCTGAAAAATTGCTTTAGGGCTCAAATGAGATAATAACATAAGGTACTTTGGAAAACATAAAACATTATAAAATAGATTATCATTACTTAATTTCCATTCCCTTCCCAAACCAGTGTAAATATAGTACTAAAATATTCTTGTATGAATAATATATTATTATTCATTTAAACGTAGTTGGTAAAATATTGCTTTGCAAACAGCACAATAAACATTATATGAAAGAAAACATACTGAAATTTTTAGCTTGTATAATGTTGCAAGCTCTCGCATATCCCTAAATGGTTGCAGCAAATATTCGTAGAAGTTTGTTGCCACAGTAACTAATTCCTGGTAAGCTTTATCTTCTTCTTCATAAACTTTCATTAAATCTATCATCTTGACAGCATTATTATGCTCGTGAACAATCTAGAAGATAAAAAGGATTTTAAAGGTTAACTATAGTAGGTTTATAAATTGTACAGAATAGTGGGACTATGATTCCTTTATTTAGTTAAATTTTAGGCGTTCACCGATTTTTCCCAAACCCTAGTTCTCTTTTAGTTACAAACCCAGATCCTCTAACTCTAAAGTCATTTTTTCTCCCTACTGTAACATACTGATTCTCAAAAAATATGACAGAATAACTTTTCAAAAAGTAAAATTTGGTTAAATTCCCCTTCCCCAATCTCTTGCTCTCTGAAACATGGCATAAGAGTAGAATTTATAGTAAGGTTAAACTTTTTACTTTTGGTAGTAAAAATGCACAAAGTCACATTTGAGGATGGGAATATGCCCCCAATATCCCCATATTCCACTTCAGAAGTGAGGAGATAGGGGAAAACCAGATGACCTTCAAGGCCTTTTCAGCTTTAAATTTTATCATCTTGTAACTTGGGTCCATGAATTTTTTTTTTTTTTTTTAAATAACTGAACTTCAAGATGGATTTCCTTTTTAACTCCATATACTTATTTCATTCATTTAAGACTGTTCTGAGTTCACTGGGTTTACCAGCTGTTTATGGGGGGGGGGGGGGGGGGGAGGTTGTTCTAAGAGACTTTTCCTGGGGGGGGAAAGTTCTGTCTTGAGAAATCCATACCTGTAACAGTTTTTAATCAAAAGCCTCCTACTATGTATATTTAGTCCCAAACTATGATTTTTAAGAGAATCTCTTAAATTCTAGTATTCTGAGGTGAAAGGCTAACTTGATAAACAGTTTCCTATTCACCCCTGGTAAACTATACTTAAAAAGATTTGATTTTATCCTACTCCATCTTCATAACTCCAAAACTAAAGAATCCCAATTTTAGTTTGCCCTCATGTGGATATCTATTCCCTGCATTATTTTTCCTCTGCCCTTTCACATGCTTTTCTAGTTCCATCACAGAAGCTTTTCATTACAAAACTAAAACATCACGAAGTACTAGAAGATATACCACGATTTTATGCAAGGATATGATGCTTTTCAGTTTGCTTTCAATGTATCTTCTAGATGTCATCATTTTATAATTTTATTTTTATTGCCAATTGACTACTAGATGCTTCTTACTTAAGACTATTCATTAGCTTCTCAAAGAGGCCATGTCCAAAACAGAATTCATTCCCTTTCTCAAAGCTTCATCTCCTCCAGACTTCTCTACTACCACTGCAAGCACTACTATTTTCTTAGTTGCTCAAGGTCATACCCTTTTAGTAATATCCTCTCCCCCTCACTTCTCATATCTAATTAGTTGCCAAGTCTGGTTAAGTCTACTTCCAGCCATTACTTTTGCTCTATTCACACAGCCACCATTTTAATTCAGATCCTAATCATCCTCCAATCTTTCCTCCCAATATTCACTCACCTGCCAAAATAATCTAAGGCACAAATCCACTCAAGTCCCCTTGTCAAAAACCATCGATTTCCTCTAGAATAAAATGTGAATTCCTCACACTGGCATTTAAAGCCCTTCCTAATATAGAATCAATTATATTTCCTACTTTTTTCCCCTCACATTTCTCTCGCACACTGCAAGATAGACTGCAGCTAAACCTATTAGCTGTTTCTTAAACCAATCTTTTGCCCACACATTTTCCTAATTCATTCTTCACACCAGGAATACACAGCTTCATCTTGGATTATCAACATCCTTACCTCCTTTCAAGACTTAGCTTAGGGGCTACCAACAGAGCTTTACTATCCAGCTGTTACCTTGCATTTCACTGTGTACATGTACCAGCTAAGTTCTTATATTCTCTTCAAAGATCCTAAGCTTGCAGGCAGTTAGATTCATTGTCTTTCTATTCCAATGCTAGTGTTTTGTACATAGCAAGTGCTTAATAAATGCTAATTGAATATGGCAAAAATGTCAATAATTCATCAATAATACATTGTAACAGAATGGGGAATTGAAAAACTGTATGATGACTAAGATTCCTTTCTTGGGTCCTAGTGTAAAACATAAGGCATGCCTTGAGCTATTCTGAATTGTTTTAGAAAACTTATGTTTATCCATAAAAGTTCATTCACCCTTTTTTTTTTTTTTTTGCCCTTTCATTGCTTTATGAAAACCCCCTAAAGCATTTTCCTTGCATTCACTATAGACAGATTTCATTTTTCATTCCTATTCTCACTCCCAGCCAAGGATGTTATCTTTTGCCTTCAATAGTTCAAAGAATTAGATTTAGGTCTGGAAGAGAATTTCAAAATCTGTAGTCCAGGACTTAACCATGGAGCGGTGAAATTCTAAGAAAAAAAAAGTATTTCGATATATACCCATATAGATTAGTTTCCTTGGTAATTCTACATACTTTATTACGCATTTAAAACCATTCTGAGAAGGGGTTTATAGTCCTTGCTATGTACTGCACGGGCAGCTAGTTTGCACCATTCCTAGGCCTGGAGTCCAAAAGACTGCATGTTGCGCCTCCAATCTGGCCCTCGCCATGTAACACTTGTGAGGTCCTAGAAAGCAGCTTAGTCCTGCTTTTCTCGGTCTCCTCATCTGCAACGGGAGCCGGAGAAGGAAATGCAAGTCTGAATTATCTCTGTCAGGGAAACCCTAACGACACCAGCAGATTCAGACGCAACGGAACAACAGGCCCCGATTGCCAGAGGATCTAGGACGCACAAGAAGTATGACCCTGCTCTTGTTGGGATCCCGATATAAACGTCCCCAAATGCATAAATGCCAGCTTCCGGGTGAGTATCAGCCTTCACACCAGGGAGGCAAACGGGAGCCTCCTTGGAGTCAAGCCGGGACATTTATCCGTAGGGTGGGACGTCGCTGGCAGCCAGCGGCTCAGGAGAGGCGCGCACGCGCGCTAGGGAAAACCGTCCTTACAGAACCTGAGGGCCCGAGGCCCGAGTTTACAACAAAGCGCCACTTTCTAGAATCACATTTTTATCATGGGTTCTCAACCCACCCACGACCGGCAGCAGCCACTAAAACTCAGCTCTTTCCTTTGACATCACACATTCTTAGCCAGACCGACAGGCAGGGCGGCAGACACTCCTCCCCTTCGGGAGGCCGTACGCGGGCCAGACGGGCGCGTGGGGGGGGGGGGGAGGGGTGACGGCGTCCCCACCCATTCGTGCCCCGGCCCACCCGGCAGAGCCGCTCCTGGGCGCGGACCACGTGCCGCCGCAGGGCCTTCTTCCGGAATTCATGCAGGTTCTCGAAGTACTCCTCCAGCGGCTCGGCGTCGGCGGGGAAAAGCAAGTCCAGCAGCATCTTGGCGCCGCACCGGTCGACCGCCTCGTCCAGGTAGCGCGCCAGCTGGTCGCACTGCTGCCTCAGCGCCTCCTCGTCGGGCCCGGCGGCCGGAAAGAGCAGCGCCCACAGGCTCGGGCCGACCTCGGGGGGCAGCTCGGGGAAGGCGGCCTCCAGCTGCGAGTTCATGGCGGCCAGCATCCGGTGCACGCCCTGAAGTTCGGCCACGGAAAAGAGACCGGCCCAGCTGAGCGGCCTGCCCTCCTCCTCCTCCTCCTCCCCCTCGGCCGGGGCGCCTCCGTCCCCCGGGGCCGGGCCGAGGCCCGCGCGCCGCCGCCGCCGCCGCTGCTGCTGCAGGGTTCGGTTGTGACAGGTCACGGCGAACTTGGCCTCGGACTCATTCCAAGCCACTAAAAAGCAGAGGTTGGGCCGCTCGGGCTCCGAGAATAGGTTCTCCTTGACGGCCACCCAGTCCTCCAGGTCGTCGGGCAGCTCCTCCTCCATGACCCGGCCCTTTCCGGGAAGGGCCGCGAGGGGCGCTCCCCTACAAGACTCCCACCTAGAGGGCCGCACAGGCGCGGGGTCGCTGCGCTTGCCCGGGCCCGGCGGCGCCGCTGGCGCCCAGAGCCCGACCTCCTTTCGCGTTCTCCGGGAGCCGAAAGGAACCGGAGCCATTTTTCCCTGGGGCGAGGTGTCTTAAATGCGAATCACCTTCCGCCACTGCCCCTCCCATTGGCCGAAGCGTTTCCACTAGTGCCCCTCCCACTAGCGGGTGTGTGTGTGTGTTTGTGTGTCTACCCTCACGGTCACTCCTCCCATTGGCCAAGAGCCTTCCATCAGTGCCCCTCCCATTGGCCGAGCCAGGCCGCAGAAGAAGGAAGAAGGGGCGGGCCGCAGTCGCCGGCTCTACTGTGAAGCAGCGGGGAATAGAGAGGGCGGAGCCGTGTCGTTGGGGGTGGAGCCGGGCTGCTTAGTTAATGCGGCTCGGAGAAAGGGGAATTCCAAACATCCTCTTCCAGTTTTTAGTCTCTTCTTTCGCTTTGCTAGGACCCTCCTCCGTTTCCTGTTGTAGGATCATAGGATCCTTGACCGAGAGTTGAGACTTACGCTGCCATTTCGTCTAATCTCCCCATTTTACAGATGAGGAAAACAGATCCATGGAGGTTAAGTGACATAAGGAAAACCTGTTAGGGGCAGCTGTGTTGAGTTGTCTTTTAAGGCGAGACGGACTCTTGGTAACCCCGTTTGGAAATTTCTTGGCACAGATACCGGGTCGGTTTGCCGTTTCCTTCTGCTTGTAGGACTCTATGCAAATCACTTACCAACTTTCTGCGCTTTAGTTCTTCATCTGTAAGATGAAGGAGATGAACTAGGGCCAATAAGGGCCCTGATGCAGTTCACCACAAGTCCAAGGACTGATTAGTTTAGGGGGGCCTGGGAAGGAAAGAGTGCCTGATCTTTCCTGGGAGGCAAGAGAACAGAGCGAGGAGACATTGAAAACCGGAGAAGATGCTGCACCCTAGCCATAGGAGATAGCCATAGGTTGTAGGATTCTTCTGAGGGGGAAGGAAGCACATGGAAGTTGGGGATCAAGGGGCATGGGGTACTATAAAACAGAAAGTCCCAAATGTGAAAGCTGTTGGAACGCAACCCAGGTGATCTGGGAATCTAGAATCTCAATTGTTGTGCTGTACTGGACAGCAATCGTAGAACCAAATCAATTTCCCTTCTCCTTATCATGAAATGGAAGTTCCCCTGCTCTGGTCCTTCCCTCTTCTAATATTTTAAAAATAAAAGTTTTATCAATTTTTTTAAATCAACCACGTGATCCGCAATTTCCCATATCTCCCACCATCCCTTAAAAGAGAACCCTGTACAAAAAAAAAGTAGTTATATAAAACTAATCGTATTGGCCAGATTTAACAATGTATAACTCCTGAACCTGGAGTTGGACACCTCTCTGTTAGATTGTAACCACCTTGAGGACAGGGATAGTCTTTTGCCCCCTTTTGCATCCCTAGCACTTAACTCAGTTCCTGGCACATATTAGGCGTTGATTGACTGAGAGAAGGGAGGTATGATTTCATCATTCTTCCAGAACCAATAGTGATCATTGCATCAGAATTTTGATGTCTGCTCCAATGCAGAGAACAATGTCTCTTAAATCAGGGGACCATATGGGGAAAGAGATTTACTAAAAACTTAGTTATGTTTAGGGAAAGAAAATAATGATTTTTCACTGAAAACTCTGCCAAATACTCATCCTCTTACTCTTGCCCCAAGTCGATTTGACAAATAAACAAGGGACTTCCCAGCTTTGAGTCACTCATCCAACACCACCCTCCCCCCCACATACATAGGAGAATTCTCTTTCCCTTTCTATAAATGTAGATTCCACTTGAAAGTGATACTTGATGGATGAAACTGCATGATATGAATGTGAAAACTGCCAAAAGAGAATTATGACTGCTGAGGTCACCATGTACAGTACAGCAATTGAGATTCTAGATTCCCAGATCAACTGGGTTGCTTTCCAACAGCTTTCACATTTGGGACTTTCTGTTTTATAGTACTCCATCGCCCACTTGATCCCCAACTTCCATGTGCTTCCCCCTCAGAAGAATCCTACAACTTAGAAATGGAGGCTCAGAACTGTTATTCTGGTAGTGCTGAGAATCTTTCCAATCTGATGATTTCTCCACAGCCATCTCATCAAAGGCATCTTTGTAAAACAGTTTCAGTTTTTGTTTTGCCTTTTTTTTTTTTTTTTTTTTTTTTTGTGTGTGTGTGTGTGTGTGTGTGTGGCCTTTCTCATAGTCCCACTATTGCCCTGGTGAGATCTTATCTGGAGTATCAAGATCAGTTCCAGGCGCCACAATTAAGGCCACAGATATGTGGCAGCAGCAGAATGTCCAGAGCAAGGCAACCAGGATAGTATATAGGATCGTGGCTCTTAACTTGGGGCCATGGATAGATTTCAGTGTAATTTGTTTCCTTGGTAATTCTATGTATTTTATTTTAAGCATTTTAAAACTTCTGAGTGGGGTCCATAGCTTCACTGGACTGTCAAAGAAGTGATTCGCACAAAATGGGTAACAGAAGTCCTAATCTAGGACCTCAATTTCAAGCCATATGAGGGTAAGTTGAATGAACTGGACTTAACATGCTTTAGAAAAAATTTAGTTAACAAGAACTAACTAAAATAAGAAGCTACCAGATACTTTGCTTTTTTCTTCTTCTTTCTCAAAGGTGAGTTACTCCCTGGCCCAGCTCTAGCTTCCCCAGGCAATTCTCCTCCAGGGACCATGTTCCTGCATAGTAATGTCCCAGGGTCTCTCTTGCAACAGGCCCTGATGTCTCTCCGTACCCAGAAGTCTCAAATGACTTTAATCAAGGAATAAGAATTGCTGATTATGGCCCTGATTGAAGACAGGCCTGTCCCGAGTATATTCTCTCAATCTTAGCAGGTTTCCCTTTCTTCTTTTCCACCTGGCTTGAAATTCCTCAAATGATTATCAGCTGTAGGTTAAATAACAGTAGTAGAAGCCTCATCAACACTGAAAATGGAAAAAGTGGAGAAAATTAAGTGTCACCCAACTAACTGGTTTTGGTGTCCAGACTGGAGCCCGGGTCTCATGATTATTAATCAACAAATTCAATAAACATTAAGTAAGTACTTGATGTCAGACACTGTGTTAGGGTCTGGAGGAATCAAGGAGGGAGAAAGAAATAGTCCCCACCTTCCAGGATCTTACAAAATCAAATTATATATATATACATATATACATGTGTGTATATAGAGATATTTTTCCCCCCTGTATTTGCTCTTATGTCTTACCATATATTACCCACTAACCCACTGTGGACCTCTTCAGCCCAGTCTGAGTCATCATGTGGGTAGTAAAAATTACTAAATGACATGAATCGTAGCCTGACCTGGTAATTTTCCCTCTTGCATAAAAAAAAATAAAAAAATACGTGGAATGAATTGCCTCTGTGAAAGTGAATTCCTTGGTATCTGAGACATTCAGAGAGAGGCTTGAATAATTTTTTAGGGATGCTGTAGAGGGACCATTAGACAGAGGTTTGAGCCAAGTCCTTTGTCAAGACTCAGAGATTCTGTTACTCTGTAAATAATCAAAGTAAGGGCACAAAAAGCTACATAATCCTAGAGTTGTCCTTTGGGTAGATTTATTTATTTGTCTTCTGCAAGTTCTCAGGTTATTATAGTTTTAATTATTAGTCTTTCTAGTTTCTACAGTTTCTAGTTTCTTTGTCTCCAAGAAGCAACAAATAGATTATAAAACCCTAAAAATTCTAAACCTGTTGCTTTTCTCACTTTCTATCCCATGTTGAGATGATTGGAGGGCTTCCATATTTCTATTGAAAGCTAAAGGTTCATGTGATTGGAGCAGAGAGAGTAAATCAACAAGATTAATTAGAAAAGAACACTAGCTTTTGGGTTAAATCCTTTCCTTTCTATGTGATCTTGGGAAAGCTTTTCAGGTCTCAGTTACATAATCTTCAAGTGAAGATTATAAACCATTTAAAAATCAACATCCAACCATGTTAAATAAATCTTGCAAGTCTTCCCAGCTCTTTTAGGCCATAATAATATTCCATCACACCCATATCCCATAATTGTTCAACCATTCTACAACTGATGGACATTTATTTTCTTGCCAATTCTTTGTTATAACAAATGCTATTGTAAATATTATTTGCATATGCTTTTGCATAAACATGCCATATTTTTGTTTTAAACATACATCCTTTTCTTTAATCTCTTTAAGGTATAAGTCTATTAATGATACCACTGAGTTAAGAGGATATGCAGTTTAGTGACTTTTTAAGTAAAAAATCATTGACTCTTTAGATAGTTGCACCAAGAGAGCACAAAAGCCTCTCCAACAATTGCCATTTCCTTGCTTTTGGGGGTCATAGCTGACAAGCTAATGCATGTGAGCTGGAAACTCAACATTGTTTTAATGTGCATTTCCCTTATTAGTGACAATTTGGAGCATTTTTTTTTCATATGATTGTTGATATTCTTTCCTTGAGAACTGCCTGTTTGTATGTTTTAACATTTATCTATTGAAGAATAGCTCCTTTTTTTTTTTTAATGTAATTGTATCAATTTCTATCTATCTTGGATATCACATTTTTATCAGAGAAATTTGTTTTTTTCCCCAATTGTTTACCTTTTAATTCCAGCCAAATTGCTTTTATGAAAAAAAAGTTCAGCTTTATGTAATTAAAATTGACTTTTTTTTTAATTTTGATGCTTTTTTTTGTCAATAATGCTTTCAGTATACTTAATAATGAAAGGCACCTCCTGTTTTATTCCTCTAATATATGACCTTTTTTTTTTTTTAAAGCATCTATCCATTTTGGGCTTATATTGGGCATATTATCTTATATGTTAATCTAAGCATAATTTCTTTAAGACAGTTTTCCAATTTTCTCAGCATTTTTTGTCAAACAGTAAGTGCTTACCCTGGTAGTTTGTGTCCTTTGGTATTCCTGAATGTTATGCTCCTGTGTTGAATTCCTTCCAGACCTTTTGAACCTAATCTGTTCTATTGGTCAATTGTTCTCTTTTGTTACTAGAACTAAATTATTTTATGATGATCCTGCATTGTTGGATAGTTTGAGGTCAAGTAGTGATAGGGGCCCCTCCTTTCTGTTTTCCCCCCCATGATTTCCACTTAGATTCTTAACCTTTTGTATAACAAGATGAATTTTGTAATAATTTTGTCTAGTTTTATAAAATAATGTTTTGATAGTTTCATTTGGCATTGAATCGGTAAATCAGGTAGTATTGTCATTTTTCTTATATTACAGGACCCAAAAATGAGCAAATATTTTCTCTTCAATTATTTTTCTTTTATGTAAATAATGTTTATAGTGGTGTTTATATAATTCTTATATATTTCTTGGATAGTAGATTTCCAAATATTTTATACATTCTATAATAATTATAATAATTTTGAGTGGAATCTCTTTTTCTATGTCTTTTTGTTTGTGTATTTTAAAAAATATTATTTACCATATTAAAGAAAGGGTCATTTTCTCATGTTTTACATTTTTTTCTTAAACATAAGAGTATTATATTCTGTCTTCATCATCTATTAATATATTCATGTAATTGTTGTTTTGTTATTAGTATAAGTCTATTATACTTATTTTCCTTGAATATTATCCAACATGGTCATTATCTATTTGTAAAATATTGCTATAATCTCTTGCTTATATTTTATTTGATACTTTATAGTAATGTCTATTAGCAATAGTCAGTCATCTATCATTTTCTTTCTTTGTCTTCTCTCTCCCTGATTTCATTATTAGAACCATATTTGTTTCTAAGAAGGAGTTTTGCCTATTTTTTCAAATAATGCATAAAAATTTAGAGTTCATTGAAGTTTTTGAATTTCTTCTTCTTTGGGAGTTCATTCATGGCTTGTTCAATTTCCCATGGCTTATTTAAATTCTAATTCTAGTACTGACTTAAGGGGTATTTTGTACTTTTCTAAATATGTATATATTTAATTTATTATTTTTGTTGTTGCTATTGTTGAGTTGTTTCAATCATGTCCAACTTGACTTATCAAAGATACTGGAGCAGTTTGCCATTTTCTTCTCCAACTTATTTTACAGATGTGAAAATTGATGCAAAAAGAGTGAAGTGATTTGCCCAGTGTCAAACAGCTTGTAAGTATCAGAGGCCAGATTTGAAATCATAAAGATAAGTCTTCCCAGTTCTAAGAAGGCTCTATGCCACTTATTTTTATTGGTATATGATTGGGCAAAGTCATGTCAGTTATTTTCTCTTCCTTCCTTCTAGTTATTTCTATTTAATTTGTTTGAGTTCTTTATACATTTTTGATTATTATTAATTTGATTTTCTTCTAGCTTCATCATCAACTTTTTATTGGTTTGTCTTTTACTTGTTTTTTAAAAGATAATTCCTTGTTTTATTTATCATTTGAATTTGAAGGGTCCATTTTCTTTTTCTCTTTAATTTCTAGGATTTCTATTTTTGTGTTTTAATTGGGTTTTTTATTTGCTGCTTTTCTAATTTTTTTAGGTGTACATTCAATTTGTCAATCTATTCTTTCTCTCTCTCTCTCTCTCTTTTTTTTTTTTTTTTTTTTTTTTTTTTTTTTTTTTTTGAGGGGTAGAAAGGAGACTTCTAATCAGGATTAATTGACTTGCCCAGAGTTGCACAGCTAGTTCCTGAGTCTGAATTTGAATTCAGGTCCTCCTGATTCCAGGGCATAGCATTGGCTATCCACTGTGCCACTTTATTAATGAGAGTGTTCAGATATATAAATATCTAAATAGATATATAAATTTTCCCCTAAAAACTTTCTCAAATGATTGCATCTCTAAAGTTTTGGTGTGATTTCTCATTGTTGTAATTTTCCTTAATGAAATTATCTATTGTTTCTATAATTTGTACTTTATCCCTCCAATTCTCCATTTACATCTTCATCTTTTCTTCAGAAATCCTTTATTAATTATAATTTTATTGCATTATGATCAGTAAAAATGGATTTAGTATTTTTTCATTTCTTTCTGAGAGTTGGGGTTTGTTTCCTTGTTTGTTTCTTTTTGTCCTAGCACAAGTTAATTTTTTATAAAGATGTTATGGAGGGATAATGGATGTTCATTATGTCTTCATAATTTTCAGAATTTCATAATTTTCAGAAATCTAACATCTCTAATTTTTCTAAAATTTCATTCCCATCTTTCATTTTTCTTATTTATTTTTGTTTATCACAGTATCTATCATATAGAAGGTACTTAATAAATGCTTATTGATTATACATTAAATTTGTTTTCTTTGTATTTTTATCTCTGAGTTTCTTGAATTGTGTGCCAAAAACTAGTTGGTGATAACATTCTGGTGGGAATGGGAGGGAAAAGGAGAGAGCATTATATTTCTAGATTTTCTCTTTGGATGCTATGAGTCACAGAAGTAAGAATCCCCCAAAATATACGCCTGGAAAAGCTTCCAAGACTGAGATTACACTACTATAATCTCCCATATAAATTTAGAGGATGATCACAACTTGCTCAACAATTCAATCAGAATTATAGAATCAGAATTTTTCCTCTCCCAAGCATTTGACAATCCATTGGTCTAACATCCTAAGCAAGCAAATTGGCTGATCTTTATAAAACTGGAAAATGATGTCTAGGATCCTGGAGTGGGGGTGAAGAGTGGGATTTACAGATTCTTTTGAACTTTATCAAACTTTAAATCTACACATTGACTTTGCAGAAAAATAATCTTAGATTAGGTGACTGACAAAATTTCACTTATATATAGTTGCCCACTTCAGTAAATCACTTTTTTAAAGTAGGGTTTGAATTGCTGAAGTGGGCGGCTGAGCAATTTATTTTGCAACTGACAAAACACAAAGGACTCGTTTCTTTAAAAATTTTACTTGGACATTTAGGCATCTGGAATTTAACCTTAGATCATTGTAGCTGACTTTTGTTTTTTAAGTAGTTAAGGTTGGTAGAATCAATAACTACCACACTTCCAAAAATCCTATTCCATTGCCTCATTTTGGTGTGTGGCCTTGGGTTCTGCCAGACTATGCCAGTGTAAGCCTGTCACCTAAGAACTAGTTTGTTAATGTTTAGACAGATGCATCTCCAAATTGGCCATAGGATGAACCATCACAAAGATGGTATACTAAAATTTTAGATTAGCTATAATCTGTTTTTGTGGAAATAATGCTCCTACCGAAAAACTTGAGCATAGTATAGTAACAAAAATACTTGATTTAGAGAGAGGAGACCCCAGTTTCTGGCTTGGGTCTGATATTAGATGACATTATGCCTGAGCAAGGCATTTGATTTCTGAAGGGTTCTAAATTACTTTTCCATAAAATGGGAAGGTTGGTTAGATCAAAACTGCTGGTGCTCCATCACAGTTCTGAGTTTTGGTGTTGGGAAATGTTTAACAAAATAAGTAAAAATATTATAAAACATAGATAATTATAAAGTTAAAATTTTTAATTTAAACTAAGTCAATATATGGCCCTCAAGGATCTTTATGTATGGATTAGAGGCTCTCTTTCTTATTTGAGTTTGATGCTACAGGTTAGATGATCTCTGAGGTTCCTTCCAGTTCTCATATTTTCTCTACCTCTCTATTTTTCCTATGATTAAAAAGATGCCCTCAGTTCCTAATAACTATGGTATCTGGGCAGGATAGATGAGTCCTTATTTTTACCTACTAGGGCCATTCTATACATAGAATGCATTTCTTTCTCTACCTCTTAAAATTCCTAGTTTCTTTCAAAGCTCAGTCCAAACATTACTTTCTCCATGAAACTTTTTGTGATCCAGCTGATAGTATTCCACCCTCTTAAATTGCTTCAGATTGCACATATTTCTCTCTGTATATAGTATGTAAGAATCTTGGGGGGAATGGGCATTTTTTTTGTATCCCCTGTGTCTAGCTGGAGCTTAATAAGTTCCTGTTCATTGATCTATGAATTGATTACTCACCGAGAAACCTGGATGAAGCTTTTGTTTCTTTTTTCTCTGCCAATGAGAGGGTGCTTAACTTGAGAAAAGACAGAAGAAAAAAGACTAATAGGGAATTAGAAGCCAAAACAAGTAAAGAGATAAAAAGGATCACCAAAATAAGTAAAGATATAAAAAGGATCTATCTAGCTTCTCTCATCAAGCTCAAGTCACATGATTTAAATGAACTATGCCCTGTAGTACTGAAAGAATTTGCAGTTGGTTATGATGAAAAGGAGAACCATCTCTCATCTTTGAGGAATCAAGGAGAATTAGAGAATGGGAATCCACTGAACTGGAAGTAGGAAAAAGTTTTAAAGTATTTATTTAAAAAGGGAGAGTAGAATCTTTATTCTATAGCTAATGAATTTGATGTATCTCCTGGTAATAATCTATTACAGGGATTCTTTATGAGCAATTAAAAGGAGAAGTGGTAATACATCATAGACAATACAGATTTTATTGAGAATAGTTTGTGTCAAATCAACCTTGTTCTTTTGTTTTTGAGTGTTTTTGAGTAACCCCAAAACCTTGGGGTTATTTGGAACTGCAAACTCGATGTGAGTCAGTAGTGTGATTCAGCTACTAAAACAACTAATGCAATCTTAGCCTTTATTACTCACAATATAGGGTCCCTCTCCTGAGCCCTCCCTTATCCTTTGTACCACCAAAATTTCTTCCCAATACTCATAGGGTCCAGATGAACAATTCTTGGGTATAAAGTACTCTTCTCCTGGTGTTAATGGAATCCACAGTAGGCTTGGCTCCTCTGCTGTTCTTATTTCTAGATCCCAACACCTACACCCAAAAACACACACACACACACACAGCGTAACTGAATTTACCAAATGCATAAACATTTCTAGTTATACCTATACATCAACTTGAAAATTATTTCTCCCTCATTGCTTCCAGTTGTACCCTCTGAAGCCAAGGAAAAGGAATATAATCCTTCTTTCATCTGACAGGTGACTCTTCAAGCACTTTTTCAAGCTAAATATTCAGTTACTTTAACCAGTGTTTCTTGGTCGGGCATTGTGTCAGAGTTATCCATCATTCTGAATACTCTTCTTTTGCTCTCTGACTACATGTGGTAAGCAAAACTGAACTCACAACTCCAGACACAGTCTGACTAGGATTATCACCTCCCAAGTTCTGGACACTATATGCCTCGTTTATTGAAGGCTAAGATTGCACGAGCCATTTTGACTATCCTGTTTTCAATCCACTAAATTTTTCAATCCACTACAACTTGAGTTGGCAACTATGGCCCAAAGTCCAAATCCAGTTTACCACCTGTTTTTGCATGATCATGTGGGCTATATTTTGCTGATCCCTGACCTAAAACCCCTTCCGGATTTAAATGCTGTACACTTGTGCTTTGATTCCCTTTCACATGTGGGCCTCTGGGAAACTACTCTGGGTTCCCAGGGTAGTTCATCAATTTTCTCAACTCACATGACCTGTCTTCACTACATTTCAGTGGTACATAGAGGTAATCATTATCACCTCATTATCCCCTAAAACTTTTCTACTTCCAAATTTCCTTATTTCTATTAATACTGACCTTGTTAGGTACAAGACTTTTGAGCCATCTGTGACTCTTTTCCCATTTTCACCTTGATCTGTTGTTGCCAAATCCTATTAATTCAATTAATTTTTATTTGTGACTCCAAGAGGAAATAGCCATGAAGCTGGCCATACTCTGGTAATTCCATTTTGGCTGAAGGTAACTGGCAAACCTCAAACCATCAGTGAGTGAAGGGGAGGTCTATTCCAAGCATGTGAAGACTACCTTCAGGAGGATAGGTGAATGAAAACAGTTTGTTCCAACAATCATGAAGGCAGCTGAAACAATCATTGTGGCATTGAAAATGCCAAGGTCATTACTGCAGACTGGGCCATTGCCAGTAATCTTGACTTTGAGAGATACCACTGGACTTGGGCAACTCTGGAAGAAAAAATGATATCATTGGTCCTCTTCAAAAATAAAGGACAAACAGCAAAAGTTCCTCCATAATATCTATTCCTCTATAATATCTCTCCATTTTTTTCCCCCTCTACTATTACTGACATAAAATCAATTCAATTTCATTTCATTTAAAAAATGTATTGAGTATTTACTATTCAGCAGGCACCAGGAGGAAAGAAAGACAAAATGAGAACTATTACCTTCAAAGAACTTAAGATTCTACTGGGAGAAAATAGGTACACCAGTAAATACTTAGAAGTATAAAATCCCTTTTGACTTTTAAAGTCCTCCATAGTCTGGACTTCTTACCTTGCCAGTCTTCTACTTTAACTGCCTTCTATTGATTCTGGTCTCCATATTGTTCCTTATATAAGACACTCCTCTAACTCAAGGTATTTTCACTAGTAGTCCTCCTATCTAGAATTCTCTTCTTCATCTTTTCTAGATTGGAGTCGTGAATTTAAAAGTGAATATGAAATAGTAAATCTGAGTAATTAGAAGGATGATATTCCCTTGACAGAGGCAGCAATAATAGAAAAAAAAAAGAGGTGTATTTGGGAGAAATTTTTTAAAAGCTATTATGAAGAGGAAGCATGGTGTAACAGATAGCTGACAAATGGGTCAGGAATAATAATAATAGTAATAATGATAATTTATACTTTTCTTTGAGATTTACAAAACACTTTATAAATATAACTTCCTTTAATCCTCACAATAATTCCATGAAATAGATGCTATTATCATCCTCATTTTATAGGTAAGGAAATTCAGGTAGGGAGAGATTAAATGATCAGCCCAACTTTATGACTAACTATCTGAGGTAAATAAAATTCAGGTTTTCCTGACTCTAAGGCCAATGTCCTGTCAAGTCCTGACACATACTGGCTGTGTATCTCTGGGGAAGTAACTTTTCCTCTCAATGCCCCAGGCACTTTTGGAGACTCTAGGTTGAAGAGAAGGTTCTGATCTCTATTAGTAATTGGATTTTCCTCAATGGAATTTTCCTGTTAAAATAAAAAAACAAACAAACACTGCTATGTTAATGTATACTTTTATAATCAGTCTCCTTTCTTGGATTTCATCATCTCCAGAAACTCATCTTCAGCATGAAAATGAGAAGCATGAAATCAACTCAGATGTACTTTCTCAAATCATTTTCCACTCCCCTATATAACTTCATCAACTCTTCCCTATATTGTGATAATTTCCTCTCCCCCTTTCATTTTTTAGGCATTGTCTCACCCATTAAATTGTGAGTGTGTTTGGGAGGCTCTGAAGGAAAGTGTAGGAAGAAGAGAGGTATTAGACTGACTACCAGACTGAAGGTCTATGGAACCATTGAGCTAATCTCATTACTGTATACCTGTGAAACCTGGACAATGTACCAACACCATGCCAGGAAACTGACCACTTCCATTTGAATTGTCTTAGGAAGATTCTGAAGATCACCTGGTAACACCAGAGACTGAAGTCCTTTTTTCTTCTTTTTAAAATTTTTAAAAATTAAAGCTTTTTAATTTTTAAAACATATACATAGGTAATTTTTAATATTAACCTTTGCAAAACTTGTGTTCCAATTTTTCCCCTTCTTCCCCCAACTCCCTCCCCTAGATAGCAAGTAATCCAATATATGTTAAACATGGTAAAAAAAATGTGTTAAATCAAATATGTGCATACATATTTATATAATTATCATGCTGCACAAGAAAAATCAAATCAAAAAGGGGAAAAAATGAGAAAGGAAACAAAATGCAAGCCAACAACAACAAAAAAGCGAAAATACAATGTTGTGATCTACAGTCAATTCCCACAGTCCTCTCTCTGGGTGTAGATGACTCTCTTCATCTACAAGATCATTGGAACTGTTCTGGATCATCTCATTGTTGAAGGGAGCCACGTCCATCAGAATTGATCATCATATAATCTTGTTTTTGCCATGTACAATGATCTCTTGATTCTGCTCATTTCATTCGGCATCAGTTCATGTAAATCTCTCCAGGCCTCTTTGAAATCATTCTGTTGATTATTTCTTATAGAACAATAATATTCCATAATATTCATATGCCATAACTTATTCAGCCTTTCCCCAACTGATGGGCATCCATTCAGTTTCCAGTTCCTTGCCAATACAAAAAGAGTTGACACAAATATTTTTGCACATGTGGATCCCTTTCCCCCTCTTTATAAAATTTTTGGGATGTAAGCCCAGTAGAAACACTGCTTGGGTCAAAAAGTATGCACAGCTTGATAGTCCTTTGGGTATAGTTCCAAATCACTTCCTGGAATGGTTAGATCAGTTCACATTTCCACCAACAATGTATCAGTGTCCCACTTTTCCCACATCCCTTTCAACATTTGTCATTGTCTTTTCCTGTCATCTTAGCCATTCTGAGAGGTGTGTAGTGATACCACTGAGGTCCTTTCTTGAGCTAAATTGCCAGACATTCAAACTCTACTGCAGAGAGCACAACTCCATTAGACTAGTCACATTGTTGAAATGCCAAATGTACATTTACCTAAAAGACTATTTTATGGAGAATTCACACAGAGCAAGAATTCACATGATGATCAAAAATAGCAGTCTAAGGACTCTCTCAAGGCCTTACTAAAGAATTTTGGAATTGATTGTATGTCATGGGAGACACTGGCACTGGACAATTTGTGTCCAACCTGTGGTAAAGCAGGTTCTGAGCTCATATTGGTCTAATCAGCCACAGTTGAACTGTAATTTAACTCTGACATGATGATATCATTTTTGGTCTTAAAGAACAAAGGACAACAACCAAGCAATCAGATTGTGACCTTTTTGAGGGCAGGCATTACTTTTTTTTGTATCCTCAGAGCTTAGCACAATAGGTTAGCACCTACTTAGCATAGTAGGTATTGAATAAATATTTACTGACTTTGACTCAGTCCCTTATCACTTCTGCTTTTGAAAATCGATCTTCTATTTTCCTGTTTCTAGTTTCCTCTCTCTTCTTCCTTCACATAGCTGGCAAAATAAATTCTCTAGTACATAGGCCTGCCCATGAAAGACTTTCAGTCACTTCCTATTGCCACCAAAAGAAAATACAATGCCTTAGCTTGTAATTTAAAGCCTTTTTTAGCTGCCACTTCTCTTTCCAGTTTTAAGGCACCCTTCACTCTTTCAGAGGAGGTAGTTGGTGGTGAAATGGATGGTGAAATGGTGAAATGGGCTTGGAGTTAGAAAGATTTAAGTTAAAATTTGGTCTTAGACATTTTCTGTTTAACTCTGAGAAAGTCCTTTCACCTCTGTTTCCTCATTTTCCTCAACTGTAAAATTTGAATAACCTGTCCTGAAGGGTTGCTGTGAGGATCAAATGAGAGACTTGTAAACTATGCTTATCAGTGTCTGGCACATAGTAGGTATTTAATAAATGCTTGTTTCTTTTCTCCCTTACATTTTTCCTAAAATGCCTTTTCTTGATTTTTCCTTTGCCCCATCTCACTTTACTCTGTCACACTTATTTGTATAAATATGGCAATCCACCCCCTCTCCCCACCTTTCCACTTTGTATCTCCAGTACTTAGGACAGCGCCTTTGTGTGGGTAATCAGTGTGTGAAATTGAATTTATATAACACTTTGCAGTTTACAAAGCATGTTTTACATACATTATGCCATTAGGATGTTAGAAAAATCCTATGAGATTGAAAAGGCAGGTCTCATTATCTGTATTTTACAAATGAGGAGCTTAAAGTTCAGAGTAGTTCAATATCCAATGCCATGGGTCCAGCTAACAAGTAGATTCCTAGGTCAGTGCTTTCTCCAAAATATCACATTGTCTCACATTCATTGTAATTTATTTGGCTCGCTCTAGTTTAACAATTATAGATGATTGAGGACAATAGAAAATAGTGGATATTGGACTATTAATGGAGTTAGGAAGATCTAGATCTGCCTCTGACACCTACAGTTGTGTTGCCAAAGGCAAATCATTTAATTAGGCTGAGCCTCAATTTTCTCATCTGTTAAACTGTAATGATAATTACATAAACACATAATTTATGTTAAGTTGCTTTACAAACCTCAAAGCTTTATATAGGTGTCAGCTTTTATTATCAAAATAAGTAAAGAGTTTTGCAAGCCTTAAAACTTATTGAGATGTCAATTATTACTGTGTTCTGTGGAACTTTTCATGACATATTCTCCTTAAAATGATCCTGATGGTGAGAGAGAAATGGTCACTGAGAAATATAACCAGAAGGAAAGAAAAGTTTCCAAATGAAAGGAAGAACATTCTTTTGAATGCAAGTAGACAACTATTTCATTTTTCTAGTCGGCTATTTTCATTCTGACTTCCTTTCATACAAGCTTATAACTTTCAGGACCACATAAATAGAAATTTAAATCATTGCTTCATTATTTGGGATCTTATTTAAAAAAAAGAAGTATCCAAGACAATACCAAAAAACTCAGCATGATGGAAAATTCTATTCACATTCAAAGAACTGATAGACTTTGAATATAGATAAAAGCAAAGTATTTTCATTTTTTTGCTTATTTTTCCCCATTTGTCCATTTTCTTCTTTCATAACATGACTAATGTGGAAATACATTTTATACAATTACATATATATGATCTATATCAACTTGCTCAACTCTTGGGGTTGAGAAGGGAAAGGGGAGAAAAATGTGGAACTTAAAATTTTTCAAAAAGTAAATGTTGAAAATTGTCTTTACATGTAATTGGAAAAAAATAAAATATTAAATTAAAAAATATATTAAAAATTTTAAATATTATTAAATTAAAAGAAATGAAAACATCTGATTAAAATTTCCATGAAAGATGCTGTATAATTTCTTGCTCTGTACAGAGAGACCTATACCCTCATATTCGATAAGAAAAAGATCTTCTCTTACTCAATTCTAACACATTCTCTTTTGGAGCAAAGTGGAAAAGATTAAATGGAAGAGCTGTAATTACCATCTAATACCAGTAATGTGACTTTCCTATTTCTTTCCCACCCACTGGGAATTCAAAGGTTTAGAGGAAAATAGAGGAGAGGATGACAGGAAGGAAAAAACAATCTGGAGAAATTTTGTCATTGTTCAGAAGCAGAGAATCAGACTGAAAGCATTTGGACTAAGAAACAGAACACTCTATTTCTCTCTCCACCCCCTACTCCTAACCCTAGCTTTCTAAGCATTGTCAAAGAGCCAAGGAACATTGGATTCTAGAAGACAACTACTCTTTCCAAAACTGACAATCTATAAACACATACCATTTTAATACTCACTTTTCTATGACACCCTGAGAATGCGTCTGGAAAATATCAGAGCAAGCACTTAGTACTTGTCTTTATATTCCCATAAGAAATTTTAAAATACCCATGGTTATTACAGAAAAATATATAGAAGTACACATGTTAGTTAATTAATTTTTTTTTTCCTGAGACAATTTCCCAAGGTCACACAGCTAGGAAGGTTAAGTCTCTGAGGACAAATTTGAATTCAGGTCCTCCTGACTTTAGGACTGGTACTCTATCCACTGCACCACCTAGCTGCCCCTGTTTACTTAATTTTTAGGAAGGCTTTGACCTTGGAGTCAAAAGATCTGAGTCTCTGATTCTCAGTTTTGCCATTAATTTGTTTGTGATCTTGAACAGCTTACTTTGCCTATTGCAATGTTCACCTTACATAAAATGTCTTGGATTAGATAACTATGGCTAGATAACATCTTTAATTCCTTCCAGCTATAACATTCTGATTTTATATTCTAATGCTATAATAATCTGAAACCTCTCAGAGAATCATATCAGACCAGTTATGAAGTAATAATAATAAAAGGTAGGTCACATTTCTTCATAATTCACAAAATAATAAGGATAGCATGATGTAGTAGATAAAGTACTGTTCATGAAGTAAGAAAGATCTGTGTTCAAATTCCATCTTACACACTAGATGTGTAATTTTGGTCAAATCATTTAGCTTTTCTAACCTTCAGTTTTCTCAACTGTAAAACAAAAGGGTTGAAATCTGTGATCTCTTCCAGCTGTAAATCTATAATCCAACAACAACCCTAATAGGCAGGTAGTATAAGGGTTATACTATGACCGTTTTACAGATTCAGAGAGATTAAATAATTTGCTTGAGGTCACACAATTAGTAAAAGGAAGAAATGGTACTTGAATTCATGTCTCTTGATGACAAGTTTAGTGTTTTTTCTATCCCACACTGGCTTGTCTCTGTAGCCCTAAATTTCAGGACTTCCATAGATTGTGACCTGAAATATAGCCAAGGAACTTCATATTGTTGGATTTTATTTTGAAGAGTATCTGCTTCTGAGCTATCTCTCAAAGCCAAGGTTGATCTGAGGGAAGGATGCTGTGTTTCTCTAGTCTACTCATAATTCTAGACCACTTTGGGATGAGTTCTTAGAAAAGTTCAGAACTATCCTCTCTCATTTTAGGATCCCCCATAACTTATCTAGCCTAGAATTGGACCTTTTGAGGGGTACAGCTATTTCCCTACCCTATCTGGCACCTATAGTCCTCTCTGTACCCATCTCTCTCTTTAACCCTGAGTTCTACTAGCTGATGCCTTTGGAAGCTGCTCTGGAATACTAAGACACCATCAGTATTTGTGCCAGGTTGCGGGGGCCACCCAGGAGCTCCTGCTACTCTGCTATCTCAGTGCCACCTAGAAAAATCTTAAGCTGAGGGACCACTTATGAACCTGATGGATGGACTGAAATATTGGAGCTCCGGACAATGTGGCTCCTTTCATTTGGGGCAGTGATGGTGTTAGGCAGCCCTCCTCCTTAACTTACAGACTCTGTCCTCCCCAAGTTTCCAGTAGCATAGTCTCTAAACAGCAATTGAAAGAATTAGGTTAGCAATGCTTTGTAAGATGAAACACATATTAGACAGAGGGCTTGAAACACTTGGTTCCACACCATGATTTCCAATTAGCTTTGTAGCATGTGACATTCTCCCTGATGACACCTGAGGAGGGGAAACTGCAGGACAGCTGGGCTGGGTCTATATTTGTTTCCTTTGCTCATGGTTGGCATGTTACTATTTGGGGGAAGGAGCAATCTAGAATTACTCCAATATAGTTTTCCTAAGTTACTCTCAGAAAGCTGGCACTGAAAGACTGAAGAGAATTTATTTTTTTTCTTTGCAGAAATTTGGTGTCATCTGAGTTAAAAGAAGAATTTATGGATTCTTAAGTTAGAAGGCAAGTTTATATATAGTCATAGTCACTCGTTTTTAAACCATTTTAGATTTTTTAAAACCCTTACTTCAGCATGCTGCATTGTAATGTGTCTGTCCTTGTAGAATAAGCAAACCACTCAATCCAAAAACTTTCTCTTATGTAAAAAAAAGCAATATGACTAATTAAAGATATGTTATGTAGGTATAATTTAATGGCAATAAATGGCATAAATCACTTTTATCCTTTTTAAAATCAGTAGTAGTGACAAATTCTCATCTTATAAATAGAATATTTTTCTATGCTAATGAAAGCTTTTGGAAGTGGTGAGAAGATAGTCTTTAAACAACTTGTTTTAGTCTATTTTAAGTACAGTGGCCAATTTAATATCCTACCAGTTTCTATAACATAGTATATTTCAATTATTTAGCTGTGTTTTTATTGATGAATTTTACATATGCATACAGATATATTTTTTTTATCACCAGATTTATGTATCCTATGTCATCCAAATGTGCTCATTGAAGATGCCAATTTCAGAAAATATTCTCCCATTTTCATTTTAGGATTGCTTCTCTTCTCTCCCTCTTCCCCACTGTTCCAAGCTCTAGAGAAAGAAAGTAGTTTGACTGTATAGTCAAGTTGTTTTGATGGAGCACTGAAGACTGGAACTCAAATTAATAATAGATTAAAATTTGTCACAAATATGTAATCCATTATTATTAATTTGAGCTCCAGTCTTCAGTGATCCATCCATATGTATGTATATGTATATCTTTATACACACACATACACTATATCTGTGTGTGGGTATATTCATAAATATATACACAGAGAAAACAGAATATAGTGGGTATAATGCTACACTTACAGCCAGGAAGAATTGAGTTCAAATAACCTCATTGAAGACAATCTGTGACTTTGACTTCTTGTAGCCTTAGCTTACTCAAATGAAAAATGAATCATAGTAATTCATTGTGTTAGTGAAGATCAAATGAGATTCAATGAACTTTGTAAAACAAAGTGCTATGTAAATGTTAGCCCAAATAAGCTTTTTTATATAATGTTTTGTGGTAGTAAAGTGCATTTCTCACAGCCATTCTATATGAGAGTACAAACAATGGCATCTCCATTTTATATATGAAGAAAATGAGATTTAAGAAAGTTTAAATGCTTTTAAAATTATTATACTAAAGTTTGGATTCAAACAGATATTTTTATTTCAAATTGTGTGTCCTTTTGTTTTTTAATAGTTTGTTACTTACATTTTTAAATTAACAATGAAAAAAATTAATCTGCCCTTTCTATTATATTCCCTTACCAACCCCTTCCCCTACCATACCTACCATTGATCAATGAAAAAAAAAAATTACTTAACAGCCTGGTGAAACAAACTCCCACATCAGCCATGTCCAAAATTTTTTTCATTTTAAGTTTGTTAATTCTTTGTCAGAAAGTATGTTTTATTTTTTTCTTTCAGGTTCTTTTTTTTATTATCACTGATCAGAGTTCTAAAATCTTAAAAGTTATCTTTTTTCCTCTAATGTTATAATTATATAAATTATTCTCCTAATTCTGGTTATTTCATCAGCTCATAAGATCCTCCTAGTTTATTCTGAAATTGTTTATTACATTGCTTTTTATGGCACAAAAATATTACATTCATAGCCACCATTTGTTTAAGCATTCCCCAATATAAAAATACTATTTTAATCTCTCATTTTTGCCTACCATTAAAAGAATTGCTAACAAGATTATACAATGATCAATTCTGATGGACATGACTTTTATCAACAATGAGATGATTCAGGCCAATTCCAGTGATCTTATGATGAAGAAAGCCATCTGCTCCTAGAGAAAGGACTGACTGAGTATGGACCATAACATAGCATTTTCACTTTTCTGCTGTTGTTTGCTTGCATTTTATTTTCTTTCTTATTTTTTTCTTCTTTTTGATCTGATATTTCTTATGCAGCATGATAATTGTGGAAATATGTATAGAAGAATTGCACATGTTTAACATATATTGAATTACTTGCCATCTAGGGGAGGGGATAGGGAGAAGGGAGGGAAACATTTAGACCACAAGGTTTTGCAAAAGTGAAATTGAAAATTATCCATGCATATGTTTTGAAAATCAAAAGCTTTAATAAAAAAATAAAAGAATTGCTATATATATATTTTTATAATTTTGGGTGGGGTATGGGCTTAATCGGGGTACAGTTGGGTCAAAGGGGATACATTTTGCCAACTTAGTAGCTGGAGTCCACTAACAATATACTAATATATGTTTTCCCATAGCTTTACCAACATTTGTCATTTTATTCTTTTGTTGTCTTTGCCAGTCTGATAAATGTGAAGGGAGATCTCAAACTTGTTTTAATTTGAATTTCTCGAGTTATTAGTGATTTAGAGCATTTTTTAAACATGTGATGATTTATAGCCTGGATTTCTTTCTTTGAAAGCTTTCTAATCATATTCTTTGACTATTTATCCACTGGGGAAATAACTCTAAGTATTTATTTCAATTCTTTTCATTCCACTATGTTGCTTCTTATATGCTATTCCATACTTAATGTTTTTTCTTTTACTTTTTAAAATTCTAGACTTAGTAATCCACCAGCAAAAAACATTCATCCAAATGAAACAAAAGGTGATTGTATATCACAAACTTCAAATGATGTATATATTATTTTTTTTTAAAATGTATATTAACAAATTCATACTATTTATTTTCAATTCACCTTCTCATTTCTTTTTCTTTTATATATTTTTGGAAGTTTTATCATTCTTTTATTATTATTTTTACATAGTCAGAGAAGTACTGTTTTGCTTTAGGAGGTCTAAGGGGATCTTTCTTACTGTATATTGCTCTTTTCTATATCTCCCAATTCACACTTTTACCAGTGTTTTGTGGAACTATGTGCCTGTTTTTCTGCAACTCTGTCAATATTGAATTTTATTGATTTTAACTTTCTTTGTCATCTTAGGAAAGGTGGTATCTCAGAGATACTGTCATTTGTATTTCTTTGCTGTTTGGTAAGTTTGGCCAATTTTTTCAAGAGGTTGTTAATATTTATTGAAGACATTTCTAATTAAACCTATAAATTGTGGACTCTCAGAAGTGTGTTTTCTGGGACAAATGGAAATAATTCTTTTTTATTTGATACTTTTTGGGGACTGTTCTGTGAAGTGAGATTGAACTGTAGTTAAGGAACTGAGTAAAGGCTAGGAAAGAAAATTGATGGCAAAGCAGGGACCAGAATGGCTTGTAGCTGAGTTTCTTTTGTTTCTTTAGTACAAACCTAAGGTATCAGAACTTACTTCAAGTGTTTTTCCTAGTTTTATGGGCATATGTAGAGTAAATTTAGTACAACAAAAAGTATTCTGTCTTTAATGTCTTATAGACGTAGTATCTCACAGGTTTTAGAATTAGATAGTTAGAGGTGAGTTCAAATACTGTCTCTGCTATTTACATGTGAACATGACTCTTATTCTCTCTGAGTCTCAATTTTATTATCTGCAAAATTGTAATAATAATCCTGTGGTACCTATCTTATTCGATTATTGTGAGGGGCTAATGACAAAATATTAATAACATGTTTTATGAACTTTAAAGTATATAAATGCAAGCTATTATTACTAGTTATTATCATCATTACATGCTTTTCTCTCCCCCTTTCTTTTTCTTTGACATTACTTTTCATCTATTCTGTCTGTATCTTAAATGTACTGTTATTTATATATTGTCTCCTATTAAGAACGTAAAATCCTTGAGGGTATAGACAACATATTTCTTGTATCCCTAGGACTTAGCAAATAGGCAGTGCTCCATCCTTATTGACTGACCAATTGATTATAACTTAAACCCAATCAATTCCCACAATTGAATTGAGTCTTTGACCAGGAGAGATTTCCATGACTTGAATGTCAGTAGACTGACTATGGCTATCACAGCCCAATTCTCTGTTGTTCCTTAGTGTGTTTACTTAGTTCCTAGGTTTTGTTATATTAATGTTCATAGACCATGACACATGAGTTCCAGGGATCTTGCTTTCAGGCCACACTCAATCATAGTCTAACTATCTGTCTTCCTTTAAGATTCAAGGGAATTTATTATCTCTTATTCATCTTTACCTTTCTCATCTGTAGAGTTGGGCTGGATGACCCTTCCAGCTTTCAAGTTCCATGTTTCTGTGGAGGGAGATTATAACAAAAAAGTTATCATTATTGGGGGATGAGAGGGAGTGCTCATGCATTGGGGATTTTTTTTTTTTATCTTTTAGCACTTTGTCTTATTTTCAATTGTTAACAGGACACTTAAAGGTCACATATATCAAGCCCTACCCTCAGCCCTCTGTATGTCAATTTAGTTTTTTTATGTGTGATTTCATCAGTGTAGTGGACTTCTAGAGAGTCAAGTTTTCCATTTTTCTATAAGAGAAGAGTTCAGAATTTGGAATTTTAGGAGCCATGTTAGAGTCCTATTTTTACCATTTAGGCAAATCTCAACATCACTGTGCTTCAGTTTCCTTACCTGTAAAATGGACAGGTTGTACTCTATGATTTCCAAGTTTCCTTGCCTCTTTTACATCAGCAAACTGGAGGAAACTTTATCCAATGCAGAAAAGCAACTCAGCTATGGATTGTTTTTAAGAGTTGCCCAGAATACTGAGAGGTTAACTGACTTATCCAAATGTGTCAAAAGCAGGACTTGCATCCAAGTGTTCTTTACTTCACAGATGGCCCCCCTACTCATTATATCACATGGCCTCTTAAACAGGGTTGTGCTAGAGCTGGATGAGACTAATGCCAGCAGGAATGTTAAATTTTCTATGTGAGGATTTACACTTCAGAAATTGGCAAAGGCTGGAAATCACCTATTGTTCTGATTTATTGTTTCATTGACTTTCTACATTTAAGAAAGTGTTAACACTACCGATTAAATTAAAAACTTCTAAGCCAGTTGTTAAATTTTTTTTTCCCAGCACATCTCTATTCTAACCCAAATGAAATCATTTAAACATTTAAATGTGACTTATCCAAACATTTAAATCATTTAAGAGTTTACCTCTGCTCATTGACTATAGGTCATTCCAGAATTTTGGTACCAATGAATTTTAGATTTCCACAATTTTATGTGTCCTGTGGTGACAATTAAGAAGCCAGTGTTCTATCCATTTTGAGTGCCCAGGGCAGAAATAGTATCCTGGTTGTAATTAACTCTGAACTCACTCCCATTATCAGATGTAAGTGACAAGTGGCAGACCTAGGAGGGATGCATGTGTAACAGGAAAGAATTAAAATATTTGGCAACTGTTGTAGTGAGAATAAAGCTGTTTTTTTCCTAATGTTTTTCAGTATCCTAATGATGGATACCAATTTCACTCAATTTTAATTTTTTGAAAAATTTCTTAATTTTGTAACTTAAAAAAATAAAAAAGGCTTTTTAAAGGCATCTTTTTCTTTGCATCCTTCACAGTTTCTAGGAAAAAAAGTTCTTGAACACAGTAAGTAGTCAACTCTCTAAAACTATATAAGATGCAGAATAGTTGCTGAGCTGCACTGAGATAATTTCCTATGCCACTGGATGAAATCATGGATCCAGACCAAAAGAGTAAAGACAATAACAAAATTAACTAAAATAATTGTTATGCGTCCATCATTGTGAACATCAATGATTGTCCTGAAATTTATATTTAGAAAGCGTGGCTTACAGGACTGAATATTAGGTTGACTTTGGGAGGCACCCCAAAATTTTTTTGAAAACCATAAATATCAGTTTGCTTTCTTGTCATTTGCCTAATATTATTCATAGTGAAAGTAGACGTTAGAACTCATGTCTTCAAACCATCTCATTTTACAGATAATAAAACCAATCCCAAAGAATTGAATGATTTATTAATAGCAGAATCTTGGTTCCACCTGAGGTCCTTGCTTTTCCCCCTATACCATGCCACTTCTATATTATAAAAAGGGAGCATAAAACATGCAGTTGCAAGTATCCCAATTGTTTTTTTTTTTAAATAAAATGAATGATTGAATTTCAGGCTGAAACTACCTTTTAGATTGTTTTCTTACTTTCTAGAACTTTTCCCTGACTTCCTCAGCATCCTTTGAACTTTCAGTGACATTCATTATATTATTTATAAATAATTAATGTAACAGACCAATTTCCATCCAACCTCACAAGTATTTATTGAGTATTTCTATATGAAAACATATTTATTATGTGTGAGGCAGTTGGGTGATTCAGTGGACAGAGTGTTCCACTTGGAGCCAGGAAGACAAGTTCAGATCCTGCTCAGACTCTTACTAGCCCTATGACCACAAGTCATTATTTCAGCCTCAATTTTCTCATTTATAAATTAGGAATAATATTAGCAGCTACCTCACAGGATTGTTGTGAGGATCAAAAGAAATTATATATGTAAAATACTTTACAAATTTCATAAATCTTAGTTGTTGTTGCTATGATGATAATGATCCTGGCCTTCAAGGAGTTTGCATTCTTTCCAGAGGTTACAACTTATCAATAGAATAATATATACATAAGACTTTAAGGCAAGAGAGAACTAACAAGTAGAGGGATCAGGAAAGGCTTCTTGAGAAAGGCATGCGTTCTAGGCATGGGGCACAGCTTGTACAAAGTCATGGAGGTGGGAGATGGAATGACAAGTTTGAGTCACAGCAAGTAGATTAGTTTGACCAGACTGTAGAGTATATGAAGGGGAATGATGCTAAATAAAGCTGAAAAAAGTACAGGTTGCAAAAGGATTTAAATGCCAAGCAGAGGTTTGTATTTTATGCTAAAAGAAATAGACCCTGAAAGTTCTTGAACAGAGTGAAATGGTCACATGTACTTAAGGAAGATTATTTTAGCAACTATCTGGAGTTTGAATCAAAAAGAGAAGACAGGATACTGGGAATCCATTTCTACTTCTGTTAGCTTTCACACTCCTTCTTATCTTAAAGTGTTTGCTAATGAATCATGTAAGATTATCTTTCATCATTTCAAGCTATTTTCTTTTTCAAATCTTGCTCATGATTTCAAAGATTTGTATTGGTACATTTTCTCCTCAAGACCTTAAGTCAAGGCTACAAAGTTTTCATTATTACCATTATTAGAAGACATAGTTCCAACCCCAAACTATCAACAAGCTCCTTATTATCTTTAAATTTTTAGCAGAATTCTAGGCAGAAGACACTTTAAAAATGACATATTTTGATAGGCTGCCAAAGAACACCATTCCTTGGTATAGTCTTTCAGAATGTCAATGAGGCTTTGGTGCAGGCCTTTTAAGGAGAACAAAGATATTACCAGACACATCTTAGTTCTTCAAGGTGAGGTTTTGAATTGTCTAACAATGGGATAGTTATTCTTGCAAAAGTATGAAGTTTCTGCAGAAGTTCAGGCATACAAAAAATAGATTGAAACCAATTAGAAAAAGTTGTCCTTTTCTGTGTACAAAAGCTCTGCAAACAACAGGTAAATGTATGACATTGTCTATGCTGATAAGAACAATTTTCCAGATACCAGAGATTTTATTTCATGGGATTCTGCAGCATGAATACTTTGAAGAACAGCCAAATTGTTCTTATTCTTCTTTAATTTCCAACACCCATCAGAATAAAACTGGGTGACCAGACTCAAAGAGACCAGTTTCATCAATATGGTTTGGGAATAAATTGTGTTCAGAAATGAGGCTCTTGAAAAACAAGATATTTTACAATTTCTTAGTTTGCTGACTATGTATGTTCAGAAAGGAGATTTTGACATTTTAAAGTGAGATATAGCATTAGAATATATGCTGGAGTAGATTTTTAAAAGTCAGTCAGTGATATTTGCTTATGAAAATCTTATACTTTATCAGTGAATATCATTCCAGACTTGTGCGTTGACTGATCTTTAAGTGAGAATCATTTATAAAATATAGTCTGGATCTATATTTTGGCAAATTCTGGTCCTCTAGCAATTTCATCATGGTATTCTTGCATTTTTAGTGGGATCTTGTCCAAAACACAGTTGTACAATTCTAGAAAACAAGATTCTCTCCTAAGAACTTTGAACATTCTCCAGGCCATATGATTTTCATTAGGACCCACTATACATAGCTAACTCTTTTCTTATTGATTGTGTAAAGTGAAAGTCACTCACTAAAATTTATTAAGGCCATACTATGTACCAGGCACCTTGCTAGGATGCAGAAAGAGGCAAAAAACATTGTTCCTGCTCTCAAGGGACAAACATTCTAATGGGGATGATTACAAGTCATCTATGAAATCCACCAAAAATTTGGAACTAGTGGATTCCAGACATATTAACATTTCATCTTCTTTACTGTCCAGGACCAAGAAAATCTCTACCATTTATCTGGAAAGGCCAGGAAGAGCAGGCATTCATTCCTGGGTTGTTGCTGCCATGGAGGAAAGAACTGGCAGGGCTCCAGCGTATACCCGGGACTCAGCCACTAGTCCTACTGCTGACCAGAGCTTCAACTTTTATCACATGGATCTCTATGACTCTGAAGACAGACTGAAAATCTTTCCAGAAGAAAAAATTCAAATGAGAGGAGAAGTCCTGAAAGAACCAAAGAGAGGTGAGAGGACCCCAGAATTAAGTATGGCCGCCCATGATCAAAAGGAAGTAGAAGAACTGGCCAGTTATTATGGAGTTGAAGATGATAAGGAGCTGGAGGGTGAGATTGAAGTAGGGAGTGTGCTCCGGTCTGGGGGTTCAGATTACCAGTCAGCAACTTCTTCCCTCAGACCCCATATAGTTCCAAAGAGGAGAGAACCAGGGAGAGAAGAGAAAGACTGGCAATATCTGGGGGAAGCAGAAGATGAAGAGGATGACGGATTCCCCACCTGGGGCTCTCGAGGTCACTACCAGGAATTGAGGGAAGCCTACAGGTACACTCGGGGCCGTTCCAGTGAGGAATATGAGTGCTATGTCATCCCAGAAGAAGAGGATGAAGAAGAAGCCCCCGATGTTTTCTGTGTCACCTGCAAAATTCCAATCAGAGCTTTTGACAATCTTTTTGGTGAGCACAAGGATCATGAAGTGACCCAGCTTAACACCGCAGCAGAAAATGCCCGGGTAAATAAGACACTTTTTTCTTCCTGTTTCTATTTAAAGAACATTCCAATTGCCACTCATAACTCTTTTGTTTGACAGGAGGAAATTCATAAAAACATGTTCAAATTGGAAGAGCAGATTATTCAAATGGAAAACTTTGCAAGTCATTTGGAGGAAGTTTTCATTACCGTAGAGGTAAGAGAACTAGTTTTTTGAGTTTTTTTTAAACTAACCCACTATTATGTGCCTTTTAAAAATCAATAATTGGTGGGTTAATATATCGACTCAACATAGATCTGATTGTAATAGAGACCAGGGGAGACAAAGAAATTAATGCTCCTCTCTCCCCTTTACCTGTTGGATGTTATATACACTTAAGCTAAATATACACTCAGAAGACATTCCAGTACAACCCCTGATTTTTACAGATAAGGAAACTGAGGTATAAGGAAGTTAAGTGCTCAGGGTCACACAGATAGTAAACATCAGAGACAATCCAGGTTCTCTGACACTAGAGTATGCTCCTCAGTATTATACTGGGGAAGAGGAAGGGTCAAGCCTCTGGAATTGCTGTGAAGGTGACAGATCAGTTACCCCTAAAATCCATATGCTGTTGATAAAAGTGACTTTTCTGTGTTTCCTTCTACCACATACTAAAATTAAGTCCCACCCATTTACTATGCTCCATTGTCTTATGACTTAAACTAGCATATGCTGCCCCACTATTTAATGAAAGTGGTAATTAAAGTGCTTCCTGGTTATAGATTTAGACAGTTGAGCTAAATGACTGCACACTCACAATGCAATGAGTAGAAGCAATAAGTGATAGTATCCTGTTATAGATGTTTATAGCTGGACAGGAACTTAAAGTACATCTAGTTCCACTCTTTCACTTTACATATGAAGAAACTGAGCTGTCTATTAAAAAGCCTAGCTATATTACCATAATTACTTTCTAGAACTAGTGGGTGGTAGGGGCAAGAATCTGATCTGAGAGGTGATATCTGTGTTTTGGCTATATGAATCATACAGAATCCCCTCTCCACTCCTAGTTCCGGGGACTTATCTGTGCTTCTGAGGCATCTGTCATATTACTCCTCTATCTGTAAACCCCTGACATTTAACAGCTGTCAGTGAGAGAAAATGCTGGCCACTCAGCAATTTCACCAAACTTTAACTCAAGGAGGAAAGCCCAGGCCAGCAAACTGCTAAAAGCAATGCCTCCATGAGGGAATAATTCACTATTTTCATTTGAAATCTCCCCACCATGTAAAAGAACATATTAAATATATTAATGAAGCATTTTTAGAGACATTAAGAGTTTTCCAATCCTATATTGTATTGTTTCTCAATCAGCAAAGCTATAACTAGGACAGAGTGAACAGAAATATGCCCTGGAACACCAAAATTGTTTACAGCACAAAGTACAGTTGTGATAGCAATTAATTCCCTCTCCCACTCCACTAGATTTTTCCTCTTTTTTAAAAATAATATTTATTTTTCCAAATACATGCAAAGATAGTTTTCAACATTCACCTTTGCAAAACCTTGTGTTCCAAAATTTTCTCTTTCTCTCTCTTTTCCACCTCCCTAAAAAGTAAACAATTTGATATAGATTAAACATGTGTATTCTTCTAAGCATATTTCTATATTCATCATGCTATGCAAGAAAAATTCGATGAAAGGGGGGAAATGATAAAGAAAACAACAACAAACAAACAACAACAAAAGGGAAAATACTATGTTTTGAGCCACATTCCACTGGATTTTTCTTAATGATTATTACATTATTTTCATAATTATAAGTTATAAAATTGATCTGAGAATTTTCTTCTCCCCTACCTTGGACATGCTATGATCCCAGGGGATAAAACAGCTAGTCACAGCTCTATGCACCAGTAAAAACTTATAATAGCAAATTATAGTGCAAGGTTTCCTTCAGGGAAAGAGAATCATAAGAGAGGTTGCCATCTATACCAAAGGAAAACACTTGCAAGCAGAAGCCCCTTTCCTGTGAAGGAGGGTTTACCATCCTGGGGCAAAGACAGGACTTATATACGTAAAAAACCACAAGTGGGCTGGACCATGACACAATCATTCTTATGTCTTGTGTACCAGTTCCCAACAGGCTACTGAATGAGCAATACAGGTGTTCCTGGCTCCTGTAGAATAGTCTCCAAGTTGAGCATCAGAGTTAGTATGGTAGGAACAGGATTGTAGTACCTGGTTCAGTTCACTTAGCAGTTACAAGAAAGGGTTTGTGAGCATGTCAAAAGATGTGATGGATAGTTCTCAGGTTCTGGGAAATAAGAGGACCTCCAACAAATCTAAATATGAAAATCATAAATCCCTCAGTGAACACCTGGTGCTGGTCAAAATAATACACTTTTGCTAGAGAGTGAGATCACTCCGCCTGCAAAGGATTTTTGTAATGTCAAGCTTAGGGAATAGCCTGCTTTCTGGGTCTTAGCTCTGAGAAACAGGGTACCTCCAAATATCTTGACTGTGGGGAGGAAGGGAAGGAATTAGGGGAAGATTTAGTGCATTTTAACATATATCAGTAAACCTTTCATCACACAGCTAAGGCTCAGCCAGCACAATGTGGTACCCTGGCTTTGAGCTCTGCAGTTCCAAAGGGCAGTGACTGATTAAAGCAAATTAGCCCCACCTGGTACAATCCTTGCCATCCAGCCCCCTTCTGCTTATCTCTTCATTCACAACCTGTTACTTCTGCCCAGAACCTAATTAAACTTTTACTGGATCAGACACAGATGTAGTCATTTAATTTGTTGACCTACAGCGCTCAGGCCTGCTTTACCTAAGATCTTTTCAAAAATTATCTGCATGCCTGATGCAAACTCACATTGTTGTTGCACTTGACAGATAAACTGACTGTTCTCACCTTTGGATTTTGAGAATATCTGACTGGTGGACCTATGGGATTTATGAATTTGTTCCTCTCTTCTTTAGTGAATGATCTTCCTCTTCCAAAAGTCCAATTCCAGGCTGATGTCAAGTATGAGAGAATACAGTAAAATATGGAGAAAGAATTATCCTGAGAATCATATTCTAGTCCTAGTCTGTCATTAATTAGTCATATGACCTTGGGTAAATGCATCACTCTGGATCTCAGTTCCCTCCCATCCCAACATTTGTATAGCCCCTTAAGCTTTGAAAAATACTTTACACATCTTATTTGGTTATAACAGCAATTCTGAGGTAGTTATTATCTCCATTTTATAGATTATGAAACTGAGGCTGTAAATTCTTAAAGGGATTTACCCAGGGTCACTTAGCTAGTAAGTATCTGGAGCATGATTTGAACTTGAGTCTTCTTTAGGTATTCTAAGTCTAATATCCTATATCCTATATCATACTACCTAACTACTATCTCCTGGCTTTCCCATCAGTGAAATTGAGGAGCACACATGAGGCTTTCTGTAAGGTCTCTTTGAGTTCTAAAATTATTGTTTTTAGTAGTATTTTTTCAATACATTTAAAGACAAATTTTATTGTTCATTTAAAAAGTTGAGTTTCAATTTTTTTCTCCCTTCCACACCCCTCCCTAAAATAGTAAGCGATTTGATATCAATTATATATGGGGAGTCATGTATATATCTTTCTATGTCAGTTATGTTGTGAAAGAGGAAATAGGCCAAAAGGGAGAAAAACATGAAAAAATAAAGAAAGTGAAAATATTATGCTTTGATCTGCATTCAGACTCCATCAGTTCTTTCTGTATGTGAATAGATTCATCTTGAATCCTTTGGAACTGTCTTGGATCATTATATTACTGTCAAGATTATAAAATGAGATAATGAAAAATGATATTTAAGGGAGAGAATTAAAGAAATGACATTTAGGAAATGTATCAGTGGATTGGAATGGGAAACACTTCAATTCAGGAAGATCAGTTCCTCCTTCCCAATGGGAAATATACATAGTTAAAATGTATTTGGCTACTATTAATATATTACATTTGTATGGTCCTTTATGTTTTCCAAGTGCTTTCATATACTTATCTCATTTAATATTCAGAACAACCTTGTGACACAGACAGTGCCCATATAATACTGTCCTATTAGTATTTCTCATTTGCAATGCTCCATATTCCATTTTTGAGCTTGGGTTCTACTGCGGGCTGTCCCCCATTCCTGGAAGGCTCTCTTTCCTCATCTCCATCTCCCAGAATCACTCAGATTCAGCTCAAATGCCACCTTCTGTTGAAAGTCTTTCCTACTGTTAGTGCCTTTCCCTCTGACATTAACTTCCATCTTCTCTGAAAAATCTTGTATGTACCAATTTATATCCATGTTATTTCTTCCAGTAGAATGGGAGCTCTTTGGAGGCAGGAACTGTTTTTGTCTTTTCTTTGTATTTGTGCCTGTCATGAAGTAGATATTTAATAAATGATTGATTTAGTAATAATACTCACAGCTGACTACATAGAGCACTTGAAAGTCTGCAAAACAATTTACACACATTACCTTATTTAGTCACTAATACCCATCATTATCCCTATTTATAGGCCAAATGAGACTTGAAAAGGCTAATTGATTTATTTAGTAAAACAATTAAAAAGTTAAAGATACAAAGAGAAAAAAAAAAACATTCTGCTCCTTCCCTCAAGGCTTTTACAGTCAATTAGGAGAAACAACATGTACACATATAATCAGATTATACATACACACACACACACACACATACCCCAAACACAAGAGTACTTGAGAGGCAGTCACTAGAAACTGGAAAAATCAGGTGAAACCTGGAGTAAAGGACTTTGAATTCTAAAAGGTAAGTACATAGTGTGTGGAAACCAGAGATAGAATGTCACATATGAAGAATAATAAATAACAGTTTGACATTTCATAGTGCACAGATTAGGTAATAATTTGTAATGAGTCTGGAAAAGTAGGTCGGAGATAAGTTGTGAAAGACTTTTAATGCCAAATGACTGTTTGTATTTCATCATAGAGGTAAAAGGGGAGCACTGGGGCTTTTGGAGCAGAAGGAATGACAGTATTCAGACCACCACTAGAAATGGGCAAGGGGGTAGATTGGAGGTAGGGAAACCAATTTGAAGACTTTGGGAATTAGTCAGTAAGGGTATATATGCTAGTGTATATTTAACAAATGGCTGAAGGAGGAAGTAATATCCCCACAACACATTTTTAAGTTTAATTTGCCCTATTTATATTTTTTCAATACTTTTTTAAGTCTAGACAATCACCAAAATAATAAATCAAGCCCAGATATATAGCTGGCCAATTTTCTAGGTGTAAATAGTCACACTAAAAATTTAACAATCAGCTCTACTACAGCTTTAGTTAGGCAAAAACTGATGAAAGCCTGAAAAAGAGTAGCGGCGATGTGAGAATGAGAGATATCCTTCAGGTAGAATTAACAAGGCTGGATACATAGCAAGGGCAAGTTGCAATTCAAAGGTGACCCTAAGGTTGTAAATAGAATGAGTGAAAGAGGAAGATAAGACCTTAGTCAGAAATGGGAAAATTGCAAAATTGGTGGGTTATAGATGGGCTACAGAGTTCTGTTTTAGAACATAATAAAGAATTGTTTTAGTCATTGTTTATTCTGAGTTGTATCAGTTGGAAATGGCTAATAGGAACTTGTTTTTAGGATAAAATACAAACTCTAGTTTGATTTTTTTTTTTTTTTGCTGAGGCAATTGGGGTTAAGTGATTTGCCCAAGGGTCATATAACTAGTCTGAAACCAGATTTGAACTCAGATACCCCTGACTTCAGGGCTGGTGCTCCATCCACTACGCCACCTAGCTGCCTCTTAGTTTGACTTCTAAAACACTTCACATGAACAACTATGATGGACATGACTCTTCAACAATGAGGTGATCCAGGTCAATTCCGATAGACTTGGGATGGAGAGAGCTATTTGCATCCAGAAAAAGAACTGTGGAGACTGAATATAGATCACAAATAGTAATTTCACCTTTTTGTTGTTAGCTTGTTTTTTTTTCTCTCATTTTTTTTCCTTTTTGATCTGATTTTTCTTATATAGCATGATAAATGTGAAAATATGTATAGAAGAATTTAAAAAAAATAAAAATAAGACACTTCACAATCTGATCTTTGAGGGTGTCTACAATCTTTTTCAGTCCCTCCTACACATCTAATCTTCTCTCTTTAATTGTTTCTCCATGTAAACTTTCTACTTTAGCCAATCTAGCTCCCCTCAAAAGAAACCATAAATAGATTCACCTCTGACTTTTTGCTCATGTTATTCCTTCTGACTCATTCCCTTTCCCCTAACTTTACTAGAGCCTATTTATTCTTCAAGACTTATATCACTTTCCATCCCCTCCACAAGGCCTGTCCTTATCTCTGCAGCTCACAGTGAGCTATCTCTCCCTTTTCCCCTGGCAGCTCCATAAAATTAGTACTTCAATTATGTGCCGCCTTATCTGGGATTATAATTGTATTGTGTTTTTTAGTCTTATTTTTTCAATGAGATCATAAGCTCTTTAGGTGCAGAGACTGTCTACTGTTGTGGCATCCACTGCCCCTAGCATAGCACTGTTGGTAAATGTGTGTTCATTGGTGCAAATGATAGAAAATACGTTATCAGGAAACATTAAAGAGGCCTCCTTCTGATTCTAAGATTTTATGATTAAATCTCTAACTCTCTGAAAGCGTGGGAAAGAGCATTGAAAATCCTTTCTTCATTCTTCCAGAAGATGAAATTATAGGAAATACATTTCAATAGCCAAAATAGAGATTGGAAGTTAGATACTTCTGTAAGTAAATGTTGGTTTTTTAACATTATATAAACTACACTTCAAAGGTTTCACAACTGAGTTTCCCAATGAGAAACTGATAGAATCTGACCTTGATAGCATTCAAGGTTATATAGTAGAGAAATGCTGCAATCAAATTTGGGAGAACTAGTCCTAAGTTCAGGTTTTGCCAATAATGTAACTGGATAGCCTTGATCAAGTCCCTTAATTCGAATGAGCCTCAGCATCCATTGAGAATAGAAACTAATTCAAATGATTTCAATTATTGTTGCTGTTTAGTTGTATCCAATTCTTTGTGATCCCATTTGGGGTTTTCTTGACAAAGATACTGGAGTAGTTTTTCATTTCTTTCTCTAGTTCATTTTACAGATCAGGAAACTGAGGCAAACAGGATTAGGTGACTTGCTCAGTGTCATACAACCAACTAGGAAGTGTCTGAGGTTAAACTTGAACTTGGAAAGATGAATCTTCCCGACTCTAGACTTGGCACTCTATCCACTATGACACCTTGTTATTTATAAAGCTATGTAATCCTTGCTTTATGTTGTTTCTGGAATGGTCAGAAAGTGGGTTGGGTTTATGATCTTGCCCACCCTCCCACTCCTCTCCCCAACCTTTTCTCCTCTCCCTCCATCCCTGAGATCATTCCTTTTGGAGTATGAAGACCTGGATTTTTATTCTGGCTCTGCCACTTACTACCTTGTAACCTTGGATAAATTCTTAACCTTTTTACACCTGCTTTCTTCATCTGCAAAATATAGAGGATGCAATAATTAATCTCTAAGGAAGGAATGAAACATTTAACACCTACTGTGTGCCAGACACTGTGCTAAGTGCTTTGCCAATATTATCTCACTTGATCCTCACAACAGAATTGAGATGGAGACACTATTATCAATCCCATTTTATGGATGAGGAAACTGAAACATAGGAGTTATTTGCCCAGGATCACACAGCTAATAAGCATCTGAGTCAAATTTAAGTCTTCCTGACCAGGCTCAGAGCATTATTCATTATGCTATTTCACTGTCTCTAAAGATATCCTTTTCCAGATCCCAGGCATTTTCACTGTCTCCCACCTTATACCTTATACAAGAAGCTGTTTCCAATCTCCCTTTATTAAAATGCTTCCCTTTGGTTGATTATTTCCAATTTATCTTGTCTATAGCTTGTTTGTAATAGTTGTTTGCATGGTGTCTCTCCCATTAAACTGTCAGCTCCTTTAGAGCAAGGACTATCTTTTGCTATTTCTTGTGTCTCCAATGTTTAGCACAGTGCCTGGCAACACAGTAAGTATTTAATAAATGTTTATTGACTTACTAGGACCAGGAATAAAAAGAACTTTGTCTTCCATTAACCACCTTTAATTAATCAAGTCTTAGTTTTCCTTTTCTACATACTGAGAGTTTGAATTAATCTTAAAATCCTTTTTAAATTCAAAAACTGAACATTTTAAAGTATTTAACTAAAACTATGGCTTAAATTTTTATGACTTGCAGTTAGGTAAACTAAAACAACTTATCTCAAATATCTTACAGGAGAATTTTGGAAGACAGGAGCAGAACTTTGAGTTGCATTATAATGAGATCTTGGAAATTCTTGCTCAGAAATATGAAGAAAAAATGCAAGCTTTAGGGGAAAAGAAGAGAGAGAAAATAGAAGCATTGTATGAACAGTTGGTCAATTGTGGTGAAAATCTTGACACTTGTAAGGAACTGATGGAAACAATTGAAGAGATCTGCCATGAGGAGAAGCTTGAATTCATAAAGGTAAGCAATAATACAGAAAAAAAAATTAACTGGGATAGATTTTGCTCATCTCAGCCTAGAATAATCCAGATTAACTGAGAGTGTAAAATGGTTTGATGCCATTGATGGTGAATGACATTATCACTTTCCAAGGGTAAAGAGTCATGACCTTCAGTGAAGGTGAAAACTGGGAAAACCAGTAGAATTAACAGGATGGGTGTCAAATAATAATGCACTGGACCTGTGACCTCATCCACATGGGCACTCTATACATTGGTACAGATTGCAACTCATCTGTGCCTTCTTATCTTGTACTATTCTTGTCCATATCTGTCCAAAAGATTCTCCGAAGTGGGTCCAGATGATTAACATTTTGGATATCTTCCTTTAAGCTATTTGTTACAAATAATCCCAAATGGTGCTAGAAAAACATTTCCTCCAAGTACTCTTGCTACTCCTGGAGATACAAAACCATGAAACCACAAGATTTCTCACAATAGAATGGAATGTAAGCTTTTCTTAGTTTCTACTAACTTCTGCCTACCTCCATTTTTTGCTAACTATATAGAACACATAAATGTGTATATCTCAGTTTAGAGAGATCTCTAATGACATATATTTTTAAAAAATAATTTTACTTCTAACTCAATAGAGTCATTCAAATAATATTTATGATCAGGTCCTATTAAGGGGAAGGCACTATGCTAATCACTAACATATAAAGGTGTATGAAGGTTTCATAACAAAGATTCTTCCCCTATCCTCAGAAAATAGCAGTAATACAAGGAGAGAGGCTGAGGGCCTATGTCCACAGCCTGTGGAGTAATATTTGGATTCCTTTCCAAGATTCCCTCATCTGCCTAGCTAAGTTGTGTTTACTGTTTATCAGTATGAATCAAAAGTGGAGACTGGAGCCACTACTAGGATGGAGAAGGATCTGTGCAGGTTGCATGACTTAGAAAAACATGTGAAAGTTATCAGTGTTTTATTATATTTTTGTTTTGCTAAATATTTCCCAATTACATTTTATTTTAGTTTGAGCCTTAGTTGAAAGTGTTATGGCCCTCATGTTCTATCCCTCTGCTATAGATAAATCTTTTAAATTCCAAAAACTTGGCCAGAGAGTAGAGGACTAAGCAGGTAGGTGTGAGCTGTCAAATCTTTAAAAATCCCCTGGCAGCTATCAGAATAACTACTGCAATGGATTTTTTTTCTGACTGCTACAATTGTAGACCAGGGGCTCTGAAGTATTCTGTTTTCTAATTTTTTTTTTTTTTTTTTTTTTTTTTTTTTGCTATTGCAGCATCTTTTCAGTATTGATAGATTTCTTGTCTTCAGAAATACTGGTGACACTGCATCTGTCTTGCCATTTAATATTCAGGACTGGACTTTGGGGTGTAGCCAATCCGAGCTTCCTTATTGCTCCCTCAGACCAGATTTAGGATTATTCCTCTTCATCCTGCACTGGCTTTTAGGATAAATGACCTAGCCTTGCCCTCCACATTCTTACTTTGTCCTTAGGGTAATGCAAGCTTTGGTAAGCATGAGGTAGTATAATAATTCTCAGTTGATCTCATTACTTGGCTGGCCCCAGTCTAACAATATGATGTTAGGAATGAGTATGGTTGAAAAGAATAATATGTATTCCTTTCCATCATATCCATGTTATCTGCTTTGCAATGATAGCTGGTAGTTGTCAAAATTCTTGATCTGAAGACCCCTTCATACTTATAAATCGAAGATCCGAAAGAGCTTTTATTAAGTAGATTATATATCTACCCAATGTTTACCCTTAAAATATCTCAGTATTACTAAGAAAATAGTCTCGACCTCGTAGACTTCCTGAGGAAGTCCCAGACTCCCCACATTGAGCCAGCCTCCAAGGAGTTTAATGGCTATGTTTAGAGCTGAAAGGGCCTTTGATTTTTTGGTCCAGCCCCACCTTATACTGAGGCAAAGAGCAGTTTGCCCAGGGTCCCACGAGAACTCCAGTACCCATCCCATCATTGCCCACCTCAGCCAGGTTTGCCCATTCCTTGAGGCTGCCCACCACCCTGTGACAGTTAGCAGCGGCGCTCCCCTAATAAGAGCCCTGCTTCAGTGCCCCTTCTACTGTTCCATCTTCTTTTCCCCTGCCCCACTGAACAGTTGCCAGATTCTCCTGATTCCCATTCTCCTGTGGATCTCTCAGCATCCAGAGCTGCTGCATAATTATCCCTCTGGTGCTGGCGCTCTGCCTAGGATGCAGGAGTCTGGTGGAACAAGGTCAAGAGCCCTTGGTGATTTGGGAGGAAGAGGGAAGAGCACTGACTATATCAGGAGTCAAGAGACCGGGCTCCTAGCCCTCTGACGTAACTGTTCTATCTGCCTCCCTTGTCAAACAGAGATAAAAACATTTTTGTACTATCTGCCTCACAACATGGCACGGCGAGTGGCGATCTGGGCTGATCTGGATTCAAGCTTCACCTCTGGCACATACTGGCTATGGCACGTGGGCAATCATGAGATCCTCAGTATTCTAAGGAATTCTAAGGCAGTTCTTGGCACGTGTGTGTGTGTGTATGTGTAACAGAGAGAGAGAGAGAGAGGAGAGAGAGAAAGAGGAGAGAAAGAGGAGAGAGAGAGAGAGAGAGAAGAGAGAGAGAGAGAGAGAAGAGAGAGAGGAGAGAGAGAGAGAGAGAGAGAGAGAGAGAGAGAAGAGAGAGAGGAGAGAGAGAGAGAGAGAGAGAGAGAGAGAGAGAGAGAGAGAGAGAGAGAGAGGAGTAAGAAGAGAAACAGAGAGAGACAGAGACACAGAGAGAAAAGAGAAAGACAGAGACATACACAGACACAGAGAGACAGACCCAGAGACAGAGACAGACAGACAGAGAAAGAGAGAGAGGTGTGTGTATGTGAGATAGACAGAAATCCTTTAGAAATCTGGTAAACCTGTGAACCTCTTCTCAGAATAATTTTTTTTTTAAAATTTCAAAATGGAAAGAAGTGCTGAATTTCAGTTAGAGGTTACAAGAAATATTTAGTTTCCCTCTCACATAAACTGATGGCTACTCCCCACCCCTCCTGAAATCTTCCCATGAACCAGTTCTGCATTCCCCAGGGTAAGAGCCCTTGCTCTACTACACCTGTAAACTGCAGAGGAGATTCTGATCTGCACTTAACTGGTAAAAGAGGTTTCTCATTCAGGAATTTCCTGGTATCAATGAGAGCATAGGTCCCACACTTAGCTTTCCTACCCCAGAAAAGGTAATAAGAGAAAAGATATAGGAAAATAAATGTGGAAACAGTTTACAAATCATAAAACAGTGCAAGGCCATGTACCTACAAGGTCATGTAATCCATTTATGCTTTTGAACCTGCTCAAGGAAAGAAAAGCTAAGTTGTGACAGGCGCTCTGGAAGCCATAGACATGGTCAGGGGAAAGGTTGGACACCACAAGCGAGTCCAGTTCAAGAGTACACAGACAGGAAATGTTGACCTCCCTAAGTCACTTCTCCATTCTCTTGATCTCTGCATCAGTAAAGCACATACTCCCTGGTTTATCAGTGAAAATTTTTGGCTCTGGATGGGGCTTCCCTGGTGCATTACCTCAGGTATTTGGGGGATTTAGTGCACAGCCCAAGGATTATTTTTAGTACACATACTTCAGGCCCTATAGGAAGCTGACAGCAAGGTCATAAAAGACTAAGAACCTTGGAATAAATGATCAGACCTTCCCTAGAACTACTAGAACTTGAAGTGAGATGACTGAGTCAAATAAGGACTGTTTCTGTGCCATCATGCTTACCCATCATCCCCCTGGCACAGGAACAAATTATGGGATAGTCAGATTGAAAGCTATGAGTAAGTTAGATAATTCAAATAAAAATAGAAAGTAAGAGATCAAGGGGATCCATTTAGGGCTATCCATATCTTACAGGCTAGCTTCAGAGACAGTGAATTAGTTCTCTAGAATCTCATGGATAGTTAGTGGGGAGGCCAGGCCTCTGAGATCCTGTCTAGTATTCTTTGCAGTTCCTCTTCAAGACTGCTACTCTGATCACTGATTTTACATGTCTTGTTATTCTGATATATATATGAAATGTTTTATATACATTATTTCATTGGATCTTCACAACAGCCCAGTCAGATAAGTGCTATAGATATTGTATAGATATTGTTTTCCCTATTTAACGTATGAGAAAATCGAGTCTGAGACATTACCCAAAGAGTCTGAGACATTACTCAGAAAGATGGTGAGAGAGTGTGGTCGTGGGACTTGAACTTCCAAGACTCTAGGAGATGCTCGATCCGCTGTGTCACAAAAGAAGGCTATTAATTCAGAGTTAAGAACCAGGAAAGTGCTGTGACCTATCTAGCCAAGTAGCTTACAGGTTCATGGTGCAGTTTCTTCCTTGTGACAAGGAGCGCCCCAGGTTGATGATGGCTTTGATGATATGGCTTTGAAGAATCTGGAGTGCATATTTATAGATTAGTAAAACTCTAATTGAGAAGTAAAGCTTTGCTACCCAGGAAACTTTCTTCCACTTTGTAATTATATCACCTATTATCCATTGCTGAGATTTTATTTTTCACCTGAGGATGGGAATCACATCAAGCATTCTGTTTTGTTCATTTTTCTTGACAGTTCAGCAAAATAGTAGAATGTTCAGAAATATCCTGAAACATACCTAAGGAAACCCCCTAGTGACCAATTAATGATCCCATTAGCCTTTCCTTTCCAGAGGCACCATTTTCTTTGGCAGGTGCCCCTTTGGGGGAAATAATAGGGATTTTCAAACACAGCATTTGGTCCTTTTGATCTGAACTGCCTCGTGACCCCTGTGCGTAGGTGCTTTTCCGCTCAGCACAGCAGTGGCTCTGGATCAGGATAGGGAAGGGGAAACTTTACATGCCAACAGCCTCCTACTTTCATTGTATCAAGCCACCTTGGGGCCCTTCTAGACCTTTTACCATTTGACATCATGCTTCTTCCTTTTCCTTTCTTCTCTCAAGATTAATCCCTATGTTCTCCTTGGTTTAGCACAGCTAGCTCTGCTGTTGTTCCCCTTTGCAGCTCTCCCTGGGTGTAAAGCAGATGTGAACAGCCCAAATTGTTTTTAGCAGCTGATACAACCTGAGAAGTATAATTGCAGTAATCTCCAAAGTAGCTGGGGCAGACAGTTCTTTTCATTGCAGAACAGGGACTAGCTTTGAGCACTCCACTCATTTCATGGTGTTAAGCTTTCTACTAAAAGGAAAAAAAAAACAAAAAAATTAACACACTAACTAAAAATACTCCCTAATGCCTCATTCCAGGAGAAAGAGAAGCTTAATGTTTTAATTGCTTCCAGATTTCAGAAAGCTTCCCCAATTTGTCCTAGGTGGTTTATTTTCTTTCAAGGAATGTGTCTTTGTTCCAATTGTGTTTTCTCCTGGACTCATCTGTATTCTTCAACAAAGTTTTTTTTTTGGTTTTTTTGGCAATAGGGTAAAGTGTCATTGTAAACAAAAGCCAATTGCCCTGTGTTTAATTTTTAAAAATAGACTAGTGGACATGACGTACTTTGATATTGAGACTTCTGATAAATATTAAAATGAAACGTGGACAGCCTGGGGATGAGTACAGATATAAAGCAAATCCTTTATTTAAATTTTCAATAGGGAAAAATTCAGTTAATTTTCCTTAGAATCTCTATTGTATACCACCAAAGAAATTCTATTTCTAAGAGGCAGGAAGACATAGTGGAGAGAATGCTGGGTGTAGAGTCAAGAAGGGCCAGGTTGAATTTCTACCTTAGAAACTTAGAAGTTGTATGACCCTGATAAGTCACTTCATCTCCTTTTTGCCTCAGTTTCTTCACCTGTAAAATAAAGTAATAGGAGTTGATGGATTCTAATTTTTTTTTCAGCTCTAAATCTTTAGTCCTACATGTAACCCCAAATGATACTTACTTCAAGCATAGATCAACTATATACCAGGCAGAAATAGTAGGCTATTCATTAATTATTATTGCTTATTCTATCTAAGCCTTCCAAATCTGCTTGCAAGTTACTTCAATTTCTGCAAAACTTTGCTATTAATATAATTAATCACCAAATTATAGCCTGTTGTTATGAATGGTTTGCAGTTTTCATGGCACCTGAAGGGAGTGCATTAACAGACCCGTTTTTCCTTTTCCTTAGCTCAAATTAGAAAAACCAAAATTGCTTAAATTTAGCCTTGCTTGAACTGGGCTGTCACTTGCTAGAGTAATGAATAGCTGCTTATGTCCTTAAATAAATTTAATCTACCTTTGCCAGTTTTGGTTTTAGGGGGCTAGGGAAAATGTTTTGTTCATCATAGTACCTTGCCCCTAGTTGGCACTCATTAAACATTTATTGAATCTAATGTAATATTTCTTTCTCCAATGAGATGCATTGTTCCATTTTGAAAAGTGGGGCAAGGTTCCAAGTACATGACTAGGGAAACAACAGGAAAGACAACTCTCAGATCAATTTGGAGAACTATCTCAGTTGAGAAGAGACTGGAGGGAAAAAGGACAAAGTGCCTTGGGACACTGTGAAGAGGCTGCTTCTGGGGGCACTGGATGGATTTGAATTTTTTAGTTTACCTGTATTATGGCCATCAGGAAGAAGGAACCGCCCAAGAGCTTCCTATTTTTAATGACTAATTTTCATAAAATTTCTAAAATTAAAATTGTATTTTTTAATTAGAAATATGCCTGTTCCTTCCTCCCCAATTACAAATGAAAGAAAAAAACCTATTAGTTAATATTATTTTTAGGTGCTGAGAGGCATTGTTGTGTAGTGGATAAAAAATGAATCTCTCACTCAGAAAGACCTGAGGTTAAGATCTGAGAGTTATCTATATCACCTGCAATCACAAACCCAGTCCTACTTCCTTAAGCCTGACTAAATCTGGGTATTTTAAGTTGCTAGAGGATTGGAGATGCAGTCAGCACCCTCTAATTTGAGTGCATTTGGACAAAGAACAGGTCTTGCACATGAGCCACCCAAAAATATTTGTAGTTGGAAGGATTTTTCCACAGCATATCCCTAGAAACTAGGACGAGACAGTACACACAGAAAGAAACAAGAGGTTCGAGAAACAATTTCTCTCTAGAAGTCAAAGGAGTGAAACTCACTTTTCTTATCTCAGGTGTAGGAGGAGGTTGCTTACATCAAACCAGATGTAAGGCAAGGTAAGGTAAAGTAATGTAGTGTTTCAACACTAACTTTCTACTTAGCTTTGGCATCAGTTAATTTTTGCCAAGATTACCTCAACTAGAATAAAAGTTGATTAAATTAAACCTGATATTGTGTAGTTCTTTTTTTTTCTTTATTTAAACACAATTCCTACTGATATGGAATACTGACCATTTTCATTTAAATCCTATCTCCACTCTTTTCTTCTCTTTCTAGGATGCAGTAACTATGGCTGACAGGTAAATATTTTTATTTTGGTATACATCACATTTTCTTTTTTCCCCCTTTTCCCACTCTGCTGCATGTCCAAGCACATTCAATTCCAATTAGTTGATTTGCCAGAATATTCTTCTGCGGTATGAATACTTTAGAGTGAAACCTAAATGGCTTTAGAATAATAATATTTTATAGCCAAAGACGAATCAAATCCCCTCACTTTGCAAATGAAGAAACTGAGGTCCAGAGAGATGATGTAGGTAACCAGTTATTCAAGATAGATAGGCAGAGACTTTCTACTTCCTAACCTTTCCTATCATTCTATAGTTTTTTCATCCATAAGTAGTACTCTCATCACTCTCACTTGATCTACTACAATAGCCTTCTAATTATGTCTCTACTTTGAGTTCCTCCCACTCCAATCTATCCTTCACCCAACTGCCAATGCATTCTTCCTAAAGGCTCGTTCTGACTCCATCACATACAATAAATTTCAATGTCTTCTTGTTACTCCCAGGGTCAAATATAACTTCCTCTGACATTTAAAGCTCTTTGCAGTTTTCCTCCTCTTCCAGTTTTCTTAGACTTTCCCCCTCTCTTTGCAGTCCATGGACCAGTCACACTTGCCTACTTTACTGTTCCTTACACACATCCCACCTCTCATCTCTGTACCTTTGCACTGACTGTTCTCCAAGCCTAAAATGTTTTCTTTCTTTATCTCCATCTCTTAGAGTCCATAGTTTCCTTAAGATTCAGCTCAACTTTGCTCCAATCCTACCTTCTGCAAAAGGCCTTCCAGTGGCTTCCTATTTGAGAGATTACCTTTTATCCACTCTATCTCTTATATATGTTGTTATTTTCATGTTTGTATTTGTATTACATCAAACCAGATGTACGGTAAGGCAGGGTAAAGTAATGTAGTATTTCATTAGATGAACTTTTTGAGGGCAAGGATTTCTTTTGTTTTCTTTGTAGTCCCAGTACTTAGCACAGTGCCTGACACAGCAGATGCTTGATAAATACTTGTTGATTAATAAATCTAGAAAAATCAACATAACTGACCTTATATATAGCCAATTCCTTAGAGATATGTTTTCAAAAACTGAAAAGTTAATATCCAAAGGGTTTGGAAATAGTTTTACATATTTTAATAAATAGATAGATATGTGTGTGTGTAGTAGTAGTAGTTATAGTAGTAGTAGTAGTGGTAGTAGATAAATGTCCTATAAGAGAGAAAAGTTATTGAATCTTGGAAGTCACCTTCTCTAGGAAGCCTTCCCTGATCACTTGATCACTTCAAATTATTTAATATTCTCTCCCTCTTTAAATAAATTCCTAATCTCTATTATATTCATGTTATTCTTTAACACTACCATCCTTCACGTTGCAATACAATGTAAGGACCTTGAGGCCAGGAACTCTCTTAGGGTTATTCTTTTTTTTTTTTTTTTTTTGGTATCTCTAGTACCTGAGAGGTAGGCTGACATAGTGGATAGATAACTGGCTTCAGAGTTAGAAAGACCTAGATCCAACTACTGCCTCCTACAAAGGAGTGTGACTATGTTACCCAGGGCAAGTTATTTAATTTCTCAAGGCTCTGGGCAACTCTCTAAGACCATGACTTATGGAGAAGATACCAATCTGAATAGATAGAGTTTTCTCCTTAAGGCTTCCCTATATCATTGCACTCATAGATGCTCCAATTACCAGCCACCTAGTGCCTAGCATATATCATGTATGATAAATTTTTGCTGCTTTGTTGAATGTAATCTGATCAGAAAAGAGCACAGTAGGACAATTATTTCTCCTGTTTTGGGCATCATATTTCTATTAATATACGGACTGTTTCATTTGTCTTTATGTCCCTAGATTTTAGCATAATGCCCTGCACATGTAGACACTTAACAAACACTTATTAAATTGAATTGAATCGCTTATGTATGCTACTAGTAACTTAACTACTTGAACATCAATGAAAAATCAAAACAATATTTTTAAAAATTTTGTAGGTGTAAGTTAGCTTAAAGAAAAAATAAAAGGCACTACCCTGCAAAAATCAACTGCTTTAGAATTTAATCAGTATTTGTAAGACAAAATTTTAAAATGCCATACTAAGTATACTAAGCTAAGGATATTCACAGTGCAAAAAAAGGAAAAAAAACACTGCCCCATAAGTCTGTCTTGGTTGATATGTTGATTTTAGAATTAAACCCTTTCAGATTTTGGATGTGTGCATACATGCACACACACACACATTTCCATGTGTCTGCGTCTCTATTTTTCTTTCTCTTTTTTGTCCCTTCTGTATGTGAATTTCTCTGTTTCCCCACAAGATTGTTTGTTCTATTGCCACCAGAAATACCAGAACTAAACTTTCTTGGATGTGCTATTCTCCTCACAGAATGTCTTTGCCACAGTAACATTCAGCACTACACACTTGTTATTGATGCATACACAACCCACTAGGCTTATCTTCATTGGCTTATAATGGCTCTGCAACACTAGGGTGTGATGATACCTGATATGACTGCTGGTGGTTACCAGTAAGGGAGGATGGGATGGGATCTTTAGAAAAAAGATCCTACCTATACCCAGCTATATAGTATGCATTCTATTGCCACTCTCTAAAGCCCTTGGGGACCATGAACAGCACTCAAGACTAAAGTCTCTTTTTGTTAGTCTTTCTGCTTCTTTCTTTTTTCACCATGGCTGCCCTCCCCACCCCTCTGCCCTGCCTTTTCTCCATAATTAGACATAACATAGTATGAAGAGTATTTGTATTCTGCATTTCACATTTCTCTGTAAGAAGCAAAACATTTAGGTTTAGGTAAGTAAAATTACATTTTACTTACATAGCCTGATTTCTTCTCCTGTAGAACAGATGATATAAGACTCCTTTAATTCTAAGGTCGATTTTAGGATTGTCCCAGCCTGCTTTGGATCATCTATCAGACCATGAGTAACTCACTTGATTTTAGTTTCCTCATCTGGAAAAAGGGTTCCACTTGACGATCCTTTTGGCTCCACCATTCTATGATACTGTTACTATGATTACTCACCACTGCTGTTCCTGATGCTGTATAAATGAAATCCAAATAGTTAATTAAGTAGTGAAAATATTTGGAGTGGGAGAAGAGTCAGAGGACTTTGATTAGAATTCTGGATTTGTTACTTGTTACCAAAGTATCACTTTAGGTAAGTCACTTCTCTCTGGATCTTAGTGTATATATCTGTAAAATGAGAGGATTGAACAAGGTGATCTAAGAGATCTCTTCCAGTTGTAAACCTATGATTCTATGTTTTGAGTTTTGCCTTCTCCCCCTTGCCTCAACAATCTAATTAGGGATCATTTCATAAGCCCAAGGTGGGTGGGAAAAGGAAAGAGAAGTATCTGTATCATTTCTAAAACATGCATTGGGCTCCCTCTCATTAGACTCCGAAACAGCCTTTGCCATAAAAATCTAAGAGTTACAGAATTGTATGCTCTTAAAGAGTTAGAAATGATCTTCAGGATCATCTAACTCCTGCCATCTAGATAATATAGGAATCCATTTTTATTATGTCCCTGATAGACGAACTTTCAACTACTGCAGGGAAATTTTTAGTTATGGAAAGCCAATCTATTCTATTCTAAGCCAATCCATTCAATTATTGCATGATTCTGTTGTAAGAAATTTCCTCCTATGCAGAATTCTTCCCTAAATCTGCCTCTCTGTACCTCCCAAGCTAGTTTTCCATGATGCTAGTTTTGTACTCAGAATTATGACAAAAGATTCTGCACTCTTGGATGGTCACTGCAGAGGTTCCTTTCTTACATGTCTACTTTGATCATTTTTTCAGCTTGCAAAATACTTTCCTCTACATTATCTCATTTCTTTCTTATACCAACTTAGCAAAATAGATTGGACATTATGTCAGTTTTATAGAAGAAACTGAGGTTTCCTATTTTGACTAGTTCTACATTATCAGGGAATGATGGGATAAACAAATTTTATGGCCATCCTGTTTAAGTCTATAAATGAGAATTCTGAGAATCTTTATTTGCAGGGTTGTTGGATGTGCGATAGAAACCATGGGACTATTTTATATAACTTTTCGTTGGATAAAATCTCTATGTTTGTAGCAGTACTGGATGAAGTTATGATTCTAGGCCCCTAAAATTCATGGTCTTACAATGAATGTAAAAATAAACCAGTGATGAAGGGTCCCTCAGTCATGCCTCCCTCAATGTTTCTGGGAAAGAACAATAACAAAGCACCTGAAGGGAAGAAGAGCATGGAGTGGCAATCAGTGGAGGGAATAAGGGGCAGAGACCTCTTCATTGAACTGTAGGACCTCAGAAAGCTCTAAGAGGGATATGGAAGGCCCTGGTAGACACATACATGGGTGAAATGATCTTTGAGAATTCTGAATCATACTGAAACTCTAAGAACCCTTCATAGCACAGTTTGGAATTTAGAGATCAGTTGCATTTCAGAATCTCTGAGGTTAGTGGTCAGAAACCCCTGCATGTCTCCTGAATCTCTAACCTGGAAATGCATGCCTATTTACTGCATTCAGTCTCCTTTTATGTCTCCTTGGTTGGAAATGGTTTCTAATGTACTCCCTTATGTCTTTGCTTTGTAAACATCAAAGTACTTTTTTGGCATGAATTATTATTGCTGCTTTTATAAGACATTTACCCAGAACTAGGAGAAAACATTTGTATGACCAGGTAAGATTTGAAAGCTATAACTATCCTAGTTGTCATTCTTCTCCTCACCACTATCTTTTATGTGTTGCTGACCAACAAACAGATTTTGAACCTTTCATTTTAATTCTTTTGACTTCTTAATGTAACAAATACCTAAGTACCAAGGAAAACAGAATTTTCTTTTTTTCCCTTAATAAAATAATTTATTTTCTTTTTTCTTTTTATATTAAAGTTTTTTTTTTATTTTCAAAACATATGCATGGATAATTTTTCAACACCAACTCTTGCAAAATCTTGTGTTCCAAATTCCCTCCTCCTCCACTCCCTCACCTAAATGGCAAGTCATCCAATATATGTTAATATGTTAAAAATATGTTAAATCTAATATATATATATTTATACAATTATCATGCTGCACAAGAAAAATCAGATCAGACTACCTGCCAGCTAGGGGAGGGGATGGAGGGAAGGAGAGGAAAATATGGAACAAAAGATTTTGCAAGGGTCAACATTGGAAAAATTACCCATGCATCTGCTTTGTAAATAAAAATAAATAAATAAATAAAAGAAAAATCAGATCAAAAGAAAAAAAAAATGAGAAAGAAAACAAAATGCAAGCAAACAACAATAAAAAGAGTGAAAATGCTAGGTTGTGGTCCACAGTCAGTTCCCACAGTCCTCTCTCTGTGTGTAAATGTCTCTCTTTATCACAAGACCATTGGAACTGCTCTGAATCACCTCATTGTTGACAAGAGCCATGTCCATTGGAATTGTTCTTTGTATAGTATTGCTGTTGCTGTGTATAATGATCTCCTGGTTCTGCTCATTTTACTCAGCATCAGTTCATGTAAGTCTCTCTAGGCCTCTCAGAAATCATCCTATTGGTCATTTCTTACAGAATAATAATATTCCATAACATTCATATACCATAATTTATTCAGCCATTCTGAATTTGGGCATCCATTCAGTTGCCAGTTTCCTGCCACTATAAAGAGGGCTGCCATAAACATTTTTGTACATATAGGTCCCTTTTCCCTCTTTTAAGATCTCTTTGGGATATAAGCCCAGTAGAAACACTGCTGGGTCAAAGAGTAGGCACAGTTTGATAGCCTTTTGGGCATTGTTCCAAATTGGAGAGCAGCATTTTCTGACCTTACAATATGTGCAGTTTTAAAGTGTCCTTTCTTGTACACTAACCATAGCTTTCATGCAGGGGTTTCTTATTCCTGATTCCAGCACTGAGCATATTTAAAACAGATGATCAAAACTAGGCAGATTTCCAGAATTCCTATTCACATTTTTTATGCAACCAACAGAAACCTAATACTAAGAAATAAAAAAACACTTTCTGTATAGAATAACAGAACAAAGAACTCCCCCTTCATCCATTAGCAGTGACAGAAGAGTGTGAGTAATATCCCAATGGCACCATTCTATGCATTGTTAACATGGTGTTTTAAATGTGCAGACTCGGAGAATTCCTGAAAACCAAAACAGATGTAGAACTTTCTGCACATCCAGATTTTGAAGACCAAACCATCGATTTCTCTGACATCGAGCAGCTGATGGATTCTATTAATGCCATTCCAGGTAGTGTTTAATACATGGACAAGCTTAGAGACAATTTCAGTTTGGATACTTGATACTTGGGAAATGTCTATTGTGACAAGCTAATGTTCCTTATTGCCTAAAAAAAGATTCAACATCACATTTTAGAAATACATATTTTTCCTAGCCTTCATGTTTGTTTTGTTTTGTTTTGTTTTTTTTAATATTTCTACTTCCAGAAGCACTTAAGAGATAGAATCCAGGATATTACTTGTTAGTGGGTAAAGGTGCCCATGGTAACTGTGCCCTTGGGTGATTCTAAGGCCTTAGATTTGTCACCAGGCAATATTAAAATGTCATTTTGAGTTCACAGCTGGTACAGATTCGTAAGTAGCTACCAATTCATGTAGTTTGTTCCAGGCAGGTATTATTGCTTTTATTTCTTTCACTGTACTTGTAATACTGTAGTACTTGTAGTACTGCCCAAACAAGTGAATCCATAAAGGCTTTGTATTTATTTATAAAATTACTACAGGAAAAGTTGACTCGGTTCTGTTTTTTCCATTTGAAGAGTTGTTCATTATAAAATCCTGTGAACAATTACATTGTAACTACAAAATGATGAGACTAATTAGTCTAAACCACATATTTTTAAAAAATCCAAATGTTCTCTTTAGGTTACAACTCCAGCTTAGCAGCATTCCATGAAAAGGAAATGAATCATTAGCCAGGAACACCAGGAAATGATCTTTTATTTGGATTCCTTTAAGAAACCAAAGTCTAATGCTGTAGAAAGATAATAGTTATAACAATGACTCATTTGTATATACTTTCAGACTTACAAGATGATTCATATCTCTTTGAAGACTTGGGGAAAGCTCTTTTCAAAATGTTAAGGTGATGAAGGCCTACCAAAACAGTCCAAATTTAGGATCTTGCAAATCTTGCAAAATGAATTTTATTCTCTAAACCTTCCCTCTTCTTTCCCTTTTAGTTAAAAACCCAAACAAACAAAAACCTGTGCCTCCCACCCTCCCCTTCAAGATCTAGCCAAAGATGTGTCAAAGTACTCGATTACAAATTTAGAAGTGAGATCTTGGTGGTAGGTTAAGATCAAGAAATCAAACTTCTTTTCCAAACATTTTCAATAATGGTAGCAACAGATCCCACAGCCAGCAGGTCAGCATTGGGCTCTAATTCCTATTTTATGCTGATAGGTTATAGAAATAAACCTTTTTGTTTAAAATGGTTCTTCTATCTTCTTCAAATGTGTTTTAAACTATTTGCCTGAAAAAAGATGCCTTTAAGATTTAGTGATCTCATGCTATTTATTTGTTTGTTTATTTGTTTGTTTGTTTATTTATTCAGTTATTTATTTTAAGGAGAAGGGGACAGGCCACTGGAAGATTGCTTTAGGATTACCAAGGAGATCAGCTTTATGGAAATATAGAACAAATAAAAGGAAGAATGAAGGAAATAATTCATAAATCAATTACAGTTATATTTTTGAATGGAAAATGACCATCTTGGGATTTTATAGAGAGTTTTCTCACTTTCTAATTCTGGCATCCATTAAAAGAAGGCTTAGGAGTCAGAGATAGAAGGGAGTGAACATGGAGTATGTTTAGAAAGTAATTTATGTCTTTTCTCTCAGGTGTATTTCACCTGAGAAAATTAGGCCTAATTTTCTAGAGTGCTCAAAAGTGCAGATAAGTTGCCTGCAAGGGCTTGAAATACCCTAAAGTCTTGACGTTCATAAACCAGAGCTGGAGCTATCCAAATGTTCTAAAAGTATTTTCTGTGTGAAGAAAAGGATCAGGATGAGTTTAAAGGCTGTCTTCTGCTTGAGGAAGAAGGAAGGCCATTAGAAGATTAAGCAGTAATTCATCATAGTTGAAGGTTAATAAGAAAGATAATAAATTATAACTAAACATTTGTATTTTAAAATCTTGCTTAAAACAACAAGAGCCTTTTAAACATGTTATGCTGAGTATAAATTAATGTTTAACTAATAAGTACACTTTTATACTTTTGAATCTTTAATAGAAAAAAACCATAGATTTATACCAGGAATGCAGGGCTGGTTCAATATTAGGAAAACTATCAATATAATTGGCCATGTCAATAACCAAATTAACAAAAACCATATGATCATCTCAATAGATGCAGAAAAAGCATTTGATAAAATCCAACATCCATTCCTATTAAAAACACTTGAGAGTATAGGAATAAATGGACTTTTCCTTAAAATAATCAGCAGCATCTATTTAAAACCATCAGTAAGCATCATATGTAATGGAGACAAACTGCAACCATTCCCAATAAGATCTGGAGTGAAACAAGGTTGCCCACTATCACCGTTACTATTTAATATTGTATTAGAAACGCTAGCTATAGCAATAAGAGCTGAGAAAGAGATCAAAGGAATAAGAATAGGCAATGAGGAAGCCAAATTATCACTCTTTGCCGATGACATGATGGTATACTTAGAGAACCCCAGAGATTCTGCTAAAAAGTTATTAGAAATAATCCACAACTTTAGCAAAGTTGCTGGTTATAAAATAAACCCACATAAGTCATCAGCATTCTTATATATCACTAACAAAATCCAACAGTCAGAGTTACAAAGAGAAATTCCATTTAAAGTAACTACTGATAATATAAAATATTTAGGAATCTATCTGCCAAGGGAAAATCAGAAACTTTATGAGCAAAATTACAGACCACTTTTCACACAAATTAAGTCTGATCTAACCAATTGGAAAAATATTAAATGCTCTTGGATAGGCTAGCAAATATAATAAAGATGACAATATTACCTAAACTAATCTATTTATTTAGCGCTATACCAATCAGACTCCCAAAAAACTATTTTAATGACCTAGAAAAAATAACAACAAAGTTCATATGGAAAACAAAAGGTCAAGAATTTCAAGGAATTAATGAAAAAAAATCAAATGATGGTGGCTTAGCTGTACCAGATCTAAAACTATACTATAGAGCAGCAGTTACCAAAACTATTTGGTATTGGCTAAGGAATAGATTAGTTGATCAGTGGAATAGATTAGGTTCAAGGGATAAAACAGTCAACAAATATAGCAACCTAGTCTTTGACAAACCCAAAGATCCCAGCTTTTGGGATAAGAACTTACTGTTTGATAAAAATTGCTGGGAAAATTGGAAACTAATATGGCAGAAACTAGGCATTGATCCATACTTAACGCCGACACCAAGATAAGGTCAAAATGGGTTCATGACCTAGGCATAAAGAATGAAATTATTAATAAATTAGAGGAACATAGGATAGTTTACCTCTCAGACCTGTGGAAGGGAAGGTTTTATGACCAAAGCAGAACTAGAGATCATTACTGATCACAAAATAGAAAATTTCGATTATACCAAACTGAAAAGTTTTTGTACAAACAAAACTAATGCAGACAAGATTAGAAGGAAGCAATAAACTGGGAAAATATTTTTACAGTCAAAGGTTCTGATAAAGGCCTCATTTCCAAAATATATAGAGAATTAACTCTAATTTATAAAAATCAAGCCATTCTCCAATTGAAAAATGGTCAAAGGATATGAACAGACAATTCTCAGATGAAGAAATTGAAACTATTTCTAGTCATATGAAAAGATGCTCCAAGTCATTATTAATCAGAGAAATGCAAATTAAGACAACTCTAAGATACCACTACACACCTGTCAGATTGGCTAAGATGACAGGAAAAATAATGATGATTGTTGGAGGGATGTGGGAAAACTGGGACATTGATTCATTGTTGGTGGAGTTGTGAACGAATCCAACCATTTTGGAGAGTAGTTTGGAACTATGCTCAAAAAGTTATCAAACTGTGCATACCCTTTGATCCAGCAGTGTTACTACTGGGATTATATCCCAAAGAGATTATAAAGAAGGGAAAGGGACCTGTATGTGCACTAATGTTTGTGGCAGCCCTTTTGTAGTGGCTAGAAACTGGAAACTGAATGGATGTCCATCAGTTGGAGAATGGCTGAATAAATTGTGGTATATGAAAATTATGGAATATTACTGTTCTGTAAGAAATGACCAACAGGATGATTTCAGAAAGGCCTGGAGAGACTTACACGAACTGATGCTGAGTGAAATGAGCAGGACCAGGAGATCATTATATACTTCAACAACAATACTAGATGATGACTAGTCCTGATGGATCAGGCCATCCTCAGCAACAAGATCAACCAAATCATTTCTAATGGAGCAGTAATGAACTGAACTAACTATATCCAGAAAAAGAACTCTGGGAGATGACTAAAAACCATTACATTGAATTCCCAGTCCCTATATTTATGCACACCTGCATCTTTGATTTCCTTCACAAGCTAATTGTACAATAATTCAGAGTCTGATTCTTTTTGTACAGCAAAATAATGTTTTGGTCATGTATACTTATTGTGTATCTAAGTTATATTTTAATATATTTAACATCTACTGGTCATCCTGCCATTTAGGGAGGGGTGGGGGTAAGAGGTGAAAAATTGGAACAAGAGGTTTGGCAATTGTTAATGCTGTAAAGTTACCCATGTATATATCCTGTAAATTAAAGGCTATTAAATAAAAAAAAAAAAAAAAAAAAAAAAGAAAAAAACCATAGAATGGAAACAACACATTAGGTCATGAACATAAAAGCCATATACCTATTGGTAGCTATTTAAAGTCTAGGCACACTATCTGAAAAGAAATAAATAGCCTCTTGTGTTCCAGCTTTGGGAACTCAAATCTATAAAGGGATAATCCAGATCTCATTTCCTCACACTCCTTTTCTTCCCTGCCCCTTAAAATATAATGTTTTGGCAGTCAATTTACCCAATTACTTGTTCTTGGTTTTTTTTGGGGGGGAGGTGTGTGTGTGGGACAGGGTTAGGCGACTTGCCTAGGGTCACACAGCTAGGAAATACTAAGTATCTGAGGCTGAATTTGAACTCAGGTCCTCCTGACTTTTTATCGACTGCATCATCTAGCTGCCTCCCCAAGTCACTTGTTCTATCCCACTCCCTCATGTCTAACTTCTTTCCTGAACAGAGGCTCATTTCTGCTTCTTGAGGCGGTTTACAACTGAAACCAAAGGGTCTCCAAGGTTTCTCTTCCCGCCCCCCCAAACACAGGCAATCTTCCTGAATGATGTATCCCATTTCTTATCAATTCACCAGTTACAGCAAGATTGCAATTCCTTTTTTCCTGTCTCATTTTTGTCCTGGGCTTTTGTCCCTGCCCTCCTCATTCTGGATGAGGTAGACGCTCCTGGGTGGGGTGATGATCAGCTAAACAGGCTCTCTCTGGCTCTCGGCTTTCTAGGTGGAGAATATCAATAGCTCCAATTCATAACAGCTGACAATGGGGCTATAAAGAATGTAGGAACCTAGCAGGAAGTAAAAACACACAAAAGTTGGACTGAAATAAATAGACTCACACAAGCCTTCATAAAGTAAATAGTCAAAACTTCCTGGCTAAAGTTGAATCTGTTGTATAATGCTTTCTGGTGGAGAGGTTAAGGGGTGGCAAGGGTGTGTTGTACAGGATAGGAGGAGAGTGTTTATATGGACAGCAGAGCCAGAACAACTTTTCTCTAACTATTGCTACTACTTTAAGCATTAACTTTGAGTTATATCTTGTAACTTCTCTGATGCTGATGATCTGATTTCCAATTTTTTCTTCATATTCTTAAGAGAAGTTATTGGAAATTAATCATACTGTTTCTTTCCACAGATAATTTATATGCATCAGCTCTTATTTTCTAAAGAGTCCAGTACCTAGAAAGGCATTAATTAGTCTATAGTTGGGGGAAAGGAATATGATGGGAGGGACTATTTGAGTTGCTTAGGTTACTAGGGATGTTGGCCATTGAATAAGAAAGTAGCCACCACTCAGCCTAACTATGCAGAGTATAACATCTCCTATCTCTTTATGGGAATATCTGGGAAAGAAGACTGAACTCTGTCATGAAAACTGTTATCTATATATTTATTAGTAATGAAGTTTTGGGGGACTGACTCATTTCAGCTGTAGTCACAAAAGACATTAGTCTTTGGCAATGGGAGATTTACCAATCAAGATAAGAAGGGTTGAACATATTCTATGTGTACAAAATAGAAAGCTCTCCTTTTTGTAGAATACATTATATTTTCTACATATAGGATGTATTCTACAAAAAGGAGAGTTGGAGAATAAGAATTTTCCTTTCTTCAGGACTGTTCAGGGAAGGAGAAGCTCTGTTTCTAGATGATTGCTCTTGATTATTGGAAAGAAAAATAGAATGGAGAAAGATCATTATGAATTGGACTAGAAAACACTAAATTTCTATGAATTCATCAAGCAAGCATAGTTTGAAATAAATCTCTAAAGCCTTTGTCTGTAGCTTATTTTTTTTCTTTCTTCACTATATATAGCTCCTTGTGCTCCAGTGATCAATACACAGACACCTAACTCAGCTACTGGGACATCAGTTAAAGTGTGCTGGAGTCTATTCTCTGATGACACTGTAGAAAGTTACCAGCTGTCTTATAAACCTGTCAGTGATGGTGCACCAAGTGAGGAGCAAAAAGGTATGATTTCACAAGAAGCATTTGTATAGAGCAGACTATAAGCAAGAGAATTACATTTGCTAAGTTAAATCTAGTGATCATGCATAGGATGAATTGAAGGATATGGGACTGGAGTGGAGGAATTGGAGCAGGTACTCCATAACTTCTGAGATCTGTGATCCTAAGAGACATCAGTTAGGAAACTTTGCTTCCAAATTTGCTAGTGTTGTTTCTCCTTTATTTTTTATTTACTTATCTATATACTTCTTTCACTCTAATATAATATGAGCTCCTTGAGGACAGAAATCATTTCTTTTTTTGTCTTTTTATCCAATGTGCTTAATACAGTGTTTGATAGATAATAGGCATTTGATAAGTCCTTTTAATTTATATTAAATAAAAGAAGTTAGGTGATACAGAAGCAGCTTAGGTGGTAGATGTTTTGAGTCATAAAGATTTGAATTCAAATCTTGCCTCAGACTTACTAAGTGTCACCCTTTCTGTTTGCTTCCATTTCCTCATCTATAAAATGTAGATCTTACCACCTAAATCCCCAAGGCCAATGTGAGGACCAAATATAAAGAACTAGTTATTATTTTTATCTGAGAATTACTGTAGTCTCAAAGGCTAGAGAAGCAATTTGGCATTGCTTGAAATAGGTAGTAAGTACCTCTCTACCTCCAAGAAGCCATTTAAAAACTAATTTTTCAAAGCAAGTAATTCTATCTCTACTTTCTGATATCCCAATAAGGAAAGGGAGAATAGGTAGATCTAACATTATAAAGAAAAAATATGTCACAGGACAAAACATCAGATTTTAAATTAATGTTGTTGTTGTTGTTTAGTTATTTTCAGTTATTTTTGACTGTGATCTAATTTTGAGGTTTTCTTTGCAAAGATACTAGAATGATTTGCATTTCATTTTCTAATTCATTTTACAGATGAGGAAACTGAGGCAAATGGGGTTAAGTGACTTGCCCAGGATCACATTAAATGTAGTAAATGTCTGAAACTGAAGTAGAACTTGTCTTTCTAACTTGATATAATCATCTTTCTTTGTAATTTTATATATTTTTATACATTTAAAAACATTATTTTGAGAAGGAATCCACTGTTTAACAGACTGCCGAAAAGATATATGACATAAAATAAGAGCCCCCACTCTTAAGCACACAAATAAAGACAAGCCATTTTTCCTACCCTTTGGTTGAAGAAATAAGCTATAAATATATAAAAAGTTGAATAACCCATGATTTAAAAGCCTATTTAAGATGACGATAAATGTCATAAAACCATCCATGATTACTTGCTAAATTAGTCATACACTTAGTAAGTGAAAAAGATGGTGAGATGTCAGCTGTAATAGTCCAGAGCCTTTTTATATTGCTACTTTTCATTCTAATTTGTAAATATGTATTCAACATAAAAATTATGTCAAAATGCATTGAGTGCCCCCAACCCAAAATATAATTGGGAAGATGATATTTAATTTCACCATGTCATCTGATTACTGACATTGAGTGGCTGCAGAAGTGCATTGGCTAAGAAATATTGCTGTAGGGACAGCTAGTTGGTACAGTGGTTAAAGCACCAGCCCTGAAGTCAGGAGCACCTGAGTTCAAATCTGGCCTCAGACACTTGACACTTCCTAGCTTTGTGACTCTGAGCAAGTCACTTAACCCTAATTGCTCCAGAAAAAAAGAAAAAAAATGTTGCTGTTCTTCCTTTGTCTTTGGAATTGCTATTTAACTTCCTGTTTAATTATTTAGGCTTACTAAGTGATAAGCTCAGTTGTTGAAGGTGAAAAAGAGGGAAATATTATTAACTCTCCTAAATTTTAATTCTCTAAGACAGAGCCATTTCTTCTTGGGCAAAGTTGTATTAGAAAATTTCTTGGTTAAGCACTTCTAGAAATAGAGCACTTTCATCAGTCACAAATATTAAATCCCTGTACATGTAATTCTAATATAGTTTGAAAAAGGGCCTCCTCAAACTATAAAATGCCTGATAGTCTTACCTGAGGAAAATTAACCAAATCTAATTGTACTTCTCTAAATTGGGGGGAGGGGAAGATAAATTTTTTTTTCCTGCTTTTAGTGAAACATTCATAGAGGATCATAGATTTAGAACTGGAAGGGATCTTAGAGATTATCTAGTATAACTCTTAAACTTCTATAAATGGAGAAATTGAGGCCCAGAGAGATTAAAAAACTTGTTTGGGATCACACAGGGAGCAATAGCAGAGCTGAGATCTCTTCCCACTGTATTAATCTGCTGTTATAGTTAGAGATCTAAAATTTGACAGGTAACTTTTAAAAAATGTAATTTCATTTAAAAATAAACATGGTATCAGGAGAACTAAGAAAGAAAAGAGGAAAAAGATCTAGAAATGGGTTTGTTACTATTTATGTCTAATTACCATGTAGGAATTTGTGATTATTCCTTTCCTTAAATGAGTCAGATTGATTTGAGTTTGAATATGATTTGATTATGACATTGAACTATTCCGTATACTCAGCCCTCATAGTTGGCTCCTGAGAATTGTCTTCTCACAACTTTAAAAATTAGAGGGAACACTGGTTCTAATGATACACAGCTTTTTCAGAAATAGAAATAACACAAGGGACACAGGAATTTATTCCACGATGTCAGAAAACTGAGGTTTGAGCACATAAATCTTACCAAATGCTAATTGAAATAATAAATAATTAGAAAACCACAGATATGTGTCTTCCAGTCTTGAGAAAGGGAGAAGAATATCAAAGGAGGAAGGAACTAACTCATATGGACAGACTATAAACTCTTTTTTTTTTTAGCTGAGGCAATTGGGGTTAAGTGACTTGTCCGGGGTCACACATCTAGGAAGTGTTAAGTGTTTGAAATCACATTTGAACTCGGGTCCTCCTGAATTTAGGGGTGGTGCTCCAGACTATAAACTCTTTAAGGTCAGAAATGGTTTTAATTTTTGCCCTTCTATTCCCCAGTACCTATCATTATACCTGAAGGATCATATAAGATAATATATGCATTACAAATCTTAAGGAGATATATGAATGCTAACTATTATTATTACATAGTAGATGCTTAAATTAATACTTGTTGATGTTGATTGAATGAAAGTTTTGGAGACTTTGATTAGACATTGGAAATCTACCTTGAAAATTCTAGAGATAACTAGATTTGAGAACTGATGCTATCAAAGGCATTCTAGATCTTATCTTGTCTAGAGGAGGAAGAACTATTTGAAAGGAGACAGATTAAGACCCATTACTTTTGGCCTATTTTTTTTTCCCCTCAATAATATTTTGTTTTTCCAAATACATGTAAAGATAATTTTCAACATACAACTTTTCTTTTTTCTTTTTTTTTGCTGAGGCAATTGAGGTTAAGTGACTTGTCTAGGGTCACACAACTAGGAAGTATCTGAGGACACATTTGAATTCAAGTCCTCCTGATGCCAGTACTGGTATTCTATCCACTGTGTCATTTAGCTGCCCCCAATGTTCATTTTTGTAAGACTTTGTGTTCTAATTTTTTTCTCCCTCCCTTCCTTACCTCTCCCCTCCCCAAGACAGCAAGCAATCTGATATGTTATAAATGTACAATCCTTTTAAATATATTTCCATATTTGTCATATTGTACAAGAAAAATTGTACTGAAAGGAGAACAAACCATGAAAAAAAAAGTGAAAATACTATGCTTTGATCCACATGCTGTCTCCATAATTCTTTTCTGGATGAGGATGGTATTTTCCATCCCAACTATGGGAATTATCTAGGATCACCACATTGCTGAGAAGAGTTAAGTCTATCATAGTTGATCATCACAACTTGCTATTACTGTGAACAATGTTTTTCTGGCTCTGTTCACTTTACAGAGCATCAGTTCGTGTAAGTCTTTCCAGGCTTTTTTAAAACCATCCTGCTCATTATTTTTTATGGAACAATAATATCCCATTACATTCATACACCATAACTTATTCAGCCATTCTCCAGTTGATGGGCACCCATCAATATCCAATTCCTTGTCACTACAAAAAGAGTTGCTACAAATAGTTTTGCACATGTGAATACTTTTCCCTCTTTCTATACAAACCCAGTAGGAACAATGCTGGATCAAAAATTATACAGAGTTTTATAGCCCTCTGGGTGTAGTTCCAAATTGTTCTTCAGAATGGGGTTGGATCATTTTATTACTTCCCTAGTAATGCATCAGTGTCCCAGTTTTCCCACATCCCCTCCAACATTTATCATTATCTTTTCCTATCATCTTAGCCAATCTAATAGGTATCAGGTGGCATCTTAGAGTTGTTTTAATTTGTATTTCTCTAATGAATAGTAATTTATAGCACTTTTTTTCATTTGACCATAGATGACTTTAATATCTTCATCTGAAAATTTTCTATATATATATATATATATATATATATATATATCCTTTGACCATTTGTCAATTGGACAATGCCTTGTATCCTAATAAATTTGACTCAATTCTCTATATATTTTAGAAATAAGGCTTTTATTAGAAACATTGGCTATAAAAAATTGTTTTCTAGCTTTCTGCTTCCCTTCTAATCTTAGCTGCATTTGTTTTGTTTGTGAAAATTTATTTAATTTAATGTAATTAAAATTATCCATTTTGCATTCATAATGTTCTCTAGTTCTGCTTTGGTCATAAATTCCTCCCTTCTCCAAAGTTCTGGCAGGCAAACTATCCCTTGCTCTCCTAAGCTTATAGTATTACCCTTTGTCTAAATCATGAATTTCTTTTGACATTATCTTGGTATAGGGTATAAGATGCTGATCTATACCTAGTTTCTGCCACACCATTTTCCAGTTTTCCAAATTTTTGTCAAATAGTGAGCTCTTCTCTCAGAAGCTGGAGTCTTTGGATTTATCAAAAACTGGATTACCATAGTCATTGACTGTTATGTCTTATGTACCTAACCTATTCCACTGGTCCACTATTCTATTTCTTAGCCAGTACCAAATGGTTTTGATAACTGTCATGTTATAATAATAGTTTCAGGTTTGGTACAGTTAGACTACCTTCCTTTGCATTTTTTCCATTAATTCTCATGATATTCTTGACCTTTTGTTTTTCTAGAGAAATGAATTTTGTTGTTATTTTTTCTAGCTCTATTAAATGATTTTTGTCAGGTTGCTATGGCACTGAATGAGTAGATTAATTTAGGTAGAATTGTCATTTTTATTTTATTAGCTTGGCTTATTATTTCAAGTAGTTTTTTTAATTGATTCTTTTAGATTCTACAAATATATCCTCATATCATCTACAAAGAGTAATAATTTTATTTCCTTGTTGCCTTTTCTAATTCCTTCAATTTCTTTTTCTTCTCTTATTACTAAAGCTAACATTTCTAGTACTATATGGAATAATAGTGGTGATAATGGGAATCCTTGTTCTACCCCTGATCTTTTTTTAAAAAAATTATCAATGGTATTTTATTTTTCCAATTATATGTGAAGATAATTTTCAACATTTATCTTTGTAAGACTTTGTGTTCTAAATTTTTCTCCTCTTCTCCCTTCCCTTCCTCCCTTCCTAAGACTGCAAGTAATATGATACAGATTAAATATTTGCAATCCTTTTAAACATATTTCCATATTTGTCATTTTGTGCAAGAAAAATCAGGCCAAAATGAAAAAAAAACCCATGAAAAAGAAAAAACAAACAAAAAGGTGAAAATACTATGCTTTGATCCACATTCAGTTTCCACAATTCTTTCTTTGGATGTGATTGGCATTTTCCATCCCAAGTCCATCACAGTTGATTAGCACCTGTTAATATATAATGTTCTTCTGGTTCTGCTGTTTTCACTCAGCATCAGTTCATGTTTTTCCAGCGCTCTCTAAAATCATCCTGCTGATCATTTCTTATAGAACAATAATATTCCATTACCTTCATATATAATAATTTATTCAGCCATTTAACAGTTGATGGGTATCCATCTAATTTCCAGTTCCTTACCCATAGAGCTGCTTCAAACATTTTTGCACCCCTGATTTTACTGGGAAGGCCTCTAGCTTATTCCCATTACCTATAATAATTGTTGATATTATTAGTTAGATATTGCTTATAATTTTAAGGAAAACTCCATTTATTCCTATGCTCTCTATGAATTTTAATAAGAATGGATGTTGTCTCCTTTTTTGATCACTGATAACTGATTTTTTTCTTGTTTTATTTGTGGGAAGGCTATTAGAATATTAAATTACTGGGTACCTGCAATATGAGAAAAACTTATAGTTGAGGTAGGCTTTGGTTATTGAAGATCAAGGTAAATGATTGATATCAGATTCTTTCCTTATTTGCAGCTGACTCTCAAGAGTAGTAGAACTTTAGTACTAAAAAGAACTTAGTCCAATCATCTAACTTTACAGTGGGGAAAATGGAGGGTCAGAGAGTGAAATAACTAACTTACTGGGATCACAGAATCACAGAACTTGAAGTAAAATCTCCTGACTTCTGGTTCAATCAGTGTTCTTTTCATTAAATTAGACTAATTTGGAAGGAGAATTTGGAGGTAGGATTAAGGTAAGGGAGCAAGTGAGTGCAGAAAGATAGGAAATGAATGAAATCTTAAAAAAAAAAAAAGAAAAACTGAGATACTAAGCATAAAGTTATACTTCATTGACAGAAGACTGCTCTATTCTAGTTCTTCTAATTCTTCTCAGTCTTCTTTACTGGTTTTCCCATCTAATGCGCTATAACCATAGAGGTCCCCCAAGGTTCTCTTTTGGGGTCCTTTCTCTTTTCAACTTGTATTATCTCAGAGAATGATCTCATCTGCTCCTATGGGTTTAATTATCATCTCTATGCAGAAGATACCCAGATTTATACATCTAGCCTCAGTCTCTCTGTTGAACTAGATGAACAAATTCTCAAATGCCACATGGCCATTTCAATCTGGTATCCTGTAGGCATTTCAAACTCAATATATCCAAAATGTCCTTCTCTCTCTCTTTTCTTCCTTCCCTCCCTCTCCTCTTCCTTCCTTCTTTTCTGTTTCTCCTCCCTCCTTTCTTTCCTTCCCTCCTTTCTTCCTTCCTTCCCTCCTTTCTTCCTTTCCTCCCTCTCTCTTTTCTTCCCTCCTCCCTCTCCCTCCTTCCTTCTTTCCTCCTTTTCTTTCTCTCTTCCTTCCCTCCTCCCTCCCTCCCTCTCTCTCCCTTCTTCCTAACTCCTTCCCTCCCACCCTTCTTTATTTCCTTCCTTCCTTTCCTCCTTCCTTCCTTCCCTTCCTTTCTTGTCTTTGTATCCCTTGCCCTAAGACAGTATTTTGCACTTTGTAGGTGTTGTAAAGGGTCGCTGATTTGAATTTAACTATAAAAACTTCATTGTTCTGAGAAGATTCCTTCATCAAAAGATGACTGTGCTTAAAGGGACTGGGCGGAGGACTGTTTTCAACATTTAAAGCAATGAAAATTCCATGAACATTCTGCCCATTTTTATGTTTTATAACAGAGATAAGGTCATGTTTCTTTTCTTTTTTTTTTTTTTTCATTTCAGCATTTTCAGTGAATGTCAAAGAATCACATTACTCTGTGACTGACCTTGTGCCTAATACCCAATATGAATTTTGGGTCACAGCTTCGAATAGCACTGGCATCAGCCCACCAAGTGAACGAGCAGTGTACGTGACAGGTAATGTGTTTCACTGATGTTTGGGGAGCCAGGCCTCTCTGCATTCATTCAGAGACACCCTGAATCTTGACCGGGCAGGAGAATCAGTGCAGTTTTGTGTGCCATTCAGATGAATAGATTGTGTGTTTTTGAGATAAATATTGGTATTTTCCTTTGGGACTTCCCAAGCATAATTACTCACTAACAAATAATTTTTTAAAAATGAAGGCACAGCACAGTAGTATGCTTGAAGAGTGGGGATGGGTGTAGGGGAATGGAGATGTGGAGATATGTGATTTACTTTGATTCCTAAACAGCAAGGATCTTAGAGTGGTTTGAAATGAAATAAAATCAGGACTGAGAATGAGAGAATCTCAGAGTGAAAGAAGAAGTGTATATAGTGATAAGGAAGAGTGGGGACAGGCGAGGAAAGGGCCAGCTGTGCCCAGAGACTCTCTCTTTTCACAGTATATCTAACCCTGTCCCAGCCTCAATCATATCATGTGATAGCTACCTCATATCATAGCTACAATGTAGTATAAGATCTTCTCATTCATGTCTAAATCAGACTCTGGACTTTTTAGTTTGTTTATGTTAGATTAGAATTATAGATTTAGAAGCAGAGCCCTTCATTGTACAGCTGAGGAAACAGGCATCTCAACCTTGACATGTCCAAAACAGTACTTACCACCTTCCTCCTAAAATGGTCCTTTCCTCTAACTTTCCAGTTTCTATTGAGGGCAGTACCATAATTACAGTTATTCAAGTGTCCAACCTTGGAAAGATATTTGAGTCTTCACACTTTCTTACTCCATTCCCCCTCATCCAATTACCAACAAAGTTTTATGACTCCTAGGGTAGCTAGGTGGTACAATGAATAAAATGCCAGGTTTGGAGGCAGGAAAAATAATCTTCCTGAGTTCAATCTGGCCTTAGACACTTATTAACTGTGTGAACCTGGGCAAGTCACCTAATCCTGTTTGCTTCAGTTTCTCATTTGTAAAATGAGCTGGAGAAGGAAATGGCCAACCACTACAGTGTCTTTGCCAAGATTCCTAATTGATCTTATCTTGTGTCTCCCCTCTCCAGTTCATCTCCCACAAAACCGATATTTGTAAAGCACAGGTCTGATCAATCATGCTCATGGTCAAGAAGGTTCAGTTGCCTGAATTATAAAATACTAGATCCTCTGTCAACCATTTAAAAAGCTTCATAATTTGGTTCCAGTCTATCTTCTCAAAAATATTACTCCCCCTCATACATTCATGGATTCCAGCAGAACTGACTTCCTCACTGATCCTGTTACACAACATTCTATCGCCTGTCTCTGTCTTTAATTACCTCCATCTCTTGGGATCCATTATTCCATTTAGGACTCAGCTCTGGTGCCACAGCCTTTCCTAGTGCCCTCCCCACAACACCTGAATTGCTTTGTATTTACTTGTCTACATATGTGTCATATTCCTTAAGTAGACTGTGGGCTATTTTAAAGTAGGGATTGTTTTGCTTTTATCTTTCCCAGAGTCTGTCTCAGAAATCTAGCCCAGAATTTTTCATATAGTGGACATTTGAATATTTGTTGAATTAGTTTGAATTTCAGCCCTAGCGTTTGATATCTCCTAATTCCAAAACAATTTGCCTGATACTCCCTCTCTGGTTTCAATATTTGTCCTTTGATCATGAAAAGTTTTCTTAGCTTTTCTCCCATTTTCTTTACAGGAATTTGCAGCTTAAAGTCCATACAATATTGGCTCTAAAAGCATAGGACTTAGAAGCAAGAGGTCCGAGTTAGATTTATAATCCTGGTAGTTATTAGCTGTGTCACCATGGGAAGCCACTTAACCTCTTTGTTCCTCAGTTTTCTCATCTATAAAAAAGAGATAATATTTGTATTACCTACATGGGTTATTGTGAAGCAAGTGCTCAATAAACTTATGACATACTAGTGGTACTAGTTCTTTTGTATTAGATCAATTGATTGAAATTTGGAAGGGATTCTGACCCAACAGTCTCCATTTTATCAATGAAAAGACTGATTGATACCCAGAGAGGAAAAATGATTTGTTTAAAGTTACACAGAAAAAATGAAGGCAGTATTCAAACCTAGACAATTTCAATTGTCTGTCATTATTTCACCCAATCTGTCATTATTTCACATGGTTTCCTAAAGAATCTTCCTTGATTTTTAATTGCAAAATATGTTGGGGAAAAGAATGGGTCAGGGAGGATTGCTTATGCTTATTTGCAGCCAAATATTAGATCAGAAGCAAATGAATCACAAGACCATAGATTTAGAGAGAGAACCAACTCCTTCATTTTACAGATTTAAAAAAAAGGGTGAGAGGGATATGGAAAACCAAAATGTGACTTGCCAAAGGTTACACAGCTAGTTAAGTGTGAGGTGAGATTTGCACCCAGGTTATCCTGATCCCAAGTTCAGTGTCCTATCCACTGTATACCACATGCCTCTCAAATGGTTTCCCATCTGCTTTTTTCCCCCCTGCGTCTTAGCTCCTTCACCTCCCATTATCAAAAGCAAAGAGATCCTAAGCTGTGAACATGCTGCCTTGGTGCGCTGGGAATCTGGAAACATGAATCCTGTGGACTCCTACACTATTGAACTGTCTAAAGTAGACAATGAAGAACCTGGGAATGTTGTTACAGAGTGAGTCAATGCTATAGCTAGAGAATGCCCCACAATCACTTTGATATCACACAGGACAATGCTCTCCAATCACATTGCATGTGAAACACAAGTTGCCTAGAGAAAGAAAATTAAATTTTGAAACAAGTAATATCTTTAACTTGGTCTTCCTTAGTTGTGGGGAAAAAAAAGAAAAAATATAAACCCCTCCCAGGATGGAAAGATACAGGGAAAATCAGAAAGGGCAAGAACTCAAAGGCTTTTCTTTATATATATAACACATATACATATATATTCATCTTAAATGTAAACCTTATGAACACAATAATCTTTTTTTAATTCCAATTTTTTTTCAAATAACTTAGGATTTTATTCATTTTCATTGGAAAGTGGAGCAATTATGTCTTTGTGACATAATCTCTCCTCCCTAAAATAGCAAACAATCTGATTTAGATTAACTATGTGTAATCCTTTTTACATATATTTCCATATTTGTCCTGTTGTGCAAGAAAAATCAGACCAAAAGAGGAAAAAAACATGAGAAAGAAAAAGCAAACAAATGAAAAGTGAAAATACTATGTTTTGATCCACATTCAATTTCCATAGTTCTCTTTCTGGATATGAATGGCATTTTCCATCCCAAGTTTTTTGGAATTGTCTTGAATCACCACATTGCTGAGAAGATGCAAGTTCAGCACAAGTGATTATTATATAATCTTGCTGTTATTGTATACAGTGTTCACTTCACTCAACATCTACTTATGTAAGTCTTAACAGGCTTTTCTGAAATCAACCTGCTCATCATAGAAAATACGTAATTTTAAATTAACTATAAAAATATTTAGGAGCCTACTTAGTAAGATATATTCAGGTCTTGTTTGACTACAAAAAGAAAACAAAGAAGAAATATCAGTTGTTCAAAATTGGATCAGGCCAATGTAATAAAAAATTACAATATTTTCTAAATGGATTTTACATCTTTAGTCTCATAATAATCAAACTTTCAGAGTTATTTGAAAAACTAAACAAAATAATAACAAAATTAGAGAAGTAATGAAAAAAGCAAGAATGAAGGGAGTCTAGCACGAAAAAATTAAGAGTGAAATGAACAGAACCAAGAGAATGTTATACACAGTTAACAGCAATATTGTTTGAAGAATTGTGAATGACCAAGTTATCATGAGTATTACAAATACTCAGAAGAACTAAAAAGGACCTATGAAGGAAGATGCTATCCACCTCCAGGGAAAGAAATGATAGAATGTATATGTCAAATGGTGGCTTTCTCTTGCATGAGACGGGGAAGGAGGGAGGGAGACATTTAGAAATTTAAAATGTATCTAATAATAATAATAATAATAATAAAAAGAATTGAGTCTAGTAGTACTGGATTTAAAACTCTTTTACAAAATTATAATCATTGAGACTATTTGGTACAAGTTTTAAAAAAGCAGAAAAATTGATCAATAGGTATATTTGATCAACTTGATTTTTAAAAATCGATTAAATTAAGTAAACAAACTTCAGAAATAATTAAACATAGAATGGACATGAAATGAGGAAGACATAGTGTGGACCTAGAATGAACACTTAGAATTCAAGTTGGGCTTCAGGTTCCCTGTACATAGAACCAAATCAGTGATAACAGGGGAACAAATGAGGAAGACCTGGGGCTGTACCTATACTTCAAAGGCTTCTCTGGTCTAGAAATTCAGTCTTAGGTATGATTAGAAATCAAACTCATTTGTTTGGTTATTCAGTCAGTCGATAAGCATTTATTAAGTGCCTACTATGAAACAGACACTGTGTAAGCACAAAGTCATTTAAAATTAGTTTTTCTTTTGGACCAACAGTGGTCAAAACAAGTCTCAAGTAGCTAGAAAACTGGGTTAGTTTTTATTCACTCTCAAGGGAATTCATATTGTATATTATATTCATATTGTATATTAGTTGGCTATACAATGTTTTAAAATTTGCAACATGCTTTATATCCATTATCTCATTTAATAATAATGATAATAAACTAGCATTGAGGTAGTGCCTTTAAATATGCAAAGCATTCTACTTATGTTATCTTGTTTAACAACCCCGTAAGTGAAGTAGGTACTACCCACAGGTGTTACCCCCATTTTAGAGATGAGGAGAATAAATCTCAGAGATCTTAAATGACTTGCCCATAAGCCTACTATGTCCTACTGCCTGGCCTTCAATAGTAGCAAACATTGGAGTGCCCAATGTTACGTGAGATGTTTATCAAGTACTTTATTATTAACACATATCATTATTTTTTGTTTCATCACTTTATTTTTAGGTCTATAGTAGGAATCCCTACCTGTGAATCTCTAATTCAGCTGCAACCTGGAGAAAGCTATCTAGTCTATGTAAGAGCCATCAATGTGGGAGGCCCTAGTGAAAGAAGTGAGCCTGCTACTATCCACACTACAGGTATAGTTTAAATTCACATTTGCTATTGGGAGCAAAGCTTTTGAATAATAAATTGAATATTGAAGGAAGCAGTGATGATCTCACTATTCCTGACATCTTTAAGTCTGGCATGCATGGGTCTGATTCTATTCTCTGTTTTTCTGCTCACTCTTTCCATACAGTAATGTTCTTGGACTATTCACCTACATAGTGGGTCAGTCATAGGAAGTTGATTTCAGGAAGTCTGTCCCCTTCCCTTCCTATTTCTAACTGTAGAATTAATCTAGGTTTGGAATTTGCATTCAACAGGCACAGACTTAAAAAGGTGAAATACAGAAGTTTAATACTGCTCAGAACCTTAAGATATCAGGGAAAAGGAAACTTATAGCATAATAGTAGTGCACAATTAATAAATAAGGCGATCACAAGAAACATATAAGAATCAGACAACAGACAACATACATCTTCACTTTGAGGAAGCTCCAACATCTGGATTCCAACAGCTGGGAGAACCTGAGTCACAGCTATCCAGTCTTGAGTGGGAAATGGTGTTAGGCAAGTAGTACCAACTTTCTAACTGAGTTCTCAAAGTCCTGAGTTCTCAAAGTCTCTTTTCACTAAGGGGTTTTTATTGGCAGACAACAAAGAAGGCACTGGGCCAAATATTCCCATTTTTGATACGTGATCCTTGAGATAGAACAGCCCCTCAGGCACAGGGATGTCCTATCACAAGAGTTCCATTAAGAGAGTATTATTCCTTTAGGAGGACTGCCTTTACTCCAGGAACTGGCCAGGTTTCCAGGGTAAATACAGACCTACCATTAAGGATGTTCATTAATCAAGGCACCAGGAAAATGCCCAGCAGCCCTCCCAGTGCCTCCTGAGATTTTTTGGATGGCTAGGAGCACATTTCAAAATTCTCAGCAAATAAATTTACACAAAGACATGGCTGAGACTCACTGGGATTCCTCACTAGGATTCCCTACACTAACCTTGGAAGGAACATGGCAGAGTGCAAAGACCTAGGAATCAGGAGACCTAAAGGCTGGTCTCTGCTACTGACAAGTTACTGATCATGAACAGGGCATGGCCTGGCAAACATGGATGTGCACAGAGACCTTGTCCTGGCTCTGAAGCCTCAAGAGGGGGGCAGCTTGCCTGGCATCTGCAGCCCCTTATTGCAGCCACTGTTCCTGCTTCCCAGCTTCTGTCAAGCTCTGGCTTGTGCAGCTGGTGATCTGGTGGTGGTGAAGGTCAAGGCAACTTTCGTGGCAATCTTGCCAATTTTTTCATGCTGCCTCACTGCCCCACTGGTACTTCTTGGCAAAGCCTGATTTTTATCCTCAGTACCCCCAAGAAGCTTGTGCCCAGGAATCCCAACTGGGTGTAGCGGGGTTGGAAAACAAATCAACTAGTCCTTTATTTCCCCTTTACTCCTCTGGTCACCTCGTTGTCCATGGCCTTGGGGTTCTAGTTAATATGGGGAAAAAAGGCAAAAATAAAATTTTAAATTTTAAAGGGATTTACCACTGGTTCTTCCTTACAACAGAGAGCAGAGTCTAATATGAAAGATGTCTTTAAAACAAAACAAAACAAAATGAGGCTTAAAAAATTGTTTAGATTAGAGAGCAAGGATAAGGGTAAGATTTAGAATGAACCTTGTGAAAAGTTTTTATTTTAAAAGTAAAACTTACTGTTTAACTAAAAAAAAACTCGTTTTAATTTCTTTAATTTGATGAGTAAAAGTGATATGTTTTATGATATAGTTACTATTCATCTTTAAAAAAAAAAATTCCTTAGGTGCATGCCTCAATGAAATGTGTTGTATGTGTCCAAAAACACGAGCTAGGGCAAATTACTTTTCTAAGCTTCAATTCCCTCATTTGTCAATGAGGGACTCTACTAGTGATTTCTCAGGTTCCTTCTGACTCTTAACATTCTACAACTGTATAATTCTAAGTTTATAATTATAATTTCCATATTAAAATTCCAAATTAAAACAGACAAATTGCAAGATTCTCACTTTTGGGTTGTTCTTTCATATATAAATCACATGGACTAGAGTTTCATTATGCTCTTTCTGCATTGTTCAGTTATCTACTTAGCCCACATATAAGAAATTAAATATTCCTGTGGAACTTGTTGTATTTATTTGAAGCATTTCCTGGAGGAATGACCTCTTACTTTAGCAAAGAAAAGCAATCCATCGCAATGGCTTCTGGAGATATGAATTAACTTTTAGGAAAAGAACACTTGTATAGCATTCATTCATTCATTCAACAAATATTTACTGGGTAAGATCATGATAAATGCTGAAGATACAAAGGTTAGATACAGTACTTTGAGTAGTGGTGCAGATTATTAGTTCAGTAAGAGCAGAGATGGGCTCTATATGATCTTGTATCTCCACTATACCCTCAAGACTTTGCACTTAATAAGCTAATGGAACAGTCAATAGAATGCTGCTCTTAGAGTTAAGAAAACCTGGGTGTGAATTCCACCTCTGATACTCACTGGGTGTATATCCCCAGACAAATCACTGAATGGTCCCAAGCTTCAGTTTCTTCATCTATAAAATAGAAATAATAATAACATTAGGTAACCTCACAGAGATGTTGTGATAATCAGATGTATGTAAGCTGTCTTGAAAACTTTAAAGCACTATAAGAAGATTGAAAAAGAAACCCAACAATCATTTAAGTGTTAAGTGTTTACTATGTACAAAGCATGATGGTGAGTGAATGCATAATTATTCTTGTTGAAGGAGTAGGCTATATCAACAACAGATGTGGTATCAGCTTAAAAGGTTCAGTTCTTCAAAAAAAAAAAAAAAATACAGGCAAAAACACACACCACCAGCAAGAAAAGCCAAGAGAAAAAAAAAGTCTCCTCGAAGTACATTTAACTACTGACCAAGCTGTCCAAAACTAACATGTGAAAAACAATTTCTGATAATACCCCTATAAAGTAGTTAAGAAAAAACTGTTATCTTTATTTTCATTTGAGAAAATAAATATCAAGGATGTGAAAATGCATTTCACATCATGACAAGTAAAGAATGGATATGTCTCTTCACTCTAAATATGCATCCTAATTGAGATATTGTAGGATATTGAACATAAAAGAATTATATTAAGTCATGAGCCAATAGCCAACATCAACAACAATCAAAGCTCTGGGCTACAAGTTTTCTGGAAGAGTTCAAAGAGAATGCAAGATCATAGATTTGGAATTGGAAGGGGAGTCAATCGCAGCCCTTACTTAACAAAGACAAAGGTTCAAAGAGAGTGAGTTGCCCAAAGACACCTGGGCTGTAAGTAGAAGAGCCAAAATTCAAACCCAGGTGCCCTATTTCAAATCTTGTCTCTTTTTGCCACATTAAAGAGCAAATGATCCAACTCCTCTCATTTTTCATTCAGAAGACTTGTCTACTTTGGGCAAAGGGCAGAACATCTCCTCTTTTTATCTGCATAATGAAGATTAGTAAGACTTGATCTCAAAGAATTGCTGTGAGAATCATCTAAGAAAATGGATGTGAAAGTGCCTTGAAAAGTATTGTGTGATGCAGAAGAAAATACACAATGCCTACAATGGTTAAATGAAGATAATACAAAAAGACCACGATTTTAGTTAATATAGTGATAAATAATGATTCCAGGTGATTGAAATATACTCCCTTCTTTTTTGTTAAGAAACAACCAACTGGGAATGGAAAGCTACGTGTGCTGACAATTGCAAACACTATATATTTAAATGGATTTCCTAAGCTGCTTTTTTTTAAAGTGAAGATCTTACATCAGACTTGTTTATTGAGAAATGATTGTAAGTCCAAATAAAAATGTCAATTAAAAACAAAATATTAACTATTATATATAAATTTTCAGATATCTGTTTCCATATTAGAGTTAGAGACCCTTAGTCTTTATTGTTTATCCGTATGGGGGAAATCAATAATGAATCATACACAAGTAAAAAACAATTTGATTGAAGATGATTTTTTTTGAGAAGGAAATATAGAACATTCAACTCATTTACTTTCAAAATTAGGAACAAAGAATATAAAATTATGTTCAATGATTTCAGTGAAAATATTTCAGTTCTGTATTGTGTCCAGTTAAGATAGAGAGGGAGAGAAGCTTGGAGAAGTGGAGGGAGTTAAGGGAGAAGAAAAAGGAAGAGATAGAAGGGAAAATTAGACAGATGGAGGTTGGAAGGAGAAAGAGAACAATAAGAAAATAACAAAGATTGGAGAAACATAAACAGAAATGAAAAAGAGAGAAGAAACAATGGGAGAATCAAATATGGAGGAGAGTAGTAGAGACAGATTCAGAGAGAGTGAAATAGATTCAGAAGTTCTGAGGTGCAGATGGAAGCCATATTAGGGTTTTTATCATACTCTATGATTCACTTGGACTGTGAACATCAGATTATGTTTTTGATTAAACTGCTCCCTCCAAGTGTTATGAACTTTTAAGGAATTAGTTTCTACCCACAACTATTCATTGATTTTTTTTGTTCTTTTAATTAATCTTTTCTACAAAGAAACTGATCATGGAATTCTAATTCTTTAGACTGTGGTTCTGGGTTGCTAGAGCAATACATTTATGTATTCATGTATGCATGTGTATTACATATGTATATGTACATATACAAATATATACTCATATTTTGTGCATATGTAATCCCATAACTCACATATAGATACATACACACATATATCATGGATAAAATATACATCCTATGTACATATATGCACACATATACACTTATATATACATACTATTTGAGCAGATTCATTCTAGAGCAAAGTATAATATATGTTTATGTATTATGTATCCTACATAAACATATGTATGTCCCATGTACATATGTTATCCTTTATACATATCTTATGTACATACATGTATCCTATATATAAATTATATATGTGTATATATTCTATATATATATTCCACAGCACATATGTGTATATATATATGACATAAATATATATATATATATATATATACACACACACACATACACTTTTATATATATAGGATACTTTGTTTTAGAATGAATCTGCTCAGATAACCCTCATTCTCTTCTTCAGCCCTTAGCTATTACTTATCTATCCTATCTTCAAGTTTTAGAAGATATGCCTTGGGTTTGACCATTGGTTCCCTGTACCTTCTGCTATCGTCCTTCCTCACCCTCTCCTATTAAACAACCGTTTATTATTTGCATCTTTTATATACGACTGCTTTACACTTTTTTAAAGTGTTAAATAAAAGTTTTCTATTATTCGAAAAATAATTTCAAAATTGCTTAAATCCTGAACACATGCATTTATTGGGTACTCCTTTGTTGAGGGCAATACTGATGCTTCAAGGGATGTGAAAGAAAAGACAGTATCCACTACCCTTATGGAGCTCACAGTTTAGAAGGGAGATAAGAAATGTATGCAAATGATGAGTGGAAAGAACAATGAACTAGCTTCCAATTCCAACTCTGTTATTTATTCTCTGCGTAATATAAGACAAGTTATTTGCCTTCTCTGGGTATCATCTGTTGAAAAAAAAAAAAGAAGGAGGAGGAGGAATCTTCATAGATGGTCCCTTTCAGTGTCAAAACTCTTACTCAATTGTTTATATGGACTGAGCTCTCGACTTGAAACTACGAGGCCTAGGTTCTACCTGTGATTTTGTCACTAATTTGATGTTTGACTTGAAATAAGTCACTTGATTATGCTGGACTTCCATACTCTTATCTGAAAAATGGAGTCGGGGGGGGGGGTTATAGTGGGAAGAATGGATTAAGAATCTTTTAAGTTCTCTTCCAGTGCTGACATTTAATGAGTTTATGATTCCAGACTCATTATAGTGACTAAATTAAATTTAGAATTTCTCAGAGCTGTCTGTGAAAAAAAATATGCAATGCATGATGATAGCTCTTCTGGACATAGAGTCAGAGGATACGAAGGGGATGCAGCTTCTAGGAGAAATATAGCAATAGATCTAGTAGTTATAAGCCTATACCAGAGACTACAAACAAATCACTTAAATTCTCAATTATCATTAGTCTTTCTCTTTGGGAAACTCTTAAGTAATAATCTGAGACTCCCCAGACCTTAAGAGTGCTATTGTCAATGATCCTAAAGTCTCCTGGTTTTAGAAATACTGTTTTATAAACTGCCAGATAACAATCTGTCAGTGATTGTTATCACTCAGTAACTGATGGTGACTGAGACAAATGGTGAAGAGTATCCCAGACTACTCCTCTGTTCTACCTCTGGGCCATAAAATTAGCATATCAGTGACATGAAGAACCAGATCTCTCTGTCTTTTTCCTATAAATTTGTCTTCTTACTCCTGATTCTTTGCTAAATCCTTTTTGGAACTTAGCCTGCTTCAATTGGGGTCACAATTACAATAAACTTTACCCCTTGACTTAGAGATGGGTTCAAGTCTGCAAATTTTTTTGAGACACCTGGGACACCAGTCTGTGACCGCAACCTCTTGGGGTCTCTTTTGAACCTCAATAGATAAGGAGTTAAAACTCAACTCATCTACTTTCTCTCCATATGACACTGGACAAGTGTGTCCCTCTCTCTGGACTTTATCTGCAAAACTAAATGGTTGAGCCACATGACCTCTATAATCTCTTCTAGCTTTAAATGTGTGCTTCTTTGACTTTACATCAGTGACATGCCCAGTTAGCTCAAATTCACGTACTTGCTATGTATTCTTCCTTTCCTAGGTACCTACTTCTACCTTAACAAGGACACCAATCATCCTTTGCTGTCCATTTCAGAAGATGGGTTTACAATTGTGCGCAGTAAAGGAAAAAACTCGGCAAGTGAGCCCTGTGATAGTGACACCAGATTTACAAGGTACTTAATCTGTTGTAATCTCAAATTCTCACAGGGAAATGTCATGCAGCAGAGAAATATTCTGGGATGGAATTAGAAATGACATATGTTTAAATCTCAGTTCTGGGTTTTTACTGCTTCCAGGCTCATATCTGTGACAATCTCTTTATTTTCCTCATTTTCAGTTTTCCCATCTGTAAAACAATCATAATAATACTTACTATCTACCTTAGAAGTTAATAAGGGGAAAGTGCTTTGTGAATCTTGAAATGCTATGGAAATATAATCTACTACAACATAAAACTTGCCAGGCTTATTCCACTTAACTTACTCTACTATGTATCTCTTCCAGATCTTAAATCCAACAGTTTTCCTATAAACAGTAAAAATAACTTTTCATCTTGAAATTGCTTAAATCCCAAACCATGCTCCAGGAGCACAAAATCCTGAAATATTACCCCAAAAGGATCCCATCCTACACAGGAACAGCTTTAACTGTGAAAAAGTGAAGATAAATCTCCCTTTGGAATGTCCATTCATCATTAAACCTCCTAATTCTACCCTTTGGGGCAAAGGAGAATAAATGTAATCTCCCTTCTAAATTTGTAGTGCTCAAGCTTGACCCTAAAAAAGCTATATGGGAAGGTCCTTTTGTTGAAGTTGGGAAGGGACCCTAAAAAGTTTGGGATTGCAAACATGTCACAAGGTGTCTCAAAAGAATTTGCAGGGTTGAATCCATATACAAGTCAAGGAGCAAAGTTTATTGTAATTGCAATGCCAATTGAAGTGGGCTAAATTACAAAAGGATTTAGCAAAGGAGAGATAAAGTTATAGGAAGAAAAGAGATAAAGTTAAAGGACAAAATTAATCAGAGCTTCATGTTACTTTATTTGCTCATTTTAAGGCTTACAAGTACGTCTGAGGGGTGGTCTATACACTATTGTCTCAAGAACTTGTTTATCCAACAGATTATCTATCTGACAGTCAGTAATGTTTGTAGGACTATTCTGAGGCTAGAAGACTGAAATCATTGACAGATTGTTAGAACAATAGCATTCTTAGATCAGAGGACCTCAGTATCAGTTATGTATCTTCCCTAAAATCTAAGGAAAGAAATATTATTAAATTCCTAGGCCAGAGGATTTTTACAATCATTGACGGACAGATTGCAAGAATAATAGCACTCTAAGGTCAGAGGGACCTCAGGATCACAGATTTCAAAGCCAAAAGACTTTAGAATCACTGACAGATTGTTAGAACAAGCACCCCAAAGTCAGGAGGGCCTCCCCACTACTGTCTTCCCTAGAAGCTATACTTTCTCATTTTCATTTAGGAACAATGAATTTTGTGGTGGTAATTCTTTCCATTTGTGTTGTTTGTGATGATTGTGTATACTGGTTTCCCATTTCTGCTTACTTTACTTTGCATCAGTGCATAAAAGCTTTTTATAGGGCAGGGACTGCTTCACTTTTGACTTCTCAAGAACAGCATGCCTGGGGCATAGCAAGCAATTAATAAATTCCTGTTGATTGAGTGAGGGATACAACAGGGTTCTGTGATCCCTTTTGTGTGTGCAAGTGGCTACTGAGGGCCAGAGACTGCAGCTCAGTACACTCAGCGGATAAAGCAGGGCATATTAAACTTTTTCCACTTGCAATTTTTACATGACCCAGGGAATGTGGATATGAAATAGGTGTACAAATTAAGCACTTACTAATAATAAATCATAATTTGTTACATTCAATTACAAGACCCCATATGGGGTTGTGAACCACAGTTTAAGAAGCTGGTGGGATAAAGTATAAATCTAGGAGTTATAAGCCTATACCATAGACTACAAACAAATCACTTAAATTCTCAATTATCATTAGTCTTTCTCTTTGGGAAACTCTTAAGTAATCATCACACTCTACCTACCTACACACACACACACACACACACACACACACACACTCCACCTTTAAATATGCACACTAAGGGAAATAACCTCAGGCTTATGAAGGTGTTGAGAGGTTTAATTAGAGGAAGGTTTTTCATAAAGCAATGAGATGCTCCTTAATGATGGGTGGATCAGGGTGCAGTGAATCTTTCCTGTATTTTTATGGGCACCAAAAACCCACGCCCAATGAAATGCCCTAGAAAACATTTTGAGAAGAGTAGGGCTGGTATCCAAATGTGACTCAGTCCATTAAAACTATCAGCAAAGGGACTAATGGGAGCTCAGTCTTCCTAATGGATCTTTAAGAAGTTTCTGACCCATCTCTGCAGGTGCTAAGTGAGGAGGATCTGTTTTGAAGCCGAGATCTAGATGAGTTCTTCTTTCAAGCCAGGTGGGCTGTTGGGCTGAAAATATATAAAGAGCCCAAATAACTGTTTCACTACATCTAAGTCAATCATTGCACATTATTATTTTTCTTAATGTAAGTTTAATCAGCCATACATTTAGGCCTCAAGTCATTCAGCTCCAAGTCCCAGACCCAAATGGCACTAATAGTTAAGCTACTGCAATAATAATAGCTCGTATTTATATAGTGTTTTGAAGTATACATTATTTCATTTGGTCCTCAACATAAATAGTCCTCTGAGATTGGTGCTATTAAGCATCTATTATGTGCCATGCACTGTGCTGAACACTGGGGATAGGATGACAAAACATAAAATAGCCTATTTCTCAGGGAACCTATGTTCTGGGAAAGGAGACAACATGTATATTAGAATAAATACCAAATTAAATCAAGGTAGTTAAGTTTAAAGTAATTTAGGAGGGAAGGCACTAGTGGTTGTAAAAGTTGGTGCTTAAGCCGAGTCTTAAAGGGAGTGAAGGATTGGGGGGAATTTCAATCTTATGCAGGAAGAACTGAGGCTCAGAGAGATTGTGACTTGTCTAATAAAGCATCTAAGAAGGGATTCAAAACCAGGACTTATTGACTTTGAGTCCAGCAATCTATCTCCTATACTTCAAGAAAGCTTTGTTGTTTTTATGGTTGCTCAGCTGTGTCCCAGTCTTTGTGACCCCATGGACCATAGAGTGATGTCCAATGATAATAGAGTGGTTTTCTTCTCCAGCAGATCCAGTGGATCCTTTTGTCAGGCAATCAGAGATTGTGACTTGCCCAGGGTCACACAGCTAGGAAGTAGCTGAGGCTGGATTTGAACTCAAATTTTCCTGACTACACACTCAGGGAACATTGAACATGTTCCACTGAACATTGAACAACCAGCTAACTGCCTTGGGAAAGCCTTGGCCATGGGTTTATATTTCACACATAAGCTGTCTTAAATTTACAAAGATGTACTATCAAGTACATTGAAAGGTCTTCACAATCTTGCCCCTAACTTATTAATCTTTTTTTTAGCACTCTATGGCAGACATATTGGTCTGCTCATTGTCCCTCACACAAGACAAGCCACATTCCATCTTCTGTCTCCATGTTTTTATATTGGCTTTTATCTTTCATGCTGGGAATAGTGTCTCTCCTAAATTCTCCTTTTAGAATTCCAGACCTCCTTAAGATTTAGAGCTCAAATATAACCTCTCCCAAGAGGTTTTTCCATATCCCCCTAGATGCTAGTGCTCTCTCCCATCTCCCATCTACTCTGGATGTATCTTATATGTACATGTATATATTGTCCCCCATTATGGTAAACTCCCTGAGAGTAAACTAGTTTTTTTTGGTCTTGTTTTTTTGTTTTGTTTTTTTTTGTCTCCCTAGTACTTAGCACAGTGATTGGCATGTAGGTGAATGCTTATTGATTAATATTGATAATTCAATCAAGAAGCACTAAGAGCTTATTATGACCAAGGCGCTAAGATACCCACTGAAACTAGCAGGACATAATGAAAAACAGCCCCTGTCCTCAGAGTGTATATTCTTTTGGACAGTTGGGATAGGGGCTAATTATGTGATTTCATTGACATAGGGAACACCAAGGTTCTCGTCATAAATATCCAACTGCTTCTAGAACATCTTGAAGTGAATGTCCCAAATGTATTTCAAACTCATTATGTCTGAAACAGAAGTTAACATTCTCTTCTAGCTCCCTCACACCTTCCCAACTCCCCAAAGCCCCCAACAACTATATTCCAAATTTCCTTATTACCCAGTCACCCAAGGCTAAGGCTGACAGGTGATTTGTTCTTAGTAAGCATTTAATAAGTGCTTTCTAAATTAAATTATCAGGGGAGGAAACTCTCTCTACCAATTGACACCTCTGCAAGTTTTTAATGTAACTTTGCTTACTGAGAAGTTGAGACTTGCTCAACCCAGCAGGGCTGTGATAGAGGCAGGGTCTTAGCTTAGGTATTCCCTACTCTGAGATCTGCTCTCCATCCACTGTATCACATTTTATACTACATTTAAGCATATCAATAAAGGAATTTGAGGTAATTTGAGTAGAGATAGGGCAATAATAATTGCCCTATATGGACAGAGGGAAGGAAAGGAAAAACAAAGGGAAAGAAAGGGTCTCACTCCAAGTGCACCAGCTAGCTGTCTCTAGGTATCTCTTGAACTGGACCTTGAAGGATGATTAGGATTTAGATACATAAAAAATTACTTCAGGTGGGGGCTGGGAAGGGCAGAGAAATGAGCAAAGGTGGTGGGAAAACATACAGCATCTTTTTGAGAGAGAATCTGGCTAAAGAAGAAAGTTTCATATTGAGAAGTAATAGATCAGATTGGAAGGGTGAGCAGGGATCATATTAGAGAAGGTCTTCAGTGCCAGGATATCAAGTTTAGATTTTTATTCTGTAGTTAAAGAGAAAACAATGAACATTTCTGAGCAGATGAGTGATATGAGTGATATTTTGCTTTAAAGTTTTATTGGTATTCAAAGTAATTTCCAGATATACTCTTCCACCTACCCTATGAGTGGGATTTTATAAAGATTAAAGTGACAGCAATGTGCGGGATGAACTGGAAGGGGGATAGATGAGTCATAGAGACTACTGACTATAGTGGGATATTACTGTGCCTTAAGAAATGATAAAAAGGACAGTTTGGAGAGACTTGGGAAGATATGTATAAAATCATGTACAGTAAAGTAAACAGAACCATGAGAACAAGTTATACAATAACAACACTGGAAAGATAAATGACTTGGAAAGACCTAAGAACTCACCAATGCAGTAGCCAGCTGCTGAGATTCAGAAGGAAACTCCAAAAAGTTGGGGTCACAAACCAGTGTCATGAGGTGTCCCAAAAGAATATGCAGACTTGAATCTATCTTCAAGTCAAGAGGCAAAGTTTCTTGCAATTGTAATACTAATTGAAGTGAGTGAAGTTCCAAAAGGATTTAGCAAAGAATCAGGAGCAAATTTATGCTATTCTTCATATCACCGATAAGCTAATTTTATGGCCCAGAGGTAGAACTAGGAGTGGTCTCAGGAATTTGGTTAAGACTGACCGGCAAATTACATATCTGACAGTCAGCAATGTTTGTAGGACTATCCTAAGACCAAAGACTTTAGAATCATTTACAAATGATTAGAACAAAATTACTCTAAGGTCAGGCCTTAAGATTATTGCTCAGTTTCCCCTAGAAGTTGTACCCTATCACAGTCATGATTCCAGAGGATTGATAAGGAAGCTAGCTATGCACTTCCTGACCGAGAGATGATGGGCTCAAAATGCAGGAGACATGCACTTTTGGACACAGCCAATGAAGTGCATTTTTGTTTTTTGTTTTTCTTTTTAAAAATTGAGGAGGAGGCACTGTGTAAGTGATGGAGATACAAAATAAGGCAAAAGACTGTTCCTATCCTCAAGGAACTTACAATCTAATGGGAAAAACCTAGCAGGAAAAAGATAATAAATGATTGTTAGTTGGAAAAAGTTAAAATAAGGAGACTATCACAATAATCTGGATGTGAAGGGTAAGGAGATCTTACCAAGGAAGAATCAAAAGAACATCATAAATGATGTGTATAGAAGGGAGAAGGAAGGGGCAAGAGACAATGAGGGAGAATAACTGGGTGAATAGGGGAATGAATGGCATTACAAAGACAGGGAAGTCAACAAGGGGAGCTGTTTTGAGGAGGAGGCTGGGAAGGTTTTCTGAGGTTCTTGGGAACCCTGTTCAATTATCCTCCTAAGTGAAAGTGTTGTCACTCTTGAGCAATATCTTCAGGATTGTGGAAGGACTAAACTTGCCAGTGTTTATGAGGTGTATATTTTTGAAGACACTTAGAAAGTTTAACTTGGGCAATCAGAAAGTGAGATTTTTGAGAGTGGGTGAATAGGCTCAATGACTCCAGTTGAATCAGGAACCTTGACAACTTATAAATTAGATCTTGGATAGTGTAGGAGGCTTCTGAAGAGCCAGTGAAGCAGAAATACTGGTAATGACATGCTTTGATGGATGCTTAATTTCCAGTGAAGACCTTCTTTTGCAAAATCCCCTATATAGGACAAGATACAAATCTAATGTTTTGTACATTCAAAAAACCTAAAGTTATTTCTAAAGGTTTGCATCGGTATCAGACTGCCCAGATCCCCTATGCTACCAAACCCCATCAGTGACTTTTGAGTCTTTTCTTAATACTAAAACACTAACACTCCTACCCATTTCACTCTTGCTATCCTGTGGCTTTTCCCTATGATTGCCTTGAAAAATTGCAACCTTGATAATGAAATCTGCTTGCACAGCTGTAAGATAGGGACGCTATGTTCCATTCCCTCCCCTTCACACTGCTGGGCTCTCCACTGAGATACCAGTTCTTATTAGTCTCTGCCACTGATTCTAGGTGGAGTGAATTATCCCCCATTATAGCCATTTCTATTATAGCAATTAGCTTAATAATCCTCCACACTGGCTTTGCACTTTATGCTCTGGAAAATTATTTCGTCTGCAAGCTTCAATGTATATAGTTGTCTTTCTTCTTTTGTGAGCTGTCAATTCATTCCCTTTCCTCTTGTGATTTACAATTTTAACTTTAGCCAAGTTCTTATTTTTATAACTCTAAAAACCACAGTGATTTTTGTAAACAATCACCTCCTTTTTGGTGTGTTTCTTCTTTATTCTATTTCATTACCATCAGAGTAATTTTACTTTTCTCATCTTCAGAAGAACTGAAGTTATTGAATTGTTTTGAGAGGATAGTGCACAGAAAGATGAATTAAATGGTAATAGCACCTGAGAAAGTGCAGCAGCAAAGTGGCCTTGGATACCTGATGTGATGGGGTTTGTCACCAGATGATGGCAGGCACCAAAAATTGGGGTTCGGTCATGTGAAGAATTCACAATGGCCATTCTCTTTGTTTTTTTTTTTTTTTTAATTTAATAGCCTTTTATATACAGGATATATACATGGGTAACTTTACAGCATTAACAATTTTTTTTTTTTAATTTAATAGCCTTTTATTTACAGGATATATACATGGTAACTTTACAGCATTAACAATTGCCAAACCTCTTGTTCCAATTTTTTCACCTTACTTCTACCCTCCCCTAAATGGCAGGATGACCAGTAGATGTTAAATATATTAAAATATAACTTAGATACACAATAAGTATACATGACTAAACATTATTTTGCTGTACAAAAGAATCAGATCTGAATTATTGTACAATTAGCTTGTGAAGGAAATCAAAAATGCATGTGTGCATAAATATAGGGAGTGGGAATTCAATGTAATGGTTTTTAGTCATCTCCCAGAGTTCTTTTCTGGGCATAGCTAGTCTAGTTCATTACTGCTCCATTAGAAACGATTTGGTTGATCTCGTTGTTGAGGATGGCCTTGATCCATCAGAACTGGTCATCATCTAGTATTGTTGTTGAAGTATATAATGATCTCCTGGTCCTGCTCATTTCACTCCAGCATCATTCGTAAGTCTCTCCAGGCCTTTCTGAAATCATCCTGTTGGTCATTTACAGAACAGTAATATTCATAATTTTCATATACACAATTTATTCAGCCATTCTCCAACTGATGGACATCCATTCAGTTTCCAGTTTCTAGCTACTACAAAAGGGCGCACAAACATTCGTGTACTACAGGTCCCTTTCCTTCTTTATAATCTCTTTGGGATATAATCCCAGTAGTAACACTGCTGGATCAAAGGGTATGCACAGTTTGATAACTTTTTGAGCATAGTTCCAAACTACTCTCCAAAATGGTTGGATTCGTTCACAACTCCACCAACAACAATGAATCTGGCCATTCTCTTTGGCAAAAGGTAGATTTATTTAGGGCAAGAGGTTACAAAGTGAAGGGATACAATAGACACCCAGAATGGTAAATACCAAAGAGTGGGAGAGTCCATGAAATTCAAGTTCTTCAGTAGAACTCATAATTACAGTAGAAAAGGAGCACCCCATGAGGCAGGGGACTTATTGGACAAATCCTGAAAGGACTTAGCCCCCTAGTTAGCTGTAAGGAGAAGTGGGGTTGGGAAGCAGAGTGGAGTTAGGGGAGATACCATGTGGCACAGGAGAAGGGGAAAGATGCCAAGAGGCAGAGGGCCTTGGTGGGCCAATCCAAAGAGAGATAGCAGCAAAGCCATGGGCCATAAGTTGCATTATAGGGAAAATTTAGCCTGAGGGTCTTGATATAACTTGGATTTCTGACTGAATTATTTTCAGAGGGTGGGACCACAGAACTAACCAGATCTCCATTATTAGAGCTTTCTTCCTGTCTGCCTCAAGGATTAATTTTTATTAATTCCTCTGCTAACCACACCCAACATTTTAGATCTCCTCTTAGCCACAAATCTGCCTAGAGAGTGGCTCAGGTTGTAGACCAACACCATTCCTTGTTTTACAAATGGCAACATGGCAGAATGGATAGCATATTGGAGCTGGGAGATCTAGGTTTGAATTCTGCTGCCCACTTAATAATTGTGTGACCTTGGGCAAGCCACTTAACCTTAGTCTGTTTCCCAATGGGGATAAGCAGGATGAATACAGAGAGGCTTGGAAAGATTTACATGAACTGATGCTGAGTGAAATGAGCAAAACCAAGAGATCATTATAAATTCAAAACATACTGTATGAGGATATATTCTGATGGAAGTGGATTTTTTAAAAAGAGAAGATCTAATTAGTTCCAATTGATCAGTGATAGACAGAATAGCACAACCCAGAGAAGGAACACTGGGAAATGAGTGTGAACTGTTTGCATTTTTGTTTTTCTTCTCAGGTTATTTTTACCTTCTGAATCCAATTCTTCCTGTGCAACAAGAGAACTGTTCAGTTCTGCATACATATATTGTATCTAAGATATACTATAACATATTTAGCATGTATAAGACTGCCTGCCATCTGGGGGAGGGGGTGGAGGGAGGGAGTGCAAGGGATAATGTTGTAAAAAATTACCCATGAATATGTACTGTCAATAAAAAGTTATTAAAAAAATAAAAAATAAAATGGGGATAATAGTGATGAGGGGTGAGGAAGTAGCAAGCCTGAGAAACCCCACATCTGGCTGCTTGAGATCGCCAAGACTCCTGGTCTTGAATGTCACAAACAGTGCTGGCCAATAGCAATAATTCAATACTGACTCTGTTGGCTGGTAAGCTGTAGAACTCAATGATGAGACTATCACACCCCTACCATTCCTCAATTGTACCTCTAAACTATAATAATTTCTCTTTCCCATAAAGTTATCTCCCTGATTCTGACTTTTGCTAGATTCCTCTGGAATTAGCCCACTGTCCAGCGACACAGTAATTTCTTGCTTCTGCCCCTTTGCTAAGCTCCTTTGGAACTTTAGCCAGCTATCAAGCAGCATAATAAATAAATCTTTGTCCTTAACTTGGAGACTGACTGTACAAATTCTTTTGTCAAATCCACAACACTGACTAGAGGGCCCTAATCTTATTGGGGTGTCTTTTTCCTCAGCAATAGCAGCACTTACCTCCCTGAGAATGAGATGTGCTATACAAATATCAGATTTTATTCTACCTACAAATACAAAAATCTTGCTTTACATTAAAGTCCCCTACCCCCAAATCCTTCACAAGGTTCCTAGTACCTATCAGATAAAGTTCAAAATCCCCCCATAGCATTTGAGGGCTTCTTTAATCTGGCCTCCATCTACTTCTCCAGCTTTCTCTTTGACTCTTCATTACCCAGGAGCTTACTCTCCCATCTCTGCTCAGATGATTCTCACTCTTCCTCCTACCACTGGTTAGGACCACATCTAAGTGTGAAGGGGCAGTTCTATTCTCTGAAAGCCCCCATAGCTGTGAAACACAACAACCCTGAAGGAATTACAAATCAGCCTTTACTGACTCAGATGTTGCTTGTAGATTGGGAATGAAATAAAATGGAGGCAAGAGAGGAGAAAGGTCAGAGAATTCAACTGCTTCTCAGTTTCCTTTTATCATTATTATTCTCTCACATGAAGAGATCTGTTCTGCTGGTCAGAATTAAATCCCCAGCAGCCACTAGCAGGTAGCTCCTGTAACATACCACCTCTGCCTCTCTGTCATATCTACTCTGCACAAACTGAAATGCTACCTCTTCACAAGACCTTCATGAACCTCCCCCCCTCCCCCATTCACTTCATGCAAAGGGTATAATCTCTTATATTGTATCCTAATATGCAGACTTTTTCTTCTACTTAATGAAAATAAGGTCCACATCACATTCATCTTTGTAGCCCTCACAGTGTTGAAGTTCAAGAGACCCCGAAAAGTTGGGATCACAGATCTCAAAAGAATTTACAGGCTTGAACCCATCTCCCAATGAAGGAGCAAAGTTTATTGTAATTGTAATGCCAATTAAAGTGGGCTAAGTTCCAAAAGGATTTAGCAAATTACCAGGAGCAAGACGACAAATTTATAGGAACAGACAGAGATCTGGTTCTTCATGTTACTGATATGCTAATTTTATGGCCCAGAGGTAGAACTGCATAGTTCTGTCTCAGAACCATTTGTCTCAGAAACCCTGTTGTCATTGATCAACAGATTGTTATCTGGCAGTCAGCAAAGTTCCTAGGACTGTATAACAGTATTCCAAAAGCCAGGAGACTTTAGGATCATTGCCATAAAGACTGTTAGAACAATAGCATTCTTAAGGACTGGGGGCCTCAGGATTACTGCTATATCTCCTTGAAGTTGCACCCTCATCAACAGCACCTAAAACAGTGTCTTGCTTGGCTAGTATGTGATAAAAATTGAAAGGCATTATGTAGGAGTGGATAGAGTGTGGTGTTGGGAATTAGTGGATTCAAAGCTTGCCCTGGACACTCACTTGCAGTGTGATCATAGGCAAATCATTTAACTGCTCAGAACATCAGTTTTCCCATTTGTAAAATGGGGATATTAGTAGTACTTACTTTTAAAGATTATGTGAAGATCAAAGGTGCTTTTTGCAAACCTTATGGCATTAATATAAATGTAGCCTGTTACTATTATAAACATTTGTTGAATGAATTAATGAAAAATAGTACCTTTATATTCCCCAAATTAGATGTGTTGCTGTTATGGGAAGCCTGATACCTATTAAAGGACGGCATTACTGGGAGGTGGAGGTTGATGAACAGATGGACTACAAAGTTGGTGTGGCATTTGAAGATATCAACAGAAGAGGGGACCTTGGGGCAGACAGCTCTTCCTGGTGCATGAGTCATACTTATATATCATCAAGGTAAAATAAAACCAGGCTTCTCAAGGATTAAAACTGTCCTCTAAAGGACTTTTAATTAGCAAGTGAATGTCAACAAAACAGTCTAGAAATAAGATCTTCATTTCACAGCGTTTCATTTTTATGCTTTCTCTCTCAAACCAGGAAAAACAAAAACAAAAAACCAAGACCCCTGGAAATTACTTACCTATTTAGGTAATTACCATTTAAGCTTCACTTTGTCTTGTAATGCTGGAGAAACTGAGGCAAGATAGAGATTATAGAATTTTTAATATTTTATTTGAGAGGGAGAGATTGTGTTGGGAGCAAAACAGGATCCCTCCAGGGCTCCTCCAGGACTGAAAAAAGACTCTTGTCTCAAAGAATCCAGCAAGGAGTGAAGAATTCCAGGGGTTCTTATAGGGCTCCAGCAGATCAAGGAAACAAAAGCAGGGTGGGGTTAGAACTCTGGTAAGCGAACTTCCAGAAATGGACCATAATTCAGTTCTGACAATTTTGGGGGAAAGATCATAAATCCTGATAACTTAGGAGACTAGGAGCCAGAAGGTCCTGCCACCTTCATTTTATGGCTCTATGGAATGCTAGTAGTCAGGACTAGTTATCTCTGTCTTAATTTACATCAGTTCTAATGGTCAGGAAGGGGGGGGTTGCCATTGAGGCAGAAGAATTCAGGGAAACTGAGGCAGAAGAATTAAAGGAAACTGGCATAACAGACTGTGTTGAGAACACACATATTTTAATTTCTTCTTCCTAGTATGGGTGTGTCTGTGTACATGTGTGTGTTACACTGTGGCTCTTTTTGATTTGTAGTCAGGGACAGAAATTTCTTTCCCTAGATACTCTAGGCTAGTGTCACACTACTCCAACAAAACAAGTCTGGGTAAATTCCCATGGTACAAAATTTCCAAGAGTCATTCTTGCACCCAAGACTTCCACTTATAAAATTGTAAAAAAGGCCAGCTTCATTTGACTATCAGGAAAATGTCTAATTGCTTTTCTAAGTAAGTCTGACCTTGCCTGGGACCTCACTGGCTTTGAGGATCCTTTCTGATCTGCATTATTCTCACAAATTGTTACTTTTCACTGTTCTTCAAGGGATTAGTGTTATAACTCTAATTGCATTTTTTGTCCAAGCAGATAGAGTAAGTCTTTTTCCCCACAAAACATATTCAGTAAGTATAGAGCTGAAATTTCCACTGTATTGGAAATCCAATTTGAGTGTTCTATGGATTACTGTGCCCAGAGCCAGATTACAAAAACTATCTCCAGAAATGAGACTGAAAACAGAATGGTAGGTAGGAATATTTGACTCTTTAGAATAGATAACAAAATTATTTAAATATGAATGGGAAAGCCTCATCTATTCAGATTCCTAGACTTCTGCTTTTTTATCTGAACCAAAGGTGACCCAGGCTAAAATCCAGGAAAGAGGAGTTTGCTGAGTGTAGAAAGATCATCAGACCCCTCAAGTCCAGTAGTTATTATTCTAACAACTTCCTAGCTTTTAAATCAGTATCTCTGATCGTTCCAATCTGCTTAATTCAGCTGGTCTGGGCAATATTTTAGCAACCTTTTCCCATACAACACAACTCTCAAGTTTTCCATCACACATCAAGAGAAATATAGAGCTCTCTTAATAGTCCATGGCAGAGATATATGGTAGATGAGGGGATGGAGACAATGGCACCCCCAAAAATGACATTTTTTAAAGTCCTGTTTTACAGAAGAAATAGACCAAGAGAGTTATAATAGTTATAATTCATAACTGAATTTATAAAAGTGATTAAAGTTTGTATGGGACAATAAACCCAAATTAAAATCAGAGACTCTCAAAGTAAGAAAAGCAAAAAGGGGCTTATGATCTCAAGAGATAGGGCAACTCCCTTCTGACAAAAGAATTTGTCAGTAAAGGAGTACAAAGCACAAACTGCAAAACACAAGAGCAAATAGGGCCCTGAAGGCAGAAGCCCCATTACCACCTGGCCTTTTTTCCCATTTTTGGGGGAGTCTTGGGTTTACATTTAAAACAAGTAAATCTATCCCAGAAACAAAAGACTAAATTGCCTTTAAAAGAAGTACTTAAATGCTAATTAAGAGCTGGGGGGGGGGGGGTAGGGGGGGAAGGAAGGAGAGGACTATTCATTGGAGACCATCAGAACACCTGCTGCTTTTTAGCTATCGCTCAACTTGTTATTGTCGTTTCCAGTTATAATTAGGGTATAAGGTAGAAGCCACATCTTTATGAGTCTTCAATTTATTCAATACAAGATGAAACATAGGATACAAAAGGTTAAATTTAATGCCTGGCCTACCCACACTGGATCAGGGGTATGGTTGTTGAATGAAAGATTAGAACAAACTGGGAAGAACAACAAAAAGCAGGGATGGGGTTGAAATGAAGAGAGAAATGGGAGGCAGCCTGGTAGGATTAATTCTGGAGTGCAAAGACCTGGATTAGAATCCTGACTTGGATACTTAAAACCTTAGGTAAATCTCTTTAAAAACTTAAGAACCCAGGTCCCTCTAAATATAGCTCTTTCCACTCCACCAGGAAGCCTCTTACTAGAGATTTCTTTGGGGTCCCACCACATCCTGACTTAACTAGCTTTTGTGAGGTACAGGACAGGTAGCAGTGGCTGGCCTAAGAGTCTTCATTCTAAGGACTGTTGCTCTTCTCACTAAGAGAAATCATTCTCACAACCTAGTCATTTAGCTCCTTGGAACTGCTAGGATTCTTGGGGGGAGAAGCAGCTCAGCACAAGGAAGCAGCGGTGTGCTGTGATACTAGCAGAGTGTCTAAAAGGTGAACCACAGAATTTCAGTGCAGTCACTGTGGCTTAGAGCACACAGGGCAAGTTATTCACTCAATCAGTTATTGAACTAACCAAAGTTCAAGATTTTTCTGTAAAATAAAAGGTGCTAGAGATAGGGGAAAATAACCTCTCTAGAAGTAAGATTTCCCATTTCTTTGGGCAAATAACTTCTTTTTAAACCAAAAACACCTAATTATATTGTTGAGTATTTACAAGCATTTTGAAGTTCTTTATACTGTCATGTTAATTCTGAATTTCTTTTATTACAAAGCACACTTTTTCAACCAAATACTATAAGTTCCCTAAATTTATGTTTTATAAGCTTCCTACAGGAATTTTAATGTAAAATGAGCTTCAGGAAAACACTATATTGAGTTTCTTAGGTGGAATGATTTACCCAGCACAAAACAAATTTGAAATGAGTCTCTTGAGTCAAGGGCTGAGAGAAGACACAGCTTGGAAAAATATATAAGCTTGGAAACAACAAATTACTTTGGTATTCATTTAATGAAGGAAATGTTATAAAAATGTTAATAAAATCAGAAATATAAAATGTTATGTGCAATAGCAAAGCCACGAGTTTTGTGAAGCTTTATTTGTTTTCAACTTTTTAGGCATAAATATGAATTTCTGCACAACGGGGTTACTCCAGAGATCCAGATTACAGTTCCCCCAAAGAAGATTGGAATCCTACTTGACTATGACAGCTCTAGATTATCTTTTTTTAATGTGGATATTGCACAACATCTTTATACATTCGGCTATCCGCTGCAACATTTTGTGCAACCCTGTTTTTCTTTAGAAAAGCCTGGATTGTTAAAAGTTTGTAATGGAATTTCAATGCCAAAGTTTGTCACACTCTTCTAGACCAGAATGGTGTCTAACAGTGGGCTTAATTCTAGGATTAAAAAAGTGAAGTTGACAAAAAATGCTCCTTGATGTGTCCTCCCCCCAATTTCCCCTTTTGTATTCCCCCCCCCATCTTTGCTTCTTGGCCTTCACCCCCAAAACAAGTACAGATGCACTTATGCTGGTCAGGCCTCTGTAGTAAGATGGAATAAAAGAATCAGATATAACCATTTCTGTTAAAGTTTTGAAAAAATTATGCAAACATTACTCATAAAGTTAAAGCTGGAAAGGATCTTGGGGGAAACTGATGGCTACAGAAGTAGTGACTTCTCTAAGGTAACACAGACTTCTTCCAGGACATAGATGGTATTATGCTCCTAAGAGAATCTAAAATGAATCTCTAACAAATTTCAGGTCCAGGGGAGTGAGACATTGTGGGAACTCCTTGGGAATCTTCAATCATATCAATTAGTTGGCTCAGCTATTAGAGTACAATAGAACATGTCACAATTTGATTGCTCTTCCTCCACCCTTACCCCCAACTTTTAGCAACTTTTCAAATATGATCAAGTTTGGATAGCGTATTTTGCATAAGATAATTTGGGATAGCATGAGGAATAAAACACAACTAAAACAGTTCTAGCAGCTCTTAATGTGATGCTTAAGAGTTGAGGCTTGAGGATACATACCTCAATTGAGAAATGACTAAAGCTGTAGTTATGATTGTAATGGATTACTATATTATAATGAAAAAGGCTGAATTCAGAAAATATGGGATTTACACAAACTGATACAAAGAGAAACAGAATGTAGCATGCAGAAATAGCAATACTATATGAAGAATTATGAATGACTCAGCTTTTCTCTGCAATATAATGATCCAAGACAATCCCAAAGGACTAATGATGAAGCATACTATCTAACTCCAGTGGAAGAACTAATATTGTTTGAATACAGACTGAAAAATGCTATTTTTCACTTTCTTTTGAGTCTTCTTGCAAAAAATGATTAATTTGGAAATATTTTACATGATTGCACATGTATAACCTATATCTGCTTATGGTCTTAGAGGGTAGAACAGAATTTGGAACTCAAAACTGTTAATATATATTTAAAAAACAACAACTTACACACTGTACCTAAAATGAGAAGACAGAAAATTATAAAAAATGCCTGAAACAGCTAGGTGGTGCAGTGGATAGAGGACCAGCCCTGAAGTCAGGAGGACCAGAGTTCAAATTTGGCCTCACACTTAACACTTCCTATTTGTGTGACCCTGGGCAAGTCACTTAACCCCAAATGTCTCAGCAATTAAAAAAAAAGAAAAGAAAATGGCAAGGCTTTCATGTCATTTCTGGACCATTTCCAAACCATGCTACCACTCATATATACATCTTTCTCTTTTCTAACTTCCCTTTGTGTTGCCTTCCTCTAATAGAAAGTAAGCATCTTGATGACAGTCTGTCTTGACGGTTTGTATTTGAATCCCTAGTGTTTAACACATAATGCTTAATAAATGCTTTCTTATTCAATTTGGAGAGAGATCATTGTGTACAGGGAAGAGCTTCAGAGGAGAAGCAGGATTCGATTTTGACCTAAGTATCAAATTACATGGTTATCCCATAAACAAACATTCAAAGGATAGTGATTATGTTCCTATCTTCTTTTTTTAAAATTATAGCTTTTTATTTACAAGTTATATGCATGGGTAATTTTACAGCATTGACAATTCCCAAACCTTTTGCTCCAATTTTTCCCTTCTTTCCCCCCGCCCCCTCCCCCAGATGGCAGGATGACCAGTACATGTTAAATATATTAAAGTACAAAATAAACACAAATATGTTCCTATCTTCTGAAAAAAATAGAAGGGAAACAAATTTATGGGATCAAGAGAAAAATGAGCAAACAGGGAAAAGTTGGGTTTCTGGGTACTTAGCAAGTTTGAAGAACTTAATCTGGGGTACATATATTTCCTGAACTATGAGTAAAAATTTCAGAATGAGATAAAAGTTATTGTTATATCATACATCATAAATGAATTTATAAAAGTGGACTCATATATATAGCCAAACTATACTGTTTGTGTATGGGATATTCTTGTATTTTAAAACTCTTCCCCTTGGCTCCTGGTACAATGATCCTTCTTGAGGACTTATTACAGGAGAACTACTGCCAAGGCTTCTAATCTACTTTATCTTTAATATACCCTTCATACTATGAGATTGATCATAATAAGACGGTTTGTCTTATTTCTTCCCTTCTCAAAAGGCTAGGGGTTCTCTTAAGTGTCTCTACTTTCTTAGAGAATAAGTCTTAACATCATACTCCATCTTAGTTTTTATATATTGGGGGTTTTATTATCTTTATAAATATATTACACATTCCCACTTCCAGGTCTTAGTTCACACCAACAGTTCACATTTACAAAACACGCAGCCTTCAAACTGTGAGATAAGCACTGCAAGATTATCTCTATTTATAGAGTGGTAAATCAATGGAATAGGTTAGATACACATGACAAAATAATCAATGATTACAGTAATCTACTATTTGATAAACCCCAAGACTACAGTTTCTGGGACAAGAATTCAGTATTTGACAAAAATTGCTGAGAAAACTGGAAGATAGCATATCAAACTCAGCATATACCCATTCCACCCCATACCAAAATAAAAAGTCAAAATGGATACATGATTTAGGTGTAAAGGGTGATACCTTAAGCAAAGTAGAAGAGCAAGAGATAGTTTACTTATATCTTTGGAGAAGGGAGGCATTTATGGCCAAAGAAGAACTAGAAAACATCATGAAATGCAAAATGGATAACTTTAATTACATTAAAAAGTTTTTGCACAAACAAAACCAATGCAGCCAAGATTAGAAGGGAGACAGGAAGGAGTAATTTTTTTAGTCAGTATTTTTGATAAAGGTCTCATTTCTAAAATAAAGAACTGAGTCATTTCCCAATTACCACCAAATGATCTAAGAATATGAACAATTTTCAAAAGAAGAAATTAAAGCCCTTTATAGTCACATGAAAAAAATGCTCTAAATCACTATTAGAGAAATACAATTAAAACAACTCTGAGGTGTACTCTCTCACACCTATCAGATTGGCTGAAATGACAAAGAAAATAATAAATGTTGGAGGGGATGTGGGAAACTGGGACACTAATGCATTGTTGATGCAGTTGGAATTCTCAGTTCTGGAAAGTAATTTGGAAAATTAGTTGTAGTTGGAAAAGGAACTACATGTACAAAAATATTTGCAGCAGCTCTTTTCGTGATAGCAAAGAATTGGAAAAGGAGTAGATACTCATCAATTTGGGGAATGACTGAATTAAGTTTTAGTTTATGAAATTAATGTAATATTATTGTTCTATAAAAAATGCTAAATAGGTCGATTTTAGAAAGACCTAGAAAAGACCTACATAAACTGATATTGAGTAAAACAAGTAAAATCAGGAAAACAGTGTACATAGCAACGACTGCAATGATCATAGATTTTGTTCTTCTCAGGTTTCAGTGATCTAAGGCAATCTCAATACACTTTGAATAGAAAATGCCGTGTGCACCCAGGAGAGTGAATGTAAACCAACACATGCTATGTTCACTTTTTTCCTTTTGGTTTTTCCCCGATTTTTCTCTCCCAATATGATTCATGTGGAAATAAAAAAAATGTATATGTATAACCAAAAAAAAAAATGTTGTTTTACATGTAACTGGCTGGGGGAAAAATTATCTCTACTTCTTAAACAGACCAAGACAAATTAGAACTCATCAAGCCAGAACTTCATCTGCCTTTTCTCACTCTGCCTAACTCTGTTTTATCACAATTCCGATCTAGGCTATAACTATAACAACTCCTTCTCTCTAGACTCCTTATCAGGTCCACTACTAATTCTATCATTCTGACCACTAATAATCATTGCTAGCCAAAACCATCTAGCCCATGAACCCTTGACACGAAAAAAAATCTACCTAACCACACTTATTATTCTCCAACTATCCTTAATTACAGCTTTCACCTCATCTGAGCTCATCATATTCTATATCTTATTCGAGACTACTTTAATCCCCACCCTCATCATCATCACAGGATGAGGCAGCCAAAACAAATGACTCAATGCAGGATTATATTTCCTCTTCTATACACTAACTGGGTCCCTCCCTCTTTTAGTAGCACTATTGTACCTACACAACAACCTAGGTTCCCTTCACATACTAACCATATCACTTGTCTCACCCACCCTAGATGCCTCTATATCAACCTCCCTACTCTGATATGCCTGCATAACAGCATTCATAGTAAAAATACCACTATATGGCCTCCACCTTTGACTGCCAAAAGCACATGTGGAGGCCCCTATTGCAGGCTCCATAGTCTTACCCGCCAATCTACTAAAACTAGTAGCTTTGACTAACAATCCCACTCAAAACATTTTTCTATTTCCTCCTCTTTATCTCTGTCAGACATTTTCAAGATCCAGCTGAAATGGTTTGCATAAAGCCTTCCCTGGTTACCCCAGTCCTTGATCTTTTCTCTGAGACATTTCTAAGTAGACTATATTGTTATTTTTGAGCTTTTTTCCTCCTCATCGAACAAGTCAGGTGGATTGGCCCATGATAAACTTCTCTAGCACAATATCATATATACAGTAGCTGCTCAACATCTGGTGAATGATAGAAAGTTCATAGGGGCCATTAGTTGGATTTATGGATAGAATGATGGGCCTGGAGTCAGAAAGACTGAGTTCAAATCTCATCTTCCTGAATTTAAATCTGGCCTCAGATCCTGTGCAATCCCTTAGGCCTATTTGCCTCAGGTTTCTCATTTGTAAAATGAGCTGGAGGAGAAAATGGCAAACCATTTCAGTATGTCTGCCAAGAAAGGTCCCACTGAGGTCAAAGAGTCAGACACCGAAACAACAAAGAATACATTGCAGTCGATGTCTTTTCTGAGAGTTGAGTGTAGCTCTTCTCAAGTCAGTTAATGGGGAGCCAATAGACGGGAATTTCTGGCAAAAGGAAGATCGAGGGGAATCAAAATGCAACAGAAACTTGTTAACAGCATATAAGTTGGTCATTTATGAAAGGCTTAATGTTGTCTGCCTCTGCATGAGGATGTGTGACTGCTTTGGAAATCACTGATCTACTATTCTCACCACTACTCCATTGTAGTGAGATTCATTTGTCAATAAATGCTATTCTAAGCAGCTTTATTTCTACTTATTGTTTCAGTTTCCAATGGTAAATTTAAAAACTTGGCAGTCAACTTTAAGCTATGCATGTATATTAGTTATAAAACTGTTATATGAACTAAATTGAAACTAGAATGATTATACAGTAGCCAAATGAATGTTATGCATCTCAACTTGTCTATATTCTAATCTCATCACCAAATCTATCACATTCAATATATGCCTCACTTAAAATTTCCCATCATTTTCAGCAATTATTGAACATGACAAAAAAGAATAAAACAACTTTATGTTTTGAAAAGTCCCATCTACTGGAAAAACAGTAGCTTCTAATCTAATATTAATTCATGAATTACCAATTTATCCAATTTGGTGGGTTTATTTCCAGAACAAAAAATGTTAAGCAAATATAGTGAAGACACTGCTCAAAATTCTATGACTTCCTAAGACAGAAGAAGCCAGATGCTAAGATTTTAAATAAAATTTTATTTGTCTTAAGGTAATGATACTTGAAAAAGAAAAATGCACATCAGGATGATTCAAGTTACCTTTCTTTTCTTCATCAGTAAGGCATATTAATTACTGTTTCCACATATCCTTTCTACCAAACATTAAGAAATATGCCTGGTCCACTCTTTCAATACAGGGGTATTGTTCACATTGCTGCTTTCCATCAAGAAGTCACACCCAATCACCTTTATATGAGCCTGTTGGGGGAAAAATAGCCAAGCAATTACACAGAGAAGCTGCCGAATGAATAACAAAGATTTCTTACAGAAACATAACAACTGAAGAGTTAGCTGTAAAAGAAAAGGAAATATCAAAAGCTTTCAGTTTCTTAACTGGTTTTATTTCTAACTTGTTATGTAGTTCCCAGCAATTTATCCAAGGGATGTAAGCTTTGTATTTCAGGACAAAGAATGAATTAGTATAGGCCTAATATCATTGATTGCATCATGAAATTATTGGAAAGGATTTTTTTTTTTTTTTTTAAACTGAATGGGATTGAAAAGTCATATCATGTAAAAAGCTAGATAACAATTCTAGTAGAATTAAGAGTGATTCATTAGAATTGTTACACAAATGACATTTTTTTCTGCTGATATACAAGCCCTTAAATATATCCATTAAAGTTTTTGAAAATACAGGTTTTTATTAACATTGAGTAAAGGCTTAAAAAGTACCTGGCTAGAAAGATAACATTTTTAACAATATATCACAATCAAAGAAATACTAAATTTAAGGGTCCTTTAAAAAGTAAAGGACTTTTTGACTTATCTCCTCTTCTTCCACATGCCTATACCCTTGAAAAAGGATTCCAGCAAGGATCCTAAACAACCCAGAACAAACAAAACTGAACTTCTCTTTCTGCCAATACTTTCTTCTCACTATAATCAAGAGGTCTGAGTGGTAGAGAGAGCACTGGACAGGACTTAAGAGTCAGGAAAATGATTGGAAGACTGTTACTAGAGTTTAGTTAAGAGGCAATGACAGCCTGAAGCAGGAGAGTCAAATGTTATGGAGGTGGGCAATGAAGATTTGGCAACTGAATATATATTTGCAATGATAGAGAATGAAAAGTCAGGAGTAGAGTTTTGGAAGTTTTGGAACTGGGTGACAAAGGATGGTAACTTTCCCCTCCGTAGTCCCCCCAAAACGGGGGAAAAAAAAAGGTCAGAAAAATTGGGGATAGAGGCACATTTTAAATGCTTGCTCTGTGCCAGGCACTGTGCTAAGTGCTTTACAAATATTGTATCTAATTTGATGAAGGGGAGAGATAAGGAAATATACCTATGTTCCATCCAATTAAGAGATATTCAACAGTACACCTAGGGCTCAGAGACTAAAAGGTTGTAGGGAATCACTTGCATAGGGATTAACAGCCACTTGGGAATAGATGAGGTCACCAAGTGAAAGAAGCATCTGATTCCAGATTCTATCCTTTCCTACACACAGTATAGAGATGAAAGTCCAGAATACAGCAATTAGATAGAGGATGAGCCAGCAAAGGAGAGGTGATAGACCATTCACACCTATCAGATTGGCTAATATGACAGAAAGTGTTGAATATTGTTAAGGATATGGAAAAATTGGGACATGAATGCACTGTTGGTGGAGTTGTGAGCTGATCCAATCATTCTGAAAAGCAACTATGACACAAAATTGTGCATACTCTTTGATGTAGCAATAACACAGTTAGGTCGACAGTCCAAAAAACATCCAAAGAAGGGTTAAGGTCCTATTTATACAAAACCATTTATACTAGCTCTTTTTGTGCCTAAGAATTGGAAATCAACGAGATGCCCATCAATTAGAGCAGGGGTCCTCAAACTTTTTAAATAAGGGGCCAGTTCACTGTCCCTCAGACTGTTAGAGGGCTGGACTAGAGTAAAAACTAAAACTTTGAACAAATTCCTATGCACGCTGCATGTATCTTATTTTGAAGTGAAGAAACTAAATGGGAACAAATACAATATTTAAAATGAAGTAAAGTTAAATCTACAAACTTACCAATATTTCAATGGGAACTATGGGCCTGCTTCTGACTAATGAGATGGTCAATGTCTGGTTCCATATTTGTCACCGCTAGTCGTAACAAGGGATGCAGGTTTGCATCCGTTAGTCTTGATCTGGTTGGAGATTTCAAATGTTTCATTCTAGAAAAAGTGTTTTCACAGAAATAAGTGCTGCCAAAGATGGTTGCCATTTTGAGTGCATGGTTCCTGAGATGAGGATATGTCTCAGAGGGGAGAGATGCATAGAAATTATGAAGGCTGCTTGACTTGAATGCGTCTTTCAGAGAGTCACAATTCTGCAGTTCAGCCAGTTCCATTTGGTAAATTGTATCCACATTTTCAATGTCAACAGAAAATGGGTTACGGAAAAGCTGTATATCCTGTTCATGGAGATGAAGCTCTTTAAATCTAAACTGGAACTCCTTTTGCAAATTTTCCAGTGAATCCACACATGTTTTGTTTGGGAATGCAATCAGCGGTTTTTCTGCTAACAGATTTTGAGTTGTGGGGAGATGGCAGAAGTTTTCTTCCTTCACTTGTTTGATGAGGAGGCCTAATTTTACTTCAAATGCTTTGACATGTGATTGCATATCACAGATGAGCTTCCCCTTTTCTTGAAGTTGCATATTGAAATTGTTGAGTAGCTCTGTTACATCTGTCAGAAAGGCAAGGTGCCATTTCCATTCTGCATCATTGAGCTCTGGTATTTCTTTGTTTTTTGAAAGCAGAAAAGTTGTAATCTGTGGAAGTAAGTCATAGAAACGTTTCAAAACTCTCCCTCGACTCAGCCAATGGATTTCTGTGTGAACATCTCCATATTCAACATTTAGCTCAGACAGAAATCCCTGAAATTGTCTGTGATTTAGTGCATTAGCTCTAATGAAGTTAACACAAGATACCACAATTTTCATAACAGAGTTCCACTTCAATGATTTACTACACAGCGCTTGATGGTGGATGAGGCAGTGTATGGCTATTGGATGAGAATGGTTATGTTTGTCCATCTCCTGGTTAATGCAAGCAATTACTCCTTTCTTAGACCCCACCATGCTAGGAACACCATTAGTTGTCACGCTGACTAGTTTAGCCCAGTCCAGCTCTAAACCATTCATAGTTTGGCAGACCTTTTCATAGATATCCTCTCCTGTAGTTGTTCCTTTGATGCTTTGCAGTGCAGCAAGCTCTTCTATGACTTCAAAATAATCATTCGTCCCACGAATAAAAATTAGAAGTTGTGCAGAATCACGAACATCATTGCTTTCATAGAGTGCCAAGGAAAAATATGAAATTTTTTTTAAGGAGTTTTGCAAATGCTGATGCAGATTGTCTCCCATTTCTTTAATCCTCCGTGTAATTGTAGGTCCTGAAAGACTCACTGTACTAAATAAATCGGCCTTCTCTGGACATATCTCTTTGGCAACAGAAAGAAGGCATTCTTTAACAAATTCTCCCTCCATGAATGGTCTGCCAGTGCGTGCTATTAGCTTGGCAACTTGGAAACTTGCTCGCAGTGATGAAATATTTAGCTGCTTCTGCTTCACAAAAGTATTTTGATGAGCTGTCAATGTATTTTTCAGTTTTAATATTTTATCTTTTCTCACTTCTCCAACCAAACAATCATATTTATCTTTATGTTGTGTTTCATAGTGTCGACGCAAATTATATATTTTGAACACAGACACTATATTCTGGCATATCAGACATACAGCTCTTTCCTTGTATTGCATGAAAAAGTAATCATAAGTCCACTGTTCTTTGAATATCCTACACTCCGAGTCAATTTTTCTTTTTCTTGACATCATCATCCTAGGGATTCCAAAGTGCTATTAGTAAAATACATACATACATATACACACATATACATATACATATATAGCGCTACAAAAACAATATACCAGCAATAAAAGCCCACACAGAGACATACAGACTGCAATGCCCAACTTCCTCCAAGCTGTCTCTGCGCTGTGATGCCTCCATTTCCCACATCTCTCTCCCGCTCTTCGCACTCCCGCTTCTGACCTTCACTTCTGCAATGAATTCCCCCTGCAGTGGCCGTGACATGCGCAGCATGCATTGTACATCCCGCGCCTGTCTGTTGTGGTGGCTGCCGTTACTGTACAAGGCCGCAGGCTATCAGTTCTCCGTCTTCTGCATCTCTCTCCCTTCCCCACACCACACACCCCAGCCTGGAAACTCACCTCACCTCGCTATTGCCTCACACTCTGTCTCAGAGCCTCAGCCCAGTGCTGGAAGTATGCGTTGCTAATGCAAGTTTAGGTCGAACATCATTTCCAGTCTGATTTTGCCATAACCCAGCGGGCTGCATAAACGTCCTCAGCGGGCCGTAGTTTGAGGACCCCTGCATTAGAGAATGGTTAAACAAACTGTGGTGTATGATTGCAATGGAATATTATTGTGCTGAGGGGCAGCTAGGTGGCTCAGTGGATAGAGCACCAGCCCCAAAGTCAGGAGGATGCAAGTTCAAATCTGGTCTCAAGGTATTTGACACTTCCTAGCTGTGTGACCCTAGACAAGTCACTTAACCCCAATTGCCTCAGCAAAAAAAAAAAAAAAAAAAAAATTATAAGAAGAAATATTGTGCTGTAAGAAATGATAAAGCAGGATGATTTCAGAAAAACCTGGAAAGATTTACATGAACTGATGCACAGCAAAATGAACAGAAACATTAGAACACTGTACACAGTAATAGTCAATGAAGATATTAACTATTTTCATCAATACAATGATCCAAGATAACCCCAAAGGACTAATGATAAAGCATACTATCTAATTCCAGAGAAAGACCAGATATTTATTGAATTCAGATTGAAGCATCCTATTTTTTACTTTCTTTTGTTTTTTAAAATATTAAGCATTGTTGTATTTGTACTTTTTTTGCTTACATCTCAAGGATGAGGAAGTGAAAAAGGATAGAACTTGTAACTCAAAACTTTAAATGGAAATGTTTAGGAAAGAAAACAATGATGGGAGCAAGCTGCTCCAGCAAGATAAGATAGGATCAAGGGTTGATTTAAAAAATTGGTTTCAATGAAGTGAAGGATCACCTCATTAACAAAAACTGGAATAAATGAAGAAATAGTGGGATATAATGTCAAGATTTTCAGATATAAAGAAGATGAAGTTTATGGTGAAGGGCTTCTATTTTCTCAGTAAGCATAATGCAAGGTTCTCAGTGAGAGGAAGTTTGGAACAATCTCTGGGCAGAATATGATATAGAATTAGGGAAGAGTAAAAGTATTGCTGCTATAGTGACATGATTTTCTTGCTGATAGCAGTTGAATAATATTAACTAGCTCCTTACAGAAGCAGCAGGGTAGGAGTGGAAGTGAAGGATGCTAGGAATGATACTGGGTAGGCACATGATAAGGCATGAGAAATGACACTATATTAGAACAAGAGATCTGAAAGAAGACAGTATGAAGTTGAACTAGTTAATTACACTTTAAAATGTGAAGGGAAGAAAGTAAAATCACAACATAAGTAAATGGTGGTCCCAGGAAAGATGAAGGATAGATGCAAAACTGAATTTTTTAAGTTTCCTAGCTGTTGATTGAAATCTATTGAGTACATTACTGATCTCTCAGCTACTGAGGTTTATAATCTTGGAATCACTGGCATTACCTTATTTTCCATATCCACTCTGGGTATGTTGAATTTAAAACACTGATGAACATCCAGGAGGAAAGCCCAATAGGGAACTGGTGATTTGTTTGGAGATACTGCAACAACAGTTATAGCCACTCCAGGAAAAAGTAAAGCCTACCTTCCTGGCCAATTCCACAATGACACATCACTGTAGGAGTTATAACTCCAAGAATCTAATGGGCTGGAGTCATGTTATAATGTCAGAATATGGTTAATTTTACATTTGCTGTTGGTTGATGAAGTAGGACCTTAAGTCATCTTCAAAGGCAGGGCCTGTTCTCACAACCTTTTCATTTAGGAGGCTCGTATCAGAAGAGTCAGCATGACTTCAATGACTCCACTTTCTTAGGCCTCCAGGACATTCAAATCCTGAATCAAAGCATTTTTCCCTTTGGAAGGTCAGAATATTCAGATCAGAATAGACCAACTCTCTTACTTTCAGAAATTCAAGCTCACATTGGAATCTTATAAGTCTCTGGATACTTACTTCATTCCAATTAATAGCTGCTCAATCAATGCACTATATCCAAGTAGCAGATGAACTCATTATCTGAGAATAAGCCCCCAGACAGCAGGTATTTCCTCTGTTGGCTATAAGTGAAAAGTCCTGGAAAGAATGAAACAATTTACTGGACATAAAAACTTTTATCAATTTTGTTAATTTCAGTCAAATAGCCCTGCTTCTCCCTTAGATTTGTGCTGGTTTGTTGCTTCTATTTAAATTATTTCCCAAAACTTTATCAGCTACTCTCTTATTTCTCCCCCTCCTGGCCAAATGAAGCAATACTAATACAAGAATAATTGCTGCTAGTTTTCAGCTTCCAATCTACTTTTATTTGCTTAATTCTATACCAAAAACTTGAGTTTTTGTGGTTTCCTTTGTTCACACTGCTAAAGCCTAATAATGAGGCTTTTCTCAAAGGCAAATTGGTCTTTCTCCAAGAGTTTTTATAAGTTCAAAAAGGGACTAGTGACACAAAAAACTTAAGGGATCAATGCCAAACAACATGTGCAACAGGAAAGCACCAGTCCCCTAAGAATTTTCAAATTATATACTTTTGAAGAACAAGAAATGACATCCTGAATAACTAAATTCGATATAGTGCAGTCCTCAAAATGCTTCACATGTAAATCTATCATTTTGAGCACCTACAAATAAAAACTATCTGGCACCCCAGCCATTCCCCTAATTCCTTCAATACTTGCCTCTGGACTTTGGGATATGTCTCATAATATAAGACTAATCTACCATTAAAAAAAAATTTCTTTCCTTATTAAAAAACAAAATTCAAGACAATAAAGAAGGAGAAAGAAACATTAAGCCATATTGAGAGAATCTCATATGAGATAGACTTGGAAAATGTAAGGTTTGTAATTTTCAATCTTACAAGACTGTATAAATGACAAAATTGTCAAATCTTTTTGAATGCCATCTTAACCTTCAACTTCACACTAACCAAAAAGTATTAGAAACAAAATGTCAAATGTAAGTAATTCCTGTCGCTCTAAAGTTATCTGTTTACAAGCACTAAATCATAAAAAAAAAAAAAAATTATCTCCTTTTCCTATGTAATTTGCATTAAGTTTTAGAAGCCTATGTAGAGAACAGCTATTGAGTTAAAAAATTAACCGAAGCTTAAAACTTTCCCAAGAAATAAAATTTAAACTCACTATCTCATAGAAAAGACAAAAGTTACAAAAAACTTTGCTCTAGCTCAACATTACTTTTCACTCAAAACCTAAATAGCCATGATGGCATCTCATGAGGTTGAGTTTTTTTTAAGGAAAAGGGAAAATTGGGAGCTACTACCCATTTACAACTGTCTTTTTTTTTTAAATTTATTTTTATTTACTTAACATTTTCCCCCAATTACATTCAAAACAATCTTTTTTCATTTGTACAACTATCTTTCAATGAAACAGATAAGCATATTTTTTTGCATGCTTAAAGCCCTAATTTGTCCACAATATTTTCTATTATTCTTCCCATGTATCAAATAGTAAAATTTTATATTTTAATGGCATATTTACTAAATTTTTTTTTTTTTACCCTTCTGGTCCATTAAAGAAAATCTAAATCTAATCTAAATAGGAGATTTGCCTAGAACTTAATAGGAATTGGGGATTATCTAGCTAATTAACTCTGCCCTTACCAAGTACAACTTTGAATGGCTCCTTATTTACTAAATGAAGGTGAGACTATTATAATGATAATAGTATGTTGTAGTATTGAAATAGGTTCAAATTGGTGTGAATAATTCCCTGATGTAACTTGAATTTACACTGTATAGTTCACTAGGCTGAAATAACTACAATTTAAATCATTCTAATTGAATTTGATTTATTTAGTTTATCTCATTTCCAGCCTAGATGTACGAATTCTTTGTTCCTAAATTTCAAAATGTAGAGTCAAAAAAAATTTTTTTTTAAATGAAATCCTCCCTTGATGATGTTATCTTAGGTGCTTGCCTACAGTAGAGATGAAGACAGTCTTTTTAATTCTAAACAAAGCAAAGCTCAAGATATAGAAGGTTGAAAAAGAAGTAAAGAACTACCCGTAAATTTTTTTATTTTATACGTTTGTAAACGAGCCAGAGATTCTGAGGTACCACTTAAAGACATGTGTAAAACATAAAAGCCATCTGACTTTTAAAAGAAACTCATACCCTGAATATAAACAACAAAAAAATTGTGTTCACTATCAGAAAAAAAAAGTCTCTTCATTAATAAATAAAACAGAAATCAGATACATAGTAAGAAATGCTACAAATATAATTTTAACTTCTGAGCCATATCCCCAGAATGGAATCTGAAGCTTTCTAAAGTATTGCAAGGACTAAAGCATATTTCATGAGTGACTCAAAATTTCGAGCCATTATATATTATATATATTATAATATATATAATATAATATATAATATATATATATTAATATACAAGGCATTACAACCCTTCCCCGCTCGGCCCCTTCCTGCTTTTTCCAAGTCTTGCAACTTGCGCTCTTCTTCCACACCTAAAGCCGCTTTGCCCACCTCACTATCTTTGCACTGGAAATCTCCAAGCCTGGAATTTCTTATCTCCTTTTATCCAATCCCATTATCCAGTACTCCAAGGTTTAGTTCCAGCCCCATGGTCCGCAGCCCTTTCCAGGTCTCGGCGCCCAACCCGCGTCCCATTTCCTTCCCTCCCCTCGGCTTGTTCCTTTGTTATTCCGAGGTAAAGCTTCTGAGGGCAGGCATCCCCCAAACTAAGCACAGAGCCTGCACCATAACGAACTATGGCTACTGCCTGAATTCCGGATTTCTTTCTAGGTCCTAGAGGGGCAAAGAACACCAGATTTTGGGTCGGAGGTAACGGGTTCAAATTTCAGTTCTGCTCTTTGCTCCCTGTTGTGACGTTGGTCCAATCAAAATCCCCGCAGGCCTCAGTTTCTCCACCCAGCCCATCCGTAGCTTGGGTTGGAGTGGTTAAAGTTCTTTCTAGCTCATTCTAGAAAGCGGATAGGCCCGTCAGGGGACAGAGGGCCCAACTTCCCCGGGAGAGCATCCAAATCTCTCCCTACCCTCCAGGAAATAGCGAACTAGGGTCGGGGCCAGCCCGGCTCTCGGCCCTTGCTACTAACCCCTGACATCCGCTCTCCCTCCGACCCCGCTCGCGTTCCCCGGCCTTCTCCGCACATCCAACAAAGGAACGGAAAACCGTCCGAAAGAGAGCCGATTCCATAAGACATTCCGCGCAGCCGCCAACGGTTTCGAACTACAGGAAAGGAAGATCCTATTTCCGGCGGAAGCGGTGCTAGCCCCAGAGAGGAAGTCCCACCCCTACGCTTTGGCGAGCGTGATGACGTAGCCCCTTTAGCGGCCGCCTGCAGAAGGCGTGCCTCTGAGTTGGAATTAGTTTTAGAGCGCTTTTCCTCCTTCATTCATTCAGAAGGTGCAGCCGAGTGTAAGCGAGTTGAGCGGAGTGAGGAGAAGGGGAAGCGGCTCGGGGACGCTGAAAGGCGCGCGAAACTTGCAGTCCTAGGAGCCGAGTTGGAATTCCGCGTCGCTGTCCCTCGCGGCTCTGGGAAGCCGGGACCGGGCTCTGGTGAGGAGAGCCTTTCATCCGTTTGGGGCAGGGCCCGCGCTGACGTCTAGATTCTGAGCCGGGAGCCGGCGCGAGATGGTAAATGCGTGACGTCACTCTCTGGGGGAAACCTGTGCCCTCTGTGTCATTTACACCTTCCCCGCGGACTGCTTACAGGCTAGGCAGCCGAGGAAAAAAAAAGCCAGGCTCCTGGCGGGCAGTAGCGGCCCCTTTCCGAGGCGGAAGCGCTCACCGACCGCTTCGCGATCCGCTTCCGGTTGGAGCCCCTTCCAGCCCAGCCTGGGAGACCCAGACTGAGAGACGGAAAAAGCACCGGCGTAGGGGTCCGGGCTCGGGGAGACGAACCCCTGCCGGCCTTAGGCTAGTCGGTGAAGCTGGACCTTCGTTGCCTTCTTACAGAAGGAGCACTTGGACCGTGACCTTTAAAATTCATTCTGATTTATACTCCGAACTTAGGATCTAGGCCTAATGCCTTTTTTGAAGTTGCAGAAACGGACTAAGTCTGTCACAAAAGCTCACACAGCCGTCTAGTGGCACGTCATTCACCCTGTAATGATCTTTCGCTGATTTCGTAAACTTTTTAATCCGTTCACTCTTCGGGAAGAAGCACTGAGAGGATGTGCGGAAGGTCCACGGAGCACTTAGGAAATGAAGCAATCTCCATTTATCAGAGTTCCTCCTAGGGTGTCTTCGAATATGTGTATTGATGGGAAATGATACATCTCCTTTCCCTTCCGCTTCATAATTATATATCAGAATTTCATGTTTGGAAAGGATTCCGGAGCTTCTGGAGTCTCAACCACGCCCGATCAAAAATCCTCCACTAAAGCATATGCAGTTTTGCCTAATCAAACCAAAATCTGCTTCTTTGACGTTTCCACCTGTTGCTCCTAATCCTACTCCCTGCCGCTAAGCAGAACAAATTTCACATCTTCCACTTGGTGGGTCCTTAAAATGCTTTAAGGACAACCTTCACACAGTGCCCCTGAGTCTTTTCTCCAGGCCATACATCAGTCCTCAGGTTAGGAGGCCCATTCCAGCTTGTCAGTTTTCTTCCTAAAACTATGCATGGAGCCATGCACAATGGTCTAGTTATAGTCAAAAGGGTGAAATGCAGTGGAACAATCACCTCCCTGGTTCTAAACACTTGTGCTTGTGGAACTGATTAAAGCCCATCCAAGCATTTTCAGTGCTTTGCGTTAAGCTACACAAACAATAAATTAAAATTTGATAAAATTTAAGTTTGTATGCTATGTCAGTATTAAATTTATTTTGTAAAATTTTTTTTTCTCATGAAGAAGAATTTAAGTTTTAGGTTGGAAAGCGGGTGCATGCCTAGTTTATGGGACATGACATTGAACTTGCCCTCTAAAACCTCCGGTTCTTTTTCATATTATCTTGTTAGCAATACCTTCCCCACCTTATATTTCTTAAGTTGAATTTAGTTTTTTCTTTAAAAAAAAAATCTAAATACAACATTGAAAATAAAGATAAACATGAATAATGATTAACATTTTAATGACATTTAAGCTAAATTTAACAAAGTTATCAGTAGAAAAAGAACTGGGGCAGTGAGGCAAGGCAGTAGATAGTGGGGAGGAGTCAGGAAGACTCCTCTTTTTGAGTTCATATCTGGTTTCAGATACTAGATATTGACCCTGGGAATCTCACTTATCCTTGTTGGCCTCAGTTTCCTCATCTGTAAAACGAACTGAAGAGGGAAATGGCAAACTGCTTTAGGATCTCTGAAGAAAATCCCAAATGGGGCCACAAAGAGTTGAAAACAAGAAAAACAATCTGTTAAAATGTATAAAGAGGGGAATTAGGAAGACCAAAGTTCAAGTTCAAAGCGCAATTTATTAATTCCTGGTTCAGTTCCCCATTTCACTGTAAAAACACATTCTAATAGAGAAGATATGAGTGGAGAAGCCCATGAATGCAGCTCACAATTCTGGAGTGCAAGTCTTGATGTCCTTGGTTCTTTCAGGAACAATTTGTACTCTTTTCTTGTGCTTCTCTGCTAACTACTCCCCTCTTGTCAATTTCTTCCTATAATTTCTCTTTCTGGCTTTTGATAGCCTTTAATGCTTCAAATCAGAGCCTCCTGGTGGGGAGTGGCTCATGAAGTAAAGCTCAAGAAATTTACCTTTCTGTCAAGCATGAATCTATCAGCTCATCTATAAATTTCCCATAATCCCTACACTAAAAAAGTTCTTATCTTTTAAATCCTGTCCTATCTTTATGGTAAGAAATTAGAAAGTAAAGGAACACTAAAGTACAGAAATGGAATTTAGCTGCTGCATGAACTCAGCTACTTCCATTGTTGACAATAAGCAGTAACAAGGACCTGCCCACACTTAAAACTCATGCAAAAGAATTTGGAGGCAGTAGCAGATTTAGCCTTCAACAGAAGAGCTACAAAGAACATTGATAATGTCATAGAATCAAAGACTCTTCAGAATTGGAATAAAAATCAAAAGACATTTGGTGTAACTTGTACCTGAGTAGAAATACAAATTCTTAACAAGCCTGTGTTTGAAGACCATTAAGCAGTGGAAACATTTCTTTCTAAAAGATACCATTCCATTTTGGGAGACATCTAATTTGTTAGAAATACTTTTTCTTATACCAAACCAAAACTTTTTTTAACTTCTGGCGATTGTTCCTAGTGCTGCCTGGGCTAAGGCAAAACCAATCAAGTCTCTCCTCAGTATAAGAAGCTAGGTGATGAAGTAGATAAGAGTGCTAGTTTTGGAGTCATAAAGATTTAGATTCAATTATAATTTCAGAAACTAGCTCTGGGTAAGTCACTTAACTTCATCTGCCTTAATTTCTTTATCTGTAAGATGACAGTAATAAAAATAACTTCTTGTGAGGATAAAGTGAAATAATACATTTACAAATCTTTAGTGCTATATAAATGCTAGCTATTATTATGACAATACTTTTAAAATATTTAAAGATAGCTTATTATATTCCATCAAATGTTATCTTCCATAGGTTAAACATTCTCTTAAAAAAAACATTTTCTGTGGTTTCAAGTCTTTTCTGCATTGAATTTTTTTTTGGATAGTACATGCATGAACTAGGACACATTCTCATGGTAGTCACATTTTTAAGTACCTACCACTACCAGGCATTGTCTTAGACTTGGGATATATACAAATACAATGAATAAAATACTTACAAGGAGCTTGCATGGAATTGGGAAAGACAATTCTATAAGTATATACAGAAAGAATAGGTACAAAAAAGTAATTTAGGCAAGAAGGCACTAATAGATATCAGGAAAGACATGTAAACAGTAGTGCTTGATTTGTATCTTAGGAAAGAGAGGGATTCTATGTTGCAAGTGAAAAGGGAATGAAGGCATATTAGGTTGGAGATAGCCAGGGCAAAGTCACTGAGACTGAACATTCACAGGGGCCATCAAATAGATGATGAGGCAACAGAGGAGAAGGAGAAGGAAAGGTCAGACAGGTAGGAGACAAATCAAGAGACGGTATCCAGGAGTATCCAAGAGACAAACCAGAAAAGAGACAGTATTCAGGAAGAGATGGTGGTCCACATTGTCAAATGCAACCAATGGATTGAGAAGGATGGAAAAAAAACGTTAGGTTTGATGAGAGATTGTTGATAACTTTGGAAAGAGTACTTTAAATACAGAAGCCAGTTGAGCAATGAATGAGAAAAAACTGAAAATAGCAAGTGCAGAGAGCTTCTTCAGAAATTGGTTAAGAAAGGGAAGAGATACGGTTTGAATAGCTTGAAGGGATAGAAAGGTCTAAGATTTTTTTTTTTTTTTTTTTAGGATAGAAGAGTTGGGTGTGTTTGAAGGTAGGGGAAAAAAAACTAGAAGATAGGGAAAAGCTAAAGATTTAAGAGAAAAAGAGGATGATTGAGGTTATCTGCTGGAGATGATAGGATCAAATGTATATGTAGAGGCCTTTTAAGAACTCTATTTGACAAAAAGTTTGGAAATGAAATGGGTACACAAATGAAAAGAGAATTGGATGTAATATTGGAGGACCTAGATTCAATTCCTGCTCTAAAATTTACTGCCTGTGTGGTCTTGAGCAAGTTAGTTAATGTTTTGGGGTAATAGAATATATGTAGAATAACCTCATATATAATAGAATATATGTAGAAGGTTAGGCTTGTTAAGAATATTATATTTCTACTCAGTTATGAATTATACTAAATGTCTTGTCTTCTCTAATTCTGAGTCTTTGGTTCTATGACTTTGTCCATCCTTTTTTTTATCTCTTTGTTGACTCTTTCTACATTCCAATGACCCATGAACTCTCATTGTACGAGGTGAATGGGAATGACCTTTTGCATGAATTCATTTGGATACCTGGTTCCACAACTACTTTGCTGTTTGGATTCTGGCACTTTTAATTGCCAATCCATATTTCTAGACCTGGACTCTTGCTTCATACCCCTCACTATTATTCACTATTTGATGACAACCAGCCGTTTGACTTTTTTTTATTGCTTTTCATCTCTGAAACTATTATGATTACAGATGGTCTTTATTACCCTGGCTTTTGTTGACGATTGTAGTCTGTGCCAGGGAAGACTCTCAGGAGTACACTATAAAGTGATATTTGAGGAAAAGCAAAATGTGGTAACCAAATAACAAACATGGGGATGGAGTGGTCACAATTTCAAGAAATTAGAGTAGATATAAGATATTGTCATTCTAGTTAGCTATTTTACAGTTAGAACCCACAAGCAAGTAATTTTCCTGAAGTAGTTCTTTATAGAGAGAGAACTCTATGATGAATGCTCTCAACATATTTACAATTTTCTGTGAGGCTTGGTGAATTAACCACTTATTAACAACTTATAATTTTAAAGGGAACAAACAAGGGACCAGGCCATTTCTCTGGAAAATAATGCTTTACTTAGAGGAAAAGATATCTTGAATCAGACCTAAAAGGCTATTAATCTAGGGCTGTAATTAATCCCTAGGAAATGTTGTAGACCAAGGTCTTTAATACTATGATAAGCTGCTTTTCAAACTGCTCCTTCTGGATGGGTTATGAATCTTATATTTCCATTGATTTGCTGGGTCACATGCTTGGCTGCCCCAGGAGCTGCTGAAGCTTTGATGTGAGCCAACTGGATTTCTTTAGTGATATGGCTATCCCCAATATAGTTCTTAATATTTTTTTCCTAATCTTACAAAGTTAAAAGTGTCTACTGATAGCAAATTTAGCTTCTATAGACCTGTTACAATCCACATAGCCACTACCATTATCCAAAGAAATATCATTCTTTCCCCCATAATCATTTTGCCTTTTCCTTCTGGGAATACTTTCTCTTTTCATTTCTCCATTTCTTACTAATTTATAATCCTTTTCATTTTCCTCATTTTCTCCAAGAAGCAACAGTGTTTATATAAAATTTAAAAGATTATAGCTTGAGCACAGAAACTTAATGCAAGGGACTTAACTTCTACCCTATTTATTTATTTGTAAAACTATAAACAATATAACCCTTTCTCTAGCTCACAGAGATGATTTTAAATAATTAAAGAAAGAATTGGGAGAGAAATTAGAATAATATAGAACTTCATACCTTGGAGGGAATTTTAGAGATCTATTCTATCCCATTCATTTTATAGATGAAATAACTGAGGCTATGCTAGATACAAAAGCTATATAGTCCCTGCCTTCAAGAAGTTTAAATTCTAATGGGAGAAGCAACACATAAAGGAGTTGTGGCCAAAAAAAGATTTTTTTCATTCAGGAAATCACAGATATAGCAAATGGAAGTCTATATGACATTTTCTTTCTTGAAGCAATGGTAATGTTTATTTGATTATACCCAGAGGTATAATAAATGAAAAGCTGAATGGGGTGGATTGAGGAAAAGAAAGGAGGCTATGTTCACAGTAACAGGACAGAAAAACCTTTAAATTTTGTCTACTACGTTAGGAGCATCTGGACTCCAGTTTATTGATAACTAGTTCAGTGTGTCTTTGAACTTAAGGGAAAAAAAATTCCATTAAAGAATCTTGGTACAATGCTGTAATAGAAAGATATCAGAGGAGAAGACCTATGTTCTAGTCTCAGTTTTGCTACTTGCCACCTGTGTGTCCTTGGAAGAATAACTTTGCTACTCTGGTTTTCAGTTTCATCAGTACAATAAAGGGTTGTACTTTATGATCCTATGAATGCAACTAGAGTAATATCCCTTTATAAAGTACAGTGACTTCATTCAGTTGTACTTACTTGATTTTACATAAAATTCTAACAAGTGTAGTTATTTGATTTCTCAAATCCAAGAAGATTGAATGCAGCAAATTAGAAGGAGACACTAGTAATATGATGACTAGTAAAAGTCAATTTTGTTCATGAAGGGAAAATCTAAGTTTAGCAGGGATAAAGAAGTGCCACTTTGATAGAAGAAATATTAAGATAATGGAGCGAGAAAGTAAATAGGGTACAATGGGGACAATGATCACATTACAGAGGAGGAAGAAGGATAAAAGACATTTGAAACTGACGAGAATGATATAACCTTATCAGTAATCTAACATATTGAGCATTTATTGTGTGTAAGATATTGTAGGGAAAGAAAAATAAAATAGAAATAGTTCCTGTCCTCAAGAAACTTAGCCTAGTTGAAGAATTTATAATTTTTAAAATTTAATAGTATTTTTTCAGTTACATGTACAGATATTTTCAACATTCATTTTTGAAAGATTTTGAGTCCCAAATTTTTTTCTGCCTCTCTTTGTTTCCAGAGACAGCAAAGCAATCTGATATAGATTATCCATGTACAGTTATTTAAAACATATTTCCATATTAATCATTTTGTGAAAGAAGAATCAGAACGAAAGGGAAAAACCATGAGAAAGAAAACGCAAACAACAAACAAACAAAAAAGATGAAAAGGATATGCTTCAATTCATATTCATTCTCCATAGTTCTTTCCCTGGATGTGTAATGCATTTTCATCCCAAGTCTTGGAATTGTCTTGGATCATTGTATCCAAGAACTACTTCTATCATAGTTGATCATCACATAATCTTGCTGTTACTTTATATAATGTTCTCTTGGTTCTGCTCACTTTACTCAGCATCAATTCATGCAAGTCTTTCCAGGTTTTTCTGAAATCATCCTGTTCATCACAAGAATTTTATGTTATATAGCAGCATAATCATTGAACTAAGAATCCTGAAACCTACATCTTGGCCCAGGTTTCAGTACTAATGAACTCTATGACCTTGGGCATATGAAATATGCCTTTCTTGTCTTCAAATATCTGTCAGATGAGGAGACTGGACTGGTTTCTAAAGTCTTTTCCAACTCTAACATTATTTGTAATATACTCTTATTACCTAAAAAGCTTTATAACTCCATCTACTTCCCACCAAAATAAGTTTATAGCTCCTTTTCATCTTAGCAGATGTTTTCTTAGAAACGCAGAATTTCAGTATTGGAGGGGACTGATTTATATGTGAACAAGGACATACCCTCTGTGACATTTCCATCAAACAGCCAGTCAGCCTTAAACTGAAGACTTTATGTGAGCCTCTCAAGATAGTACATTCCATTTTTGGATATCGTCAATTGTTAAGAATTCTTTATGTTGTTGTTTAGTCATTTTAATTGTGTCCAACTTTTTGTGATCCTGTTTGGGGTTTTCTTGGCTAAGATACTAGAATGGTTTGCCATTTCCCTCTCCAGCTCATTTTACAGATGAGGAAATTGAGGTAAACAGGGTTAAGTGACTTTCTCAGGATCACCTAGCTAATAAGTATCTGAGGCCAGATTTAAAATAAGGAAGAGGAGTCTTCCTGATTCCAGACCCAAGGCTATATTCACTGTACCATCCAGTTGTCTTCAGAATTCTCTTTTTTCCTCCCAGAAAAACTGGTTAGGCAATAATTTATTTATTTTTATTAAAGCTTTTTATTTTCAAAACATATGTATAGATAATTCTGCAACATTAGCCCTTGTAAAACCTTGTGTTCCATTTTCCCCCCTTCTCTCTCCTAGATGTCAAGTAGTCCAACATATGTTAAACATGGTAGAAATATATGTTAAATCCAAAATAAGCATACATATTTATACAATTATCTTGCTGCAGTGTTACTTCTGGGCTTATATCCCAAAGAGATCATAAAGAAGGGAAAGGGACCCGTATGTGCACGAATGTTTTTTTTTTTTTAATTAATTAATTAATTAATTTTTTTATTTAATAGCCTTTTATTTACAGGTTATATGCATGGGTAACTTTACAGCATTAACAATTGCCAAACCTCTTGTTCCAATTTTTCACCTCTTACCCCCCACCCCCTCCCCTAGATGGCAGGATGACCAGTAGATGTTAAATACATTAAAATATAAATTAGATACACAATAAGTATACATGACCAAAACGTTATTTTGCTGTACAAAAAGAATCAGACTCTGAAATATTGTACAATTAGCTTGGTTCACGAATGTTTGTGGCAGCCCTCTTTGTAGTGGCCAGAAACTGGAAACTGAGTAGATGCCCATCAATTGGAGAATGGCTGAATAAATTGTGGTATATGAATATTATGGAATATTATTGTTCGGCAAGAAATGACCAACAGGATGATTTCAGAAAGACCTGGAGAGACTTACATGAACTGATGCTGAGTGAAACGAGCAGGGCCAGGAGATCATTATATACTTCAACAACAATACTGTATGATGATCAAGTCTGATGGACCTGGCCATCTTCAGCAATGAGATGAACCAAATCAGTTCCAATTGAGTAGTAATGAACTGAACCAGCTACACCCAGCAAAAGAACTCTGGGGGAGGACTAAGAACCATTACATAGAATTCCCAATCCCTATATTCTTGTCTGCCTGCATTTTGGATTTCCTTCACAGGCTAATTGTATAATATTTCAGAGTCCAATTCTTTTTGTACAGCAAAATAATGGTTTGGTCATGTATATTTATATATAAACAATTATCTTGCTGTACAAGAAAAATCAAATCAAATCAGAAAAGAAAATGATGAAGAAAATAAAATGCAAGCAAACAACAACAAAAAGAGTGAGAATTCTGTGTTGTGAACCACATTCAGTTCCCACAGCCCTCTCTCTTCATCACTGAATTGGAACTGGTTTGAATCGTCTTATTGTTGAAAAGTCACGTCTATCAGAATTAATCATCATATAGTCTTGTTTGCTATGTATACAGCATTTATACTGTTTCTGCCTTTATGGGATCAAGCAGAATAGTCTTAATTCCTTTTCTATTTGGCAGTCTTTCTCACTTGATGAAAGCTGTCATACTGGGGCCTAATCCCATCTCATTTTCTCTTCTCCAGGCTAAATATCCACAGGTCCTGTAACCCCTATTCATAAATCCTGAATTTAAGGCCTTTATCAACTTGGTTTCCCTCTTCAATGCAATCTTTAAGTTCCCTGCTCAGTACCATTTTTTTTTTTTTTTTTTGGCTGAAGCCATTGGGGTTAAGTGACTTGCCCAGGGTCACACAGCTAGGCAGTATTAAGTGTCTGAGGTCACAATTGAACTCAGGTCCTCCTGACTTCAAGACTGGTGCTCTATCCACTGCACCACCTAGCTGCCCCTTGTTCAATACAATCTTAAAATTGTTCTTTCTAAAATGTAACTTTCATGAGATGTTATAGCCCCAAATTGTCATTACCTAGTGACTAACTAAAAACTACAGACCCCAAGCAGCTCTAGCAGCAAGGCTCTCAGCACTTAGTACTTGGGAAATAGTCAATGGATCTCTATCATCTTAGAACAATGTAGAGCCACACAGTTAGCTTTTCCTCATTTTTTAAAACCAATTTTTATTTATTTTTACCATTTTTTTTTTTACCAATTATTAATCAAAGTTTAGATGTTTTGTTTATCCAATTTTTAGACTGAAAATTTAATCAGGATATCAAACTATATAACACAGGGTTCAAAAAAAATTCTGTAGGCTAGAGCAATAGAAAGAATATAAGATAAAATTTAATAGGTTACATGAAATCATAATAGTTCAGAGTTGGAAAGGACCTTAAAGATCATTGAGTTCAATTCTCTTATTTTATAGGTAAGAAAACAGGTAGAAAGGAGAAGTAATTTATTCTTAAGATCACATGGTTGATCAAATGACAGAGCCAGAACTAGCAAGTCCTAACTCCCAGTACAAAGGTCTTTCCAATATATTTTGTCTTCTCAAAATACATTTTAAAAAACTAGAGACCACAACTAAGGACTTTTTGGCAAAAAAAAAAAAAAAAAAAAAAAGAAAAAGAAAAAGAAAACAAAGCCAACATACTAATGATATGGGCTGAATCTGACTTCAGTTTTCTTGTCTGTAAGATGAGAAGATTAGATTAGAGCAGATTCTTAGCCTGTTTTATGTCATGGACCCCTCTGGCAGTTTGATGAAGCCTATGGATTCCTCAGAATAATATTTTTTAATGCATAAAATAAAATGCATAGGGTTACCAAGAGAAGCAATTATATTGAGATACAGTTATCAAGATATTTTTTAAAGTTCATGGTCTCCAGGTTAAGAACCCCTGGACTACAGGAAAGGGTTCCAAAGTCCCTTGTAATACTAAGATTCTATAATTCTTAAGTATTCAAAATGCAAGTCTATTTGGAGTGTGTATGTGTGTGTGTGTGTGTGTGTAACAAATTGGGTACAATTGCAGGAAAGTGGGACAAAGATTACAGCTCCAGCCCTTCCCCTTCTCTAGCCATGGTAATTAGAATTTCTGGGTAATTTGTACAGACTAAAAAATGCCTGACAGGGATACAGTGGAAGTTGAAAGGAATTTATTCAGCTGAACCTAAACATCAGGGCTGAAGAAATTGTGAAGGAGTGGGGTAAAGAAAGCAAAATGATTTTAAAAGACAGGTTTGACTCAAAGGACTTGGACGATTGATTGGGCAAGCTGAGGGTCTGCTTTACCTAAGAGTTGAAATTGTCTTGAGGCTATCGGTTATTTTCCAAAAAGAGTTTTCAACATTTGCCTTGCTGGAAAGAGGTTACATGACATCTGTAATTGTATATGGTGCCTGCAGATGGTAGTATACACATAGGAAAGATGTTTTGAGAGCAGTATTTCTATGGAGAAACATGAAGGCATTCCAGCTGGAGTGCAGATCTAGAAGGATGAGTTGCCAGGTCTACAAATGTTTCCTCCCCCGTCAATCATGTTGGAGAGTGAATCCTTGTATTTATGATTATAGATTGTGGAAGCTTTTCCTTGTTATTTACCTTGCCACTCTGTTAAATGCCTTGGCTTTGAGACACTGCTTTGGTTGCTTTGGTCCAGTTAAAAAGAAAAACAGTGTGGAGATTTACAGCTGGAAGTCTGAATAAATGCTGACCCTAAATATACCTTGAACCTGAGTATAGCTTTAGGGGCCTATGTTTGAGAGGTACTTAAGTTATAGTTGAATATGAATAAGATTTATCAGCCTATTTTTAGTTTTAAATTTTTCCTGATAACCTAATTAAAATCTCTATTTCTTTTCTTTAGAGATATGGTATATGATATTCTTATTCTTAAAACCTTTACTGAACAAAATTAATTCCATAAAACTGTAGTATCTTCTTTTTATCTGAGTGTTTTTGTCATGCCCTAGGCCATAGTTAGAACTGACAAAATCTAAAGCATTAACTTTTATTTTTCACATACTTCAATCTCTTAAGCTCTATCTTCACACATATACAGATAACACAATATATTTCAGAACCACTGCTTCTAGAGCTCTTTTTTATAAATACAGCTTAGATGTATTCTGTCCCCTTAAGAACCTTACCTATTCCTTGCAACCTCCCACCTATCAGTTTGTAGATCTTTCTACTCCTTCTCCTTGCCTTTAGTTTAATCCAATATTGATTTACAGGCCTTCTGTTTACAGAACACCGTACCAGGCAAATTTGTAGACCAGAGCAAAATAGAGACACTAGACAAAAATACAAAGTTCATATGGCTATGATCCCTGTCCTTATGTCTCTTTGTACTTAATATCATATATAGGTAATTGTTATGTGAAATAATTCATGATCAGTGCATTAGAGAAATGCAAGCAAATACCAACTTGGTAACATCTGAGGATTAAAAGAAGATCCATTCAGAAAGAGAAAATAAGAAGAACTGCTAAGGCAAAGGGGATATTTGGGTTAGGTGATAAAGAATTTAGCAGGAGAAGAAAGATATTTTTCATTAAGGTGATATGAGCAAAGACCTGGAGCTAGAAAAACACAAGTGTCTTTGGACTGCAAGTAGTCTCACTTGAACTAATCAAGAGTGTAAAATGCATGGAGGGGAATAGTGTAAAGTAAAGCTGTAAAAGAAAAGTGGCATCAGGTAATGGATAACCTTAAATGCTGGGCAAAAGAATTCGAACTTCTTGTAGGTACATTTTACCATAAGGCCTGAAAAGGGGAAAAATATTATCCAGTTAACCAACAGGTGTCACTCAAACACAAATCTTTGGAAAGAACACATCACTTCTTAGAATTACAAAAATATAAATCTCTCACACACATGAAACCTAATAGCCCTGTTATATTTTCTTTAGTTTTTATGATTCTCATGCTTCTTCAAAACACATTTTCCTTGAGTTAGGAAGGAAACAGCTTATATGTCAACATCTCATACTGACTCAATTGCTGAATGGGCAATTTTAAAAACAACATATTGGTTTGGACTTTGTGATTCAAGTCATGTGGAGAGCTCCTGGTGTAGAAATCCCTCCATGGATCCAGGTGAGTAATTAATCTGTAACTTAATAATATTAAAGTATTGCCTAGATAAACTAACAGATTAAGCTAGAGATAAGTAACTTTTCCATGGTCCCCAAGCCAGCATATTTCAGCAGCAAGATTTGAACCCTAGTCTTCCTGATGTAAAGCTGGCCTTTTATGCCAAGCTAATCTTGGATTGGCATTGTCCCTTTTATGTAACTCGGCGTTACTTTTCCAGCATATGACCCAAACACTTAAGCATGAACATATGAGGAAATATTCCAAATGATAAATCTGGAATCACTTTGTCCCATTATGAGATTTCCTTGAAAGAAAAAACACCCCTTGTTATAACAAATCACATTATGACTACGGCTTTGTGGTGAAAAAGTGCTTCACACGTATCTTCTCTCTTAATTCTCACCATATCCCTTTGAAGTCAGCAGGACAGGTATTATTGTTAACATTTTACAACTGAGGAAACTACTCAGAGATGTAATGACTTGCTCAAAATCATGTCATAAATTGGTGAGCTAGGACTTTAAATAAAGTATTTTGATTTCCAATCTGTTTTATTTTCCAGTACACTGTAGTTCTACTATATACCCTAAAGTGTTGGGGAGAGAGTGTACAAAGCATGGGGTGCAGCTGGTGTAAAGATAAAGTCAGAGTCATGAGAGTGTTATGTGTAAGGGACAGAAAGGATACCAACGTACTTGGATCAGAGTTCGCAGAGAGGAGGAAAGTCTAAGGGATCTGGAAAATAGAAATAGGCCTGTGAGGACTATTGCAGAGAGGATTCTTTATTTTTTATTATTTTGAGGAGAAGGTAGAAGACAGAAACTAGAGGAAAGTCCACCATGTGGAGTAAGGGGAAAAAGTGAAATAGCATGGCAGAGAATAGTTTGACTAGAGCTAACTTGCTCCAGGAAAGGAAATGTCTTTCTCTGAGAAAGTCCCGTCTTGACCTCCATGATTTAAAGGGGCAAGATAGGCCAAAGAAAAGGGTGCCATATTATAGTACCCTGAAGGTGGCCCCTGAGGCTAACTGCAGGAGCAGCGGTAGACAGTGGCACAAGACAGTGGCAGACTGGAGCACAGGTCCATAGCTGAGTATGGATCCCAGGAGGAAGGCACCCTTCCCCCAAGGGCTAGCAAAGCCCCTGTCTTGCTGCCTAGTAAAAATCCGAATTGTTGACTTTGGAGAGAACAGTAGAGGAGTTGTGCCAGAAGCCAATTTGTAAGAAATGAGTGGATGACTCAAGCATGTGCTACCCTTCCTAAATGTTTATCAGTGAATAGAGGAGGCAGTAGTTTGAGAATACTCAAGGAAAGGCTTTTTAGGAAAGTGGAGAGCAAAACGCACTGATGCACTGCATGGACAGAGCTTTAGAATTTGAAGGCAATAGAGAAGCAAAGATTGACCAAGAAATGGAATGAGATTAAAAAAAAAAAACCACGTTTCAGGCTAGGCCCCAATTAGGCTTCACTTCACTCACAACTGGACTCTCTGGACTTCTGTTTTCTGGCCACTGTGACCTGACATGAGTACCTTTCTACCCCCTTTCTGCTCCCCTTTTTATGTTTTCTTTTCCTATTAGAATGTAAGCATCCTGAAAGTAATGACTAACTTTCTCATATGTATTTGTATCTCACATGTATTTTTATCTCCACTGCTAAGCACAGGACTTGTCACATAGTAAGTGCTTAATAAATGCTCTCCCTTTCTAGCTAAAGGGAGCATATGTTAATGCTGATCTAGCCATCAGAATTTCTATAGGTACCCATGAGGTCTTGGTCATTTTAGTTCCAGAGGGTCTTCAGGGAGATCTCATACCAGCTTCCAGCTCAGGACCACTGGTCTCTGACATGGGTTATATACCAGGTTCCAAAGATGTTCACTTTGGCTTTGTATAAATGATAATTATAGTCAGCTAAATGAACTGCATTCCCTCTCCAATTACCGTGTGAGCTCAGTAACCATTATATATGTCATTAAATCTGTGTCAAATGAGTTCTGCTCAACATTTTATTCTATTATAACACTAAACTCCATTCCCATGTGCTGTAGTCTTTATTGTTTGTTGCTAATATAACACAGTGTTCTAACTGCAACTTAGAAACATTAGCTGGAACACTGGTGTCAAAATTCATGAAACAGCTCAGTTTTCTGAGGATTCTTTTTACTCTTCTACCCTGTTATTTTTTGCCATGAAGTAAGAAAGCAAAAGTGTTGGTGTGTGGGTAACAAAGGAAAGAGTAACAGAGAGGAAGGTCTAGACCTGTTTGGAGGGGGAAGTCTCCCCTTTCTCTTTGGGAAATGAGTTCTTATCCCTGGGATTGAACAGGAGTCTAATGCTGGAAGCCATCTACATGTTCCACTATGAAGACAACATAGCTCACTTGTGATAGCACTTCTTAGGACATGTCACTGGGAAGAAAATGATCTCCTTTAACCAAAAATGTGCATCAAGTTGGGTATAACCCAAATCTTGTTTCTGTTCCTATCTACTCTCTAACATGCTCCCAGACACCTCAAGGTGTCTCATATATCCTGACCTTTTTTATTGCCCCTGTCTCATAAAATTTACCCATCTTGTGTTTCCTTAGGGTCTTATCATCCGTCTAGGTAATGATAAGATTAATCAGGTAAAATAATCCCTGCTCATGGACCAGATAGTTAATCCATCCTTCAACATCAGTTATTCAGTATCTTTGCCTGTTCTAGGTAATGTGGGCATTACAACAAGATATAAACTGGTCACTCCCCTTGCTGAAATTAGTGTTCTACACATGAAAAAAAGAAAGTTTAAGACAATGTACAATGAAGTATTAAGTCATATTATACAGATGGTCAGTACTGGAAAAATTTGGAAGTCATTGTAGGCTGGAGGAGTTTCATGGAAGAAGTGGAACTTGGAAATTGGGTTGGATTTGGTGAAGGAGAAGAGAAAGGAAGAGCATTTTGTGTGGTGGTGGGAGGGTGGCCCAGAGTACTGCATCTCTGAAGAACAGTAAGGACAATAAAATGGCTGGAGAAAAGGGCTTCTATTGGGAAACACCAGAGATCAAGGAAAGTCATTATCTTTATCAGACAGAATTTAGGCGATATTAGATGAAGCAAAATATTGAGGAGAAGTATTGTCTTTGAGCAGAACATGAAACAACAAAAATTACCTTTATGGATTTCCAAGAGACAACTTCTACCCCATGAGCTAGAAAATTTTTTAAGTACCATTCATGGAGTCAAGTGGCAGAAACAACATTAAATTTAGAGTCAGAATCCCAGCACTGTCACTAGCATTCCAGGAGTCAGGATGATGTGGCAGAAAGGGCCTAAGATTGAAGCAACCATGATCAATTTAGGAGTTAGTAAGATTGATGGGATGGGAACAAGATCTCCATGTTCCAGTTGCCTTTGCCCATGCCACTTTGTCAAGCTACCAAACACTTGTTAAGTCAGATAGTGGGCTTAGGGCCAGGGATACCTTAAAGAAAGGGGTGAAGGGAGTCTCTATTCTCAAAAACTTTGAAATTTAATGGAGAAGCTCATACTCCAAATGTTTGAGCCTTATTTTCTTCATATATAAAATGAGGAATCTGGATTGGATGAAAGTATCTTTCAGTTCTAAATCCCTACAATCTATTATTAACCTATGAATCCAAGGGTACAACCCACTGTTCCTAGTCCTTGGCCCAAGGAAAAATGCAATTAAGCTCAGTATGTACTGGGTTATGGTCAAACATCTGTTTGTCCCCGGTGTCATTAGCATTTTCCTTCCATTTTCCTCCCCTCTTCCCTAAAGCAGGAATGGAGGCAGATAAGTGGCACAGTGCATTAAAGCCTTGGGCCTGGAGTCAAGAAGGCTCAAGTTCAAATACAGTGTCAGAGACTTAACTAGCGGTGTGACTCTGGTCAAGTCACTTAATTTTTGTTCGTCTCAGTTTCCACAACTGTAAAATGGAGATAATAATAGTGTCTCTCTTGCATCAGTTGGCATGAAGATGAAATGAGATTATACCTGGCACATAGTAAGCATTTAATAAATACTTGTTCTTTGTCCCCTCCCTACCTACTATTTCAGTCTAACCAGATATTTGAATTCCCTGATATCACCACAAAACAGGGGAGTAGAAAGAACACTGCAGTGAGGTGTCTTATATGGTGACCCTAACTCTGTCCCTACCATTTGTGGCCTTGAATACATAATTCATTATTTCTGTGCCTCAGTTTTCTTTTCTGAAAATGAGGGAGTTGGGTTCCATGCTTTCTAAGTTTTCTTCTATCTCTAAGAGACTATGAATTTAATCTTTGAGACAAATACTATATATGATGTGTAATTTCTTTGTGGAATATATGACTGAAGTTTAAGTTTGTAGATGATGGATGAATAAAGAACCTATAAAGCTCATAGCGAAAAAAAGATTTTATTAACCCACTTGCAGATGGGAAAAATGAAGAATAACTTTCTCAAGGTCTCATGGCAAGTTTAGGGCAGAAATCTAATCCAGGTCTCCTCCCTTTTATCCAATATCTTTGGGGTTTTTTTTGGGTGACAAGAATTTGAAGAAGGGAGTATAGGGAATACCATAACCAATCCAAACCAAACCAAATTAGTTAGGATTTAGGCAGTAGGGATAGGAGTAGGGCTGGCAGGGAGACAATATTAACTGGCTGGTTTCACCTTTCGGTCCTCAGTTCCCATATGCAGGTTGGGTTATAATGAAGGGAAAGCATCCACACAATGCCCATTGCTCTGAGTCAGAGGGACAGAGAAGGGAACATAATCCTAGGATGTTTAGAGGCAAAAGGAATTTTAGAGGTCATTCTAGGACAATCCCCAAAATTGTCAATGTGGAAACTGAGTCCCAGGGAAGTGAAATGACCCAGGACATGAAATAAGTAATTGCGACTCCCAAGTGACTATATAGAAAAAGTTCTATTTTACATCTGTTTTTTACCATTACCATTTTCCCCCTCTTTCTTACCCAATAACACTTATATTTTGCTTATATGTATAACTGAATTTCTCATTGAGAACTATTCAAGAGTTATTCCCAAAATTGCTATTAGATTATGAAAAATTTGTTTGTCCAAAGATTTTTATAGTAACATTATACACAATTGCAAAAAACCTGGAAGTAACCCAAATGTTCAAAATAGAAGAATGATAAATTAATTGTAGTCCATTAATGTAATGGAATACTGTAAAGCAATTAAGATGAACAATTATGAGACATATAAAGACATCTATAGAAACCTTTATGAAATAATACAAAGGATTTTTTTTAAGCAGAACCAGAAAAATGGAGCACATGCTCATATAAGAAAATGATATGAAGAAGATCATATGAGGAAAAATGAAAATAAATGGGCAAGGAATCCTGATAGGAAGTTAGCAGGAATACCTGAACAAGTTTTGCACTTTATAAATGGAAATGCATTTAAATATAAATAAGTAGGAATAGTTGTATTGATGATGAAAGCTAAGTTTCAAAGAAAAATTTTAATTATAAAATAAATGGCATTGTCTGAGATTCTACATGCTAAAATTACTATATTAAAGTGTTAATAGTCTGGAGTCTATTTTCTGTCAGAATTGGTGTCAGTTATTATGCAGAGCTTTCTCTGTGGAATTGCTGGGAGAAATTTCACCTCCCTTCTGTAGTAACCACTTTAAAAACCTGTATGTTCATTTTTTCTTTTATGTAATTTCAGGTACTAAGATGAGAGAACTATTTAGTGTCTGAGCATAGTTGAGGGGGAAATAGGATCAGAATATATTTCAGTTGCTCAAGGTCTATTTTATCTTTTAACTGAGAAAAGATTACATAATTTTCACATTCCTGCAGCACGTCTAAATGGTACACAAAGTACTACCCATAATCTTTTATTTATTTATTTATTTTTATTAAAACTTTTTATTTACAAAGCATATGTATGGATAATTTTTCCAACATTGACCCTTGAAAAACCTTTTTTTTCCAAATTTTCCCTTCCTTCCCTCCACCCCCTCTCCTAGCTGGCAGGTAGTCCAATATGTGTTAAATATGTTGAAATATATGTTAAATCCAATATATATACATACATATTTATACAGTTATTTTTCTGCACAAGAAAAATCAGATCAAGAAGGAAGAAAAAGAAAAACTGAGAAAGAAAACAAAATACAAGCAAATAACAACAGAGAGAGTGAGAATGCTATTTTGTGTCCCACACTCTGTTCCTTTGGTTCTCTCTCTGGGTGTAGATGGCTCTCTTCATCACTGAACAAGTACAACTGATTTGAATCATCTCAATCTTGAAGAGAGCCACGTCCATCAGAATTGATCATCGTATAGTCCTGTTGTTGTTGCCATGTATAATGATCTCTTGGTTCTGCTTATTTCACTTTGCATCAGTTTATGTAAGTCTCTCCAGGCCTCTCTGAAATCATCCTGCTAGTTGTTTCTTACAGGACAATAGTATTCCATAGCATTCATATACCATAATTTTATTCAGCCATTCTCCAATTGATTGGCATCCACTCAGTTTCCAATTTCTCGCCACTACAAAAAGGGCTGTCACAAACATTTTTTGCACATGTGGGTCCCTTTCCCTCCTTTAAGATCTCTTTGGGATATAAGCCCAGCAGTAACACTGATGGATCACTTTTTGACATATCCCAAATTTTGAGCATAGTCCCAAATTGCTCTCCAGAATGGTTGGATCCGTTCACAGTTCCATCAGGAATGTATCAGTATCCCAGTTTTCCCACATCCCCTCCAACATTCATCGTTATTTTTTTCTTTTCATCTTAGCCAATCTGAGAGGTGTGTAGTGGTATCTCAGAGTTGTCTTAATTTGCATTTCTCTGATCAATAATAATTTGGAGCACCTTTTCATGTGACTACAAATAGTTTCAATTTCTTCATCTGAAAATTGTCTGTTCATATCTTTTGACCATTTATCAATTGGAGAATGGCTTGAACTATTATAAATTTTAGAAATGAGGCCTTTAACAGATCCTTTGGCTGTAAAAAAATGTTTTCCCAGTTCATTGCTTCCCTTCTAATCTTGTCTGCATTAATTTTGTTTGTACAAAATCTTTTAAATTTAATATAATCAAAATTAATATAATCAAAATCAATAGAGTGATCTCTAGTTTCTCTTTGGTCACAAATTCCTTCCTCTTCCACAAATCGGAGAGGTAAACTATCCTATGTTCTTTTAATTTATTTATAATATCATTCTTTGTGTCTAGATCATGACCCATTTTGACCTTAGTGCACAGTGTTAAGTGTGGATCTATCCTTTCTACCATACTAGTTTCCAATTTTCCCAGCAATTTTTGTCAAATAGTGAATTCTTATCCCAAAAACTGGGGCCTGTGGGCTTGTAAAACACTAGATTGCTATAGTCATTGATTGTTTTGTTCTGTGAACCTAACCTATTCCACTGATCATTTTCTCTATTTCTTAGCCAGTACTAAATGGTTTTGATGACTGCTGCTTTATAATATAGTTTTAGATCTGATATAGCTAGACCATCTTCATTTGCTTTTCTCTTAATTCCTTTGAAATTCTTGACCTTTTGTTCTTCCAGATGAATTTTGTTATTATTTTTTCTAGGTCAGTAAAATAGTTTCTTGGGAGTTTGATTGGCATAGCACTAAATAAATAGATTAGTTTAGGGTATATTGTCTTCTTTATTATATTCGCTTGACCTGTCCATGAGTGCTTGATATTTTTCCAGTTGTTTAGATCTGACTTTATTTGTGCGGAAAGTGTTTTATAGTTTTGCTTATATAGATGCTAACTTTCCCTTGGCAGATAGATTCCCAAATCTATCAGTTATTTTAAATGGAATTTATCTTTATCTCTTGCTGTTGGATTTTGTCAGTGATATATAAGAATGCTGATGATTTATGTGGATTTATTTTGTATCCTGAAACTTTGCTGAAGTTGTGGATTGGTTCTAATAGTTTTTTAGTTGATTCTCTAGGGGTACTGGATTCAGGAAGATTTGAATTCAAGTCCATCCTCAGACACTTATCAGCTCTGTGACTCTGGGCAAGTCAGTTAACCTCTGTTTCTTCTGTTACTCAACTGTAGAATGGGGATAATAACAGCACTTACCTCTCAGGATTTTTGTGAGATTAAATAAGACAATGTTTGTAAAGTTTATTGCATGGGGAAGGTGATATCAGCTCAAAAAATTCTTACTTGACCTATTTCTGTCCATCTTTACTATTATTCAGATCTCCTGAAAAATTGTGTGTGTGTGTGTGTGTGTGTGTGTGTGTGTGTGTGTATGTGTTATTAAGAGCAGTTTGACAACAGAGTGGAGGATGGACTGGAGTGAGGAGAGACTTGAGGCAGGTAGATCAATGAGCAGGCTATTGCAATGGTCCAGGTGTGAGAAGCAGCTATCCATCGGGGTAGAGATATTCTGAAGGTAAAATCGGTTCTTGGCAACAATTATGGAAATGAGACAAAGAATGCACTGTGCATGCACAAATATTACCAGAAACCCTTCAGCCCAGATTTAAAAGGGGTCACATAAAAATTTCTCTGGCAAAAAGTGGTCTCTAGTGGAAAAAGTTTAAAAAGTCCAAACTTAGATGAGAAGAGGGTGATTGACAACATAAAAGTCAAGAAGGACAAAGATTGAGAAAAAGCTATTAGGTTTGTCAATTCAGAGATCATTGGTAACTTTGTAGAATGTAATGTTGATTGAATGAGGAGACCAGAATGGATAGGAAATATGGAGAAAGAGTGAGAGGAAAGGAAGTAGAAGCACTATTGTAAATGGCCTCAAGGAGTTTAGCCCCAAAAGGAGGAGATAATGGAATGATAATGAGCATAGATGGACATACCAAGGGAGAGAGTTTTGAGGATGAGGAAGACATGAGTTGGTCATTCCTGACAACCATCTGAAAGAAGATACTGGTTTCTATTAATAGAGATATAGAACAATAGTGCAGATGGATGCATCAAGCAAATTTTTTTTTCTGGATAGGGGAGACATAAGAATGCTTGTAGGTAGTAGGGAAGTGACCAGTATATAAGGAGATATTGAGGATTGAGAGAAGAGGGATGATAAAGAGGGCAATTTGTTAGAAGATAGGATGGAATGACATCATTTGTATATGTAGAAGGGTTTACCTTGACAAGGAGAATGGTCATCTCTTCATGTGAGCCAGAGGTAAAGGAAGAGACAGTGGCAGAAAGATTCTGAGTGATGTTGGATAAAGAGAGAGGGAAAAGAGGGAGCCCTTAGGAAATAGCCACCTTAATTCTCAGTGAAAAATGAGGCAAGCTTTTTAGGTGAAGGAATAGGTATGGGGAATTATGGGAAGTTTGAAAATGCCAATGTGGAGAGTGGGATAGTAAACCCATAAAGGAGTTATAAAAGAATTCCCTTTTTGCAGTGAGGACCCAGTTGAAGTCTCTGCTGACTGGATCAACTACAAATTTATAATATGTAGCCTCAACTGGGGTTGCATAATATAAATTTATAGTTGATCCAGTCAGCACTGTTCCAGGATTTTTTTGTTCTTCATTTAGCAGTATGTGAGGGAAAACGCAGAGTACGATGGAAGAAATCCAAAGCTGAGGAATGAGAAAAAAAGAACAGACAAGGGGACAAGGGAATCCAGAGAGGAGGAATTTATTCACCTTAGGACCAAGGAAGGGAAGGAAAGAGTGTAATAGTGTAATGGTTGTCTGGGGAAAAAACTAAAACTGAGGGGAAGAAGAATCAGAAATTATGATTGAAAAAAAAAAAAGGGATTGAAAGGCAGAGTAATAAGTGAAATGACAATTAATTGTGATAAGATAAGGGAATTTCAGAGTTCCCAAACATGAAGACTATACAATTTTGGGGTAATGGCAAGATCAAAAGTTATCAGTGAGTTAGAATGAGGAATAGGTCATAGGATTCTTGTCTTTGATTATGAATTCTAGGCATATATGTGGAAGGTAATTGAGTTCACCTCTTGTTTTTTTAATGATATATTCTTAATATTCCAGTCAGGTATCTATTTTAAGCTTATTGAAGTATATTTTTGAGCAGCTAGGTGGTTTCCTGTAGTCAAGAAGATCTGAGTTCAAATATTGCCTCAGTCACTTGTCGCCTTGGGTAAATCGCAAGCTCTATTTGATTCAATTTATTAAATTGTATAACGGGCATCTATTTCTCAGGATTATTGTGAGAATCACATGAGATAACATTTGTAAAGTATTTAGCACAGTACCTGACACATTGTTGGCACTGTACAAATGCCTTTTTCTTTGCCCTTTATATAATATAAAGTGAATCTAAACCTAATATCTAATGAACTTCTTTCCAGTTTACCCAGTAATTCTTGTCGACTGGAATATCCTTCCCTACTTAATTTATGTTTTGGGGTTTATTGAATACTGGTTTGTTCAAGTATTTCTTTTTGACATTGATCTCCCTAATTTTAATGGAAGTTCTAACAGGTTTGCTTGATGTTTGGGTTGGGGTGAATAAATACCTTTCAGCTGCTATCATTCCTCTGGCAGGTAATTCCAATATCATCTAAATTACCCAAGAGTTTCACATTAGTTCCTGGAAGGTGCAATTAATGGCCTTTACCCTGAATTTCTGCAACTATACCTTACATTGCTGTTTATATACTATTTAAAACATTGTGATATTCCCCTAAAGAACAATAAAATCAGTCAGAACACCTATATTTGAGTCCTGACTACTATTTAACAGCAGTGTGATCTAAGATAAGTCACTAACTTCACTGATCCCCTATTAATTTGTAAAATGAGGCTAAACCTCTCTCTCACAGAATTGTTGTAAGGGTCAAATGAGATGACATATGAAAGCACTATGGTACTTTATAAACATAAGTTACCATTTGTCTATAAACTAATAATCCTTATTATAAAAACAGTATACAGTGTGTCTGCCACAATTCCAACATTCGTGACTTAAATTTTATTCTTCACCAAAGACTTTTTATTCATTGTTCTCAGTCCACATTTTTCTTGCCTCCCCTCCCCCAGTTAATTCTATTGCTTCCTCATATAGAGATCACAGTTTTCCTTCCTTGCTTATTTAACAGGGATATTGTCATTACAACAGGACATATGAGTCTCAGACATCAGGGGAAGTGGGAGAGGGAACAAAAAAAGGAACTGGAACTAAATTTTTATGTAGCTGGCTTTAGTCTTTTTTGTCTCACTTTCAAAGCTGAACCCTAATGACCAAACCACTTCTTTCCTTCTTTTCTTTAATGAGCATACATCATTCCTTTGGAGCTTTGAAAAAATCCCAGGGCCTAGAAAGATCCATCATTTTGCAAGGAGAGTATCTACTGGGGACTGATGAATAGGAACCATCTTTCCTGTCTGATCACAAATGATCATGTGCAGAAATATTCTCTCTTTCTCTCTCTCTCTCTCTCTCTCTCTCTCTCTCTCTCTCTCTCTCTCTCTCTCTCGCTGAGGCAATTGGGATTAAATGACTTGTCCAGAGTCACACAGCTAGGAAATGTTAAGTGTCTGAGGTCATATTTGAACTCAGGTCTTCTTGACTTCAGGACTGATGTTCCAGCATCACCTAGCTGCTCCATGGAAATATTCTCTCTTAAAGGTTTATAGATTCCCCAGCTATTTTTGATTCCAATATGGAGCAATAAAGTGGGGCTGTGAATAGACTGCCTAGCCTAGAGTCAGGAAGACCTGAATTCAAATTTGACTAAAGACACTTACCCTGATCAAGTCACTACACCTTTGTGTGCCTCAGTTTTATTATCTGTAAAATGAAAATAACAATAGCACCTTTCTTACAGGATCAATGTTGTGAGGATCAAGTGAGAATTGTAAAATGCTTAGTAGTGGCTGCCACATAGTAAGTGCTGTAAAAATTTTAGCTATTATTATTATTAGCTAATTATTAAATTATTATTATTATTATATTATTGTCAGTGAAGAATACTTCTTTTTTTTCAAAGCCTCTTTTAGGCTGCATGGAAAGAATTGTTCAGAAGTTTATTCAGCTTCTTCCTGATCTTGTTGAACTCTGAGTCTTGTTGACCTGTGGGAGATACTAGCCCTTGGGAAAAGACTTCCCTGTGATTCAGACTCTGGTTCTTACCCATCTAGTCATTCCTTAGAGGAAGACTGGGGGAGCACAAGTCCTTCCTACTTTTCTTTGCCTTTTTCCTCTCTCTCTTTTAAGAAAATTCAGGAAGAGAAGGACTGTTAATATCTCTAGCATGCATGTAAAGTTTGGCCTTTGCCTCAATCTCTGTGTTAGTAAGTTTTCTGCTCTATTTAAATCTTCATTGTTTGAGCTCTCTGAATTCCTGATGGACACATTAGCACAGTATCCGCTGTTATTCAACACAGCTGGACTATCATGAACATGTCAGAACTCTGGATTGGGGTGCTAAGAAGTCTTATTCTAGTCCTACACTGACAATGAGTGGCTATGAGATTTTAGGCCATTTAGTTTTCCATTAGAGGTCTCAATTTTCTCATCTATTAACATAATTAAATTGATACTTACATATATAGTTATTTGTTAACCTGGGAATTCCCAATGTGGAAGCTCTGTCTTCCAAGCAGATCATAAATACCCATCATTTAATAGAGAAGTCTTAGAGAGTTGATTCAGGTATGTAGAGGTTATGGCTAGCCGAGCTAATAAATGTCAGAGACAGGATTTGAATCCATGTTTTCATGACTCCAAACCTTATATTCTATCCACAAAGCATCTAAGATTGAATTGAAATTATACCTTGATAAAAATCTATGCCTTCAATTTCTAAAACCTTTTTATGTGTCCCCAAAGTCTCCTTTATTATCTCCATAAAGCTCTCCACCTATTTTCTCATACTTCTTTAATTAAATTTTCTTTCCCTCAAGTAGAGATCGCTTGAGATAGAATTAACTGAATTAGTTACATGAAACAGGAAAAGCATGGAATGCATATAATTTTCTGAAAGGGAAGAAAAGCAGTGGTACAGAAGAGAGCCAGACAGTTCCCCAGATCAACCCTAATATTCTTGATTGATTGCTGTCTTGGGGGTGAACCTGTCATTCATAAACAGAGATGTGCTAGAGTCCACTACAGAGGTTTAAAAAAGTCAATTGTAAAATTTTCATTGTGAGCATTTACAACTCAGAAATTGGCAAATGCTACATAAGAGATTAATTTATTGTTCTGTTGACTGGCTAGGCTTAAGCAAGTGATGGAGAAAATGTGAATAACGCAGATGAGTGTACTATGGGCACATTTCCCCCCAGAGAGGGAGTTGCTAAACACTTACTGGTATATTGCCGTGTGTCAGATTTTTGTAAGTTGGGGAAAACCTGGATAACTGGATGCATCTATAGGAGAGAGTTACATAATAGAAAGAGCACAGAGTCTGATACATAGTAGGCAGAAGAAATGTTGATTGCTTGTTTGATGGACTAAGAGAGAAAACTGAATATAGAGGTAGAGAATATGTGTTCAAATATCAGTTCTGCTGCTTACTAGCCATGTGATCTTGAATCTTAGTTTCACCTTCTCTGAATGGGAAGAACAGTACTTACACTCCTCAATCTAATTTATAGTTATTTCAAGGAAAGCATTTTAGAAAGTTTAAAGCTCCACATAAGTATGATTTATTAGGCTAACATTGGTTTAGGGAGTGAGTATAAAAGCCATGCTACACACATGCTACAAACTTACACTGTGTATGTAGAGGATTTGATTCCACCTAAAGTATAACAGGGCCTGTGCTATAAATGGAATAGTTTATGATTTTAAGGACTGTGAAGTGGCACAATGTTAGTGCCAGATCTGTAGTCAGAAAGACTCATTTTCACGAGTTGACATATTGCCTCAGATGTAAGATCTGGACTCAGAATTAGCTGAGTCACCCTGGGCAAGTCACTAAACTCTGTCTCAGTTTCCTAATCTATAAAATGATGTGGAGAAGGAAATGGCAAGCCATTCTAGTATCTTTGTCAAGAAAACCCCAAAAGGATCACAAAGAGTTAAACACAATAGAAAAATGATTGAACAATAACAAAATTAAATGGAAACATTTCTGTGAAAAAGAAGTTCGATCAATTAAAATAATTTATTCAGTACTATAATGTATCAGTCCCTATGCTAGTCACCCTTCATTTTTGTGCTTTCCTTCTACCATTTTATTCTGGTATTGATACACACACACATACATATATTGTTTGTACATATTTGCATGTTTTCTCCACTATTAGATGGTTATGAACTCCTTGAAAGCAGGGATCATTTAAAAAAATTTTTCTTCACCTCCCTAGGCACAGTATCTGAAACATGTTGGATGCTTAAAATATGTTTATTGATGTCCTCCTTCCTTCCCTCCCTCTTTTTTCTCCCTTCCTCTCCCTTTCTCCCTTCCTCCCCACTGCCCCCCTCTGCCTCCCCACTGCCTCCCCTTCCCTCCCCTCCTCCTCCCCCTTTCTCTCCTCCCTCCTCCTTCTCCCTCTTTCCTCCCTTCCTCCCTCCCTCCGTCCCTCCCTCCCTCCTTCCCTCCCTTTCTTTCTTCCTTCCCTCCCTCCCTCCCTTCCTTCCTTCCTCCCTTCCTTCCTTCCTTGTACGGAAACACTTCCAGGTGTTTAGCACAATCTAATTTCCCACTTTTTCTCAATAGTATTAGGAACTGATTGATGTGTGTAGCCAATGAATCCATTGTGTGGAATAAGAAAGGTCTCCCTTATTCTGAGTATTGTCAGATGCATTAGTGTCTCATGCATTTAGTACCTAGAACAACTATATGCTGCCTTTAACCAAAATCCCTAGAGAAAGCCTGTATTAGAGAGTTTTTCTGAGTACCAGGATTATTGGAAGGGGTTTAACATGATTAAAGCAGAGAAACTGCTATAATATAAATTGTTCATGTATCAACTGATTTGGAGGTCTCCATTGTCAGTTCCAATAATTTAGTAGATCAAATATGGTACCTGCAAGAGTTTTTAGAAAAGAATCTAAAGAAAAGCCATCCAGTCCTCTATTGTCCTCACCAAAGATCCACTACTATTCATTTTTTAAAAAGGGGTAGGGGATTTCTGAGGCTCATTCTGGATGCCATCTGAAACCTGTATTCTTAACCCTTGATACTGATGGACTGGTTAGCTTGGTTGGTGGTATTTCCCTGATCCAGATAAAAAGAGGCAATGAATGGAATAAATCTGATATGGTTTGTTTAAAATGTGTTTGGCTTGAGTAAAACTAGCAGGTTTTTTTGAAGATTTTGTAACCCTGTTAGAATTGCATTTTTATTTTTTTATGGATTCAAATTCTGCAAGAATATGGTGGAGTTTATTTTAATGAAAAGTTTCCAAATTCCTGTCCAATATACACAATTGGTCTGAGTAATCTTTTGGCTAATTTCTTTAGTTCTAATTCTTAAACCAGAGTCAAAAGTATCCAAAAGTAGAGGAATGCCAACTTGAACTAGAAGGTATGGAGTTCCTGAGGGTACTTATTCCTGAGGAATAAGTCAAAAGGATGTATTTCATATAAATTGGAGACAGTAGGAGATTTCCTGTGTCCTGGAAGAACCACCTCTCAAAAAAAAAAAAATGAATGTATTACACACTTTTAAATTTAACATATCCTTAAGTCTAGACAATCAGCAAAACAATCAATTCCCCATTTGCAGCATTTACTGATTTCCAAGGTGTAAATGCTCAGAGTGAATATATAACAACTGGCTTTCCAGAGCAGCTTCCTGTAGCACATTACTGATCCCTCCTTTGGGCAGGTCCCACAGTGATTCATCAGCTTTGTGAGACACTACTGTGTCACTTTTAGCTTCTCTGTTCTGACTGCCCTCTTCATAGACCTGCTTAATTGGGCCAAGGCTTTCTAGTGGACATGTGAGGATAAAGAAAGCACATTTAGTTATTGTTGCCTCATGCCAATTGGTCACTACAGTGAGGGATTAGCACATTTCATTTTGCCATCCTTTAAAGATTATAAAAAAGATCTTTTGGACTGGGGCTTCTTTTTCAAGCTGATAAATACAAAGAAGAACTTCACTGTCTGGGAGAGGAAGCTGCTGGTAGTCAAAACCATATTTGAGACTGAGGACATCACTGTCTATGCAGACCATCAAGACTCAGAGCATTTGCTGCCTGCCTATATAGCTCAATCAATCGACACCAGATCCATTTTGTATTATTTTTAGTATGTTCAATTTCATTTTCACCCACATCCCCAAACACTGAAATTTGTGGGTGGATGAACTGTCACAAAAAGCTAAATTTGTATATCCATTTGGTTGATCATTCTGATACTCAATAGGTCCTTCTAGCACCTACAAACTCTGAAGCTGCTAGTCTCTAACTAGAACTAACCTGACAGCAGCAGAATCCCTCTTTTTTTCCCTCCCTCCCTTTCTTCCTTTCATCTCAGTTCTGGGTTCAATGATCTCTTCATGTAGCCCCCTCCTCTAGGAAGCTTATTATATAGCTACCTAATCAGTTACTTTAACCCTACCATTGCTCAGAATCTCTAGGCTCAAGCAATTCCATTTTCCTTAAGGCTTGGAAGTTTACAAGAGTGTGCAACCATACCTGATACTGAATTTTCTTTAAAATTTAATTAGCAGCATAGTGTAGTGGAACTACTAAATTAGGAAGACCTAGGTTCCAGCCTTGCCTCTGACATATAGTGCCTGTATGAATGACTTAAGGTAGGTAACTTAACCTTTCAATGGTCTAGAAAACTTTCTAAAACTATTATTGCACAACAGGTGCTGAACCACACTGGTAATAGAAGTTCATGATACCAAATTACAGATCTAATCCCTATCCCTCCTGGGAAATATTCCAGGCAATGAAAAAATAGAACATGTGGAAAATGAAATAGTTCAAGCTTAGACACTTCTTAAAATATATGTTTTATTGTTTTCTGGTGTTTACTTCATTCAATTGTGAAGGTACAGAACCTTTACAAATTTCCAGAGTTAAAGATTTCCACTGCCAAGGAAAATAGAGAGGCTATAAAATGCTGAGATTCACTAAATATTCCATTGGTTATTCCCTTGTCTATGGTATGGAATGCTTTGTAGAAATACTGTATAAAATAAGGCAGACTTTTGATAGGGAATTTAATTATAAAATTTTTAAAGGAGAAAAAAATGTTCAGTCCCAAGTTTTTTCCCCCGTCTGACCAAGAGTTGTACAATTTCACTTTGGGAAGTCATCGGCAAACAAAAGCAGAGAATGATAACTAGCGTAGCATAGCTCTGTTTCTGGAGCAGAAGAGTCTTTCAGACCTTTGTACTCTGGAGTGAGACCTGTCAACCAAACAATCTTCTTTCATTAGCATAAATCAGAGACGACAGTTAACATATAGTTACCCATAGAGTGCAGTAAAAATGTGTCATTGGATAGTATTTTGTCTTTGCATTATGAAAATAAAAGGTCTGTACATCAAGTAATGCATATCAATGAAATGAATCATGTAAATTTGTAATGGCATCTAAAGTTGGCTTTGGCTTTTTAAGTATTTATAAATTCATAGAAAATATTGAACATCTAACAAAATAAATAAAACATATTTTAATCATAGATGCTAACAATCAACTTCAAAAAATTCTTTGTGGTTTTTTCTTTACATTTGCTACTAAATTTCTTTTGAGAGAAGTCACTTTCAGTAGTGCTTAGAAGTGAATGATTGCACCTTCTGCGATGTGAAAAAATAGAAGATGTCTATTTTTCATAGGACAAAAACTTGTTCATGAAGAGTTACCTTTAAATGTCTAAATTTTTATTAGCAGTTTTTAAGTGCTAAACCCAGCACAGAACATTCTCCACAAAGCTATGAGTCAATGGGGATTTCTCCTTCACTTGTTGAATTGAGGATCTGAGAATTTCTTCTATCATCCTACCAAGCTGCATTGTCTTGTATGATGAGAATGCAGACATATGGTTCATATTTGACCTTCTTCAGGATAGTCTCTGCAGCCATCCATCCAGTGTAACATCAGGGGGAAAGACTGACTCTCTACTCCATGGGTTTTCAATATTGAAGGCCACAGGAGACTGCCATGTTCTTTCCAGATCCTCAAGTGCACGGGGCCGGTCTGACTAATACTGAAAAGGCCAAATGATTCTGGCTTAATATGAACCCAAGTGAGCTTGAGGAACAATGCATCTGGATGCCTGGGTTGGGTGGAGGAGGAGGAGGAGGAGGAGGAGGAGTAATCGCTATTCAGGTGGTGGTCTTAGGGTCCGGAGCTGCTTCTCATCTAGTCCCTTCCAGTATTTGAAGTTGTTCTCAAGATGTTGCATTAAATTGGGCAGATCTGCAAAGGCTAAAGAGAAAGATGTCAAAGCATTACCCAGTGATTTTGAATTTTGGACTTTGAAAGGAACAGAACTAAAAAAAAAGAACCCTAGGTACAAATATCTTTTTGTTTTGGCAAAGATTTGGAAACTAAAGGGGAGAGTGAAGTGAGAAGAACCAAAAGAATAATTTATCTAATAGCGATATTATAAAAACAAACAATTTTGAAGGGTTTAAGACACAGTGACCAACCATAATTCTAGAGATAGTAATAATTCCATGATGAACCATACTATCCGCTTCTTGGCAAAAAGTCACAATCAACTCTAATTATCTATGAGTGCAATATCTGAAATATACTTTGAGCCAAATCTTGCATTAAGCCTAACTGATCTTGTACAAGTGACTTTCTATCTCTGAACCTCAGTTTTCCTTATCTGTAAAACAAGAGTTGAACTAATTAATCCCTATTGTGTCTTCCAATTTAAAAAATACCTACTCTAATTACTTGCTTTGCTTATTCCTCAGTAATTCAGAAATGAGATCAATGACTGTATAATATTGTTTTGCTGAAATCATTCAAGGCCCAATATGAGTCTTTCATGACCTTCGAAAACCATTCCAAAATATGGGGAATCAATCTCTTCTCTAAACTTACATAACTTCCATTATTACATCTACTCTCCATTTGCCCTTTGTCTTATGCAGGCTTGAGGCAAACCTTGTATTGCTTTATTTAATATTAGCATTTAATTCTTCATGCTATTATTTAACTTTTTATAAGTATTGAGCAAGAGGACCAAGTCAACTTGATGAGGCAAGTTGTTCCTCATTAATTAATCACCTTGATGGAGATAATAAGCCTTGGTTTGGGACATCAATTTCACTCCTTCTGGAGAATGCAGACATGTCCATTATCAGCTCCCCAGAGATAATTTAGGACATTTCCTTGCTTGGATACTTGGCAACCCTTTCTCATTTTATTGATGATGAGTGATTTAAGTCTCAGCATTTGGGGATAATTTTATTCACTCAAGCTATTTGTGTATCAGAACCACTTTTTTGCTCTGAACCTATACAAAGCAGCAAGCAGACCTAACAGATCTAGTCTGAACACAAACCAGAGACCAAATACTAAATAGCAGACCTTTAGATTTGAGTCAGGAAGACCTGGGTTGAAGTATTATCCTTCATATTTACTTGCATGATTAAATCACTTTATCTTTAAAAAGAGGGAATTATTTTTGAAAACCTCTAAGGTCCCTTCTAGCTCCAAATTTATGAACTATGATTCCCTTGGCCTTCTAGAAGGAGGAAAAGTCCCCGAATAATGGTAGCATTTTGCAGAGAACAATGCCAGAAACATGGTCCTGGAGCTGGTAAATAGCAAAAGATTGAGCCATATTTTAGAAGGAAAGGGAACAAGTAATTTTTAAACATGTATTATATGCCAGGCACGTACTTGGTGCTTTGCAGATATTTCATTTGACTTAGCTGAGAAAAACCTCAACTTTACCTTATGATACTATTGTGAATTATTCTATATGCATCTTAGGAGATGAAGTTAGACTGTTTATCAAGTTCAAGTTTGTTTTTCTTCTGAGTGAATACAAACTCTCAGGGTTTCACTGAAACCTCGGAGGCCTAGATAGATGCCTGGGATGAAGGAAAGCACTAACAGAATGTAAGGAGGTGCCTTTTCTAATGGCCCCAAGTTTGTTTTCTTTTGGGGAAATACAGACTCTCAGGCTAGTACTATAAAACTGGAGGTCTCTATAGGTCAGTGAGGTAGAAGGTAGAACTTCCTGAATATTGATAACAAGAATTAATATTTTTATAGTCTACTGTGAGTCCATTGTATTGTTCTAGATTTTTTTGGTAATCTGTTATCTGAAAGGCATTATTACCTTTGGTGTTTGCATGGGAAACCAGGGACTCTTTTACCTATATCAATGGAAGCCTCGACATGAATTTATATTCTAAAGTGGGAACCATGCATTGGATGGAGGCAATGGTAGTCAAAAAGACATCCCCAAATCTGAACTTGTTCCCTTTAAATCTAGAGCTTGTGGTTCCAGATTGCAGGCTATATCTCTAGATAGTTTATCTTTCTAACTACAGTATGGTATGGTGGAGGGTCTCCGACTGTAATCTTTGGCATATCACTTTAACCTTTCTGGGTCTCAGTTTCTTAGTCTGTGAAATGAGGGGGTTGAAGAAGAGAAGTTCAAAGGTCTTTCCTACCTCTAAATCTTATATTATCTCAATCCTATAATCCGGTAATCTCAAAAGGCAGTTACAACTCTAAATCCTTTGATAGGTATATATTATAATTTCTCAGGGTGGAATTAGCAAATGTGCTTATTTGTATTTCCCAAAGTGTCTTAACAGAATAGTTTGACAAAGAATAGTTATCTCAACTCCTATTTGGAACTATTTCCTACTTTGTAAAATGAGGCGGGAATAGGGTACCAGTATAATAGATATTCCTATTTACTTAAAAGTTTGCTTCCCCAACAGTTAATTGTCTTTGTTTTTCCAACAAAGTTTTGAGAAAGAGTAAGCTTTTATCCTGCTTAAAGAGATTGATCCATTCTCTACCAAACATGGAATGTGTTACATAGAGGGAGTAGTTTCGGGAACCTAGGCACTTTCCCAGCCTTTTTTGAGTCAGGTCCTCCCAGCATGTCTGGGAAAAATGACTCTGAAGTGAGTATGAATTCCCAGACCATCAGATGTACAGCTATGCAAATGTAAGCACAACACATGCCAAAGCCCAATAGAAACTATTTTAAAAAAATGTTATCTCCCCTTTTGGATGCTTATATCCATTAGTACAAATAATCAAGAATTGTACAAATAAATATTTTGAGTGCTCCAGATGTCTGTACAACTTTGACACCTTCTCAAAAGAAGCAATGACTTTACAGGACTTGAGTCTAAAAGCTGAAACTTTCTGGCAGGGACCCACATAAAAGCCTCATAACCACATTTGTATTCTCAATTTCCAATCACAGGGAACATAATTAGGCTATTACAAGAGAGCTAATGTTTTCAGTACTGTACTTTGGTCTTCAAGGACACGATTGAAATACACTTTGTACTGCTTAGTTTACAGAAATTCCCTAATGAGGTTTGTTCTCCAGTCAATTTGAATTTTACAATGACAAGTATATTCCATTTTAGGAATCTTGTACCCAGGTAAGATTGAAGGAAAATAGTCTTTGTTCTATTACTATGGGGGGCATTGTTTTGCTTTTTGGTCAAGAGTTAGGTGAAAAATTGTGAGCCAGATGTTAGTGTATACTTAGTGATCTTAATTTAGAAGAAAATAGTATGCCAGCTGATTTCTTACCGTCCCAAGCATCAAACATGTCTGTAATGAAGTAGTCAATGAATGAGATTTGGGATTTGGGGATACTGCAAGTGTTTCTGTCAAAAACCGGCATCACCACAGGTAAGTCTTGTTTCTTCTCCTCATCAGTCTGCCAATCAGAAAATATTTCATTCATCAAAAAATACTATCAGATGATTTAAGAAAATTCCAAAAGACCTATGATGGAAAATGCCATCCACATCTAGAGAAAGAACTATAGAATCTCAATGCAGATCAAATCATACTTTTTTTTTCCTTTTTCGTGTTTTTCCCTTTTGTTCTGATTCTTTCACAATATGATTGATGTGAAAATATGTTTAATATAGATTATACATGTATAATCTCTATCAGATTACTTGCCATCTGGGAAAGAGGTGGGAAGGAAGGGAGAGAAAAAACATTGGAACTCAAAATCTTATAAAAGTGAATGTTGAAAACTAAAATAAAATCTCAAAAAAAAAAAAAAAACCATTGTCAGGATTACTCTCTGGCATCAGGTCATACTCAATACAGTTTGGGGTAGAACAATGATTCTTAGGAAATTCTTTTTGTTTTGGTAGATGAGAAAGGTATAATTATAAAGAAACATTATCATGTGAACAGTCAACATAATTCAATTCCATTCAAAGGTAGCAACTTGCTCAAAGTGTGAGACTATTTGTGGGCCAGAAGTGCTTTGAGACTTATATACCCATAGTATTGTGATAACAACATATTACTAACTTTTGGAGGCACTTCAGGAGAATCCTAAGCAATAGCTACCAGTGAGATGGGAAGGTCTTTTCTACAAGCTCTAACATTTTAAAAAATATTATTTGAGCATTAATTGGCTTTCTGACTTTGAACAATCATTGACCTCCTCTAGACCTCAGTTTCTTCACCTGTAGCATGATGGAGATGGGACTTATTGATTCGATTTTAAAAACTTTTGTACTTCTCTGTTTGGTATTTAAAGCTCATTATAATTGGCTCCAGTCTATCTTTCCAGATATATTTCACATTATTCTACACACATTCAACAATGACCTGTTTACTGTTTCTTTCTGAGCTGTACTGCTGACTCTCTGCAGATCTTATCTACTATGCCATAGGAACCACTTACCCTGGAAGTTCAGTGTAGCCTCTTTACTATTTGTCATGTCTTCACTCATCTCTAGGTTGTGCTCCTCCTGTCTCTTCCAACTTTCTCTACTATTCTGCCAAACTAGGTACCTCCTGTTTTCAGCATTCTTTTATGTGTTGTTTTCTTTCTCTAGAACATAAGCTCCTTGAGATCTGGGACTGTCTTTCTGCTCCCAGCATTTAGATAATCTGGAACTTACAGTAAATGTTAAATAAATGCTTGTGGAATTTTTGTTTTTCATACACACCATCTCTTACCTCAGTGTCTTTGTATAGGCTGTTTCTCCATGCTATATACTTTCAAGGTTCCACTATGTGCCCAATCCTAATTCAGGCCTTTTCTGATCTCTTCCTTTCCCATAATGTTGTTAAATTCTCCATCATCTTATAGTTATGTATTTATCTGGGTATATTACTATAAGGTAAACTTATCTTTGTTTGTTTAGCACCCATTTTAGTGGCTTGCTTGCTGAATTGAATTTATAATTTATGCTAGTCCTACTCATAAATGATATCCCCTCATCCATGATGATTTTTTTTTATTAAAGCTTTTTTATTTTTTAAAACATACACATGGACAATACTTTAGCATTAGCCCTTTCAAAACCTTGTGTTCCAATTTTCCCTCTTTTCCCCCATACCTTCCCCTAGATGGCAAGTAGTCCAATATATGTTAAACATGGTAGAGATATATGTTAAATTTTATATATGCATATATACTTATACAATTATTGTGCTGCATAAGAAAAATCAAATCAAATCAGTAAAAAAAAAAAAGGAGCAGAATAAAATGCAAGCAAGCAACAATGAAAAGAGTGAAAATGCTATGTTGTGAATCACATTCAGTTCCCATGGTCAGTCTCCCATGGTCCTAGTTTGAATCAAGTCATTATTGAAGAGAGCCACATCCAGATGATTATTTTTAAAAAGAAAAGAAAAAAATAATATTTCGGAAGGTCTAGAGTAAAATATGGCTCTTGGTCCAATGACTTAGCTTTCAGGGAGCTCACAGTCTAATGGGGAAGAAAACATAATTAATTATGCATAGGTGAGACATATATAGGAAAAAATAACAATTATTGGTAGAGGAAAGGCATGAGTAAAATTGTTTATCTGATGTTGGATTTTTGACTACATTATTTAAAAATATTGTCAGTATAGAGCTTGTAATTGTAATTCTGGCCCATGCTCTGCACACCTTTTCCAACATGTTTTTTAATGACTTGTTCTCTGAAATACATTCTCCATAGCACTTGTTATAAACTTTCTCTTCTCTTCTCAATCCACCAACAACTTCTTTCTTCTCTCCCTTAAGGACTTTGCCTCACTCTTTATGGTCAAAATTGAGGCTATCCATTTCAAGTTCATCTTTCTCTCTAGTTATATTCTCAAATCTCCTCACTACTATGCCTCAATTATTTCTTTTTCTGTTGTAATCTCAGAAGTAGTAGTTTTTCTCCTTGCTCAGGCAATCATTTCACTCATGCTCTTAATCCTTATTTCCTATCCCAACTCTTACTGAAGTTTGTCCCTTCAATTATCTTTGCTCTAATTTTCATTCTCTCCTTGTCCATTCATATTTTTGTACTATTTACAAGCATGTCAGAAAATTCTGAATCCTTAGAATAATATTTACTTGATCTTCCTCCCTCCTTCATCCCCTAGTTATTATAGTCTTCTGTTGCACAGCCAAACACCTGGAAAAAGTTATCTACATTTATTGTCTCTGTTTTCTCAACAACCAATCACTTTTCACCTTTTTGCATTCAGGCTTTTGACTCTAATACCCAACAACTGCAATTGCTCTCTGAAGGTCATCAATGATCCCTTAACTGCTAAATCCAATGGCCCTTTTCTCCATCCTCATCCTTCTTGACTTCTCTATAGCTTCTGACACTGCTTACCACCCTCCTCATAGACACGTGAATTTTCATGCACAGTTGTTTACTAACTACTGTCATTCTGCCCATCTGCCTGTTTCTTCTAATTCTCTTTTGAAGGCTCATCAAAGTGTTAAACCCCTATTTGTGTGTGTACTCAAGGGTTTGATACTAGACTTATTATCTCTATGTACCTAATTCTCATATTTATACATCTAGCCTTCATTTCTCTTTTGTCAGGCATCTTCATATGAATGTTCTGCAGGAATCTCAGTATCGATATGTTTAATATATACTTCTTATTTCTGGCAAGAGCATCAATTTCCTAATAACTCAGGTTTGCAATTCCAGAGTAGAGAAATTCAACTCTTCACTGTCCTTCACCCCACATATTCAATCTAATGCCAAGCCTTATTAATTCTATTTACAACATCTGCATCTGTTCCCTTCTTTTCATTCAAATAACCATTAATTTAGGTCCTTCTTGTCTTTTGCTTGGGCAATTGTAATAATCTACTCATTGGTCTTCCTGGTTCAAGTGTCATCTTTTTTCCAATCAATTCTCAACAAAGTTGCTGAGTTGATATTTCTAAAGCAGACTTCTAACTAAATCTGTTTGAATTCTCTGGGACTCAGTTTATTCATCTGAGGAGTCTGTATTTTTACCTTGGAAGCAATAATGAGCTACTACTAAATTTCTTAATCAAAGAAGTGACAGTATGACTTTTTGGAAATATAATAGAAGATATTCTTGTTGACTTTTTTTTGAACATAGATGTTGGACTACATGCTTTCCGAGACCCTTTATAATTCTGATATTCTATGATTCTAAAGGTAGAAGGGGAATTGGAAAGTACTAAGAATGAGAAGATTTGGGTTCTCATCCTGGTAGTTGTCAGTAAACATTTATTAAGCATCTGTGATGTGCTAAGCACTTTGTTAGGTTCTGAGAACACAAAGGCAAAAGATAGTCCCTCTATTTAGGGAGCTCACAGTTTAATGGAGAAGAAAACATAATTTAAGTATATACAAAAGAGACATATGCAGGGAAAATTGGTAATAATCAGTAAATGGAAGATATGAATATTGTCTAGCAGATCTTGGACAAATCATTGAACTCCTCTGGACCTCAGTTTCCTTTCTTGTAACATGTAAGAGAGTGGATCAGCTTCTCACCTCTTAAGAGATATGAGGTTCTCTGTGTCTTTTTGGTTAAGATTAGGTTAGAAGTACAGTGAAATCTGTATCTTAAACTTACTAATGTTTCAATAAAAAGCAGGGATTTACCTTAAATGTACAAACTTTCTGACTTTTACAGGGGTTTTTTTGTCCTTTTTGAGAGTTGGGGTTGCCAGTAGTGTATGTACACTATTCCATGGTATGCTTTGACTAAAATTCTGTAGGCAAAACATGGACCTAAATTGCAACCAATATTAGAATATTGGTGAAAAACACCTCAGAAGCTAGAGTATAAAAGTTGGCATTTTAGCATGTTTTCCAGAAAATATATAGGAGCTTTTTGATATATACAAAATTGATCATTTCAACATAGAATTATGATATTTTAAGACAAAATTTAGGTAATTATGGCTTGAATCTAGTTCAGTTAATGTTACTTACCAGACTACAAGGTCAGTCAGTTGCAATTATTCTCTATCTTGCTCTCCATCTTCCCTTTCCTACCCTAGTTCTCATGTTAGGTTGTTCTTCCATATTTAAGCCTTGCTACAATTCTGTGAGGTAGGCAAGGCTGGCATTTTATAGACATATTGTAGATGCACACATTTATATAGAGATGTATATTTAAAATACATATATGTAATAATTCTTGTCTTCTTCACTTTACAGAATGGCATACATATGCATATATATGTACATATATAATATATGCACAAATACATGTATATAAGCTTAAAACTACTAAGACTTGAAATACTATATACATTTAATACACATATATGGAGTGTACTTTGTTATACACATACATACATGCATACATATACACCCTTACTTAGGGTCCCAGCTGGTAAGGCCCAGGCAAGGTTGGAACCCAGGTGTCCTGATTCCTACCTCATCATCTGGCTACTATAACAAGCCTGGAGACCTCTTATATGGAGAACATACAGATACTTTCAAGAGATTCCTATTATAGTTTTTCTCCCTATTCCCCTCATTGCCTCAATTCTTTTAAAGAATTCAGTATCTTAACTGAACCAAAGACTATTTGCAAGTGCCCTTCTCACATTCATTCTTTGAAAACTCTAGTAGGAGTGAAATACTTGTATATTGAACATCTAAGTTCGGCTTTCATCCAGTCTTATTCTAGTATGATACAACTTCATCTAAAATTTTATCTATTATCCCCCCTTTTTTTTTTTCTGCTATGCAACTTCATTCTACTCTCCAATTCCAATTTGGCACCCTAGCTACTGTCTTCAGGTATTGTACTGCTGATTGATAAAAAGTGACCACATCTAAGTTACCCCAGAAATGCCACAATCTCCTCTGTTCATATTCCTGCCATGCCCCCATATAAATCTCCCTTTCCTTGCTCCTTTCTTTCTTCCACCTTGTGAGGATTCAAATCAATATTTCTATTTCTGTAAAGGCATGTTAATTAGTTACCAAATGACTTCATTCACCATCCTTTGTGACCAAAATTCTCCTCTGTAGCCAACACTCCCTATATGTGCTGTCTTCCTTAGTAGAATAAAAGTTCTTTCAGGACAGGAACTTAAATTTGTACCTCCAATGTGTAGCACATATCTGGCACATTGTTATTGCATAATAAATGCTTTTCATTCATAATATAATATAATAATATATTCATAATATAAAATTTTGTCAAAACCAGTTGAGTTGAGTTTTGAGTTGCTATCGAGCAGTTCACTTCAGAAGTATAACCAGTTAGTACTATACTGGCCTGATTTAAAGAGGAACCCAATAAGCAATCAACAAGTGTTAAGCGCCTACTATGTGTCAGGCACTATGTAGGGCACAGGAGATATGAACACAATAAAACAATCCATTCTTATTGGCAAAGAGTTTATATTTAATATGAGAGAGAAGAATATATAAGGGGTTCTGTAGAATAAATATAAATATGCTAAATACAAATTAATTGAATATAAGGAAGTTTGAGAGGAAAAACAGCAGTTGAGAGGACGAGCAAAAGCTTAATAATGTAGGTCAGTCAGTCAATTAACATTTAAATGCTTATTATGTGCATGCACTATGCTATAAATTCTAGGGATACAAAGAAAGGCCTTCAAGAAGTTTCCATCCAAATGGAGGAGGCAGCATATTAAGAATTAGTTATGTGGCAAGACACAAACAGAATATGTGGAAAACACTCCGAGAAGGAAAGCATTAGCTTTTAGGGGGATTAGGATTGGCAGAAATTGAGAAATTGAGAATTTGAGCTGAACCTCGAAGGCAGCCAGGAAGACAAAGGTGCAGAAGTGAAGGGGTGGAGCATTTCAAGCACAGGAGCTGGCCAGGACAAAGGGATGGGATAGGAGATGGAGCTTCATAGTTAGAGAAATAACCAATGGTCCAGGGGTGCTGGTTAGTAGAATGCCTGGAAAGGGATCAAGTGTAAGTATACAAAGAAGCTAAGAAGGAGGCAGATTACGTAGAGCTTTGAATGTAAAACAGGGGAGGTTATATTTTATCCTGAAGGTAACAGAGAACCACTAGAGCTTTCTGAGTGTGTGTGAGTGTATGTGGGAGGAATGGAAGTAACAAGAGAGGGGAGTGCTAAAAAAAAAAAAAAAGTTACCATGGCAGCTGAATAGAAAATGGATTGGAGTATGGACAGATTTGAGTCGAGGAGATCAGTTAGAAGGCCATTACCACAGTTCAATGAGAGATGATAAAGATCTTTTAGTAGGGTGTTGGCTGTGTGAATACAAAGAAGAGGATTTATGGAAAATGGTATGAAGTTAGAAATGCTAAGATTTGTCAGTGGCTTGGAAATGGGAGGGGTGTGACAGCGAGGAGTCCTAGATGACTCAGTTTGTAGACTTTAATAAATGCAAGTAAGTGGTCGCATTCCCAATAGTGAGCCAGCCATTTAGAAGAGGTGAGGGTTTGGAGGTAAAGATAAAAGTCTGTTTTGGATCTATTGAGTCTGAGATGCCTATGGGCTTGAGCTGCATCTTGAGGGAAGAGAGAGATTCTTTAAAGAAGATAAGAGGAGGGGGTCCATTCTAGGCATGAGGATTGGAGATGGAAGATGGAGAGTCACATGTGATGGGACAGAGGAAGACACTGGTCTGAGCAGATTCACAAAGTGTGGGAGAGGGAGTAGTCATATGCAGGGAGGATAGGAAGATAAGGAGATTTAAAAAACTTAACAGGCATTCAGGTTATACTCTAAAGACAAGCTCTGGTTAAAATCTGATAGAATTTTATAGCTTCTCTTCTTACCTGTGCGAAGTATTCCTCTGAGATGCGCCCAGCCCATTCAATGCACAGCTCTAGGGGACGGCAGGGATTGGACACATCAGCACACTTGATCAGCATCCGTTTGATAAGAATTCGATTCTCTGGAGATGTGAGCACACTTTTGACTAATTCTCCATCACCATTGTTGGCCTGGGAGATGAGCAAGTACAAAAGAAGCGTAGTTGTGTCTGCTGCCATTAAGAACTCAATTACTTGAGCACATCATCCTTAACCACTAAGACAAGACTAGTGAGTAATCAGCCTGTTTTCTTGGTAATGCAAGGGAGGAATATAATTCAACAAACATTTATTCAGGACCTGTTATATTATTCATGGAAGTATAAAGACCTAAAAAATGCTTCCAAAAATCTTCAGCATTAAAGCTGAAGAGGATATTATCTATTCTAAACCTTTCATTATACATATGAGGAAATTGAGGTCCATAATAATAAATGAAAACAAGGCATATGATTCTTAAGATTTGGCAAAAGGCTTTATGTATAGTTCATTTAAGTCCCAAAACAACCTTGGGATTTAAGTACTATTATCCACATTTGGTAGATCAAGGAAACAGGCTTGGGGAAATAGCTGTTAGTATTGAAAGTAGGATTCAAATCCAGATTTTCCTGACTCTAGCTCCCCCAGGCTTGAGGGAGGTGGGTCTATGGGGAGCAAAGAGGCTGGCTGGTAAAATTAACCTCTTCCTATCTCCCTCTCCCACACCTCTGTTGTCAATCTCTTTCTTTTTTAAAACATAAAACATAAAACTATTTTGTCACTTTGTTTCTTAATATGGTACTGATCTGTACATGGTAGATTTGTTGAATAATGGGTAAGTTGATCATTTTGTATTTCTTTTAAAAATACCAAATTATTTACCTACTTCAAATTTGTACCTTCTTCAAGTTAATTGTAAGTCCTAAGCCTCAATTTACTTGTATGTGGTACAAGACTGATTTTTAAAATCCTGTCGTTTGAGTAGCTTCTACCACAGAGGGCAGCCAGAACATTCTCATCATTTTCTAGCTGACTGAATTACTCTTATCTCTAGAAACTTATTATGTGAGATAAAATCAACTCAAAACTGATGTCTCCTCAGCCCCCCTGTCCCTGGAGCTCCTTTCTTCCCTGTCTAGAAAGGGTGAGAGTGGAGATCAGAGAACTCCTCCCTGACCCTTCAGCATTTAGAGAGGTGACCTAGGACATTCACCTCATCATTTCCTAGTTGCTTCTCTAGACTTCTTGAGCTTTAGAAACTCATTATTCTGCAAGGAAATCAATTCTATTAATTCACATCTCACATTATCTCCCACCTGATGTAAAACTTCACTGTGTTACCACATATTCCCCCCCCCTCACTTTAACTCCTTTTTTATTGTGTTTGTCATTTCCCATTAGATTGTGAGCTCTCTGAGGGAAGGTATCCCCAGTGTTTAGCACAGTGCCTGGCCTACAGCAAGTTTAACTCCTCTTCTTACTAGAATTGGGTTTAGCCATGGACGTCTAGTCACTGATAAGTAGCATGTAGTCAGCTGCCTTCTTCCTATACCACCACCTACTAGATTCTACCCATGGGCTCACCATACAGTGTGGTTCAGTGCATAGATGCTTGGAATTGAAATCAAGAAGACCTGCTTCTAACACATGTATAACCCTGGACAAGTCATTTGACCTCAGACAACTGCTTTGGACTTATCTTCTAAATCATAAATAGATTTTAATCTGCATTGTTGGAGGGAGTTCTTTCTCTAGGAGCTCCCCATGATGTAGTATAGAATGACAGCATTTATGCTAAAAAATTGTTTTTAAATTAACAATGAATATATTTTAGTGAATAACAGTTTCAGCAGCAATCAAAGGGGCAGTAGGAAGTAGGAAGAGCTCAGATAGTATAGTAAGACGATAAAAGGAGAAAGGAGGAAAATGAAGGAAAGCAAGTCATGCTGCTTTGTTTATTTTGTTGTCTTTAAGAGAAAACTGTAAGGAAGCCTGACTGTCTTAGGCTTATGACTCACCTACACCCCACTGAAATAAATATACTTTGTCTTTTTATACAGTAACAATAATACTATAAAGATAAATGAAAGACTAGAACTCCAAACACTGAAATCACCAACTATAATTCTAAAGGTTCAGTTGATGAAGCTTGCCACCCCCTTCCTAATGGAGGTGATGAATCTTAGGTACAGAATGAGACATTTTCAGGATACCACCCATGCGGGAATCTATTTAATTTTAAAAAGAAATGGACTTGTCACTAAGGCGCCATATCTGAAGCATGTGTGCTGAATATGGAGTAAAAAGTTTCAAATTTTATGTTAATCAGAGAAAAGAGGTCAGGCATATTGCAAATGTAGCCTTGAAACATGCTAATAAAACAGACACAGGAAGCCACAATGACTTTGCAATCAGGGGCCTGAGTTCAAATTCTCCCTTTACCATCTGTGTAAACTAACTGGTATAAATGGCTGTACTTCCTCGGACTTCAGTTTCCTCATTAGTAAAATGAAGGAATTGGATTAGATAGACAATATCTTATGATCAGACCAGTCTTTCTATTAAATAGGTTAGATGACATGGGGCAAGTCATTTAAATTTTCTGGGTCTTAGATTATTGATTGTAAAATAAGAGATTCTCACTAGATGATTCTCTAATGTCTCTTGTAAGTGTTAAATGTTTATATTTATATGATTCTATGGTAATCATACAAGAGATGATGTAGGTTTCTGAACTTAAGAATGCTATAGTGAAAATGTTGTTTTGCAAGGAAGATTAGGCTGGTAAGTATTAGGTTGAATGACTTATGTGAGAGACTAAAGTCTCTCTCACAAAGGCAAACTAGTTAAATGGATTTTGCAATAAATTTTGGGGTGATAAGGAAGTGGCTAAAGTAATGGTAGGAAACTTATTGATTCCAATAAGATAAGTTTAACAAATATTTCAAAGGAAGAAACAAGATGGGCTTCAGGAGAAGGAACATCATAGATTATTGTTAGATTTCCCCCAAAAAGCTCCCTGAAGGTTTGAATAAAGAAAGAGATATTGGAAAGTTTGGAAGAGGAGCCTATTTATAAAGAAAGATGAGTTGAAATGACACAGATCATATAAAGGCTACTATCCTAGAGACTGAGCAGCTTGAAATTGAGATGAACCTTAAAAAAAAAAGGTACAGAAAATAAAATGATGAATGCGTGTGGAGAAACAATAATCAGAATGAGAGACTCTAAGAGCTAGAAGGGACCTCAAAGACCATCAAATGAAACACTAAATTGAATCATGAATACTCTGAAGAACATCCCCAACAAATTAAATCACACTGGAAATTAAATTGACATTATAACACTACAGCATCCAAACAATTGAAGTAGGGAATTACCCAGAGGTCAGTGAAGAGACATATATGATGGATGAGATGAGGCTGCCATATATGACTCCCAGACATCTCTGGAAGGGAGTGCTGCAAAGGATTTCATCAGAGAAATGTATGAATAAAAAATAATATTGGCCATTCATGTGGAAAGAATGAAGGATAAAGGATAGAGAGTCCACATGTATCATTGATATTCTAATTATGTCAAGAGAATGCCAGAAAGACTCTCAATCCATAATGGATCCCTTGTGGTGAATTTATGGTAGGACATGAATACAGGTAGAAAAGAATAGAATGAACAGGTTCAGCTGGATTGTAATCCACATTACCAAAGCAATACCTATATTTGATGTGATTGCAGATTCATTGGATTATGGGAATATCACTGATGTTGGAAACCTCATGGATTCATTGTTGAACAACACTAATAACAACTAGAAAGGTGTTTCTTATACTAGGCTGAAATTTTCCTATCTATAACTTTTAGTTATAGATAGGTGTTAGTTAGGTATCTCTGGGATGACATGGAGTTAAGTCTGGCTCCTGTTCCACATGGCAGTCTTTCAAATAGTTATAGCTAATGATGACATCACCACCATTCCCTTAATTCTAACCTTCTCCAGACTAAATGAGCAAATTCATGAATTGTTCTTGTGTTACTGCTTCTAAAAGCAGGGATAGTTATTTAAGGAAAGACCTTCTGTCTTTTTGAAGACCATGAATGAATGAAACGATGTTCACATTTGACAAGTATATCTGGCTTTGTTCAAATGTTTGCTGTTGTCAGGCCAACTTCCTCTCTGTCAGTCTGTGTTGTCACTTTTAATTTTCATTGCCAGCAGTCTGTTCCAAACGGAAAAGTTCCATTTTTAATCATGTTACTGTAGTGGTGATCCGTGTCTGCTTTTTCCTTCTTTGGGATCTGTCTCCATGGAGAGGCAGTATGATACAATGGGAAAATGCAGAATTTTTAGTCAAAGGACCCGGGAAATCCTTACTCTTCTTATTACCTGTGTGACTTTGTATAAATTACTTAATTTCTTGGGATCTTAGCCTCTTCATCTGAAAAATGGGGTGGGAGTGGACTAGAGGAACTCTCTAAGGTCCCTCCCAGCTCTAAATCTATGAACTTTTGAGCCTCTTACTGAGGTATGCATAAATAACATAGTAGATGCTTATTGAAGGTTTATTGATTGATTAAATGATTGAATGAAGTTTTCTCTTCCTTGAGTTCTAGAGGAAGAAAACCATAATATTTGTCTTCCCCTTTTACTTAATAATGTCATGTCTCCATCTCATCCCCAAGTCAAAAATGAGTTTTCCCTTTCCGATTGTAACATACCACACAGCAATTCTGCTCTTATTTAAAATTCAGAAATTTTAAATAAAATTTTTAATTTTTATGTCTCCCATTTGTCCCTCTTACTTTCCCTATCCACTTTCAATAACTCATATTTATAGTGTGCTCTGAGATTTATAAAATGACTTCTTGATAAGATCCCTATGAATTGGAATCATTCTCATTTTACAGATTAGGAAACTAAAACTCAGAGATGCCAAGTGATTTACCAAGCTAGTAAATGTTATAGCGATATTAGAACTCAGGTCCTTCTATTTCTAGTACAGTACATACCTTTTTCATCATACCATATTGTACTTATATATTTTTTTAGATGGAAAGTTTTAAAAGTCCTTCATAGCTTGGCTCTTTTCTACCTTCTCAGTCTTCTTACATCTTATTCTCCTCCATGTCCTCTGTGATCCAATGACATTGATGTACATGCTGTTCCTTACAGACAGTCCATCTCCAGACTGAGCATTTGCACTGACTATCATCCATGCCTGGAACTCTCTTCCTACGTCTAGCATCTCTGGTTTCCTTCCAATCTCAGCTAAAATCCTATTTTCTGCAAGAAGCCTTTCACAAAGGTCCTTAAACTTACTGCATTCTCTCTGAGACCACTCCCAGTTTATCCTGTGTATCCCTAATTTGTTCAAATGGTTTGCAAGGCATCTTCCCCAGTATACTGTGTGTGAGCTTCTTGAGAGTGGGTACTGGCTTTTGCCTTTCTTTGTATCTCCAGTATTTAACATACTGCCTGGCATATAAGAGATGCTTAATGAATACTTATTGGCTGACTAGGTATTGTAGATGTGTTTCAGATTTTCAGTGGAGAGGATCTTAGAAACCAGTTAGTCTAGTCCCATCTCCTTACTATTTTTTTTAAACTCCATGTAAAGAGTAGTCATATCTTATCTGTACTTCGCATATTGTTCAGAACCTAGCACAGGTCTCCTCATGTATCAAATGATAAACATAATAAATATTTGCTGAATTCAATTTAAAGCTTTTTACATGAAGCTGGAATTTTGATATAAACATCCTAACAATGAAAGTCACCAATGGTTTTCCAGGCTTCAGATACGATAAAGCAACTGTATAGTAGGTACCAGTTTGCTTATGAGCAAAGGTTTAGAAAGGGAGTTAGGAAAAAGTTAGGAAGGGAGTCAGGGATGCTGAGGTAGGAGGGGAGGTAAAAATATGAAACTTCTTGTGTGTCAGTCACAAATCAATCAAAACATGGAGATACGATTTTATGTGTTAAGTGCTTGCTGTCTATATCTAAATTTATACAAAATCTCAAGATGCTCCTTAAAAGATTGGAAGACTAAGAAGGTTGATAAGGCAATGTGATATGGTAAAAAGAGAAACTGACCAGCAACTAGGAGAAATGCAGGTTTTAGTCCTGGCCTTGTCATGGATTATATGCCCCTGAGAGATTACTTAACTTTTTTATTTTCTATCTGGAAAATGAGAAAGGAGGCTCCCTTATTTGCAGTGGTTGGGAGTCTTAGGTTAGGTTAGGTAGGTTAACTAATTTCTTTATTCAGCTAGAGGGCACATTAATGCAGACCAAAGATAAATTCAGATAGGTAGTGAAGGCCATGAATGAATGTCAGGGTAACGCGTTTTAATTTGATCTGAAGGATGCATTTTAGGTCACTTCCTCAATCAGGAACTAACATGATTGTCAGTATACAGGCAGACTGGACAGGAAAGAGAGCAAAGGTAGGTAACTCAATCATTAGAGAGTTATTGTAGTCCAGATATGGCATGATAAGAATCTTGATTAGGTAGATAGTAAATGGGATAGAGAGAAAAGAATGAATCTAGGAAATAGTATGAAGGAAGAAACTTTCTTGATGTCAGAGACAGATTGCAAAGAAGAGATGAAAAGGAATTTAGAATCCCAAATGACTTAAAAGTTTCAATTCTGTGTGACTGGTAAAGTGGTGCTATCATTAACAGAAATAGGAAAATGTGAAAGGAGTGGGTGTCTGTCTCTAGTCACATAACCTCTACTCTAGTTCAGGTTCCCAGAGTCTTCTAATTCTTCCCTAACCTAGCCATCTTCCATGTAGTTATCAAAAAAAGGTCTCTCCTCTGCTCAAAAATCCTTAATGGCTTTTCATTGCCTCTTGAAAAAAAATATAAACTCAGATTAGGGTTTAAAGCCTTTTGCAAACTAGCTCCAGCCTCCCTTTCTAGGCTTATTTAACTTTACTCCCTTATTTCACTCAGTCTTGTAACCAAACTGTCCTGTTTATTTTTCTCTAAGTGAAAAGTTTTTATCTCTTTCCTCTGGGTCTTTGAACTAGTTGTCCCCCATATCTGGAATGCATTCTTTTCTTACCTTTACCTCTCAAACTGCTTAGTTGACTTGAAAGCTCAATTCCAGTAGCGTATCTTGTGAGATGTCCTTCCCTAAATACCTTTAAGTGTTAGGGAGGGCTCTCTCCCTCCTCAAATTAATTTGTATTTATCTATTTGTGTGTTTTGTATTCTCCGTACAATGCAATTAACTCCCTGAAAATAAGGATTTTAAAAAAAATTTCGTCTTTGAAAAACACAATGCCTTTTTATATGGCAGATGGGTCATATATGTTTATATATCCATATGTGGATTGAAGGAATGTTGATTTAGGAAGATTGAGAAGTTTGGCCTCCAAAACCTGTGATATATACATACATATATATATATGTGTATGTATGTATATATATATACATATATATATATACATATATAGTATACACATAGACACACACACACACACACACACACACGAAGCAAATATTTGGTATTGGGGAAGGCAATAGTTCATGAGTGGAGGGATACAGGGAGCCAAGAAAGGAGAAGGATTCATATGGGTGATACTTGAGCTGAGCTTTTCAGAGATGAAGGTGAGAAGGGAATCTACTGTTGCTATCAGTAACCCCTGTACAAAGTTGGAAAATGAAATATGAGATGGGAAGAAAAGCAAGTAAACCATTTATTGAACTGTAGAAAGCATGTATAGGAGTAACATATAAGAAGACTGGAAAGGAAGGTTGGAATCAGATTGTGAAGGTCTTTAAATACCTAACTGAGGAGTTTGGTTTTGATTCTAGAGACAATAAAGAACCATGGGAGCTCTAAAATGACCTCTGAGATATTCTCAATTCTAAACTTCTAAAAGCCTAACTTTGGTAAGAAATTGTTTTAGTGACAGACAATCTAGATAAAGAATATGTAAGAAATGAGTAAGATACCAGTCAGGATTCTTATTTGACCCTATGTGGCATTCTTATCAAAAAACTAGCAAAAGATGGGCCATCTCCCTATGGCATATTCAGATTTTCTTCTTCTTCAAGTAAATTATTGATAACATTGTAACTTGGGAAAACACATTTAATGACATCCTGTGGGAGAAGATCCTATATTCATTACTAATTAATATAAAAGGATTTAGATCAGATCTAAGGGTGTTCTTCCATATTTGGTATTTTAAATTTTAGAGTACTGGAATAAACTACAAGGAACTTCTTTCTCTCATATAACTTGAAGGCTATAAATTTGTTTAGATAGAGTCCCTTTCTTACATTATGATAGTCCTTTAAAGTTTACAAAAGAGCTTCCTCAGAAATAGAAGTTTCTGAGAAAAAATGCCTTCAGGTTCCTTTCTTGAACCTACAATCACCTCCTTCTAAAAGTGTTGTTCTCATCAGTAAAATTTCCTAAGATATTATACCTTGATCTTTCCTTTGCTTGTCACATCCTACACTGTATCCTACTTGTGTAAATGTCTCCTCCTCTTAGTAGTACTTAAACTCCCTGACAGTTGTAGGGGTGCTGTTTTCTCTCTTGGTAAGTCCCCGTGCCTAACAGGTACTTTGCATGTAGTAGAAGCTTAGTAAATGTTTGTTGAATTAAATTCTCTTTTTTCAAATCTTCCTAGCTAGGTATCACAGTGACATTGGTAAGCATAATGATGTCAGGATACAGGCTGATCTGATATTGTTCTACCTATTACGGGGCAGGCTTCACTTACCCCATTTTCTTCTAGTGTTGCCAAAGGCTTGTTGATGCTGTTGACAAATTTGTTGACATGCTCAAAGTGCTTGGTCATTTCTGTTGCTAAGACCATGTCAATGATGGCTTGACGAAGTGTCCGATATTCATTCCTGTTTAAAATGACAAATGAAATTCCACTACTAATCATTGACAGGGAGAGGGCAAATGCCTCTGAAAGAAAGAATATGATCTGTGTTGTGTGTGCCCACTATGCCAACAATTTAAATATCAGAAATGAGAAGTAGAAGGGGATAGATAAGCACACTGAATAACAATTTTGAGATTACACAGGAAAAGTGACTATACAGTTCAGACCCTTTTTGACCTTGTAATCCCATTACTGAGTATATGCCCCAAGGAGATGAAAAATTGAAGCAAAGATCCAGAATATGTAATCATAGTGGTTCTTCTTGAGGTAGTAAAAAGAGCTAAAAAAAGAAAAAAGAAAAAAGAAACAAACAAACCCCTACTTTGGATTGTGGGGTTTTTTTTATTGGTTGGGGAATTAAGGCATATGGATGTATTGGATGGATGGATGAAATATTGTTGTCATGCAATTGTTTTTCAGTTGTATTTGATTCTTTGTGACTCCATTTGTGGTTTTCTTGCCAAAGATACTAGAGTGCTTTGCCAGTACTTTCTGCATTTTATATATTTTACATTTTACAGATGAGGAAACTGAGATACATAGGTTACATGACTTTTCCACATTACACAGCTAGTAAGTGTTTGAGGCCACAAAGGGGGGGGTCTTCTTGATTTTAGGCCTGGTACTCTATACCCAGAGTGTCACCCAGCTGCCCTAAAGAATATTATTGTGGAGTAAGAACTAGCAAAAATAAGGGATACAATAAGATATAGAAAGATTTATATGAATTGATTTTTGTGGAGGGTGTTGGACATATGATTTTATTGCACAGGGAATTCTCAATGAGCATCTGCTTTGACTTTTAAAAATTATTTTTTATTTATTTTTAACATTCATTTAAATTTTTTTGTTTCAAATTCTCTGGTTCCCTCCATTGCTTCTCCAGCCCATTGAGAAAGCAAGCAATATGGTATCAACTATTTTTGTGATATTTTGCATTTTAGAATCCTAGAGAGTTTCCTGGGGTATTAACAGTTTAAAATGACTTGCCCAGAATTACACAGTCAGTTCATATTAGCAACAGATCCTCTGGACTCAGAGACCTTCTCTCTTTCCATCACACCATTCTGTCTTTCATGAACTGATACTGGATGAAACCAGTAGAAGTGGAAGAACAGTATGCAAAATGATTACTAAAATGTAAATGAAAAAGTCACTTGAAGGAAGCCAAAGACTGTTCTTAGAGGAAAAGGTAATGAAATAGAGCTCTCTTCTCAGGAGATATGTGAAAGCCTTCTGGGGCAGGTTCATAACATTGTCAGGTAAGAGCACTCTGGTTTTTTTACTTATATATGTTTTTCTTTTGTTAAAGAGGAAATGTTCAATTTTTTTTGGTGTTATAATGGTGGCAGCTAAGAGAGGAGAATATGTCCAAAAATGGCAGTGATATAAAAACAGAAGGCATCTATAAAACTATTATATAAGGAAAAGTAAGGAAATGCATGGCAGAGATTAAATACCTCTTTAAAAACTGCAGCAGGTATGAAAGAAACTGACTGGAGTCAGCAGTTTTCAAGAATAGAACAAAGATGGAAGTACTTTGACACATTAAAATACCTAAGGGAGTTGGCTATAATTCCAAAAGGAACCACCTGGTAGCAGAGAATATTAAAAGAATGGCAGAATCTCAGGAGTCATCTAGGACAGGACTTGTTAAACTTTTTCCATTTACAACCCCTTTTCACCTAAGAAATTTTTACATAACTCTGGGTATATAGGTATATAAAATGGATATACAAATCAAACATCTACTGATAATAATTTCACAAACTTCATATTCAGTTACTAGAGACCCCATATATAGGGTTGCAAACCAAAGTTTAAGAAGCTTTGATCTAGTTTAGAAACTCACCAAGAATTCCTACCCAACATGTCATCATCCAGTCTTTGATGAAAGGCCTCCAATCTTAGGGAAGCCTACCACTGACAGAAGCAGCATCTCACAGGGTGCCCAGGTCATTAGGAAGTTTCTCCTTTTAGTGAGCATACACTTTGGTTAATTTTCCACTGTTCCCAGTTTTGTCTTTAAGACCCACACTGAACAAGTCCAATAATTCCTTTTCTATGGGAGATACTTTCAAATATTTGAAGATGTCATTTCCCGACTAAAACTTCCCAACTAAAACTAAATACTCTTAGTTTCCCTCAGCTGATCCTCACTGGGCACGAAGTCCAAGTCTTTCACTATCTTTTGCTCTTGGAAATAGTGGGTCATATTCTCTCTCTCTCTTCTACATAGCTTCAGGAGACTGATCACTTTCTTCCCCACCTAGTTTCTGAGGGTAGAAAAAAATTTTTTCATTCATATCTGTAATTCCATTGCAATAATTTCTAGTGAAAAGACTTCCTCTATGAATGCAGATTGATAATTTTTCTGCAAATTTTAGGCTTAGGCAATTGCCTAGAGCAGAGGTGCCATATATAAGAGCTGCTAAATCAATTTGTCTTAGGTACAATCACCTCCCACTGCTTGAGTTCTGTAAGGTGATAATTTTGTATGGCCAATGAAAGATGTTATAAATATTCAAATGGCCCTCAGAAGAAAAAAGGTTACCCACCTCTGGCCTTCAGCAATGAGAGGTTCAAAGACTTGCCATCATCATACAGTCAGAACTCAGACCCACTGTCTTCCAGACCCCAAGGCTGTCTTTACTCCCCATGCAAACTGCCTCTTTATCTAGCTCCATTTAAAATATTTTATCCATAAAAATGAGAAACAGACAGCATTTTATAGAAGACATCCAATGAATAATCTTGTCAGTCACACCATACTCTGATGGTATAAGATGATATCTTTATAAATGTTTTTTCTTGAAATTTATACATAATCTGTGGCTGAGAATCACAACTCTGGGTTCCATTTAGGAGGCTTTTCAGTAATGACACCATAGGAAGAGATCTTAAACATTTTTGTGTCATGGACCCTGTTGGCAGACCAGGGAAGCTTATGGATGGACTCTTTTTCAGAATAATGTTTTTAAATGCACAAAATATGACACACATATTGCAGAGGAAATGAGTTATAGTAAAATATAGTTATGAAAATATTTTTTTTAAAAAGCAATAACTAGGTTCATGGATCCCAGCTTAAGAAATCTTGTTTTATAGCTTTTTCTTTGTCTATCCCAGAAGTTTCTATGGGAATATATCAATCTAATATCAGGGTTAAGTGACTTACTCAAGGTCACATATTTAGTAACCCTCTAAGGTCACATTTGAACTCACGTCCTCCTGACTCCAGGTCTGGTTCTCTATCCTAGCTGCCCCTGAACATGATTAATTCCTCTTTCCTAAGGATGTTCACTTGTCTTTCAAGCATCCAAATAGATCAAGTTTATTCCACACAAAATGGAACACAGAAAGGATCCATGTCCAAGCATTCAGCCAGGGAAGAATATTTTCCCTTCTGGCAGGTCTCACATGCCTCAGGGATTTATATGCTTGAAAATGCAGACCTAGAGTTGATGCAGTAAAAGAATTTAGGGTTACAAGGGAGTCAAGGTGAGCTTCCTCTTATTTTTTCTGATTCTTATTAGAAATCTAGGCTTATAAACATCACTCCCAGGCATAGAGAAGCCTCAAGAAAATCCTAAGTACTCCTAAATATTCCACAATTGAGTAGAAAAAGTTGTTGACTATGAATACAATGGCAACATCACTAGTGATTAAATACAATAAGCATTTAAAAAGCCAAGAGATATGAAATGCATTAACACTTTGGCTTTACCTCTCCATATTTTTAAATATATTGCATTTTTCATCTCGAATAGTAAGCTGGAAAGCTAGGGCTGCATGGTGGCTCTCCAGCACGGCAGTATCATTATATAAAATTGCCAGCTCACTCCCTGCATTGCACAGAAATGAGTTTGTTCTTCCAGGGTGATCCACATCATGGACAGTGGCAGCAATGAGGGCAGCAACTTCATCAATTGGGTCCAAAGTTTGCTGGGGAAAAAAAAGATATTAAAAGATCAAGTTATTTCATCACTAAAGTATCTGTGCCTTTTGACTAAAGTCCCCATGTGAGGTATATGCTCCAAGGAGATCAAGATAGTCACATCAATGGGGTGTGTGTGTGTGTGTGTGTTTAAGAGAGAGAACAGAGACAGAGTGTGAGTGTTAGGGAAGTATTAGAAACAAAGCACATATATAGCAATCAACTGCAGAGTGATTAAATGAATTGTGGGAATAAGATGCAAAGGAATATTACTGACTGTAAGAAATTATAACCATGACAAATAGTGAGAAACATGGGAAGACACAAAGTTAGCAGATTCAAAAAGACAAACTGATGGTATACAGCTACTAGGGGAAACAGCAGTGATGAGGTCCTCTGACCTTAGACCATTTTTGTTATAACAATCAGTCTGTCATTGATTCTAAAGTCTTCTAGTCTGAGGAATACTATAGTATAGTCTTACAAATATAGCTGACTGTCTGGTAGATAATCTGCTGGTCATTGATAACCAAATTCCTGAGACAATAATGAATAGACCACTCCTCAGCTCTACCTCCGGGTCATAAAATTAGTGACAAGAAGAACTGCATAAATTTGTCTCCTTACTCCATGTTCTTTGCTAAATTCTTTTGGAACTTAGCCTGCTTCAATTGGTGTTACAATTATAATAAACTTTGTGCCTTGACTTGGAGATGGGTTCAAGCCTGCAATTTTTTTTGAGACACCTCTTGACACTGGTTTGCGACCCCAACTTCTTGGGATCTCTTTTTGAATCTCAACAAAACTACAACAATAACTAAAAGTGTAAATAAATGGAAAGAATGAAAACGGAAACTAAATTATGTTTCATTAGTATGACCAGGCCTAGATCCAGAAAAATAAAAAGAAAAATACAGAGGTGGGAGATTATTTATACACATGTGACATTGAATTTACTATGAAATTTGACTCCCCTTCCACTTTTTTGTTTTATTCTTTATTATAATAGAAATCTTGTTGGAAGGAGAAAGTATTTGAAAATGAAGCTTATAGAAAAACAAATCAGTAATTTTTAAGTAATCAAAAAAAAAAAAATCTTGCTGTAGGCTGCTTGGGAAGATTTAGGGATGGGTATCTACCAGAAGAAAACTGCTCTAGATGACTGGCCACTTTAGTACTCCAGTTTTTGTGGTATCTAAGAACTAAAAATGAAGCAGATGTTAATCAATTGATGAAGGAGCTAAACAAATCATTTAGACAATTTGCTTGACAGAATAGAAATGTAATTGATTATTACCAGTGTTCTTAGAATGGATATATTTGGGGGTTTCTTATGAAAGTGTAATACTACACGATAAAATCCAAGTTTCCAAGTTCCAATTATAAACCATGTCTGCAATAACATTGGGCAATAACAGACTAAGTGATGATCATAAATCTGAATCTGGCATTTGACTCCCACACAGCAAAATCTAAACTTTCAAATCAAACTTGACAAGAAGTAAGAAAAATGTGGAATGATTAGCTTTGTATCTATGCCCCCTTTCAGCACTCTAGATTCCAGCTGACATTCCATCAGTGAGCAGTCAGATGGTACACACTAAGAAATCTTTCATTCATTTCATTCACAATTAAATGGCATAGTGAAACTTCAGTTGATGGAGGCAGCTCTCTCTGAGATTGTAAAGAATTTATTATAAATTAAGTCCTTTAGTTTTTTTTTTTTAACACTATTAGCCTTTGATGGATTAATAAACCAGCTAAGAAATATCATTTTCCCCTTTTGTTCTTGGTGGAAGAATTCATTTTTCATAAGAACATGAAACCGTAAGTTCATAGAAGGCAATCAGGGATAAAGGCACCATTTCTTACCATTTATAAAAGATTCCCTGAGCTTTCAAGCCTTCATTGTGAGAAAAGCATCCAATCCAGCATTTTTTTCATACAAAGTAATGTCTAGGCTAACAGCCGCTCTTATAAAATCTTGGGGCTCAATCCAAAATGTTTTCAGTTTTGGACAGAACAGAAGAGTGGTATGAAACAGGTTACATTATTAGTTTTTGGATGTGCTGTACTAGTTTGAGGTTTCAATTGGGGGCAAAGATGAGGAAAGAAAAACGCAAATCTCTATCTCCATTGTAATCCTTTCTATCTTTACTACTTATGGATGCTCAGATCTCATTGATAGCACAATTTGCTCTAAGCTTCTTTCCTAACTGGAAAAATCAAACCCCTCTCCTCTTCTTCTTGATAGCAAGATCCAAGGTATAATTTTCAGTTGGCTTTAGTTCTGAATGGCTTTTAGGTGTTATGTTTCCTTGGGACAATAAACACCCATCCAAAACTTTGAAGAATTTAAAATTGGGTGAAAAGAATGATGGACTTAGGGATTCTAGTTTAGTTCTGGCACTACACCTTATCAGTTTTATATTCTTTGGAGAGTTGAGATTCCTTAACTGAAAAGCAGCAGTTGGGGGAGGGATGGACTAAATCATTTCTAAGATCCAGGTCAGTTCTAAGATGAAGATATAAAATTTGAAAATTTCAATTTCTCAGAAAAATTCTTCTGCATTAAGGGTGACAAACATTTTAAAAAATCTGTTCTTGTCTAGGACTTGGCATTTTCTGGGATTTGATAGCAATGAACAACAAAAGTTAATTGACATTAATAGAGCACTTAAAATATATAAAATGCTTTATGTATATTATCTCATTTGAGCCTCTGCAGGATTTGTATTATAATTATTATGGCCATTTTACAGATGGAAAACAGAATCAGAGAGGTAACTTCCCCTGGTCACACATGTAAGTTAGGCTTCAAAGTAGAATTTGAACACAGATTTTCCTGACTCCAAGTCCACTATGTCAAGTTATTCTACTAATATGACAAACTGTTGATTAAAAGCCAATAGTTCAAGATCAAGGTATCCATCCCTCTTCTCTGCCCACTGAACAAGTAGAATGCTCAATTGCTAGTGAGTGGCTTCTCAATGAAGGTCTTTCACTTTAAGAATCAGACCAAATTCAATTTAGACCAGGTCAATGGACACAATGTAAAAAGAAAGTAAAATATCATTTTACAGTATCAGAAATACTAAGAAATACTTGTATTAAGTATATAATACTAAGAAATACTTCATATCAAAGATAAGAAAATTAGCCTTGGGTAGGAAGTTAAATTTCTTCTGTGTCTCAGCACATTTATTATCTTGGTCTTTTTCTGAATAGGAACTCAAAGTAAAATGAAAGTTCCCAGGGTGTGCTGGCCCACGCACATAGGACTTGATTATTTCAAGTCAGTTCAAGGTCTAGCTTAGGACAGGGCTGGGGGGTGGGGGGGTATATAATTCATGTCTCAAATGGAATGGTCACAGCAGGCAATATTTTACATCTTAACATTTTCTATTCCTATTTCTTTCCCATCCTAAAAATAGAAATGCTAGAAAAATTCCTTATGAACCAAGGTCTTTATTTCTATACTAAGTAGGCAAACGGAGTGAAACCACAATATTTATCTATGTATTTTCCTGTTCCTGTTTTGAGAAGAAAATTTAAAAAACATGTTTTCCCCAAATAATTCTCCAGTCCAACTTCCTTTGCTTCTCCCCCTCCCCACTCCCAAAGAGGTATCTTCAAATGGAAGATACTGGAAACTCCAAACCAGACAATGGGAAAGGAAAGGAAATCTGAAATGTCAACACCTTCCTGAATTCACCCGAAAACCATTTTCTTCTCTTTCTCTCTGTTTCTTAAAGTCCCACTTAAAGCAGCTTTCTGTGTTTCTCTGAGTCATAGTAGGTTAATGTGATAAGACTGGAATTCCAATTAACCTAACTACTGTTTACTGTGGAACTGGGTAAGTTTTTCAATAAAGGTGGGAAAGATCCTCAAGGACTGATCCCATGTATATCAAAATCCACATGTTCACAGAATTCCTCCTCTCTGCTTTTAGGAAAATAAAAACATTTGTGGGGTAATGGAGGCGAAATCATGCAAAAAAGTAGGATACTTTTATTGTTGCTTAAATATTTTCTCCAATATTTCAGCTTAAAGATGATCTCAAAGTTTCCTCCCCATACTAACATTTTGTGAATTTATGATCTGAATGTGAAGCCATTTGAGTATGACCAGGAAGTAAAAAACTCTTATTACCAAGATCAGTTTCTTTAGAGAGAAAGAAATTTTTAAAAATTCACATGGGGTTGGGGGTGAAGGAAGAATAAGTCTGATTCTGAAAGCAATGGCACTGAAGCTTTATTTTTTCCTTTTGGATTCCTGAATAAAGATTAAAAAGCAATGGTTTTTTCCCTTCAGCAGACTGGGCCTTCAAAGTGAATATGGATGGCTATTTAAATGGGTAGGAACGTTTTGGGAAAAGTCTATTATTACACCAAGAACTAAAGAGTATTACTTGTAGCAACCAGTAGGGGTGAAATGAGACACACTCCATCTCTCTCCCCACCCCCCCACCCCCAAAGCTGTCTGGCTCCTGCCTACCTACCTCTGTATGCTTTTAGCATCCCTCCTCAGCTGCAGGTTCTGAATGTTGAAAGCAAGTTATAAAAGAACTAATTTTTAATAATAAAGCTTTCTTTTTAATTAAAAACACAAAGGATCAAGATGGGAAAAAGAAAACAAAAGAAAAACATATTCTGAATTAACCAGGTGTGAACTGTCAGAATCAGTGATGTGATGATTAGTTTTGCTGAAATGCTTCACTTCCCACCCCCTTTTTTCTTAATATCAGCTACAAAGGATATCTCTCTGGGGAGGGAAGAAAGGAGAGCTGCATTTGAAAATGAAGGTAAACCGAAAACAAAAATTAGTGACAGAAATTTTAAAATACAGATATAAAATACACAGTTTTGTTAAAGAATAAAAACCATTTAGCCATCAGGGAATCAATAACAGCCACTATGACCAGTTTTACTATTTCCTAGAATGTCAGAGTGGGAAGGGCATTTGGATGGCACTATTCCAATCTTCTTATTTCATATACCCATATATCAGAGAGCTATGATTTTCTAGGTGTTGGAATCCAGATATGGGAACGCTAACCAGTCTATCACCTACTAATGTCTTTTTGAGTCCTAAATAAAATGCAAGTTCTCTGGAGGCAAGAATTGCCCTTTTGTATTTGTAGCTCCATGACCTAGCACAGTGGAGGGCATATAATAGAAGAAGGAGAAAGGGGAAAAACCTTTATTTAGTGCCTATTATTTACCAGGCAGGCTAAGTGCTTTTTATGCGTAGCATCTCCTTTGATCTTCACCACAGCTTGGTTGGGTGGGTGGTATTATCATCCCCACTATTCAGTTGAAGAAACAGGTAAAAAAAAAAAAAAAAAAAGGCGAAATGACTTGTTCACTGTCACTCAGTAACTACCAGAGGCCACATTTGAACTCAGGTTTTTCACCCACCTTGCTTCATCATCAATAGAGAAAAATCACCTGAGGCTCAGGTTACAGACCTAGTAACTAACAAGAAAGAGGGATTTAAACTTGAACCAGGTCTAGACTCAGGGTCTAGCATTTTATCCACTTACACGGATAAATGACTTTATCCATCTAAGAGACAACATGCCTTCCTTACGGCGCTTTGGGGCAGGGCTGGGATCATCTTTTCACTCCGACAGCTTCCTCGGCCGGGCCAGTGGGGACCTGACCACCTGGCCCTCCTCCCTCTGCATCTAGATGAATGCGCCTAGCCCCAAAGGGGCCTTACCTTGACTCTTTCCTTAGCCAGGAAGTAGGCGGTGGCGTGAAGTACATCCGCAGAGTGGGTAGAGTTGTGGTACGAGTTGGACGCGTGGTAGTTGGCTTCGATGATTTGCAACCAAGACCGTAGCGTGGCCTCCGAGCAGTTTAGGAATTCACAGATTCCAAAGCGAGCAAAAATCTTGAGACCAAGATAAATTAACGGCCTACAGAGAAAAACATTCACAACACTGAGACACGGAGCCAGCCCCGGAGGACAAAGAAAGTTTGTAATCAATGTAGGCTCCCAAGGGTTTTAAGCCAGGAGCCGCCCTGACTAGCAGAGGGCCTTCCTTCACAAACATCATTCATGTATGGTCTAGGACAGTGTTTCTGAGATTGAAAAAAAGTTAGCACCAACGTGGTCCACGCACCAACTCAATGCGTTTCAACAAATATTTTCCCAATGCCTGCTGTGTACAGAGAATGAGAACGTAAGCTCAATGACAATAGGAATTGTTATATTCTTGTTCTTATGGTCCCAGGACCTAGCATATAAAAGTATTTTAAAATATTTGTTGATTGATTTAAAAAATTCTTTCTTGATCCTCATCTTTTAAAAATGATTTCTTTTTAACATTCTTTTCTTTTAAAATTTTGAGTTTCAGACCCTCTCCCTCTCTCCCTCCTATTCTTCCTCTATTGAGAAGGTAAAAAAATAAATGATATAGATTATATATGTGAAATCATGCAAAGCATAATTTCATATTAGTCACGACAAAGAAAAAAATAGAGCAAGAAAATGACACTTCAATTTGCACTCAGAATTCAGCATATCTTTCTCTGGTAGCATTTTTCATCATAAGTCTTTTGGAATTGTCTTGGATCATTGTATCCATCAGAGTAATCAAGTTTTTCATAGTTGATCAGTACACTGCAATTACTGTGCACAATTCATTTCACTTTGCATCAGTTGATATATTTTATGTTTTTTTCTAAAATCACCTCCTGCATTATTTCTTTTTTTCTTGAGGTAAATGGGGCTAAGTGACTATTAGTAAATATTAATGTCTGAAGTTGGATTTGAACTCAGAACCTCCTGATTTTGGGGCCAGTCTAGCTGCCCCCTTCTGCATAATTTCTTATAGCAAATAGTACTCTCCTATAATCATATACCACAACTTGTTTAGCCATTCCTCAGTGGAAGAATCTCCCCTCAAATTCAAATTCTTTGCCACCACAAAAAAAAAAAAAAAACAAAACAAAAACAAAAACAAACAAAAACTACTCTAAATATTTTTGTATATATAGTCCATTTTGAGCTGTTTGGGGTACAAACCTAGTAAAATATTGCCAGATCAAAGGGTATAAAAAGTTCCATGGCCTTTGAGCATAGCTCCAGATTTTCTACTATGATGGATTATTTCATCAAAAATTCATTAATGTACCTCATTCCCTTCAGCATTTGCCATTTCTGATAGGTATAAGGTGGTACTACAGATTTGTTTAAATTTGTCTTTTCCTAATCAATAGTGATTTAGAACATTTTCCCCCATATGACTATATATAGCTTTGATTTCTTCTTCTAAAAACTTATCACTTGACCTTTATTAATTGGGGTATGGATCTTAGTTTTATAAAGATGATCCAGCTACACACACAGAGAGCAAAATTCCTTTTGCTTTTGTTTTATCTTAGATCATGATTACTACCCCTGTCTTTTTATACTTTAGCTGAAGCATAAAAGATTCCTTTATTTTAACTTTGTACCTTTCTGTTTTAGTTATGTCTCTTGTACACAATATAATGGTGGATTCTAATTTCCAATCCATTCTGCTATCTACTTCTGTTTTATAGATGATCTTGTCCCATTTGTATTCATAATTATGATTACTACATATTTCACTCCATTCTATTTTTTTTGTTTCTTTTTCTCTCTTTATCCTGTCTCTCCTCAAAAGTTTATTTTGTTTCTAACCAATTCCTTTATTAATCCATCTTCTCTTTTATCACACACTCACTTCCCTACATCTCTTATTCTCTTCCCCTCCTATTAGGTAAGATAGATTTCTATATCCAACTGAGTATGCCTATATATATATATATATATATATATATATATATATGTGTGTGTGTGTGTGTATATATATATATATATATATATATATATATATATATATATATATTCTTCTCTTTTTGAACCAATTCTTATGTGAGATTAAAGTATCCCCTTTTTATCCCCTTCATTGTAAAAGCTCTTTCTTGCATGCTCCTTTAATGTGAGAAAATTTTCTCCATTCTGTCTCTTTTCCCCTTCCTCTAGGTACATCTCTCTCTTATTCCTACATTAAAAAAATCATCCCAACATAATTGATTTATACTGCCTTCTAATTGCTCGAGTAATGACAAAGTACTTAAGAGTTACATGTATCATCTTTCCATATGGGAATATAAACAGTTTAACTGTATTTAGTTCCTTATACTTGCTCTTTCATGTTTACTTTATTATGCTTGAGTCTTCAGCTTGAATGTCATATTTTCTATACAGCTCTAGTTTTTTCATCAGAAATGCTTGGAAATCTTCTATTTCATTAAATACCATTTTTTCCCCTGAAAGATTATATTCAGTTTGGCTGGGTAGGTGATTCTTCATTGTATTCCTACTTCTTTCAGAATGTCATATTATAAACTCTCTCTCCTTTAACATGGAAGATACTAAATCATGTGTGTTCCTGACTATGGCTTCACAATATTTGAATTGTTTTTTTCTGGCTGCTTGCAATATTTTTTTCCTTCATCTGGGATCTCTGGAATTTGGCTATAATGTTTCTGGGAGTTTTCATTTTGGGATCCCTTTCAGGAGGGGTTTGGTGGATTCTTTCAATTTCTATTTTTACTCTGGATATAAGACATTGGGGCAGTTTTCCTTTATAATTTCTTGGAATATGCTATCTAGTCTCTTTGATCATGGTTTTTAGGTAGTCCAATAATTCGTTAATCATTTCTCCTCTATTTTCTAAGCAAATTGTTTTTCCAAGAAGATATTTCACATTTTCTTCTGATTTTTCATTTTTTGACTTTGTTTTATTATTTCTTGAAGTCTCATGGGACCATATGCTTCTAATTTTTAAGGAATTATTTTCTTCAGTGAGCTCTTATACTTCTTTATTTAGCCAATTCTGCTTTTTAAGGAGTTTTTTTTGTCTGTGAATTTTTGTATCTCCCTTTCCATTTGGTCTATTCTGCTCTTAAAAGAGGTATTTTCTCCAGGGAATTTTTGTGTTTCTTTTATTATTACATTATTTTTGTTTTTTTAAAGTGTTATTTTTGTCCACATATTTGTGCCTCTTTTACCAAGCTATTAATTAATTCACTTTTCAGAATTTTCTTGCATAATTTTCAATTGTTTACCCAATTTTTCTACCACTCATCTCTTTCTTTAACTCTTCTAGGAATTCTTGCTGGCCTCCTCTTCAATTAGCATTTTTCTTTGAGGCTTTACTTGTAGCTGGTTTTACTTTATTTTCTTTTTAAAAAATTTACATCTTGGTCTTCCCTACCACTTAGGTATCTTTTTATGGTCAACTTCTTTTATGATTTTCTGCTCACTTTCCCAGCCTGTTTCTTCACTTTGAACTTTCTGTGAAAGTAGAACTCTGCACAATTGCGGGTAGGGAGGTTGCCAAGCTTTAGGCTTTTTTAGTGCTACTGTTTTCAGAGCTAGCTCTAAGAGCCTCCACAAGCTTTTGATGCTTCCAAGGTGGTAGTAATTTTGTGAGAGGTGTGATTACTGCTCTTCTTATCTGTATTCTGGTCTTTACCTGGTCTCCTGCAGCCCCAAGTATTGCTGCTCCTCTTGGCCTTGGAACAGGGACCAGGGCCCTTGTTCCCTTATGACCAATTACAAGGGCTCCTCTCTGCCCTGGAAATGCTTTTGGGACATAGAGAGGCCAATCAGCTCAATCTGTACCCAGTGCCAACAAAGGATTCTTTGGAATCTCTGACCAATAGTCCAACTCCTTTCCTCCCTTTGGGTTGAGAACTTCTGAAATAAGGGCTGCCATCTCCAAGGTCCTCTGCAGGTGCTCCTGTGCCACACTGGGCCTGTACCAACTCTGACATTACAGGTCTCTCTTGTGGACTTATGCTCCATAAGTGTTTCCCTCGACCCTTTTGTTGGCTCTGCCACTCCAAAATTTGATTTGAGCTATTATTTTAAAGCTGTTTAGAGGGGAATGTTGGGTCCTGGGCTGTACTTTGACCTTTTTGCTTTTAATAAGACTGAATTCATAGTCTTAAGCTCCACTAGACTTATTTTGGAATGGGCCATATTGCGAAACGTAACAATACAAAACTGCATCAAATCTCTTGACTCACCTTCTGAATATTCCAAGAATATTCCAATGAGTTCCAAGAACCACCAATGATGTAGAGGGCATAGAACTGGGCAGACAGGATTGTGAAAGGTTCCAGTGACAAGTGCCTTTGTTACCATCATTTTCCTACATCATGGACCTGCATTAGAGGCAGCTTCTACCTCATGAAGTCTAGATTATTCTAAATCAGGTCTAACTCAGTCCAGGCTAGTGATTTAATTTAATGATTAGAATGAAATGAGACACTCATAGAAATCTACAAGATAACAAATTGAAGTTTACTTAACCAAAGTAGGAAATAGTCAGCATCAATACATGATTGATTCAGTTATAACTACTAACATTTATATAGTGCTTTAACAGTTTGCAAAATGCCTAATAAATATTATTTCATTTGAGCTGTATAACAAACCTAAAAGTAGATATTATTCCCAATTCTAAATGATAATATTGATAAAGAGAAGTTAAATGACTCGTCCAAGTTCACATAGCTAGTAAGTATCTGAGATTAGATTTGAACTTAGTTCTTGACTCCAAATTTAGAGTTCTATTCACTATACTCTTAGCATCTTCCTTGCTTCTTTGCTGGTCAGAGCAGGCATCAAAATCTGGGATCCACAAGAGCTGGCTTTTATAGCTATGTCAAAGATTCAAACCTTAGCCTTTTAAGTGAGTCTCAAGAATGATTTCAAATCTCATCTCTGACATTTCTTAGCTGTGTAAAAATGGGCAAATCATTTTAAATCCTTAGTTTTTTTATTTGTAAAATGGCAATAATATTTATAGTTACCTATCCCATAGAGTTGTTGTGAAGTTTCCATGAAATAATGTAGGTAGGTAAGAGCATTTTGCAAAATTTAAAGTGCTATTTAAATGTCAAGTTTTTATTTCATCTCAATTTCTTATCTTCCTTAATTCTTTGCACATAGGAGGTGATTTATTTTGTTATAAGAATTGAGAGTTACTAACCTTTTGTGAGTGGCAGCCTCCAGTTCAAAAATGTCAAAGTCCCAATACTCTTCATTTTCCATGGCCTGTGCTATCCGTGGTGGGATGTCATTGAGGGATATAGGGGAAGTTAAATTGGCTGGAACCGGATGAAGTTCTGCAAATGAATATATTTCAGGATAGAAAGAAAATTAGCAGTCTGTACTTGTTGAAATGTTTCTTAACACTTCATTTCCTTTATAGAACCAAAAAGACTTATTTCAGAAATTTTAAAAAAACAGTAACTTTTATATACTGACAAAACTTCTAGGAAATAAAAAGTGAGAAAAAAACCATCATTTATGAATTTTTATTTCAACAAAGCTATTTTTCAATGTCATATTGCTGTGGTTCATAGAACTGGAAAAAAAAACCCAACTTACGTTTTGATGAAAAAATGTATTCATTTCCTGACAACCTTCTTAAACCATCCTGTTAAAAATAGAGCAAAATATTAGAAGGGAAACAATAAACTGGGAAAACATTTTTACAGTCAAAGGTTCTGATAAAGGACTCATTTCCAAAATATATAGAGAATTGACTCTAATTTATAAGAAATCAAGCTATTCTCCAGTTGATAAATGGTCAAAGAATATGAACAGACAATTTTCAGATGATGAAATTGAAACTATTACCATTCATATGAAAGAGTGTTCCAAATCACTATTGATCAGAGAAATGCAAATATAAGACAACTCTGAGATACCACTACACACCTGTCAGATTGGCTAGAATGACAGGGAAAGATAACGCGGAATGTTGGAGGGGATGTGGGAAAACAGGGACACTGATACATTGTTGGTGGAATTGTGAACACATCCAGCCATCTGGAGAGCAATTTGGAACTATGCTCAAAAAGTTATCAAACTGTGCATACCCTTTGATCCAGCAGTGTTTCTACTGGGCTTATACCCCAAAGAGATACTAAAGAAGGGAAAGGGACCTGTATATCCCAAAATGTTTGTAGCAGCCCTGTTTGTAGTGGCTAGGAGCTGGAAAATGAATGGATGCCCATCAATTGGAGAATGGTTGAGTAAATTGTGGTATATGAATGTTATGGAATATTATTGTTCTGTAAGAAATGACCAGCAGGATGAATACAGAGAGGACTGGAGAGACTTACATGAACTGATGCTGAGTGAAATGAGCAGAACCAGGAGATCATTATATACCTCAACAACGATACTGTATGAGGATGTATTCTGATGGAAGTGGATTTCTTCGACAAAGAGAAGATCTAACTTAGTTTCAATTGATCAAGGATGGACAGAAGCAGCTATACCCAAAGAAAGAACACTAGGAAATGAATGTAAACTGCTTGCATTTTTGTTCTTCTTCCCGGGTTATTTATACCTTCTAAATCCAATTCTCCCTGAGCAACAAGAGAACTGTTCGGTTCTGCACACATATATTGTATCCAAGATCTACTGTAACCTATTTAACATGTATAGGACTGTCTGCCATCTGGGGGAGGGGGTGGAGGGAGGGAGGGGAAAAATCGGAACAGAAGTGAGTGCAAGGGATAATGTTGTAAAAAATTACCCTGGCATGGGTTCTGTCAATAAAAAGTTATTTAAAAAAATAAATAAAATAAAAACAAAGAGTTAAAAAAAAGGGCAAAATGAAAAAGAAAGAAAAGGAAAGCTATTAGAAACACCTTTTTTTGATATCACACATCCAGGCTGGACTGATTACCCCCAATCTTACTTGTCAGGAAGAGGTAGACTTACTTAGTCAGCAGCTGGTAATTGTGCCTCTAGTGAACACTAGTTTAGTGATGTGCCAGTGACTGGGTGACCCACAATAAGGATGGAAGGCTCAGTCCCTGACCTAGAAGAGTTTAAGAGCTATTTGAAAGGACAGGGTATATATCTAAAAAGAATGGAGAGCAAGGTGAGATAGGGCTCTGTCCAGTGTTGCACTGAGACTAAGGACAGATAATAGGCAGTAGTACCAGGCTTCAGGAAGGGAAAAGAGCAATGAGCACTGGTGTAGGCAAGGTTGGTCTCATGGTAAGTCTTAAAGAATGAAAAGACTTTACCTAGGTTTAGAGTAAGGCCTGGGGCATTCTGGGAATGGAGATGGGTGTGAACAAAGATATGGAGATGTGCATTTGGATAGAATATGAGATGAGATGCTAAGATTCGTACCATTTATACAGATCTTTAAAATTTTCAAAGCAAACAATCTATTGAGTCTTACAATGATGCAGGGAGGTTATGATGATAGGAATTGTTAGCCTCACATCATCAAACTGAGGCTGAGAGGTGAAAAAAATTGTGTCCAGTCATAAAGACAGCATTTGAGAGGCATTTTAACTCTACTCTGCTTGACCTGAAATCTAGCCCTCTAAATATTGTGCCATGATGCTTCTAGGAAAAATTTAGCCTGAAGGGAATGAAAGGTAGAGGTAGGGATGCAGTAGGAGATAAGGTGGAATAAAGCTAAGCCAGCCTGTAGAAGATGTCACAGGATTTAGCCTTGATGTTTCTGATTTCAGGACTTCCAAAGATTTGTACTTATAATGATTGATAAGAGAATTCCATTTATCTATGCAAAATACAATGTCTCTACATTTATGATTATCAATATAGAAAGAAATCTCAGGGATCATCTAGTCTAATCCCACCCCTCGCCTCCAAAGACTCAGGAAACCAAGACCTAAAGAAGTTAAATGACTTGTCTGATATCATGCAAGTTGTAAGCATCTGAGGCTCAAAGTTGGGCAAAGTAACTCCTCATTATTGCCCTAATTTCCTCTTCGTTAGTGGCGAGTTCTTCCTTTTCATTTTTAAGACTGACAATTTGATTTTCCTCTTTCCTTTTTTAAAAAAGATTAAGGGTTTATCTATTTTTTTGCTTTTTTCATAGAACCAACTCTTAGAATTTTTATTAATTCAATAGTTTTTTTTTACTTTCAATTTTATTGATCTCACTTTTTATTTTTAGAATTTCAAGTTTAGCATTTGACTGGGGGTTTTTAATTTGTTCCTTTTCTAGCATTTTTAGTTGCAAGCCCAATTCATTAACCTTCTCTTTCTCTATTTTATGCAAGTAGGCCTCTAGAAGTATGAAATTTCCCCTTATTTCCACTTTGGCTGCATCCCACACATTTTGGTATGACGTCTCATTATTGTTATTTTCTTGGGTGAAGTTATTAATTATGTCTATGATTTGCTGTTTCACCCAATCATTCTTTAAGATGAGATTATTTAGTTTCCAATTACTTTTTGGTCTATTTACCTCTAACTTTCTGTTGAATGTAGTTTTTTATTGCATTGTGATCTGAGAAGAAAGCATTTACTATTTCTGCCTTACTGCATTTGAGTTTGAGGTTTTTATGTCCTAATATACGGTCAATTTTTGGATAGTTCCATGAACTGCTGAGAAGAAAGTGTACTTCTTTCTGTCTCCATTTAGTTTTCTCCAGAGATCTATCATATCAAACTTTTCTAGTATTCTATTTACCTCTTTGACTTCTTATTTATTTTGTGGTTTGATTTATCTAATTCTGAGATTGCAAGGTTGAGATGTCCCACTATTATAGTTTTGCTGTCTATTTATTCTTGCAGCTCTCTTAATTTCTCTTTTAAGAATTTAGATGCTATACCACTTGGTGCGTATATGTTTAATATTGATATTGCTTCATTATCTATGCTACCCTTTAGCAAGATATAGTGCCCTTCCTTATCTCTTTTAATTAGATCAATTTTTGCTTTAGCTTGATCTGAGATGAGGATGGCTACCCCTGCTTTTTTTGATTTCACTTGAAGCATAGTAGATTCTGCTCCAACCTTTTATCTTTATTCTGTATATATCGCCCTGCTTCACGTGTGTAACTGTAAACAACATACTGTAGGATTCTGGCTTTTAATCCATTCTGCTAACCGCTTCCTCTTTATGGGGGAGTTTACCCCATTCACATTTATGGTTAAAATTACCAATTCTGTATTTACTTGCCATCTTGTTAACCCCTGTTTATGATTTTCTCCCTTCCTTCTCCCTTCCCCCCCTCCCCAGTATTAAACTTGTGAGCACCATTTGCTTCTCACAGCCCTCGCTTTTTAGTATCCCCCCCCCGCCTCCCACCTTAGAGTTCCTCCCCCTATCTTACTCCTTTTCCTCACAGTTTCTGTATTCCCTTACACTTAGCTTATTCCTTCTCTCTTCACTTTTCCCTTCCCATTTTTCAGTGAGTTGGGAGAAGTTTTACCATAAATTGAATATGTCTAAAATTTTTCTCTTTAAGCCAATTCTGATGGCAGTACGATTCACATTATATTCATGCCCCTCCATTCTTTCTCTCAGATATAATAGGTTTCCTTTGCTTCTTCATGAGATGTAATACCTCCACTTTACCCTTTTTCTGGTACAATGTCCTTTCCACCTCTAGTTTCTAGAACAAGGTATACATGTATTCTTTATTTATCTTTATAGCAGAAATATAGTTCTCAAGATTTCTTTTTACCTTTTTAGATTTCTCTTGAGGTCTATATTTGTAGATCAAACCTTTTGTTAAGTTCTGTTTTTTTCATCAAAAATAGGTGAAATTCCCTTATTTTCTTGAATGTCCATCTTCTTCCCTGGAAAAAGATGCTCATTTATTTTGGGTAGGTTATTTTGGGTTGCATACCAAATTCCTTAGCCTTTCAGAATATCATATTCCAGGCCCTTCGATCCTTTAATGTGGAAGCTGCTAGATCCTGGGTAATCCTTATTGTGGCTCCTCTATATTTGAATTGTTTTTTTCTAGCCGCTTGCTGTCTAGATAGTCCAGCCGCTTCGTCTGATAGTTCTGGCATTTGGCCACTATATTTCTTGGTGTTTTGATTTTAGGATCCCTTTCAGTAGGTGATTGATGAATCCTTTCAATGTCTATTTTACCCTCTGTTTCTATGACTTCTGGGCAGTTCTCTTTGATAATTTCCTAGTGTCCAGGCTCTTTTTTTCATCATATTTTTCCGGGAGTTCAATAATTCTCAGATTGTCTCTCCTAAATCTATTTTCCAGGTCTGTTGTTTTCCCAAGATGGTATTTGACATTTTTTCCATTGTTTCAATGTTTTTTGTTTTTTTTTGGTTTTGTTTGACTGATTCTTGTTGTCTCCTCGAGTCATTCAATTCCATTTGTTCAATTTTGATTTTCAATGAAGTATTTTCTCCACTCACTTTTTATATCTTTTTCTAATTGTCCAATCAAGTTTTCAAGTGAGTTGTTTTGTTCTATGGATTTTTTTTCCCATTTCGCCAATTTTATTTTTTAGGGAGCTCTTTTCTTTTTCCAACTCACTAATTCTATTTTTCAAGGATTTGATTTCCTTTTTTTTTTTTTAATTTAATAGCCTTTTATTTACAGGATTTATACATGGGTAACTTTACAGCATTAACAATTGCCAAACCTCTTGTTCCAATTTTTCACCTCTTACCCCCACCCACCCCCTCCCCTAGATGGCAGGATGACCAGTAGATGTTAAATATATTAAAATATAACTTAGATACACAATAAGTATACATGACCAAAACATTATTTTGCTGTACAAAAAGAATCAGACTCTGAATTATTGTACAATTAGCTTGTGAAGGAAATCAAAAATGCATGTGTGCATAAATATAGGGATTGGGGATTTAATGTAATGGTTTTTAGTCATCTCCCAGAGTTATTTTTCTGGGCATAGCTAGCTCAGTTCATTACTGCTCCATTAGAAATGATTTGGTTGATCTCGTTGCTGAGGATGGCCTGATCCATCAGAACTGATCATCATCTAGTATTGTTGTTGAAGTATATAATGATCCCCTGGTCCTGCTCATTTCACTCAGTGTCAGTTCGTGTAAGTCTCTCCAGGCCTTTCTGAAATCAAGGGATTTGATTTCTTTATCCACTCTGTCTTTAAATGAGTGGGATGACTTCTCCAGACTCTCTTGCCAAGCCTCCCTTCTCCTTTTCCAATCTTTCTTCTAGCTCTCTTGTGAGAGCCTTTTTAATTTCTTCTATGAGATTCATCTGTGCTGAGGGCCAGATGATTTCCTCCTTTGGTGATTCATCTGGAGACAGTCTGCTTAGAGTTTTTAGAGTCTGATCTCTCTATCCATATAGAAGCTATTAATAGTTAAGAGGCGTTTATATTTTTTGCTCATTTTGTCAGAGAAGAATCAAAGACAAACTAGCAAAGAAAAAAAACCCCAAATGGAATCTGCTTTTTTGGGGGGAGGGGCTGGGTGGTGTTACCGAGCTTCCTCTACAGACTGGGGGGGAGGGGTGGCAGCAGCAAGGCCCTGGCAGGACTGTGCTGCCCCTGTACTCCGAGACTCTGAGAATGTGCTGAGATGCTGTGGGGGAGGGGTAGCCAGGTCCCGAGAAACTCCAGCTGTTTGGGGTTGTATTCTTCTCAAACCTCCCCCCTCTTCTCCCCCCTCCCCCGGTGTTTTTAGCTTCTCTGCTGGGCTACTGACTTGCTGCCAGGGCAAGATATCTAATACTATAGCAAAGCTCTCCCCATAGAGACTGCTGAGATTACACCCCACCCCCCTCGGGTCTGCTTGGCTGTAAGCTGCCTCCCAAGCTCTTGCTGCCGCTGCCCTCAGCCTGTGCCCAATCTAAAACCGTCCCGCCCTCGAGCAAAAACAGACCTTTCCTGGCGAATCTCAGGGATGTCTTCTCTTGGTAATTATTTGTGGGTTATTTTTTTCAGTCAAGCATTAATTCAAAGGCTTGTCATGAAATGAATTCTGAGAGAAAACGGGAAGCTTATGCAGCTGTGTGCCTCCTCTCCGCCATCTTGGCCAGAAGTCAGGGCAACATCTTTCAACACTTGTTTGTGAACCTTCTCATGATGAATGTCATTGAATCTGGATAGACAAATCCTTGGATTGAAGATATACAGTTCACATATGATCCGCCAATTAAGATCTTTCTGGTTTTGTAAGATCAGCTACAATCCATGTTCCAGTGTCACAGGCATTAAGATTTCAGGGTCATTTTCATGCCATTATGAAGTTTTAAAGGAAGTATTCAATACCAAATCACCATAAGATCTTAAGTAATAGAGTGTGATGATAAAAGGACTACTAATCTGACTATGATAGACAGGAGGAATCATGTGGAACAGATAAAACAAACTTGGCCAGTTTTTATTATCATTCAGATAAAACTATGAGTTCTGGACCAAACTGTTAATAATCGTGATGAAGAAGAGAAAACCTCAGAGATATTTTGAAGGAAGGACTGATGTGTTTTATTTCTGTTTGGCTGTAAAAAACAAAGGGATGGCAGAAGTAAAGATGGAAAGAGATGCTGGATCTGAAGTCAAAGGACCTCAGTTCAAATCAAAGGCCAGCTATCTGTGTATGCTGGGCAAAAACTCTCTGGGTTTCATTTTTCTTTTTTTTTTTTTTGCTTTCTTTTCTTTTTTTTTCCCCTGAGGCAATTGGGGTTAAGTGACTTGCCCAGGGTCACACAGCTGGGAAGTGTTAAGTGTCTGAGGTCACATTTGAACTCAGGTCCTACTGACTTAAGGGCTGCTGCTCTAACCACTGTACCACCTAGCTGCCCTGGTTTCATTTTTCTCATCTGGAAAATAAGACCGTGTGATTGCTCAAGTTCAATTTAAACTCACATCTGTGATCCTGTGACTAGAGTATTTATACTTTGAAAGACTAGCAATACTAACAACAGGCATAAGGAAGTTCGAGGGGAGGTGTGAAGGCCAGGAATGAACCAGAGTGCTAAGAAAGGACACTGGTGTGGGTATCAGGTGAGACCAGGGTTCTAGTATTCTGCTGATCAACATTCCTCTTCATTTCTTATTGACTTTTTTTTTTTTTGGCTGAGACAATTGGGGTTAAATGACTTGCCCAGGATCACACAGTTAGGAAGTGTTAAGTGTTTCAGGCTAGATTTGAATTCAGGACCTCCTGACTTCAGGGCTGGTGCTCTATCTACTGTGCCCTCTAGCTGCCCCTTTTATTGATTTTTAAAATCAAATTTAAAAAAACAACTTTGCTCCTCTCCTCAAATTCTCAATCCACCTTAGTCTATTCCTCAACAAGTGACTTCCCTCCTACAAATAGACTGGAAGGGGGTCTGGGAGAATTCAGAACTGTGAACTTCAGGGTAAATTAGACAACAACCATCCTCTAAGGGCAGCTGGGTGGTGCAGTGGAGAGATCATTGGGCTTGGAGTAGGAAGACTCATCTCCTTTAGTTCAAATTTGGCCTCAGTGTGTTCCTAGACAAGTCGCTTATCTTGTTTGTCTCAGTTTTCTTTTGTAAAATGAGTTGGAGAAGGAAATAGCAAAACTCTCTCGTATCTTTGCCGAGAAAATCCCCCAAAATGAGATCATGAAGATTTGGAGATGACTGAACAGGAGCAACACCTCCTGTTCTAAGGCTCCTCACAGATCTAAAAGCCTTCTTTTCATCATTTTCTATCCAAAAGGCCCTCATTTCTAGATGGTCAACTTGGATAAATCCAATTCAGTTTTTTTTTGAGGAATGAGTCTTCTTTCTTAAAGTAACAGTGCCATCTCTAGGCCCGTGAACAAATGATCATTGGAGACATTTTTAGCTTGGTTGTGTTTTTGCACCTGTAGTATAAATAGGATTTTTAAAAACTCCTGAACTTAAAAAAAAAAAAAAAAGGCAGTTCCTTTAATTCCTGTTTCATGATTTCTATGTACTGCTAATTGGGACTTTTCTGAAATAGTGAGGCTATTGTCTTACTGTAGGACATCTCTTCAACTTTATTGGCCCTTTCTTGTACAACTCTTGAGATGCTAAATACAGCATGCTGAATACATTAGATGCTTGGTAATTGTAGCTTACTAATTTATTCACAGATCAAGCAGAGGCCTTAATAAAAACCCCAAAAGTTTTGGTTGAACTTAGTTAATCCATTTTAATTACACAATTAAATGTTTCTTGAATGATAACAACAATAACATTGTTCAATACCATTCAATGGTATTCAATAGCATTCAATACCATTTAACAATTTACAAAGCACTTCTATATCTGTTATCTCTTTAATCTTCACAATGATCCTGTGTGGTGTGTAGAACAACTATTATTAGTATCCCTATTCTATGACTTTAGGATAATAAGAGCACCTGCCTCACAGGGTTTGTTGTGAGAACCAAATTAGATAATATATGCAAAATACTTTGCAAATCTTAGGGAACTATGTAAATGTTAATAATTATTTGAAAATTCAATATCAAATAATTTCCCATTGATTTTTTTATTTTTAAACATAACCTATGGGATACTGTTTGGAAGTACATAACTAATGTCTAAAATTTTACTTGTTGGCACTTGTTTTACTAATGTGCTCTTTTTATAAAATGCCTATTTCTATTGATTTTAATTTTCTGATATTTCAGTCAGTGTGGCATTTATTAAGTACCTACTATGGGCCAGGTACTGAACTATTACCATGATATTGGAGGGCCTTTAGTTCATGCCATATGAAGATTACCCAAAGGAAATAGGCACGTTTAGCCTGGAGAAGAGGTGTCAAATGTATCCAGTGGCCCTGAATCAGATTATAATTTAATTAGAGATTATTTAACAGAACAAATAAAGATAAAATTAAAATATAGACAATATCACATTTTAAAACTAAGTCATCATGTGGTCTGCTCGGATCCTTATCCACTGATTAGTGTTACTGGGTTTCTATTTGAGTTTGACCCACTGGCCTAGAGAAGGCTTGAAGGAGATAGGGAAGAAATCATAGATATCTTCAAGGATGTGAAGTGGTGTCTAATGAAAGATGGATTAATTTGTTTTATTTGATTCCAGAGGAAAGGATTAGGAGCAAATGGGTGGCAATTTCAGAAAGAAAAACTTAAGCTTGGTTTAAAAAAATTAATTTCTAACAACTGGGGCCAGGCCTCATTGGAACAGGCTGCCTTGGGAAATAACTAGTTTTCCCTTACTGGAGATCTTCGAGCAGAAGTCAGATGACTGCTTGTCAGGTATAGTGGAAATTGGAAGGGATTAGATGTCATGAAAGTGTCTTCCAACTCTGTGACTTTCTTTGTAGCCTATGGCTACAAATTACTGTAGCTATTTCACTAAGGGCTCTATATGGCTACATAAAGCTATTAATGTCCATTCAAAGAAAGATATTTTTTCTTGAATTTTCTGGGAAAGAAAAAGGTCCATCTGTGAATTCACATGGAGTATTCTTATATTGATTAATTAGCATGATTAATCACATATGTTTTAATATGATTCATTATAAAGGATTGTTTATGTATTAGCATATATTAACTATATGTCAATGGGATTATATACATTTTGAAAATTTATGAGAATATTCTTGAGAAGATTGCATTCAGTGAATGTAAAGAGGGCTATAGGTGCCTAAACTGAGGGTATCCTAAAATCTGGATACCCAGATCAATGTAGCATAGTAGAAAGATCATTGAATTTAGAGCCAGGGATTCTGAGTTTGAATCTTAGTTTAGCTTCTCTATGAGTGTGGGAAAATTGCCATATTCCTCAGTACTCATTTTTGTTGTTTGGGCAATCAGAGTATATAAATAAGATTGGAGGGTTCTAACCATTTGAGGGTCATGGTCCCCACTGGACAGCCTTGAGCTTGTGGAGCTTTTTTGGAATAGTGTTTTTAAATGCATAAAATAAAATATATATAGGATTACAAAGGAGACCGATTACTTTGAGATATAGTGATCAAAACTAAAAAAACAAAACAAAACAAAACAAACCCTACTTCAAAATCTACTAGTTAATCTGTAAACCTCCTTCTAAATGCTGCTATGACCTCAGAACAGTTGAAACAATGCATTGAATTGATCTACCTGGTTTCCTTCTTTCTGTTTCTCTTTTGGTGATCAGACTTGGAGCCCCTGACCTAATCCCTGCTCTTAGTATGACCTCAAATTGTGGCTGAGGCTAAGAAATATGAGCCCTGGGATAGTAGCTCATTCCAGTAACACTATGTCAATCTCTGAAGGTACTGTTCTGACCCTTGAAGGGAGGTCCACATGTGATTTTGCTACCTAGTAGTCATGTGATCTTCACCAAGACATCAAACCTGTTTCTCATCTGTAAAATGGGGACAATACTTCTTAAATTATGTACACAAAGGAGTTGTTGAAAAAATCAAATGAAATAAGAATTTTCTTATCTATAAAATGGTATACATGCAATATCTACATCACCAGGTTGTTGAGATAATCAATTGAGTTTAATGGCTATAAATTTCTTATAAAGGACAATGAGCTATGTAAATGTGTGTTATTATCATTGCAGTTATAAGTGGGTAACTGTGAACATGGTTTCATAAGAATGGAGGACATTAAAAGGTCTGTTTTCCCACTGATAGGAATGATTCCTTTCGGTTAAAATACTATCTCTACTATCTCAAGAAAGCTGCTATAATGTAAATATACTTGTGAACCCATTAGTACCTATTAGCATCTCAGCAGAAAGTGAGATCTGAAGAAGTGTCATTGGCCAAGTTCTCACTGAGGGAAAGTAGGATCATGCAGTCTGAAGAACACAGCATATAGAATCAGGTTTCCTGATTTCTAATCATAGAACCATAACTCTAGAGCTAGTAGAGACCTCAGAAGCCATCCAGTTCTACTCCATTTTACAGACAAGGAGACTGAGGTCGAAAGAGGCAGCTAGAGGACATAATGGATAGAATGCTTGGCTTGGACTCAAGAAGACCAGAGTTCAAATACTATCTCAAAACATTCACTTCATGGTATGAGCTTGAGCAAATCACTGAACCTCTTTCAACCTCAGTTCCCTCATCTGTAAATGAGGATAATAATAGCATCTATCTTATAGGATTGTTGTTGAGATAACACAGAAAGAAAGCACTTTGCACCACAGGCAGTAAGTAAAAGAGCCAGGATTCAAATCTAGGTTTTCTGATCCCAATCTACTACTCCCAAATCATCTTTTCCTTTGATAAATGCAATAAAAATAAACCTGGGTAGCTCTAATAATTAAAGCTGTGGCTAGAGAGTTTGACTGATAATGGCTCCATGTCAAGGAGCTCAAGGCTCTTTACAGGGAAAGGATGACTTTTCTCAAGTCCATGTTCACAGGCGACATTCCCAACCAGTCCCAGTTATCTGTACTGCAAATGAGTAAGTGCAAAATTGTCCCATCTGGAAACCCAATTGCAAGCACACCCAGTAAAGAAGCACTACATTTCTTCTCAGAATTGTTGTAAGAAGAAGATGGATAGGAAAGGGCTCTGTAATCTAAAGGCACCATAGAAATGGAAGCTATATTATTGAGGCTGTTTCTAAAATGAGGTGATTAAGCAGTCCTCTATAGCTTGATTAATTTTTTTCAACCATAGAAACACACAACTACCATCTGTGAAAGCATATGGATACTGCAGTAGGCATTGGTGGAAGGAGTAACCCCACTGACAAACCAGCAGTTCTGGAACTAGAACAGCATTGACCCAGTGGAAAAAGTATTGGCTCTTGAGTCAAAGGAACTGTGTTCAAATCCCACCTTTCATGATCATTGGCTATGTGAATTTGGGCAAGTAAATAGACCTTCCCAGGTCTCAGTTGCCTCACCTGAAAAATGGGAGGGACAAGTTGGCTTCTAAGGTTCCTTCTAGCTCTAGATTTATAATTCTAAGCAATTCTGCAGGCATATTTTCATTTATGAGGAAAATTGTTGTGCGTTTATATATACATACTTTGTCTAAAATTTCATCAGAGGAAGAAATAATATAAGGGGCATGAAAATGTCATAATCCCTAATCAAGAATGTCAGACAAATGGAGTTAAGATATAAATTCATTAAACATTGTTAAAAAGACCCTAAATCCTGAAATCATGAAGGCACAACAGCACTGAGATCTTCTGCCACTGTCTTCTCCTTTACTGCTAGCACTCCTCTTGCTATCAGCACAGGTGATCCCTTTCCACCTGTTCTCCCACAGATTATCCTATCATCCCACACTTTTGCTCATCTTCCATCTCTTCCTATCTACTGGCTGCTTCTCTACTATTTACAAACACACTCATGCCTCCTCTATCTTCAAAAAAGCCCAACATGATCTGCTACCTCTCTCTTATATCTCTCCTCCCTTTCATGGGTAAACTTTAAAAGACTGTCCACAATCCATGCCTTTAGTTCTTTGTCTCTTACTTTCTTCTTAAATCTCTGAAGTCTGGCTGCCAAACTAATCATTCTACTGAAACTGTTCTGTCTGAAGTTACCAATGACTTCTTAATTGCTAAATCCAATGGCCTTTTCTTAGTACTCATCTTTTTTAGTTTCTGTAGTCTCTGACCCTACAGATCACCCTCTTCTCCTTGATACTCTCTTCTCTGTAGGTTTTTAGGGTACGGCTCTCTTCTGCTTCTCTTCCCTGATTGCTCCTTCTCAGATTCCTTTGATGAATCTTTTGGGAAGAAGATACATGAGTGAAGAAGAGACTGGAGTGTGGAAAAACTTGGAGACAAGAAGATCAACCAACAGGTTATTTCAATAGTTTGGGTGTAAAGTCATGAGAGACTGCATTAGGGTGGTTGCAGTATAAGAGGAAAGAAGAGGGTATGTATGAGAGATGTTACAAAAAAGTAGAAATGATAGGATTTGTCATCTGGTTAACTGAATTTGGGGGAAGGTGAGAGTGAAGAGTCAAGAATGACATTTTGTCTGGGTGGTTGAAAGCCTGGATGACTGGTCTCCCTAAAGTGCAGATCTGATTTTATCACCCCACTAAATAAACTCCAGTGAGTCATTATCTCCAGGACCAAATTAAATAATATTTTTTGCTTTTAAATCTCTTTATAACTTTCTTCCTTCCTAGCCTTTTGGTCTTCTTATGTCTTAGCCCTTCTACAAATCCAATGACACTGGTTTCTTGCTGTTCTTTGCACAAAACACTCCATCTCTCAGTTCCAGGCATTTGTATTAGCTCTTTCTCATTCCTGGAACTCTTTCTGAACTCATCTATACTTCCTGGCTTCCCTGACTTCCTTCAAGTTTCGGCTAAAGTCTCAATTTCTTAAAGGAGCCTTTCCCAGTCCTTTTTTTACTCTTAGTGCCTTTCTTCTGATATATTTCCAATTTATCTCATAATATGTTCACAAACAACACATTTTGCATATGGTCTCCCTCATTTTAGACCATGATTACCTTTAAAACTGGGACTGATATTTTTTATTTATTTTGCCTTTCTTTGTTGCCTCAGCAGTTACCACAGTGCCTGGCACATTTTAGGTGATTAATAAATGCTTTCCCATTTATTATTGACTGAATCAGAGGGAAAGGTTAAGGGAGTTGAATAAGGCAGTAAGGAAGAGAGACTTTTTCTGTGTTTAGAAAGGGAGAAGAGGGATATAGGCAAGGGAAAAATATAGAAGAAGGGAGTCTGCTGGTATATCCATATCACTGGGAGGCAATATACATGTCTTTCAAAGATGTAGATGAAGACAACCATCTATTATCCCCAGCTCCAGGAAATAGACTTAAAGGAGCACTGACTGGATCATCTCTCCTCTCATATCTCTCTCTCTCTCTCTCTCTCTCTCTCTCTCTCTCTCTCTCTCTCTCTCTCTCTCCTCTCTCTCTCTCTCTCTATATATATATATATATATATATATATATATATATAGCTTGTCTCCTCATGGGGAAAGGGGATTGAGGGGGCATATAAATCATTAATCTTTTTTTTTTCTATACTCTAAAAGACCTAAATCAGGTTCATCTTTAGAGTTATCCTTAGCAATAGCTATAATATAGTGTGCTACATTCCTCTCTTGACCTTCCTCCAAGAAGCCCTTCAAGTCTTATTTGACCTGATTTACCAGGGCCTGAAACTACTTTCCCAGGGGATAAAGCTTTTAATCCCATAATTAGAAATAAAGTGCTTTAAATGCAGATGCCTGGCTGAGGTTAACTCATTGAAATTTTACTCTGCTAATGTCTGAAATTAATTAGTTAATCAATCAATAAATATAAATGGTGCCATCATCATAATTGACATTTATATGACATTCTAAAGTTAACACTCTTTCTACCATGATCTCATTTAATCCTCACCACACCCTATAAGGTCCTACAGTTGTTATACAGATAAGGAAAGCTAGGTTCAGATGGGGGTGGGGAGGTTCCCAAGGGGTGGAGCAAAGGATTGTTCAAGGTTACCCAGCTAGTCAGGATCAATGGCAGGATGTGAACCCTGGTCTTCCTGAGTCCTATCTACCATTCAACCTACAATGCCATGCTGGCTCTTTTCCTGTTTTAATCAATGCAGAGAGGGGTTTACAGAACAGTGGGATACTGGGTAATTGAAGCTGAGGAGGAGTTCCACCAAGGAATGAGGGAATGGAACAGAAAACAAAAGTTAGAAGCAGAGCAGACAGACTCCGAGGACTTTCCTGCTCTCTTTTCTCTCCACTATAGTCATTCATATGATGACCATGTGCTACAGCATCTGTGTGGTATAAGGTCACAGAGGCAGGTGATTCTGCTGTACAAATCCTGCCTCCCAGGAATGATGAATCACTGTTTTAAACACACCAACTTTATTAAAAAAAAAAATCAATTCCCAGAGAATTCATGGAGGGAGATATTAATGTAATCTTATTTATACTTACATGGTTTTCGATGCCCTTTGAAATTCTGACTGGTCCTACTAATACAATGATATAAATTAGATCTATTCTGAAGGAGATTGTCAAAAGGGATGTTATAGGGGCAGAGCCAAGATGGTGAGGTAAGACAAGGACTCCTCCCAAGTATCCCCCAAGTTCCTGTACCTTTAAATAATGACTCTAAATTAAAAAAAAAATAAAAATGACTCTTTTTAAATTTTAAAGCATCAGAATCACAAAAAAGACAAGGTCAGACAAATTTCCAGCCAAAGACAACTTAGAACTTCAGCAAGAAAGGGCTATTGCCCCAGAGTGTTTCAGTGAAGTCCATTCCCAAGTCCCAGCAAACCAAGAGAGGGCCTTGGGGCCTCTGAATCAGTAGCATCAATGGGGTTTCAAGACCTTTTGGCCCACAGACACCAATGACAACTTGGAAGGTTGTCAGGAAAGCTTTGTCTCATTAGGGAGAGAGGTCCTTGGAAATCACTAAATTGGTAGTAGCAGGGGTAATAGAAATAGGAGCAGGGGTGGCAGCTTCCAGAGATCTCTGTTCAAGACTGAGGGAATCAAGAAGAGCTAGTCAGAAGGAGATTACAGGGAGTCTCTTTGCTAGCTTTGCCCATTCTCAGATCCTCCATGCAGTCTTGGCTCACAATCCCAGGGAAAGAAGGAGCACTAATACACTAGAACCTATAGCTACAGTGGAGCAGGGATCATCCTCACAGTTTCAATTAAAAAAAAAGAAAGTGCTTGTGGTCATTCACAGACTAGAGCATAGGCCAGAGAGTTATAAACACACTTTTCCTTGAATCATACCATTTTGGAAGAACTGAAAATTTACAGGTCTCTAGAAGGATCTCTAAAAACAGTTGTAAAAACCCCTGAAGATTCAGACAGTGCATCCTCCACCCTGAAAACAGTTCCATTTTAACAGAGTTGAAAGCCAAATAAGCTGAGGAAATGAGCAAACATCAGAAAAAGATTCTGACCATAGAACATTCTTATAGTGACAAGGAAGATCAAAACACACACTCAGAAGAAAACAAAACCAAAGCCTCCAAGAAAAATAAGAATTGATCTCAGGTCATGGAAGAGTTCAAAATGGATACTGAAAATCAAGAAAGAAAGATAGAGGAAAAATTAGGAAGAGAAATGAGAGCAATGCAAAAAGAAAGTACAAAAAGGTAATGAGATGAATGCTTTAAAAAGCAAAGTTGACCAAAACAGGTACAATAGCTTAGTGAGGAAAATAATTCCTTGAAAATTAGATTTGAGGAAATAAAAGCTAAAGATTTTATGAGAAATCAAGAAACAATAAAATGAAACAAAAGAATGAAAAATAGAAAACAATGTGAAATAACTTATAGGAAAAATAACTGACTTTGAAAATAGAGCTATCTAGGAGAGAGAATTTTAAAAAATGATGATCAAAAAAAGCACCTCAACATAATCCTGTAAGAAATTATCGACGAAAATTGTTCTGATATTCTAAAACTGGAAGGTAAAGTAGAAATTGAAAGAATTTGCTGGAAACTCCCAGGAATATTATAACCAAATTCCAGAATTCCAGGTTGAGGAGAAAATGTTGCAAGCATCCAGAAAGAAACAACTCAAGTATAGTGGAACCAGAGTCAAGGGCTTGGAATATAATATTACAGAGAGCAATGGGGCTAAGATTACAATCAAGAATCACCTACTAGCAAAACTGAGTATAAACTTTCATGGGAAAAAATGGAAATTTAATGAAATAGAAGACTTTCAAATATTCATGATGAAAAGACCAGAGATGAATAGAAAATCTGACTATCAAATTCAGTTTTCAGGAGAAGCATAAGGGGGTAATCAGGAAATGGAAATCATAAAGGACTTAATAAGGTTAATCTGCTTATGTTACCCCATGGGAGGAGGACACTTGTAACCCATAAGAACTTTCTCATTATTAGGGAAGTTAAGAGGAGTATATGTAAATAGAGGACACAAATATGAGTTGAATATGAAGGGATAATATCTAAAAAATAAAATTAAGGGGTGAGAGAGGAATGTATTTGGAGAAAGGGAAAGGGAGAATTGGAATGACATAGATTATCTGCCATAAAAGAGGCAAGAAAAAGCTTTTATGGTGGAGAGTAAAAGAGAAGGGGAAAGAGAGTAAATGAACTTCTTGTCAGAATTGGCTCAAAGAGTTGTAACATACACTCACTATGGATATAGCAATCTATTTTACTGTGCAGGAAAGTAAGAGGGTAAAAAGATATGAGAAGGGAGGAGGATGATAGAAAGGAGGCATATTGGGGGAGAGGGTGATCAGAAGCAAAACACTTTTAAGGAAGGACAGGGTGAAAGGAGAAAAAGAATAGAATAAATGGAGGAAAATACAGTTAGCAATAGTAATTGTGAAAAGAATTTTGAAGCAAGTTTCTTTGATGAAAGCCTTATTTCTCAAATATATGGGGAACTGAGTCAAATTTATAAAAAAATAGTCACTTCCCAATTGATAAATAATAAAAGGGTATGAATAGTTTTCAAATGACCTAATTGAGTTATATATAGCCATATGAAAAAGATTTAACTCATTATTGATTGGAGAGATGCAAGTTGAGATAATCTGAGATACTACTTCATACCTAATAGATTGGTTGGTGCGCCAAAAGGGGAGGATGACAAATTTTGGAGAGAATGTGGGAAAAATGAAACATTGGTACATTGTTGGTAGAATTGTAACTGATTCAGCCATTCTGTGGGGCAGTTTGGAACTGTGCTCAAAAGGGCTATAAAATTATGCTTGCCCTTTTGACATAGCAATTCCACTGCTAAGCAAGTATCCCAAAAGAGATTAAAATTTTTAAAAAAGGAAAAGTATTTATACCTATTTATACAAAAATATTTATAGCAGCTCTTTTCTCAGGACAAAGAGTTAGAAATTGAAGGTGTGAAATGAACAGGACCAGGAGATCTTTCTATACTTCAATAATACTATATGATGATCAATTCTGATGGACGTGGCCCTCTTTAACAATGAGATGAACCAAATTACTTCCAATAGAGCAGTAATGAATTGAACCAGCTACACCCAGAGAAAGAACTCTGGGAAATGAGTATGAACCACTTCATAGAATTCCCAATCCCTCTATTTTTGTCTACCTGCATTTTTTATTTCCTTCACAGGTTAATTGTACACTATTTCAAAGTCTGATTCTTTTTGTACAGCAAAATAACTGTATGGGCATGTATACATATATTGTATTTAACTTATACTTTAACATATTTAACATGTATTGGTCAACCTACCATCAGGGGAGGGTGTGAGGGGAAGGAGGTTTGGAAAAATTGGAACAAAAGGTTTTGCAATTGTCAATACTGAAAAATTACCCATGCATATATCTTGTAAATAAAAAGCTATAATAAAAAAAAAGAAAAGAAATTGAAGGTGTGCCCATTGGTTGAGGAATAGCTGAATAAGTTGTGATATGTGATTGTGATGGAATACTATTGTTCTATGGGAAATGATGAGCAGGATGTTCTCAGAAAAATCTTGAAAGTCCTTAATGACCTCATGCAAAATGAAATGGATTTTGTACAAAGTAATGACATTGTTGTTGTGGGATGATCAGTTATGAATAACTTTGCTAGTATCAGCAATACAGTGATCCTTTTATGAGGAAAAATACTATTCATGATGTGCATAATATTGGATACTGATATGGAACTGATTGTGTCTATTTTTACTTTATTTTTCTTGACTTTTTTTGGGAGGAGGAGAGAATCTATGTTTTCTTTTGCAACATGACTTTTATGGAAATGTTTTGCATAACTTCACATGTGCCTTCTATTGCAAGGGGGAGCAGGTGAGAGAAGAAGAAAGAATCTGGAACTCAGAAAGTTTTAAAAACAAATGTTAAAAATTGTTTTACACATAACTGAGAAAAGCAAAATATTAAAAAATTTTAAAAACTGTATAGAAGGAGAGAATATTATATATTACAGGTACATTTTATCACCTTCTTCCCTTTTTTATTACTCCCCATGGTATGACCTATCTACAAAAAATTATTTAGCTTAATATGGTATTATAATGACAAGCAATTCATTCAAAAGGAGGAGCTTAAGTTAATTTTTCTATGGTTTAACTAAATTAATCAGTATTTCTGTTTGTTTTTTGATTTTTAAAAAATGTGTGATTTAAAACCCAGTATATTTAATCCCTGTATTCTCTTGTATTTCTATATGCCTGTGAATCATGGAACATTATGGTCTCTGAGGAATTATGGTAGACAAAACCAAAGGCCAAAGGAGAGAATTATGACTGGTGAGAGCAGGCAGTAACATATCATGAGTGATGTACCCTCCTTGTGTTCAGCATTAGCTGAACTGGAAAAAGCTGTTTACGTTTGTTCTGTGACTTCTTTACCTCCCACTCACATCTCTTCCTTTTGCAATCTGACTTCTAACCTAGCACTCTCTCCAAGGACACCACTGGGATCCAGTGGTTTCTTCTTGGACCTTATCCTTCTTGACCTCTGCAGTTTTTGATGCTGTGGACCATCCTCTCCTTATGGATATTATCTCCTTGAATTTTTGTGATATTGCTCTCCTGGGTCTTCTTCTACTTGTCTCATAGATCATTTTAACTATGTGCCTTAGTTTCATCCCATACATGATGAGTGGGTTACTCTAGAGAGCCTCAAAAGCCCCTTCCAGCTCTCAGTCCTGTGATCCCATCTTTCCAGACCCATTTTCCCTCACTTCTCCCTCCTATATTCCAACCCAACTGTCTTCCTAGCTGTATCTATACACGATATCCCATCTCTTGTCTCCCTGATCTTGTATTGACTATTCACCATACCTAGAAAACTATGATAATAACAATAAAATTAATAGCAATTGTCATCATAATAAATAATAATGACAGTAGTAACATTTCCATTTCCCACCAGGCTATACTCCTTTGAACTTCTTTATTGTATAATCTCTTCATCCTAGAAGATCACCCCAATCCTGGAGCTCCTGCTTTCTCAGAACCCTCTGCTCCTGGGGCCCCATCTCTTATTGGAAGGGTCCTCCCAGAACCTCCATTTAAGGAGGATGCCCAGGCCAGCCCCCTCTTATCTGTGCGCATATAGTCGTTTTTTTCTTCCAGAAGAATGTAATTTCCTTAAAGATATGGACTATTTTCTTTTGATTTTTGTGTCCCAGCTCCTAAAAGAGTACTTGACACATAGTAATAGATGCTTAATAAACACTTGTTGAATGAATGAACAAATAGTTTGCCCTAGAGAAGTGGTATTACTAGGGATGTGTGATCAGAAAAGGGGGTGGATTAGTCATATAGCCAGAGCAAAAGATACCAGATGCACATCCCAGGTGCTGTAGTGAAATTTGGGGAATATAGGAAATCCTTCAGGAAAATGGGTAGATTTTCTATAAAGAATTTAGGGGAGAATGTGGACATGAATCATACAGGATGAGAATGTATGAATGAATAAGCTGTATTCATTATGTTGTCACAATGATATCAAGATTTGATCAAATAATGGATTTTCTGAGACATTTTTTGGTCCCTGATCCATCTGTTAGATCTTTATTATAGCTAATAGGCATTTTTAAAAAGATTGATAATATACATGTATAACTGGTTCATTTCAGTTATTGATACAGTGAAAACAACCAGACCAACCTTTTCTTGATTATTTTAGTCATCTTAATTATGACTAAATGAAACTTTCTATAGGGCAGTCCTATCTAATGCCCCAATAGCATGACATAGTATGTATAATATTGAACCAATGTTTGAACCTACCAACTCCCCCCCCCACCCCGAGGCAATTGGGGTTAAGTGACTTGCCCAGGGTCACACAGTCAGGAAGTGTCAAGTGTCTGAGACTAGATTTGAACTCAGGCCCTTCTGACTTCAAGGCTGGTGCTCTATCCACTGTGCCACCTAACTCCCCCAACCTACCAACTTTTAAAGAGCTTTGTAAACATCCATCTATTATTATCAACTCATAGACTTTCTGACAATTTGCCCAATGCTTAGCTGGTCCTTTATTTTGTATGATTTGAATAGTGTTAGAAACCTTCCCAGTTCCAAAGAGTCTTTTCTGCTTTTCTTTAATAGCTTCATAAATTATATTGAGATTTATTTATGTTATAGTAGATATTTTTTTCTTTTGAGTTAGGTTATCCATTCTGTAAATATCCTTGGTTAAAATGCATATTTTTCTAGGTACAGACACTATTTAGAGATTTTAAGCTAGTCACATCTTGATATGAATAATTTGTTATATATTTTCTTTCCTAACAACTAGGTGAAACCTAGGCCAGGTGATGATTAAGGGACAAAGCATCTCAGGAATAGAAGATACCCAGTAAAAAAGATATGGGATTGAGTTATGGAATGTTGTGGATAAGCAAGAAAGCCAGTATTCTTGGATTAGAGCACATGAAAGGAGATAAAGAATAAAAAGAATGGAAAATGAGAAAGGCTTTAAAAGGCAAACAAGATTCTATATCTGATGCTGGAGATTATAAGGAACCAATGAAATGTATTGAGTAGGAGAGTGACATGTCAGACCTGCTTTAAGAAAAATCACTTTGATAGATGAGTGAAGGATAAGCTAAAGTGAAAAGAACCTTGAGGCAAAAGGACCAAGTAGCGATTTATTGCAATAGTCTTAGATGAGAAGTACTGAGGGCCTGTATTGAGATAGCCATCACTTGAGTACAAAGAAAGGGTTCTATATGAGAGATATTTTGAAGGCAAAAATGACAAGACTTGGCTACCGATTGCATAGAGATCCTTGGACCTCCTATAGTTCTTTATTTTTCACTTCCAATGTACCCTCATCACGTATTCCAGTAATCTGTTTGTGTCTGTTTATTCCCTTGATTAGACAGAAAGCTCCATGAAGGTAGAGATTACATCTTAATATAAACTTGATTATTTCTTTCGGCTATCAGTACACTGTTCTTTACATTAGAGCTTTAATAAATATCTGTTTAATTGAATTGAGAAGATGCCAAAGACAAATTATTGCCCCCTTTTAGGGCTAGCCGTAACCCTATTAACTATGTCTTTCTGGCCATACTTGACAACTCAAGTGTCTGCGGCTGAATAAGGTTCCTTGACATACACACTGGAAATTAACTCTTAACAAGTTCACTGGATTCATAGTTGTTTGGGTATTCACATAAAAAGATCAGGCATTTCTAGTTTCTGAAAATGTAAAATGCAACAAAAAATGTAAAAGCAAACCTCCCACTTTTATCTTTGTTACTTACAGACATGAGGCCGCCAACAAGATCACTGGCATGGGGATCATCATCCTTAGTTCCAAGTTGTGGAGAATATAACTCAGTGGTTCTTAGGATCTCTAGTACACGGTCTAAAGCCTCTGCCACAGGCATCGGACTGTTTTCTTGTGCAGCATTGATAATATTTATCACCTATATTAAAACAGTATATTGTTTACAGACAGTAAATTACAGAATTTTTAAGTTGGAAGGGAACTTGGTGGCCAACTTATTCCAATTCATACCTGAAAAAGAATTCCCACTACAACATATTCAGCTAATACATGATCATCCAGACTTGGCTTGAAGATTTTCTGTGAAAGAATCCTACTATTTTCCAAAGCTTCTCATTCCAATTTTGGATAGCTCTAATTATTAAGAAATCTTTTTTTCTCTCAAATCAAGTCTAAATTTGCTTCTTAGCAACATTACACCTATTTCTGTTCTTTGGGAATTAAAAGAACTAGTCTAATTCCATCCACATGATAGCCTTTTAATTTCTTCAAGACAGTTATCATGTTTCCCCATACCCTGAGTCTCCTCTTGTCCAAGCTAAGCATCTCTACATCTTAATATATCATAGATTTAGTATTCTGGTTGTCCTCCAGCTTGTTAATGTCCTTTCTAAGAGATGGTGGTGCTCAGAATTGAACATTATGATCCAGATATGAACATAATGCTCCAGAGTAGAGGACAACAGGACTATTACCTCCTGATTCTTGGAAGCTTTGTCTATCTCAGTGCAACCCAAGATCTCATTAACCACTTTAGCTGCTTTATAATCCTATTTCATATTGAACTTGGAGTACATGAAAATTCCAGATCTTTTAAATTTAAACAATCTTCTAGCCAGATTGTACATATGACCCCGATTTGTACTCAAATTTCAGATTTTACATTTATGCCAATTAATTCATTTTTTTTTAGATTCAGCTCAATTTTCTAGTGAAACTATAGGAAATCTAAGTGAGGTTAATTCTGAAGGATCTGGTTAATGATAGCACTTATGGCTGACTTACGTAAGACTCCCCCCATTCCTATGGGATACAATTCCTTGTACAGTGAATTTAGAATAAAAAAAAAAACACTACTACCACAGACAGACAATGAAAATTTTGGTTTGTGTGGTTCACTTCTACAGAGAAAGGAAGTAAAGTATCTACCTTGGTGATGGGTGCTTCAATAGTCATTGAGTGAATCCTTGCCATGGAAGAATGCCGTCTCTGTGAACTTCCTGTGATTAAAATGAAATGAAGATTACTGATAGTGTAAACATTGTATTACACAATCTGTGCCTCATTTCAAGTCTTCTCAATCTTAGAATTGTGGGATTGGAAAGAAATCTGGACATTAACTAAAGGATATTGGAAATGATCAACTCTTTCCTTTTATAGATAGAAAAAGTGGGGCCAACAAAAGTTATTTGCTCAATGTCACATAATCAATATTCTTTTGACTCCACCATACTAGCTTCTCCAAGGAACCTGATTCCTTAGTTTCTAGAGTTGTACCTAAATCTCTTCTGGCACATAAAGTCACACTGATGATTTGTCCCAGTAATTTGGCCCTGACTCAAAAGTATTAACAGAGAAATGGCTTAATGAAAACTTTGCATTGCCCTAAATAATGGTACCATCTCTAAAATATAAACCATTTCCCTGCACCCTAGATGACAAAATCAGGTTCATTTACTGCTCAGTCTTAATAATCTCCTTGCTCTATTCTAACAGTCTCAATCAATCTCTCCTGGATGACTAGCTCTGATTCTTCTGTTCTATAGAATCACACCTTCCAATGTACTAAAACTACTGACATTGTAGCAAAGAGGAAAGTAAAGGAATCTTTCTTGTGCTTCAACCTCATATCACCATCTTTCTGCTGGAGATCTGAATGTCATATAAGTATCTCAATTTCAACATGTCCCAAACAGACATGTTGTCATATCCCTTCCATACAGCTTTCCTTAATGGTTAAAAATTAAGGGCACTGTCATTTTTACTATCATCCAAGTTACAACCTTAAAGTCATCCTTTAGTGTTCTTTCTTTCTTTTCCCATATCCAAACAAACAATATTTGTCAATTTTCTATCTACCTCTTGTCTCTATCCCCTTCTTCACTTATATGAACATGATCTTAATTTAGGCCCTCATCACATTCTGCTTGGTTTATTGCAAAAGCCTCCAGATCATTTTTCCTGATTCTAATCTCTTCCTTCTCTAATCCACCTTCCATTCAAATGCTGGAGTAATCTTTCTAAAACATCTGGCTATGTCATCTCTCAATTCTAGAATATTTTGTGATTTCCCATTGCCTCTAAGATAAAACACAAAGGCATCACTTTGACATTTAAAGCCACTGACAAGCTGACTCCAGCCAGCTTTTTTCTAGCCTTATTCTCCTTTGAATACTCTATAATCCAGCCAAATTGGCATATTTACTGTTCCCCATCTCAATTTCATGGTACAAGTTGTGCTTTCTGACTGAAAAGCACTACCTCCCCGACTCTGTCTTAGATTTCATAGCTTCCTTTAGAGCTCTTCTAGCTTCTATAAGAAGTCTTTCCTTATCCTACTTCTTAATTCTCTTTCCCTCCTGCCTATCTTTTACTTATTTGTGTATGTATGTATATATGTGTGTGTGTATGTGTGTGTGTATCTATCTATTTATCTCTCTATCTCTCTATCTATCTATATCTATCTATCTTCTTCCTGCAATAGAATTTTTTTGGGGGGGTGGTGAGACAATTGAGGTTAAGTGACTTGCCCAGGGTAACATAGTTAATTATTATCCAAGTGTTTGAGTTCAAATTTGAACTTAGGTCTTCCTGACTTCAGGGCCAATGTTCTATCTATTCACTGTGTCTCCTAGCTGCCCTACCTGCAATAGAATTTGAATTCTTTATAGTTGGGCCTATTTCTCATTTTTTATTCATATTCTCAGCTTCTAGAATATTTCCTTATGGATAGAAAGCACTTAATAAAGTTGAACTGCTGAATCATTTAGTCCACATGCCCCTCATATGCCTTATTTTACATTAAGAAAATGATTCCTATTGTGATTAGATGAGATCAGAAAGACTAAGTAATAGAGCCCAAATTTAGACCCATATCTTCTGATTTTTAATCCTGTACTTTCCCCACTATTAGGTCAGCCCAGCAATTTAAGCTGAAATATTAGAATTATCTCTTCTTTTTTCTCACCATAACTCTAGGTATTTGGAATTGTCTCCTAATACTAGAACAAAACTATATACACTCTAGGATTCAATGCTACACAGGCCTTTTATGCCCTCAGTTATAACAAAAAATAAATGATACAATCTACTCTTAACTGAATAACACAAGATTTTCTGGTTCAATTTTTCAAAGCATGATATCCCATCATTTTGGATGCTTAGATTTAATATTGTATAAGGTAGCTGAAGCTTTCAGGAATTGAGATGTGATGAATTTTTTGGTCACTGTTATTACTAAGATATAGTTCCTTATTGGGATAGGGATAAGGAGGGAAATCCCTATTCATATTCCATGTACAGTTGGTTCACTGTTAAATGAAGGCACCAACAATCTTATTGAAGCACAGATTGCTTGACCTGGAAAGAATTTTATAAAAAAATCCTCTCATTTGACAGGAATGGAAACTCAGGCCAAAAGTAAGGAAGCAACATGCCCAAAGTCACACAATTGGTAAATGGTAAATGGTAAATGGACCAGAAAGTAGGCAATCTGATTCTGCTTCTGGCCCTATGTCCATTTTGCCTGGCTACCCTGGATCTCTAACAATCCATCTGTTCAAATGAAGGGTGTGGACACATTTTTTTTTTGAGGTAGTGCCTAATATAATGTAAGTTCTCTAACTTATGGCTTTTCCCCCCAGCTGCCAAGGAGCCACAACCTTTCGAGACAATCATATGCATATATTTCACTGTTCTGCTTTTACTTCCATATGATTCAGGATGATTTTGATCATATGTATCATAAATAAGACAAAAAAACAACAGACTATTCCAAGTCATCTAGTTGATACTTCTGTGTTGTAGTTTTTGGATTATACTTGGAGTAGAGTTTTTCCACTATATATTTTCCAGTGTTTTGTCTAGTCTAGGCTTTAAATGACATCTTGCTAGTAATAAGTCCTTCTTAAGAAAAATAACTGCTGAGGCAAACTGAGATCAATGAGTATTGACAAAAAATTTACTTACACAATTTTTGGTGGGAGGCAGAGAAAGGAAGGAACTAGACTTGTGATTTCATTGGTGGTGGGAACTCTCCACAAGGAAACTTGACCAATAAAGATCAATAATAGTTCCGCAACTCATAGTATTAGCATTGCTGGGACATTGAAAAATACCTGGGATTACAATGTATGTGAAAGTCAAGACTTGAACCCAGATTTTTCTTAGGCCTTTTCTGTATCCACTAGATACATTACCATTGATATAATTAAACTAGGTAAATTTAAATCTAAATATCTTTGATAATAATTTAATCTTAATTTCCTTTAAACTATACAAAAATGGTATGGGTCAATACATATAATGGGGAAGGAGGTGGAGAAGTTATAATGATGCTGAACATTTTACTAGATGACAGACACAGAGAAGTTTGCAAAGGGCAAATCCTTAAACTTCTATAAAGCCTTTGAAAGAGATCATTTTTGAAAGTGCAACCAAAAAAAAAAAAAAGAAAATAGCTACAACTTTAAAAATATACACAAATAAAAGTGGGCAGGCCAAGATTTTGTAACATTGAAATGACAATTATTCCTGTTGCCCTATTTGTCACATACCATCACTTCCTCGGGAGGTGGTTGATCTGACATCTAATGAACCTTTCCTCCTATCTTTGTATCTGCAACACTGATTATCTGTGGAAACAATGTTGTTGTTTTTTTAAAAAAAAAAAATCTCTTAGCATAACAATAGCAAACCACACCAGTCTAAAAATTTCAGAAAATAAATTATAATTCAATGTGGAATAAAAGTAGAACTGCTTCAATACTTTCACAGTTTTGTGAAGCCCAATAATATTAGACTTCTAAGGACAAGACCCAGTTGAACTGCAAGGAAGACAACCTTGTCAGAATTTCCATTATAAAGTGGTGAGGAATGTTAGCCAATTAGAACTCTCCCTTGGCTGAACATTCCACACCTTGTTAAAAAAAAAATCCACACAGAAAGGTTCCTTGTATAAAGTTTCTGGATCATACATTTGCAGAGAGTTCCTAGAAGTCTGTAAAGAAATGATTTAAAAGTGGACCTTGCAAGTGGTTGAAGGGGGAGAAATGCACATTGAAAGATTTTCTCCTTTAACCTTTAAGTGAAACCTTAAGTAAAACAGTAGAAAAATTTTGATTTCCCCCCCCTAAATTTTCTCCATTTTCTACAGAATTTAAATATTTAAAGAGTCTTGCTGAAAAACAAGCTCTTTGCATAGGGAACATCCATAGCACTGGTTTTGGGTGTATTCCAAATGTGACCAGCTAATAAACTACTGGATTTCCCTGAAAACCAGCTTCATCTCCAGCCCTCTCAGTCTTTGTCCATAGCACCACTATTTTTTTGTCTCTTTCAGGCTCAAAACCTTTGAGTGTTCTATTCTCATAGCTAGACAATCCCCATGTCTTTTTATCCTTTTCTCCCAATATCTCTTTCGTCTTTATCTTTCTGTTTCAACCTATCACCACCCTAGTTCAGGCTCATTGAGCCCCAGTGCAATTTTACTGTGATAGCCTCCTAATTGGTTTCGCTGCCTCTGTCTCTCTACCATCTCGTACATACTACCTGAGTAAACTTCCCAAATAACCCTCTGGATATTTTCTTTCCTCTGGTTTTAATAATAAAAAACCCCCGTGAAATTCCTTATCCTTCCCTAATGCCCACAGGATGAAGTTTAAATTCCTTAGTTTGACATGCAAAGCTCTCCACAATCTAGCAATAACCTATCTTTTGGGATTTCTTTCCCTTCACTCTTCTACAGAGACTTTTTGCTTTAGCTTGATTGCCCTATTCATGTCAAGCCTCACTGTCCCCCAATCCCCACCCCCCTAAAAAAAACCAACACAAAAAACTTGTATTTTCCCACATTTTCATTTTTCATTTCTACCCATCTGAAGTATCTTCACTTCCCCCTATCATTCTCTATGGAATTTCCATCCTTTAAAATCTGCCTATTCTGTAAGGTCTTCCTGTTCACTTTAGGCCATTGCTCTTTCAGCACCTATGCTAATTATTGCCTGGTCCACTGATTTGTTAATCAGTCATGTACTGATCTTTTGCATGGTTATATTAAAATATTTAAATTAACATAGCATTAGTTTTTGTTTGAATTCAGAGATGAGATAACATAATAATTATGGGATTCCTGGTGTAGCTATGTCCTTTGCTCAATACGGAATTAATAATAATAATAATATCATTCACATAGTGTTTTAAGGTTTGTCGAGTGTATTTATATATACTAACTCATTTAATCCTCACAACAACTTTATAAATTAGATGCTATTATTATTATTCTCATTTTATAGATAGGGAAACTGAGGCTAGGAGAAATTATATTACTAGCCCAGGATCACATAGCTAGTAAGTGTCTAAGACAGACATTTGAACTTATATCTTGCTGACTCTATATAATATACTCTATTCACTATTCTACCTAGTTATCTCTAGAGCTGTAATTTATAGTCTTAGAGAATTGACTAAGGCTGAGCGGTTAAGTGACTTGGCTAGACGCTAAAGTAACTCTGCTAGTATGTGTTAAAAGATAAGAGCTGAATGGCTTCCTAACTGTACAGCAGCATTTTGCTTCATAGGTTCCAACCCAAACATTATTTACCTCCTCAAAGTCTTAATTCTGACAATACATTGAGGTATGGATGAAACCTTGGGTTCACAAAGATTATGATAGTGGAACATAACTGGTAAGTTTTACCAAGCAGGAGAAGACCTAGCAATGGGCCTGATTTATGTCCAATGATAGCTCTAGTTAACTTTGGAGAGTTTATTATTAGACTTCTGATGAACTATTTTGGCTGCAGCATCTCTTGGAGATGGTATACCCAGGGCTAGAGGAGCTGTAATTTTTATAGATGGAGGTAATACCCATTCCACCTGTAATGATGGATCCTTGAAATAACTAATGCTATTTAAATTTTTCCACATGAAATTCTGAAGATCCAAAGTAAAACAATTTAAATGAAGAGGAAAATGAGATTTCTCTAAAGAAAATGATATAGATGCATAGGGAACTCAGAAATTCACTTACATTTAAAAGAAAATATATATAGAATATATGGAATCAAGTCTCAGTAATAGAAAATAGAAAATGAATAGGAGTGTGGGAAGGTCCTGTTAAAAACAGAGTCAGAATTACAAATCTCAGAATGAACTAAAGCTGGTAAGAGAAGCTGAAGACAACATAAAGGTTTTTTGTTTTGCTTGTTTTTTAATTTTATGGGAGAAATATCAAAGAAGGAGTAGGACTTGCTTGGAGTAGGTAGGACAATGGACAATGATAACTGTTAGCAGAAGGTAGCAAAACTCTTCAATTTATACTTTGTTGTTGCCTCTTCTGCATAAGAGAATGATGTTAATATTGGAAATGATTGAAGAAAAATGATTAACACTAAACCAGATCATAAGAGAGTACTTGAGTGCTCTTGAAAAATGTAAATCACCTGACTCAGATGAGCTACCTCCTTGGATCTTGCAAGAACTGACAGGTATGATTATCAAACTATTCTCAGTAATATTTAAAATACCATGGTAAAGATGAGATCTACCACAAGATTGAAGATGGGCACATATGTTTCAATATTCAAAGAAAGGAAGACAACAGAATCTATAAACTATAGGCCAGTGAACTTAACTTCCATTCTTGGACAAATCAGTCTCTTGAAGGAGATTTGAACTCTTTCAATTGGAAAGAACCCGACAATCAATCAACAAACACTTATCAAACACCTGCTATGTGAAAGGGACACTTTTAGGAATAACAAGCCCAACATGTAACAGTTCCTATACCCAAGAAACTTACATTCTCTTAGAGAATCAACATGGACACATATAAGTATATATTAAATATATACAAAATAAACATGACATACATACTAAGTAATTTTGGGAAGGTCCTAGAGGAGATGAAAAAAAAATCTCATGTAGAAAAGTGTCAGCTGAACACTAGAGGAATAGATTGGATTGGCTAGATACATTGATAGATGAGTGATAAATATATGGGTGATAGATAAATGGATGACAAATGATACAGTTAAATGAGAGACAGATGATTAATAGAGAAACAGGTGCTATTGAAATGATAAATAGGTTAGATTGCCTAGACATACAAATAATGATGACAGATAGATGATAGAGAGTAGACAGATTGATAATAAATGATAGACATACAGATGAAGATAAATGATCAACAAATGATAAATCATAAACAGATGATAGATGATATACCTAGATAAGTGGTAGACAGATGATAGAAGGTTACCAGATAGAATGATGATAGATAGTTGATAGACAAACATATGATAGATAATAGGTAAATAGATGATAGACAACAGATAGATAAATATATGGTAGATAAATAGATAGGTGATAGACAAAACAGACAGAAAGACAGACAGATAGATGATAGAACATTTATTGAGTAACCATATTTTAGTTATAGTGATAAATACTGGGAATACAAATATGAGCTAAAAGAAAGACAACACAGAAAAAGGAGCTGAAAAGAAACACAGAGAGGAGGTTATAGGTAGGGAAGGTGCCCATGTCAGGGCAGAGTCAGAGTAGAGCCAGGGAGATGTGAGCATGGTTGACCCGAGCACTGTCTCAAATAGAGGCTCTCAAGAAAACTAAGGGCTCCAAGAGATGGAGGTGAGAAGGCGATATATTACTGGCATTAATGTACAAGGGATGTCCTGTTCAAAAGCATGAAGGCAAATATTAAGAATACTAATTTTTCTGGTTCATGGGCTATATTGAGTTTTGTATAATAATCCTAGCAATGTAGGTTAGAGCCAGATTGTAAACAGTGTTCACATTTTATCATAAAGGTAATAATAATAATGGCATTTATTAAAGAGAAGATTAACAGAGTCAGACTCTGTGCTTCAGGAATATCCATTTGGCAGCTATATAAAAGGTTAATGTGCAAGGACCAACATGAAGGCTACTGCAATAGTCCAGGTGAGTGGGGACGTCCTTATTTTATAGATGAGAAGACTAACAAAACCTAGAGAGGTAGGATCATTTGTCCAAAAGACGAGCCTTAAGTTGGTTCTCTCATAGAAGCTTAAACTCAAGGGCAGGAAACAGTACAAGGAAAAAAACCCCACAAAAGATGAGGATGAACAAAATGTGTTCAATTCTCAGTCAGAAAATTAATCTGATTAGAGCAGAGGCTAAATATCTCTGTACCACAATTTCTTAAGAAAGGACATCTCTTCTAAGCAACAGGTATGCATGACAAAAATCTAGAGTTCAAGAAGCCCAGCAAGAATCATGCTTTATAATAGTATACCTTTGGCATCCATAGCTTCATGAAACACATTTAATATCTGATAGCAAGAAAATGTTATGGAGGACTGGGGGGGATAGGTTTTGCTGGAATTATGTTACAATTATGTGAGTCAAAGGTTGAATGACACTAGGACACAGTGGAGTTTGGTTAAAATATGTTAAATTACATTATTGTGGAAATATTAATCAGGAAAGCCTTTTGCTTATTGCCACATGTTGCTCTAGCAAATGTAGATTTATTAAATATCATCAAATAATTTCTTCAAGTTAACCAATTTGATTGTTCACAGTTCAAGAGAGGTTATCTTTCTCTCCTCACTGCCCCACCTTGGAATCTCATCTCAATTCAATTGCCACTTTCAATGAGATACCTTTTTTGATTCTTCCAGTTTTTAATTCTCCCCCCACACACTAATTACTTTATTGGGTATTTTCTTAACCTGTGTATCTATGGTTTCTAACCAATAGGATATAAAGCTAGAATTGTTTTTGTCTTCATCTTTGTGTCTCCTATACCTGGCACAGTGCTTGACAGACAGATACTTACCAAATATTTCTTAAACTAGAATTGAATATAGGAGAAAATCTTATATCTCTAAGTAATACAAAAGTCAGCAAAATTATGTGTAGTTAGGATTCTGCCAAGATATAGAAATATCATCTTGTTGCTAATTAAAAGTTAATTTTGTTCCAGGATATTATGAAATTCCTTCAGTGTCAAGAGGTCTTTTAAAATCTTTTCTGTATAAACTTAACAAATTTAGAAATTGCACAAATAGTAATAATGATGTTATCAGAGAAACAGATTACCAGAAAATGAAAGGGACTCATCATATAAGGATAACTGAGGCACAGCTCATATGCTTTGTTAGTATCTAAACAATCCCGAGACAAAGAAATAGGGCCTGCTAGTGGTTCATGATCTATACTGTTGGAGAAGGTGATTATTGATAATAATAGTTCACATTTGCATATCATTGTTAAGATTGGGAAAGCTTTACATATATTTCCTCCTTGACCTTTACACTATTATTCAACTATTTACACTATTAACTGATGAGGGAAATCCAGGGTTATTTGGCTGTAATTGTATCACTACCCATGCTGATGAGACACAGAAACTTTGGTAGAAGTAATAGAAGAAGGAAAATGTGGCATCCTACCTGTTTGAGATTCAGCCTGAACACGTTCACAAGTTTTTTCTACCTATAAATGAATACTCAGAGACATTAGTTCATGTTTCTTAATTACTCATTAATGTTATTTTTGCTGGAATTGATACTGGGTAATAGCCCTCTTTTTACTGACCTTATTGATGTCATTGCACATTCTACTAATGGACACATAGTGTCTAATCTTTCTGCAAGCAAAAAAAAAAAAGGCATTATTTTTTTTCTGATTCTCCATGCTGATTAACCCAGTTTAAGTTTTCTTTTATGAGGACAACAACAACAAAAAAAGTCAAAGGTATTAACCAGTACACAAATGCTCAGGACATGATATTTACTTTTTTTGTTTTTATCCAAGGCCATTGATAAAGGAGCAGGGGGTCTAGGAACATCCATTTGTGACTCTGTAGAAAGATGAGTAATTCTTTAAAGAAAACAAATTTTTCCCTACAAAGGAATGAATTTTATGCTCAGTAACTACGTCACTGGGTCAGACAACGAAGTAAAAACCCGTCAATCAACAGGATTCTGAGGCTGAGGGCAGGGGGGCAGTTCTTGAAATAGCAAACAGAATTTCTCTCTTAAGATGCTTGTTTCACATTCACTGCAATTATGGCTACCTCTTATGGAATTTAACCAGCTCAGGGGTGCCCAGAACAGTGAAGCTGTTTTTCACTGTTTGATTAGGATCTGCCTTGAAAACATTAAAGCTTCATTAGTCAGATTTGCTCTCACAACACAACAAACCATCTCAGCTGAGTTCTAAAGTTGTTCATTTCCCTTAATTATTTTATGAAGTCTGGGAAATGGGTTTATAAAGTAGATTTCAAAGTTCTTTCTACAGTTTCTTTTCTTTTTTTTAAATAATAACTTTTCATTTTTCAAAATACATGCAAAAATAGTTTTTAACATTCATCCCTGCTTGTGTTTAAAGTTTCTTTAGGAAAAAAAGCTTTACTTTTCTCATTCCCGTGGAAAGCATGATAATTGATTGAGAATAGTTTTTTTTAATAAGACTTTTTTGTTTAGGCACAGGATGGGAAAGAAGGGGTTTCCTACAAATTTAAGAGCTGTCTGATTTCTGGAAATTTTGAAGTCATTAGGAATTCATTTGCAATTTCCAGTTTGCTCTTAATGTTCAGTGTATTTAAAATTATACTTATTTGTACAAGAATGCTAAATTTATTAATTCAACTTGGAAATTATTTTGATTATAAGTAGAATTATAGCATGCTGAACTTTTAAGGAAGCCAGCACCTTTGTTTTTGATGGTGAAAAATTAAGAGCATAAAGAGCCACCAATATTTTGGGAAAACAGAGAAAGTCTTAGGGACATTGTAATTTCCAATGTCTTGGATATACAGAATTCAATCATTTTCAGATAAGAGAAAAGGGAGAAAAATTCAAGCACAACTTTCATTCCACAGAATCCTGCCCTAATGGGTGTCATTTTCTGAGCTACTACCACTAAGAATTTTTGCTTCCTCTGAAGCTACATTTTTATTACCTTCATAGGCTTCTGAAAATTGAGGTTTGCTAAAATTGAAAGAAACCACTCTGTTCATTTTCATGTTTGTTTATTTTTTTTAACTTTAGTACAAGTCCTTGTAAAGACACAAAGATCAGTGTTTCACATGCTGCAGGGGCTAGAGGATCTATCTGACTTAGGAGAAGGCAGAGGAGGCATCACATGGAAACTCCACCTCTCATCACAGGGATATAATCCTAGCTCAGACCCAGAAAGTTATTTTTTATTGTACATCAATGGAAACATTCCCTGTAAAGTATCATCATATTATTGTGTAACTCTGGCTAACATAGAGACAGTGTTATCCACACTTACATTTCTGCATTTGATTGGCTCCAAGAAATTTGAATTTGATTAATTTGACATAAAGTCTTCTTGTAGTAGGGTTTTTAAAAATTGTTCTATGGGAGATGATTAGTGCCAAGAAACAATAAAGAAACAACCATCTTAATCACTTGATTAATCTTTTACTAACCAAAGAATTGCATAAATTGGTGGGATGGAAACCTAGTTTTCTATCTAGCTTCATTCAATGATTGGTTTGATTATTAATTGATTTTTTGATAGTGTGGGTCATTCCATATCTCTTGGGCTAGAAGAGTTTGTTATGTCTTCCACATTGCTCCCACAAGCTACAAAATCTATTAAATTTTCTTTTGGCTTTTTCCTCATACCAGAAAAAAAGTCTAAATTTCCCTTTTTCTTTTACAGGGTGTTTATAGTGTCTTATTATAAAATTTGGGTTAAGCATTTGGTCATAGGCACTATGTAGGTCAATATTAAGTAAGAATACTTTTTCTGTGTCATCTGCCAATATTCACATGTCATCTTCACCTTCCACAAAACTGCCCCTAAATTCCCATTTAGTTTCTTAAAATGACCCACAATATATTGAAACTCTGATAGAGAAAGATGCCATGTGGAAGGGATAAATATAGTTTCCTCCTTGAGCTTCCTTGTGGTCCTCTGTTCTAAGGGGCTCATTGTAGACTTAATGTGGACACTAGATCTTTAGCCCTCCTGCAGCTCAGAACTCCTGGATTCAATTAATTCAAGCTGGCCTCTCTCAGTGTCAGAAATTATAGGTGTGCACCCCCATGCCCATCAAAATATGAGTTAAATTATTTTTACAAAGGTAAAACATGAAATAAAAACACATGAAAGGATGTCAAGTTTCTGATTCAAACAGCTACAATCAAGTCATAGATGGATTTTACTGACATCGTTTGTGGAGCACTCAAGTCCACATTCTCTTTCTTCTCAATTTTTGGCCTATATTTGTTTGTATGTGATTCTAGGTAATGATAATGAATGATTATCTAAACATAATGTTTATTTTTCTTTTGGAAAAGCTCATCTAAAACTCCTCTTTACTACTCCACCATACTGTGTCCCATCTCCTTACCTTCTTTAACCAACATCTCCTTTTGGACTCAGGATCTGGCCATGGTTTTCCAATTATCTGACAAATATGCCACGCCCCATTTAGAAAAAGAAACCGTTATACTTAAATATAAATAGTTCTTCATTATCATGGTGAGAATCACATACCAGCCTAACTGTGCCTGCCCAATTGACAGGTGCTTTCCCACTCTTTTGACAAGGTCAATGAAGTCATTGTTTCCCTATAGAAATTTTTGCTTATGAAGGTACTTATCAATAATGGGGCAAAGCTGAAATGTGATATCTCCTTCTAGTGAATCATAAGATAAAATTTGGGAAAGAATGAAAATGCCATGGTGTGTTACTAATAACATAAAACTTCAAAAGGATCTGATTCTAAAGAAATGAGTATTTTTCTTCAACAATAGGTATTCAACTCTGTTATTCCTAAGATATACTTAGAAGATTTTCAGAACTAAGGTCTGAGTACCACCATGTGTGATGATGCAGAAAGTAATCTATGGAATAATCTTATTCATTCAACCCATTCACTGAAAAGTTATCAAGTACCCACTGTGTGTCAAGCACTGGGGAAAAAAAAGAACAGAAACAAAAGTTTTGGTTTTTCTTGGACTGGTTACACAAATGTGAATAAATGTAAAACAAAATTATTATTGAACAATAAATTAAAATTGTTGCTTTTCCTACTTTATAGGAAAAGCAACATTTTTAGGAGTAAAGGTCTAGACTATGCAGAGTAACATATTTCCTCCAGCATTTTTTTCTTCATTGGCAATGCCATTTGTAAACTGAACATTTTGTCTTTAGCCTTCAGCTAATGTGTCCCTTTCTCCCACTGTATAATACAGTGCCTGCACATGTTAAGTGCTTAATAAATTCTCATTGACTTGAGTTGAATATTATTGTGTATGTGTATCACTTCTGAGATTTAATTTAGCAGCACAGGTGGGGAGAAAAGATTTTAAGAGAAGTGACATTCTTTCTTGTGTGGAAAAATGGGGGGCAGGGATAACTTTTGGATAGAAGACATAGAAAAAAGCATTCTACAGAGAAAGATTATCCCCTGAAAACAATAACTTTTTAAAAATCATCATTAAGAAAAAATTCATTGCTCTGAAGATGTCCAGGAGATGTCAGACTCGTTTTCTAGTTGGTCTGTGACCTTGCTGAAGTTTTTAACTTATTCAAATAGATATACTTGTAAGATCAGTTTTGAAGCAACACAAAAGTATTATCTGTTGACTAAAGCATTGGATTTCTTTCTACTCACCCTCCCTGTCCGATGACAGGTATGATCTTCACATTTTGTTGTATATTATCCCCATTTTTCTTTTTGGCATAATAAATTCCTTGCCACTCCTATAAATGGAGTTCAAGCATCATTAAATTTTGTATTCAAAACAGAAACCTCAGAACATTTCCCAGTTTGCGTTCCAATTCATTTAACACTACTAAGACACTTAAGGATAAAAAGTGATCCAAACCCCAGACACAACTTTCACCATCTTGGCTGAGTTATTTATTGACAAAGGTCACCATTCTGCAATCCCATGTGGTTGGGCCCTTTGCTGGTGGAAAGGACTCATTATATACTAAATGCTTTTCAAGCATTATCCTCCATATTTGAAATGTAAAGGTTACTGGAACCCTTAGGATATGCTGCTCCCAGTCTGCTACAGAGATCCAAGAGTCTTCATCTCTGTTCATGTCTTTGAAGTCTTCAGGCAGGAAAAAAAGTAATATAGGAGAAGGAACATGATTTTAGAGTCAGAAGACCTGAATTCCAAGCCCAAATCTCCCACTGACTTCTTGGTTGACTGTGGGCAAGTAAACGGACTTCATTTTCTTCTGATGTCAGCTAAGGGACTGAACTACATGACTTCTGATGTTCCTTCAAACATATGATACTATGACTTCTAAGGACCCTTCCAGCTCTAAAATGATAATTTTAGGTTCCTAGGGACCACAAGAGACTGATCTGCATCCAGTCTCTACTTCAATTAGTAAGTCAATAAGTATTTATTAAGCACCTACTATATATCATACACTGAGCTCAACACTTGGGATATAAAGACAAAAAAAGAAAGAAATCTCTCCCTTCAAGGAGTCTATATTACATCAAAAACATGTACATATATACATAAAATATGCAAATGGATACAAAATAATTTGGGGACGGAGTAAGTACACTAGCAGTTAAGTGAGTGACAGAATTAGGAAAGGCTGTACATATGAGATAGTTTTTAAGCCAAATCTTGAAGGAGCCTGAAAAGAAGCAGACATATGAAATTCCTGGGAGGACCACATAGTCACAGAGATTGGAGATGGATTATTCAGATCAAATGTGCCTAAAAAATCCAAGGGGTCTTGAGGAAACAACAGGAGGATTTCTTTCCCTGTGGCAGAAACAAGAAGAGACGGGTAGTCCAATGGGCCTTGGACAGGGAAAGCAAAGTGGTCATCTGGACTTTAGGAGGAGTGAGCTAAGGCTTAGAGTTTGTTGGTATTCTAAGTCAAATATAGGCAAGATAAGTACAGATGGTTTGGATAAAGACAGTAGTCAGAGAGCAGGTAAGGAAAAAGTCATAGACCCAGGTACACAACCAAGTAAATTAAGTATCAGTGATCAGAGCATAGGATGTGATTATGATCTTGATGTGATAAAGCATTTAGTTTGGGGCCTACCAATATATTTGCCAAGACAGGAACTAAGATCAGTGTAGGCAGGAGAGCAACACATAAAGGGGTCTGGATTTGGAGTCAGAGATTCTGGACTCAAATCTCAGCTCTGCCACCAGCAAGACCTAGCTAAGATAGGTAAATGCTGCCACTCTCTGGGTCTCAGTTTCTTCATCCATAAAACGAGGCAATTACATTAGATGATGTCTGAGGTCTCTTCAACAACTAAATTTATGATTCTATAGGCCTCTATTTATAGTAAGGAAGTTACTAAAACTGGTTAAAGAAGGACAGAACTGATTAACAAAAATAAACTAGAATAGTAGCAATGGGAGTGGAAAGGAAGGGAGAGATATGAGAAAAATGTTAAGAAAAAAAGATCTTAGTGACTAGATATAGGAGAACAGAGAAAAGTAAAGACTCAAGATGACCAGAAAGATTTGAACTTCTGTCACTAGGAGGATAGAAATATAGAAGACTAGGGCATTATTCTAGGGGAAAGTGATGAGCTTAGAAAACAATGATTCCTAGGTCTATAAATTCCCTTATCTTGGTCTCGCCTTTTTACATCCACCATATCTAACCAAATGCCAAGACCTGTAACTTCTGCCTCTTTCTCAAATCCACATCCTTCATTTCACTTATATGATTATTACCCGAGTTCAAACTTTAATCACTTATCATCTGGGTTATGGCAAAAGCCTCCTAATCAGGCTCCCCACTTTCTGTCTCTCTCCTCTTGAATCCATCTCCCACACACCTGTCTTAATAATCTCCTTAATAATGTACCTATCTGCTCATGTCACTTCCCTGATCAATGAGACACCTTATTCTGGTATCTCAGGCCCTGGTTCCACCATAAGAATTTTCCAGCCTTATTTGACATTCCTTTGCTTTTCACACTCTTTTTCATCCAAACTGAACCAACTACCATTTCTTCAACATAAAATTCCATCTTTCAACTTAATCCATTCACCAAGTGTTCCTCCATGTCTGAAAAGCACTTCTGCCTCTCAGAATCCTATTCCATCAAGGTTCACATCTGTATCCTCTTTAAAAACTTCCTTGACCCCACATTGTTAATGCTTTTTTTCTACTTCTCAAATGACCTAGCTACTTGTCTGTGTGTGTGTGTGTGTATGTATGTATATATATATATATATATATATATATATATATATATTCCTCTTATCTGTGTACATATCATTATGTATTACACAAGCTCCTTGAAGGCAGGGACTATTTCATTTTTATCTTTCTAAACCTAGTGAGAGAGTAAGGATAGCTTAGAGGAGGAGGGAGGGCTAGCCTTAAAGTCAGAGAATTAGGGTCAGGGGCAAAATCTGACTGATTCATATTAGCTTTGTATTCTAGGACCAGGACCAAGCCACTGAATCTCTCACCCAGTGTACCAGGCACCAAAGACAAGGGGCTAATCTACAGTAGGGGCTGCCTGATCCTAAACATAACTTACTCTCAAAATCTTGTACAATTTTAAGCTTATAACTGAAATTTTTCCAGATGCCTTCCATAGTATAAAAGTGATGTAAAACACTTTGTAAATATTAATTACACTTGATCCTCCGATCACTTCTACCTCAACCCTACCCTATTTTACAGATATGTACCCATTTTACAGATGAGGAAATCAAGTGAGCCTTGAAAGAGGCTATGAGATTCGATTAGAGTGATGCTGTTAAGTGTAAGAGGTAGGATTTTAATCTGCTTGTTCTTGACTCCAAATCTGGCACTCCCTCCAATATAGAAATTTTAGATTGAGCCAAAAGAAAAAATTTCCAGCACTTAGCAAAATAGCTGGCACATAGGGAATATTTAATTACTATTTGTTTAATTGAATTTTAGATAAATTGAGCTGAAGGTGATAGAAGAACATTTAAGCAGGAATATTTATTTAGCCTATAGTTAGAGACACTATACTAGAATACAGGTCACAACTAGAGCCATAGATTTTTAATCTGCACAGTTGAAGCTATCAATATTGATGAGCTAGGCAAGGAAGTGAAGAATAGACCAAGGTTAGAAAACCAGAAAAGTATAGCATCATGAAAGCCAAAGAAATACAGAGTTTCAAATCAACAATCATATAAGGCTTGATTTACTATTTTGTTGATTGTACAGACCTAAGATAGATGTGGAGAATATGGTAATAAAGCAGACTAAATTAAAAAATATAATGTGTATACATTTTTCCTCTTAGAGAGCTGGTTATTAAATATTATTAAATATTTAACATTATACCTTGCTTATGCTATCATGAGAAATATAAGTACATACATAAATATGATTGGTATCTGCATTTTTAAATATATGAAGTTTAAAACTGCATTAAGACTCTTGGCACACCCTGAATATAGAATAAATGTAAAGAGAATAAGAAAAAAGTCTTGGATATTTATTGGGTAGTTAGGGAAAAAGAAGTGAATGTGTTGGGATGGGAGGATGAAGACAATCACTACCACCAAAAATTTTCATTCACTTATTTTACTTTACATTTTTATTACTTAAGTTAAACCTAAGTGTTCTGAATATATTTTAAAAGATCACATGTATTTTTTACAAAACTAACACAGGTTATATATATATATATATATATATATATACATATATATATGTGTATGTATGTATAAATTTTCTGTTTTTATTTAGCCAAAATTAAGTTGATTTTTGCCATATCAACATGGAAAAACATTAAGATATTATGCATCTAGGTAATACAGTGATAGAATGCTGGTCCTGAGTTCAAATATGACTTGAGATAATTACTAGGCTGATGACCCTGAGCAAGTCATTTAGTTTTTTTTTCCTGCCTTTAGCTTCTCAACTATTAAATGTGGATAGCATCTCTCTCAAAAGATCATTTGAAAGCTCAAACAAGATAATATTCATAAAAGTACTCATGAGGCACAGTACCTAGCATAGAGTAGACACTTTATTCTCGCCTTCCCTAACTCAGTTGTCCCCTCTTTCTGTCCGTTCATTTATTAAATGGAAAAGAAAAACAAAGTTTTCTGCCTCTTCAGTTTCAAACGTATTCTCACTTTAGAATCAATGAGTCAGTTTTTTACTTCAAATCCTTCCAAAGATCTGTGGTTTCATGGGTTAGGGGAAGGTGGAGGGCATGGTTGGTACTCCCTCCAAACCCAAGATACCTTTATTTTTGCCACTTTATGAGTAGCCATGACCTTAAAAAAATCATCAGCTGGTAGACAGTTTTCTGGATGATGACCCTTTCTGAACTTGGCTAGGCAAGACCACAGATAATAGCAGGCACTCTCAGTCCATCTGTGGCTGCTCTGTGTAAAAGCAGCTTTTCTGGGTTTGTAGCTTCTGTGAAGCTGGAGCAGCAAGGAGGTGCAGTAGATAGAGCATTGGGCTCGGAATCAACAAGACTCATGTTTCCAAGTTCAAATCTGACTGAAGACACTAGCTGGGTGACCCTGGGCAAGTCATTTATCCCTGTTTGCCTCAGTTCCTCATTTGTAAAATGAGCTGGAGAAGAAAATGGTAAACTGTTCTAGTGTCTTTGCCAAGAAAAGTTCCAGCTGGGTTATGAAGAATCAGGCAGGACTGAAGAGCAGAAGTCAAGCTCATGCTCAGCTGGTCCAGATTTCAAGAAACCAATGTCACCTCCACATCACAATGAGAGCCCAGAACACAACTTCAGGAGAGAAAATGAGCCCCAAAATGATGGAGAATTGGCTTTTAATCCTTTACAGAAAGCTAAATGATCTCATTACCATTCTTCCCAAGAAATGCAAGTACCTCACAGGGTGGCTTTGGAGGGAAACACTTAGTAAAACACAAAGATTTATAAAAATGTGAGCTTAGGTGATCCCCAGTCAGGTAACTTTCAGTGATAAATGGACTTATTAGCCCTGAAATTCACTATAGATGCTATTAAGGTAAGGCAGATGAAAGTTGATACTTCTTGTCATATCTACACATGCAACAAAAAAGGCAGAAGAGGTGTCTCAGCACAAGTGTTATACTTGGAGTCAGAATGAAGTGAGTGAGAATTCAATTCTGACTCAGAAATATAGCTGTGTGACCCTGATTACCTCATCTGTAAAAGGGGGGATAACAAGAGCGCTTCCCTCTCAGAGTGGTTGTGAGGAGCAAATGAGATGATAACACAAGGAAAGTGCTTTGCAAACCTACAAGCACTATATAAATGCTAGCTATTATGATGAAGATGATAATGATAATCATATGGTGGACAGTGATTACAGATGGACTAGTGAATTAGTTGGGTCCAGAATTGAAACAGAGGAACAAAGTGAACTGTATTGCATTTGGAAAACTGTACCTAGTTTTCAGGAGTCCTCAGATGTTCTCTGGCTCCAAAATCACCCTTGTAGTTTAGGTTTTTTTTCTTTTTAAATAAATACAAATATTCTTCCAATGATGGTGTACAATTGCAAAACTAGGAACAGAACAGTCTCCAAAGGTTTAAAGTTACAAGAGTTCCAAAAGGGAGTGGAGAGATATGCAGTGTACACAAATTGCCACTGCTGTAATTACAACCATGACCTATGTACCAAAAATGAAACAGGGAATACCATTGAGGAAATGTATGAACAGAAAAGCAAGAAGGGTGATTATGTCGTTATGTCAGGGAGAGAAGAAATACAAAATAGACAGTTTTAAGTGCTGCGCTACCTACAACATGTAAATAAATCCCCAAAGAAGAACTCTCAACATGCTGGACAAAAAAAGCCTTTATAATAACTGTATGGGAGAACATAGAAAAGAATCACAAGGGATGGAGGCATAAAGGAAGGAAAGGCAAGGAAATTATAATCTGCTCCAAGGAGAGAATACCTACATTGGGGAGATCACAGACCCACTGAAGTAGTCAAGTAGGAAGAGATAATTGCTAGTTGAGAAATAGATGGAGAAATTACATGACATTTTTGTTTTTAGGCTGTTAGTTGCTATCTGAAAACACTTTAGTTGTTCTATTTCCATGGAAAATGTGTCTCGTCCCTTTAAAGGAAGGGAGTTTTTACAGGCCAGTCTATAAAAACTGCAGCCAGCTAAAGGAAAGGTTTAATCAGTAAACTGGAGAATTATAGTTGGGGCAAGTTAATCAGTAGACATCTAGCAGCAGCCTGATGTCTGGGGAGAGAGAACAAGTTGGAGAAACTTGCTTTTGCTTAAAATGTTTCCTCAATTTCAAGAGGTCCTTTAACTTGTGGAAATCCTCATACCTTTCAAGGTCCAATTCAAATCCCACTTCCACATTGGACACCTAGATGGCCCAATAGGTAGAACACTGAGCTTGGAATCAGGATGAGTTCAGACCCAGTCTCAGATACTTGCTAGCTCTGTGACTCTGGGCAAATCATTTAAATCCTGCTTCAGTTTCCTTAACTGTAAAATGGGAATAATAACAGCATCTCTTCTGCAGGTTCTTATATGGGTCAAATGAGATAATGTTTGTAAAAGACACTTAACTTAGCACAGTGTCTAATAAATAGTAGGTGCTATATAAATGCTTATTCTCTTCCCTTCCTTCCCACCTCTAAAGCCATCTCTAATTCTCCCATAGGCAAACTCTCCTTCCTCTGAACTGTCAGTGTTGTGTGCCTCTCATGACTCCAAAATACATGGTCTTATAGTGAAGTTGTTTATATACATATCATATGGAGAGACTGCAAGCTACTTGAAGGCAGGGAGACATTGTGCTTATCCAGTTTTTCCTGGGAGCGTGGGAGAGAGGGTCAGAGATGGGAAAGGTAGAAGAGTGCATTTTGGAGGGAAGATGATGTATTCTGCTTTTGACCTATTGATTTTGAGATGCTAGGGAGATATGCAAGTGGATATGTCTAACAGGCCACTGGCAAATCAGGACTACAGTTATTCACACAATCTCATGGAGATCGGATTAATCTGTATAGATGGAGGTGACCACTGAATCTTTAGGTGTGTGTGTGTGGGGGGTGGAAAATGAAAGAGTTTATAAGACTCTTACTTACCTTTCCTATCTTTATGCATGAATTTATAGCTTCCAGGAAATCAGCTTTTTTTTCATTTAGAGGTGCTTCTATTGATTCCTTCCCCAGTAGTTCACCTGTTTGATAGCCCATAGCCATTTCAAATGCAGGATTGGCATACTAGGAAAAGAAAGAGAAACTTGGCAAAATCAGCACTGAAAAAGGAGGTAATCAAAGTGTTTAAAATCTGAACTTAAGTCTATCCTTGACCAGTGCCTTATTTGCTAAGGTACTTTATCTCTTCAAATTTAAAGGCCATCAAATTAGGCTTTTGTAGGGATCCTCAGAGCAACTGAGGACAAAACCGAAAAGGAAAAAAAACCCTCTAGTTTAGAGAAAAGATTCATCTTGGGACCTTCAAGGATTTTTTTTTAATATTCAGTTTCTTTGAACTCAGGAGTTTGCCAAACTTCAATCAATGCCTGCTCCCTAAATTCCCTACTTATGCTGGAGTCAGTGACGCAGGAAAGAGAAGATGTGAAGAGACAAAATTGGCCACAACATAATTTCCTGATGGCATAAACACACAAGATAGAGGACATGTGAGATCTGCCACAGAGCACACTATGATAGAAGGGGGGCAAAATGGGGAAGGCATTGTCTTCAACATCATGATGTCCTAAAAGCATTTACTGAAGATTTATCTAAGTCTAGGCCACTCGACTATAGCACAGGAGAGTGACTGGTTCAAGTTGAGACCAGTCACTGTTTATCAGAGAGATGGGGTGAGGGCAAGGAACTTTATAGGGATAAGAGAATGTGAGTTCTCTCTGATCCCTACCTCTTTAGAGGTTTCTCAGGATTTTGTTCTAAACTTAATCCCCTTAAAATTTTTCAAATTTTCCCTGAACTCCAAAGAAGGACCCAGAACTATCTTTCTCCCTATATTTCATTAGCTCTCTCCCTCTCTGTCTCTATCTCTTTCTTTACTTCTCTCTCTCTCTCTCTCTCTCTCTCTCTCTCTCTCTCTCTCTCTCTCTGTGTGTGTGTGTGTGTGTGTGTGTGTATGATACAGATCTTTTTGGAGATCTGGTGAAGTCCAAAGACCCCTTGTTAAAGAAATGTTTTTTATGCATAAAATAAAATATATAAGATTGCAAACAAAACCAATTCTATTAAAATAGAATTATCTAAAAACATTTTTGAAACAAGTTCATGGACCTCTGGTTAAGGACTCCTGCTATAGTGGGATGTTCCAAGAATAGAAACCTCATGTGCTGACTCACCGACCCAACTAACCTGTCCAGCAAGGACAGTAAAGGAGAACACATTGGCTGAGAAGCATGTTGAAAGAGAATCACACTTTAAATCAAAGTTTCTAACACAGAATGATTATGATAGCAACTATATACTAGGAAGAATATCACACATCCTGAGCAAACAAAATATGAGAGGGGAAGGAATGTGGGCCAAATAGCAGTGCCTAAAAGAGAGGCATATCCCTTTGGAGCAGATTGCTTTTTCTTTTAAAAAAATTTTTAATTTAAAATTTTCAGAGTTGTTTGCAACTTCGATGCAATCTCTTAAAATTCTCTGACCCTTGTCACCGTCCTTTGCAAGCCAGAGACAATAGTGCTCATAACATCACTATCTCAGAGTGCCATAAGGATTGAATGTTACTTGTGCAAGTTGCTTTATAAATAAAAAGGAGTGTTTAATGTGATTTTATATACATAGATATGTAAATATACATGTAATAGAGACAAATGACATGTTTCTAGAACTACAAACGAGAATATTAAATTTCTTTTTTTAAGAGAGATATTTTGAGTTTGAGATATTTTGAGTTATTTTAAGAGAGATATAATGTTATTATTTTCACAGCATTGGTAACTCCTAAAGCTATCAGTCCTCTTTGTAAAAACTATATTTGATTTAAATGAAATATTTTATCTCATGTTAACTTTCTTGTTTCCTGAACTTTGAAAATGAAATATAGCAGTAATAACTTCATGGCTTTTCAATTACTGAATTATCTAAAGCAAAATAACAACTAAGCTTCTCACTCTTCTCCAAAAGAAAGAAGAAATAATCAGCATTAAGTCCCCTAAGCCAGAAAAGCACATTTCTATCCTTTAGAAAAAAGTTTGCCACAAACCTGTATAATGTGATCTTCATTTTTAATTTCAATGGCTTCTTGACTTTTTTCTAGTGCTGTGAATATGGAATTGCAAGCCCTATTTAGGTAGAAAACAAGAATTGATTAGTATGGGTATAGCTATATCGTATTTTCAGTAGAAATGAACGGAACTGCCTTCCTGGGTAGATAGAAAAGGAACACAGTATAGAATGCTTTCAGGGGCCTGAAAAGCCCTGGTAATTAAAAACATCCCTTTCTATCTCCTTGAACCCTCCCTTTGTTGCTGTCGATTTAGTTGCATCTGACCGTGATCCCATTTGGGGTTTTCTTGGCAAAGATCCTAGAGTAGTTTGACATTTCCTTCTCCAGCTCATTTTACAGATGAGGAAATTAAGGCAGACAGGGTAAAGTGACTTGCCCAGGGTCACACAGCTAATCAATGTCTGATGCTGGATTTGAACTTGGGACGAGGAGTCTTCCTGGTTCCAAGTCCAGAGCTCTATCTACTGCACCACCCATTGCACTCACTTTTACTTTCCTCATTGTAACTGGTCACAGCCCTGTTATTTAGTGCTAATGCATTATATAGGGAGACTAATGCATTAGCAAGGATAACCAGCTGTGTGACCTTGGACAAAGTATTAACCTCTCTGGGCTTTAATTTCATCAACTGTAAAAAAAAAAAAAAAAAAAAAAAAAAAAGTGAATGTGCTTGAGAGTCAATATTAAAAGTCCCTTTGGGCTCTACATATATAGGATTATGGATTCTAAATACTTACTTAAAACTTAAGACAGAGAGAATAACTAGTTCTTTTCTGTGTGTGTGATAAAGGCAAATCTTCATTAGGAGTATAGTAGAAAGGATTTATGAACTGGATGTGAGGTTAAAGTCCCTTCTAACCCTAGGATTCTAAGGATTTTATATATTTTAAAATGCATTCTGATCTAGCCTTTCCAAAAGAGTAACAGATCATGGGAAAACTTCTTGTCCTTACACATTCTCTCCATTATCAAATTTGGTGGTCGTTTTTTAGTCCTTTTTGACCCCATCCCCCTGCTTTTTTTGATCAGTTCTTCTTCACTCCTTTTGGATCCTTTCTTTTTTAGGTTTTCATGATCTGACTCTCTATTGGTTCCCCTCATGTCTGTCTGAATATTCTGTCTCAGTTTCCATTTTTCTAAGTATCTAAATTACATTCTCTAAATGTGACCGATATTCCCCCAAGATTCTATCCTGGGTCCTCTTTTCTTATCCTCTGTACTCTCTCTTGATAACTTCATCAGCCTCCAAAGGTTTAATTATCATCTCTATGCAGATGATTCCCAGAGCTATACAGAGCTTTAGTGCAGTTGTAAATAGGTTTAATATATGTTAAAGAGGTTTTTAAATAGATTTAATGACTTCAAACTTCACTAAGACCTGATCACATCATTTAATCTGTTCACCTCAGTTTCCTCAAATATAAAATGGGGATAATAATAGCATCTACTCAGCAGGTTACAAGATTATTGTGAGATCAGATATTAAAAGGACTTAGCATAGTGCCTGACACTATTTCAATAAATGCTTATCCCTTTGCCTCCCCCTTTAAGGCAATAAAGAGACTCTGTCAATCATCTCACCCTGGTATGTGTTGAAGTGTTGTGTTCAATTGTGTTCAACTGAATTGAAGTGTTGAACTCTTGGCCTTAGAAGACCAGTTCCTATCTATTCTTTGCAGTGACAGCTGAGGATGGGGGTCTGGATTGTTTTTCCAGGAGTGTTGCTGAGTTTCCCGAACCATCCACTCTCTGCTGGCTGGTCCCGGCTGGCAAACACTGACAAGGCGACTGTCTGGGGCTCCCAGGGCAGCCCACGGCAGGAAACAGAGTTTCCTCTTCATGGCGTTAACTGGACTATTTGGTGATTGAGATTGTGGGTGCCCTCCTGGGTATCATGCTCTGATCAATGCCACTAAATGATACAGCTTCACACTTCTGTGTGCATAAGGGGTAATTTCATCAAGGAGCTTGGGCCTGTAGCACAGAGGACTGATTTTTGCCTTTAAATCAAAAAGAAACTATCTACTATAAATTTAACTCTTTCCTGCTTAGAGGCAGTACGGTGCGGGGGATGTGCATTTTAACCCTGTCTCTGCCACTTACTGCCTGTGTGACTTTGAGCAAATAACTTTAATCCTGCTGAACCTCAGTTTCCATATTTATGAAATGGGAAGATTGGATCAGCTGACTTCCAAGTTCATGTCTAGCTCCGTTCTATAATTCTATGTTCTATATTTCATAAGGGGCCTGCTTGGAGCCAGCTGGAAAGGAGACACGCTGCTTGGTGGGTTATGGCCAAGACCCCCTTCAGCATGGCTACCAGACATGGGTTACTTACATAAGTGAGCTGAATTAGATCTATGAAATACATCCCTAAATTTATTTAACTGAGTTCTGTGGATTGTGATTGAATACTGGGCCCAGAGTCAGGAAGACTCTGAGTTTCTGAGTTTCAGTCTGGTCCCCAACCACTATCTGTGTGACCCTGGGCAAGTCACTTCACCTTATTTGCCTCAGTTCTTTTTCTGTAAAATGAACTGGAAAAGGAAATGGCAAAACATTGCCGTATCTTTGTCAAGAAAACCCCAAATTGGTCATGAAGACTCTGACATGACTGAACAACAACCACCCACTATTCCCCTCAGTCTTTATAATACCCAGTCTTCTGAATCACAGGTGAAAGAATGATTAAATTGGAGGAAACACAGAAACTGAATTTTGAGTCAAGAGATCTGGGTTTGATTTTTAGTAGTGGCAGTAACATATTGTGGGAGCCTGACCAGGTGCTAAGATTAAAATCTGTAAAATGGGCCTAATAACACTTTCCCTATCAACCTCTGCAAAGACCCCTTCAAAGAAAATGCTTTATAAAATTAAAGCATATGAGAATGTGGGTTATTATTATTGATGTTCTTAAATAGCAATGAGCCCATGACCAATTTCAGGCTGCCCTAGGCTGCCAGTGAACCATTTAAAGCTATTCTTTAAGTATGACACAACAATCACTTAGGTATCCACCTAATGGTTATTTTGGCCAGACTACCCAGTAAGAATGCCCTGACTATTCTATATAGGCAGTAAAAGTTGGCAGAAGCAATTTGGATGGCCAGGCATTTATTACTCTCCAGTTCCACAAATAACAAGTCAATTATAGCTACAAAGTCACCCTCACTGCATCATTCTGCCCTGACATGCTTATCCAAAGTGACAGAATTACCTTAGTTTAAGTTGTGACCGCACCTCACCAAATTCCAGCTGAATTAGTTCATTGTAACAGGCCATGATGTTGCAGTTTTCTGTGAATCTCTGCAAAGAGAAAGGCGGGAATCACTTTGGTTTTAATGTGTTTCTGTAAATAATTACATTATCTTAACCAAAAGGAATTAATTCTTGCTAATAAATCTCTTTGGACAGGGCTACAGGTTAGAAAGCTTACTAAAAAAGCTTCTGGCAAAAATCTGCAAGGTGCTTCATTATTATTCAGCAAAAATGGTGGAGAAAACATTTTTTGAAAACAAAAGTCCAAGCCTTAAATTTCTTTTTTTTAAAATTCATTCTAAGTCTGAATATCTTTACAGACCTTATCACTATATTCATGGTCAAAGAAGTTCATGCTGTGTTTATGTTGCTACAAAAGACTGAAATCTGCAGTAGGGAAAAAAAAAACCCTCACAATTAATTATTTAAGCTCTTGTTTACATTTTATTGTCAAGGTTAATTCTTTAGTGAAAGACAATACATTGCCTTCTTTAAATAAAAAAAATTAAAAACCACCAACTTCATGCCTATTAGTAATTTCCATGCATTTTACATCTCACAATATATAGACTCTGGCTCAGTTCGTAAATCCACAAACAGTGTTTATAGATCTCATTTAAACAGTCTATTTTAGTTATTTTTTCACAAGGAAAAAAATCAATCTCATTTCCTTGCTTAGGGATGTTAACTTGCTTTTAGCCATAACAATTCTTGGGCACAAATATTTCAGGGAGACCAAAACAATTCACAAAGTTCCCAGCCAACTCTTAATCCTTGAAAAATATTCATTCAACCATGTTTCACAAAGGCATCTTGCAAGCTACTGTATTCTTGTATAAACTCTTTTTAACCCATCCAGAGTATTTCATTTAGTATTCATTAATACTATAAAAGCACACTAGGTGACATTTATTAAACCTTGTCTTTTATGTACATTTTTGATTTAACCACATTGGTTTGGATAGGCAACTCCTAGGTTCAACTCTATTCCAGTCAGGAAGACCTGGGTTCATATGTAACCTCAGACACTAACCTTAATTCTGGACAAGTCACTTAATCTATGTCTGTCTTAGTGTCCTCATCTGTAAAAAGGGGATAATAACAGCATCTCTTTCCTTGTGTTGTGAGGATCAAATAAGAATATTTGTAAAGAACCTAGAAAACCTTAAAGCACATATATCAAGTTGTTACTACTACTACTACTACTACTACTACTACTACTACTATCTTCCTCTTCCTCCTCCTTCTTTCTTTTTCTCTTTCTTTTCCTTCTCTTTTTCTCCTTTTTCTCTGACCCTTGGATTTGCTCTACCATTGCTTCTCAAGGTTCTTTGGACCTTGGCATCTGCCTTGGAGCTCTCTTTGCCAAAGACCAAGTATCAGTTGGCTTTTCTATCTGCCATGAGCTGAACTCACCATATACCTCCAAAAAGTGTATGGATTCCTTGAGAACAGATACAAGTGTCACCTTTCTATTTGTATTCTCAGCATTGAGCCCTACCTTCTTATAAATCAGCATTAATCAGTGCTTTTAAAAATCTCATCCCATATTCCCTTCTATTTCTCTATATTCCTAATTAAATGCCCATCTTATATACCCCAAAAGTGATTTTAAAAAATCCCAATTTGAAATCTGTCAGCAATAGACAGTAGAGACTTATTCCGTATCTTTAAATTAATTACAAAGTATGTAGATAGTTATAGCTACTATGAAATTGGTAAAAAAAAATCATCATTTGTCAAAACAAAGATGACTAGCATGTAGTAGCTCCTTCCCACTGTTTCACATGATAGCCAGTGCTGACGGTGTGACCAGCTTTATCTCTTGTGGTTGAGGAACTCATTCCACCCTTTGACTTAAAGAGAATATCTGAGACAACCTGAAAATTCAATCAACCTACATTGCAAAAGCAGAGCTGACTGCCTATAAACTGGCAGGGGAGACGCCTATACTTTGGGTAAAAGGGTGGCCATACCTGTCTACCTGGCAAAAATCAGGTAATGGACAAAAGGATTCTGACTCCAAAAGGGGACGCCATACACTGTGCTTGCCATGTTCCCAGGATTACTCCCAAGGAGGGAATTCCACAAAAAAAGAAAAAAGAATGTGTGCTTGCATGAACAAAGATATGCAAATTGTTTACTTCTTCATCAAGACATCCCATGCATGTATTCATAGGCACACACACTCACACAGGAAGACATAAATTTATTTATCCTTCCTGTGTTTTTTTTTTCCTCCATGCTTTGGTTCCTAAATATTTGATACTTCTGTCTTACATTCTCAAGTCAATAATAGGCTGTCCTTTGCATCACCTCTGCTGTTAGGACACCCAGCTTCAGAGACATTTTGGAGTCAGCCCCTAGAGCCAATTGTTAAATTTCCAATGTGAGTATTTATACTTTGGAAACTAGCAAACTACAAATCAGGGCTTGATGTATTGTTCTATTGATTGTGTCGTCTTGAGAAGATGATGGATAAAAATGTTAATAATACAAATTAAACTTACATGTGTTGTCCCATACCCCTGCCTGGCTTCCTTCAAAACTCTGCTTAAGTTCCCACTTCCCCAGGAAATCTTTCCTGATTTTGTCTTGCCCCTAACTACAAGTGTCATCCCTGCAAAAATTACCTTGTATTTATTTTGCTTTTTTTTTTTTTTAGTATAGATTTACATGAGTGCATGTCTCCCCTAATAAACTCCTTAAGGGTAGGAATTAGAACATTTTTCTTTCTGTATCTCCAGATCCTAGCACAATTCTTGACACATACCACAAGCATGCTTGTCCATTGACATGTTTGTTTGAGAAGAATATTGGTTCTGGAATAAAAAGTCCTCCATTCAAATTCTGCCTCTGACATACACATACACTATTTCTGTGAATGTGGACAAGTTATTTCTCTGAAATAACTTTACTCATTTGTTTACTCATTGAAAAAAATAAATTAATCACACCTACAGTGCCTTACTCAGAGGCGCTGCTCTAAATCTCAAAGGAGAAGATATATGTGAAAAGCTTTGCAAAACTTACAATGCTATATGAATAATCATTGTTGTTGTTGCCATTATAGGAACATTGTAAAGAAAAGGGTTTGTATGGAAGACTTTAGTTCAGGAATGCATGGAAAAGAGGCCCCAGCAAAAAGCTTCCCAGAATAGGTAAGCTTTCTTTGTTAGGAAATGAATTGCTTTGGTTCACTGGTCAACAAAAGCTGTTCAGAGCAAGGACACCATTCAAGTGTGAGCTCTAGAGCCTCGATCTAGAACTCTTTTCTAGGTATTTAGATTTATTGTGGTGGACCTCGTAGTTAATATACTTTAAGAAATATAGTCAGTTATCTGGCACAGGTAACCCAGACCATACCAGCATGTCAAGAGTCTAAAAAAATTCTTATAAAGATAATGAAGTTAAAATTAACTCAAATGACCTTAGCAGAGCAGAATAAGCCTAGAGGGAAAAATAAAATATTTTCTCCAGACTTCACATAGGTGGAAAGCAGAAACTTCAAAAGGCCATGAAAAATTATGAGTATTTACAAAATAAAAGTTGGTTTGGAAATATAAGCCAGAAACAATTGTTTTGAAGAATACTGTAGCTGTTTGGACATATTTGTCAAAACTGGGGTTCTTTAACTTATCACATGAGATAGTATATGTAAAGTTCTTTGCAAATAATAAAGCATCTTATAAATGCTATTGTTTTCCAGCATGGATTTTTTTAGTCTGCTGAAGCCTATAGATCCCTCTTAAGAATGGCATTTTTAAATACATAAAATAAAATGCCAAGGATTATAATGGGAATAGATTATGTTGAGTTATACAAATGTTTTAAAATATTAATATTAATTTTTTTAAGTTTTCAGCTTCCAGGTTAAAAACACCTGAGCTAAATGTATTGTCTCTGAATGTCTTAGAGAGCCAAATAATCAAAGACTCAACCCCACCCTCAACTCCTACTAGGATTAAATCTATGGAGGTAAAAGGTAGTGAGGTTTCAATGTTTGCAAACATTTAGGTTAAGCAGATATTTATCTTTGAGTAAGTCCAACTCAGAACTTCATTACACTTGCTAGGACCTGATGAGCTGTAGATTGGAGTTTCCCACCCTGACTTCACCAGACTTCATGATCCATGACTAAAACACACAAAGTTCCATTAAGTGACTTCTGAATTTTATCTGAATACTTTAACTCAGATCTTTGGGTCTCTAGGGGCACACAGGTTCACCAGAACTTCTGGCTTATAATTTTTTTTAAAAATTATTTATGAACATTATATCTGAGGGACAACAGCATGTCTCTGGTGCTCAACTCTGTACACGTAATAATAGAACATAACATTTGTATTCATTTTGTCTCTGCAGGAAGTTGTACAGCTAATGACAGTACTGCAGGGGGAGAGCTACAGCCAAAGCAGCACTGGCTTATAATTTTTAATATGAGATCCTTGAGGGAACCAATTTGGTAAAGACCAGTTACCTTGACTATTACTATGTTATTCAATTGGATTGGTCTTAAGTACTATATTCATAGAAGTAATAAGTACTATAAAGTGTTCCAGACTATAATTTTTAATTAAAGTATCCATTAGAAAAGATTTAACTGGTAGCCACTCATTATTGAATATCTAGTGTCCTTCTTGAATATAGTATTGTGTTTATGGTTTTTCTTCTAGTTATCAGAGTTATATAAACACAGACTTCTTAGCAAGGTGAATAAGAAGTATGTTTCTTAAGGATCCCCCAACAATTCATTCCTATCTCCCCACCACCAGTGAAAAAGAAAAAAAAGAAAATTTAGCTTCTTGAAAAATCTCACTGTGATTTTTAAAACATCCCTAATAATTTTTTACAATGTTAATTTTAGCTTTCATTTTACTCTTTAGAAGTTATATATTCAAGAGAATGGTATACTAACAGGTGATATTAAGTTCTGTGAATTTTATCATATTTAGATGTATTACTTTAAAGGAACTAAAGAAATAAAACATAAACCATTTGCTAAAGCATAATTTAAGTCCAGATAAGGAGCAGGATTCTTTCTAAGGTCATTATCATTCATCAGTTGTCCACTGAATCCATTAAAACAATTTCTCACAAATAAGCAGTAGTAGTAGTGATAGTGGTAATGGTGATAGAAGGATTCATATGGTGCTTTAAGTTTTGTAAAGCACTTTACATATATTTAATTTGAGCCTCAAAATAACCCACTGAAGTAAGTGCTGTTGTAAATTCACAGATGAAACTGAGACTAAAGGTAATAAGTCTCACCGAGAGTCATAAAGTTAAGTAAGTGTCTGAGACAGGATTTGAACTCAAATCTTCCTATCTTCCAATTCTAGTTCTCTATCACTGTATTATCTAATATTCCAAATTCTTTTTTTTTTATTTAATAGCCTTTTATTTACAGGTTATATGCATGGGTAACTTTACAGCATTAACAATTGCCAAACCTCTTGTTCCAATTTTTCACCTCTTACCCCCCCCCCCTTCCCCTAGATGGCAGGATGACCAGTAGATGTTAAATGCATTAAAATATAAATTAGATACACAATGAGTATACATGACCAAAACGTTATTTTGCTGTACAAAAAGAATCAAACTCTGAATAATATTCCAAATTCTAATAATCAGAGACATGGAAGTAAAATCAGCTCTGAGATGCTACCTTGCACACACCACATTTGCAAAAATAATGAGAGCACAATTTAATCTAGATGAGGAAAAGGGAGTCCCATTACCCTTTGAAGGAGCCATGCTTTGGTCTAATCTACTTGGGAAACTTTGAGGCACAACATGCAGTCAGTAGCATCAAATGGAGCCTACCTTTTGACCAAAGAATCCCATCAATACTACTCTATCCTAAGGATTTCTGTTTAAGTACAAATATATTTGTACAATATAACTGCAGGTATCCGTACAAATAGATTTGTGCTGGCTTTATTTCTAAGAGCTAAAAAATCAAAATAAATTTTACATTTAACATTTGGAAGACTCTCTGGAAAAATTTTCAAGAATAGTTTCATAGAGTGCTGTAAAAAACTTCAAATCTGAAGAACAGAAAGAAATATGTTTCTATGAGGTGATGCCAAACGGGGCCAAATCAGAAAAAAAAGCCACCACCTGACAACAACTGTGTATTTTTTTTCCAACAGAGCTTTGTAGAAATGAAGAGACATTGTAAAGAGGTCCAGAATAAATAATTTACTATTATTTTGTTAAAGTTTATATTTAAAAAAAACCCCACAAATTAATTTTGTTCAACATGAAGTCTATAATCAGGATTCTATTCTTTATTTCGTTTCTTTGTATTTATTGACAATGTTAGTGAGTTTATGATAAAAACTATTTATGCAAAAGATACCCTAAAACAATTTCCTCACATGATACTGTAGCTTCAAAGATGCTTTTACGTACCCTTGTAAAACCAGCAACAATAAGGGGCATAACAGATGCTTCTTCACGTTCCCCCCTTTAAAAGGAAATGACAAAGATAAGATACTAATATTAGTTATCTTTCATATCTACTCATAAGTTAAATAATGTTACTATTTCTAATTAAAGCAGAGTGATTTCTAATGGAATCAGAACTAAATAAGATTATCCTGCTTCTCAATTTGTATTTTAAAAACTAAAAAAATGTTCTCTCTAATTATTATTACAAACATAATATTATAATAAATATTCAAGTTACAATATTTTCTTTTCTAATCAGTTACATTTAAGGAATTCTTTTAGCTAAAAAAATCAAGCATCTTTAATGATGAGAAATCCATTCTATTTATAAAGGTAAAAAAGCTATTTAATATTACTTAAAACATTCTTTCATCATATATTTTTCTTATTAATCCATCGTCACCTTTTTATGATGAAAACACATTACTTTTTTCCTATCTCTTATTTCTTCCTCTATTTGCCTCCCAATATAATCACTATCAATTGTGCATCATGACCCATCAGAGTGGAAGCTCCTATGAGGGCAGAGGCCATGTTCTTTATTTTACAGACCTCCGAGTGCCTACCACAGGGTTGGTTGGCCACGTAATATGTGACTAATCATTCTTTGTTGATTCAATTTGCCTTCTGAGAAAAAAAGCTTCACAATGGTCTTAGATTCTCTTAAAAATGAGAGCTTCAGTAGGAAGAAGCTAAGATTAGCAAATGAGGGAAGAAAGTAGGAGCAGTTAGGGGGTTCCAGATATATCACCCAAGGCTAAACAAACACTTTGCAAACCTGGCATCTCTCATTTGCACATTTTTTTCTAATTAGTGCAGAAGATAGTGTGATCCAGTGCAAAAATATAATTTAGTGTAAGCTGTATGATGATCTGAAAGGAACAGGGGTCTAAATTTTAAAATGTTTATTCCCTTATTTGGCTATTTTCCCCTTTCCGTACCCCTTGAAAACATTAAAGTTGTTTAAGAATACATTCTGGATGATAACTTTATGTGGCTCTGATTTGGCAACCAAATTCCAATTTTTTTTTAAACTCTGGAAAACATGTTAAGTATCAGACATATAATATCAGAGCTTTATCTTCTCAAACAGAAACACACACACACACACAATCACCAAGGCCATGCTGTTCTGAAATTCACCTCTTTCACTCAGAAACAAACAACAAAACCAAGCTCACACTTCCACCAGACCTATAATCCTGAAACGTGGCTATGAAACTGTTTCAGTCAATGAGCCAGAGCAGAATTACTCCTAAAAATAACATCAGGTTTGTACTACCCCCAAGCAGGAAGAGTTTGGCTTTCATAGTTAAAGAACAGATAGGATTTCACTACAACTGTAAACACAACGTCCCACCCGAAGGCAACTCTGCATGTGTCCCAAGGTGATCAACATGTCTCTTCTTCCCCTGAAGCTCACAGATAGCTATAGTCATTGAAGGGAGCCAATTTTCTCCAGGCTTGCCTATTTTGGAGGCGAGAAGCAGTCAGGACCTAATCTTCAGTCTAGAAACTGATCTGAGGTTTAATCACAGAGTTAAATGGAGCTGAAAATACTGCTAAAATCTCCAATGAGCAGAAAGGAAAAGGAAGGAATATGACATCAGAGAGAAAGCTTGTCACACAGCCCAGCATTCTAAGACTGTGCAAAGTACTTACATCTGTATATGAACAAACATTACATTTCATGTGATTCTTCACACCAAAGGAAAAAAAAATTACCTTCGTACTACAGCAATAATAACCGTGTTTTCTGAGGATTTAGTTGCTCTGATAGACCTTAAATAAAAACCAAAAATATTTCCAAATCAACTCTCAAAAATACCTTTAAAGAAAACAAAACCAAAAACATTTCAATATATCCTTACTTGTAAAAACAAAGGAAGAGAGCCCAGTTTTGGAGAAGGAAAGGCAAAAGAACTTCAGATAGTGTTAATGGATGTCAAAAACAGGTAGATATAGAGTAGGAAGATATAAAACAGGAAATTAATAGCAACGACAGAAAACATTGCCATTAAACAATTAGTTAAATAACAGATAGAGGTAAAATAAGGAAATAAATAGCAGAGATATAAAATAGAGAAATAAATAGTAAAGAGAAACAAAAAAAACTGAGATAAAGAGGAAGATTTAAAATAGGAAAAGAAATAACAATGACATAAAACAGTGAAATGATGTCCTTAATTATTTTTATAATCTTTAAAATATTTTTTTGCCTAGACCTGATTTCCTCAGTTTAGGGAATTCCCTCTACAATACAGACCAGCAACTTATCTATAACTTAATAATCTTTGTTGCCAGGGGTACTGGGAAGCTGAGTCACTTGCTCAGGGTCACATAGCCAATATGTTTTAATAGATATTGGCAAAGTCTTAAGTCAGGTCTTCCTGAATTTAAGGCCAACAAGCCTCTTCCATTATTAACCCATGCTGACTCTCCTCTGTTTTTTTATTATTCCCAAAATTTTACTAAATGAATTAATATGTATTTTTTTGGCAAAACATCAATTAGATGTGGACACATTTTTGAAAGAACTGGGGGGAGAGGAACCTCTTGAAGGGAGCAACAAGTTTTCTACTTTTCCTAAAGTTTTCAAAATATTTTGTGATGATTTTATACAGAATGTTTAGACAGAAGGGTAGCCTTTAGCAGGAAAAGCTCTGGCAGGAACTGACATATTGCAAAAATATTTGCAAGGCTGTTTGAGGCCTGCGGTCTTTAATTGTAATTGAGTGGTTGCTTAATCAATGAGGAGGGTTACCAGGTGGACAGTTTGAGATTATGGATTGCAAGCACTAAAATATACCTGAAAGTCCTTCCATTCTCTCTTCTAACTCTATTCAACATCAACTAAGAAAGAAGGAAGTTGTGAAAATCAGAGATTTAAACTGGAAGATGGGGTAGGAAAGATACCAATAGTAATTCCTAGGGCATTGGATTACTTGATCCCATGACATCATTGCTCTGTCAGGACCTCTTCCTACTCAGAGAATTTGAAGGAGGTTCAAGATAATGCTTGGCTCTTGGCTTGATACTACTTTTTTGATTTCCTAAAGTATAGCGTAATGGTTGATAGAATGCTGGATTTGGAGTAAGGAAGAGATAGGTTCAAAAACTGCCTCTGATGATTACTGCCTCTGGGCTTATTTACTCATCTCTAAAACAGGGATAATGTTTCCTGAATTACCTATCTCACAAAGTTGGTATAAGACTCAAATGAGATAATGTACATTAAGCACCTAGCAAAATTTAAAGCATTCACAAATATCATTATTTATTGTTATTTGCAATAATTTTATTTCATTTTTAATTAGGAAGCATTTTCATTAATCTTTCCTTCCTTTTAACATCTTCCATTGAAAAAAATTTTATAAATGTAAAAAAATAAAGCCCTCAAATAGCTGCATAGCTATATTATTTGACCATTCTCATCACATTTAATGAAATGTTCCTCCCTTAAGATAGTGTCTTCTAATCAACCTGCCGTGGATTAACAATTACAAATCACAGCTGGGGAAGTTGACTCTATAACCTTGGCATTATATAATACAGTGGACATTCTGTCCTCCCAAACAATAAAAAACATTTACAATACCATTGGATCTTGATTTGTTAAAATGCTTAGAGAATTTTATATTTTGGTTAATTAAAAGTTTCTGATCAATTGGGAGAAAAGCACTTAATTGGGCTATTCCTATTAAACTGTAAAACCTGTGAGATCAAAGCCTACGTCGTCTTCATCTTTGAACCCACTATGATGTCTATTAAGCATTCCATTTATCAATTCCATGAATGTTTTAGTACTGAAAGTTACTGAAAGCTTTTATAATATATATTACTTCTAATAATGATACTTTTCTGTCTGATGTTAAGTACTTTATAATGTGGAGGACAATTTTAAAAAATAATTAACTGTCTAGAAGGTTATCAACATGAAGATGAATTTTCAGTGTGAAGTATTATACATAGATATTTGGATATGGACAAAATTGTTGAAGGTGGCAGAGTTTATCTTTAACATATACCCCTCCATCCTTCTCCTGTTACTATCTTCTCCTTCCTGAGATCCCTTTCCTGATCATTCAGGGGTCCCCAACTAGGATATTTCTTTCATACATGAATATTTTGTGTTCTAAGTCAGAGGCATCAACTTTGGGTTTGAATCAAATTAAAAATGTCATTGGGAAATGTTTATCAAATAAATAACCCAATGAAACATAACAGAGATAATGTTAATTTGTCGTTTTCTAAGGTGTTTTGCAACCTTTCTATTTGGCTTTGACCCACTTACATCTGTTCTTGACATTCTAAACTGTTTAATTTTAGTGAGAACAGTATTTGTAAATCAGTCTCCTCTCCCACTAAAACTAACTGATCTTACATCACATCATAGTATGTTAATGCTGAAAGAGACTTTAGAGATTCTTTAAAATAATTCCATCATTGTACATATTTAACCTGTATTAGATTGCTTGCTGTCTTGGGGAGTGGAGATGTGAGGGATAGAAGAAGAAAAATTTGGAACATAATCTTATAAAAATGAATGTTGAAAATTATCTTTACATGTATTTGGAAAAATGAAATACTATTGAGAAAAAAGAAAAAGATAATTCCTTCATCTTACAGATGAGGAAACTTAGAGAAATAAGCTGCTTACCCAAAGTCACATAGCTAGTGGAAAGAAAGAGTTGGGACAAAAACCTAGGTCTCCTGCCAGCCAGGCCAATGTCCTTTTCAATATGTCACAGCTATTTTTCCTTAGCGTCTTGGTGGGAAGGTTGCAAGAAGGTTTGATAAACCAGTCTTAGCCAAGTTATTGATGATTGATAATGCTTTTATATCTATAGGAAAAGACCTGTATTAACTTGTTTTCCTGATCTTTTGCTTAGAAACTTGATTATATGCTATTTAAATATATCTACTATCCTATAAAATTAAAGATCCCATTCCCTTGTAAATCCTATTATTTAAGGAGTACAGTTAGTCAAGATTTGAAAATACTGTGTGCTATTAAAAACAATTTTCCTCTCTAAAAATGGCCATATTAAATAACTATTAAATTTCAATAGCTATGCATCCATAATTAATTATGCAATATAAACTTCTGGAAAAAGCATAGGTGTTAGAATCAAGAAAACCTGAGTTCAAATTCTAATTCTAGTACTTCTAACTGGGTGATCACAAGCAAGCCATTAACCTTTCTGAGTCTCAATTTCCTCATTGTTCAAATGGAGATAATGTCATAAGAGGAGTTGTTGTGGGCTCAAATAAGATACTATACCTAAAGCATTAGATCAACTTTAAAGTGCATGATGGGGATCAGTCATCATCATTATTATTATTGCATAATGTATTTGATTTTCTCTTGGACACCAAGGGATACCAAGCTAAAGATTCTCTTTTAAGAAATTACTTTGTTAAAGGAGACTTGTGATCGGTGTCTGCTACTCTGCTCACAGCACAACACTTACTATATAACTCTACTTTGTAGGAATATAAAACTAAAGTATACTATTTTCTTTTAAATCATTTTAGTCATATCCAACTCTTCATGATCCCATTGGGGTTTTCTTGGCAAAGATACTAGAGTGGTGGACATTTCCTTCTCCAGCTCATTTTACAGATGAGGAAACTGAGGCAAACAGTTAAGTGACTTGCTCAGTGACTTATTAAGTTACCTGGGACACTGAGAAGTTAAGATACTTGACCATGATCCCAGAACTGATACATTTCAACCTTTAATCCCAAGACTAGCCAGCCATCTATTAGGGCATATTGTTGCCTCTCACCTGCTTTTCTATCAATAAGCTGAGGCCCAGTCTTACCTGCACAGTGCTATTGCATCCAGCTGCCGAGGATGTCTATTATCAATGATGACGATGTCCTGATGCTTTTCCAGAAAGCTTTCAAGTGCAGACTGAGGATTCTTTGCAAGTGAGCTCTTAAACCCTGCCTTCTCACATGCCCAACAGAATCCATTACTCTGGTTATCTTCTTTGGTAAACACTAAAAGTACCTAATTCAAAGGAAGATAAACATTTTAAAACCAATCACAGATTGTGACTTCAGCATCTTTCTCCTTGTATTGGTGCAATGATAACAAATTAGTTTTTTTAATGGATAAATATATAATAAATACATATATATACCTGAATATATATATATACCTGAATATATATATATATATATATATATATATACACACACACACACACACACACACATACAAATTTCTAAACGTGACACAAACACATAAAAATTTTTTCTAATAAACAAATTTTCTCACATAATCTGTAAAACTTTGGGAGGGGGGTATATTGTAGCTGCTAGGAAATAATGCTTTTTTACATTTTTTCCCTCCTCAATTTGCCTAACATATTCATTGTGGATACAACTTGTTATCTGTTTCATTTGTTAAGTATACTTTGGGTGCTCAAGAAATGAATGATTAATTGACATACAACAAATATTTATTAAGTGTTTTACCTTGGGTCTCATGTCTTGCTATTGTTATGATCAACTTTAAGACTCAAACCTTTAACACTCAAAATATTATTAACTCAAAATTTGTACAAACATTCCAAAGAAAGGCAATTTTAAGTATAAAGTTAACTCTGGTTCATGTATCTCTGATGCATTTATCTCACACTATTGTGTATTATAATAATTTTTTTTCAGGCTTGGATTGCCTGGTTTGTTGCTGTTAAGTAGGGGATGAGGCCAAATTAGAGTCTGGTCAAGAGGTCTGTTTCCAAAGAGTGGCAAAGGAAATATGGTTGAGAAATATCAAACAGCAGAGGAATGGAAAATTACAGTGACTTTGGAATCAAGAGGCTCTTGATTCAGATCTCACCTCTGACATTCACTATCTGTATAATGAGGCAAATTATTTCATTTCCCTGGGTCTTAGTTTTTTCATTGGTAAAATAAAGGGATAGGACTAGAAGGCCTCTGAAAGCTTCCAGCTCTAGAGCTATGATATTTATGAATAAAGCCAGGGTTTTTATCAAGTCCAACCCAGATTAAATGGGGTTTTAGTTGGGACTTGAAGGAAGGCAGTAGATGGAGATGAGTAAGGGAAGCATTTCAGACACATTGGACAGCCAGGGAATTTATTGAGTGGGTGGGAGAAGAGGAGTGTGACAAATCACTTATATTTTAAGAAAAATGGATGCATTGGAGCAGAGAGAGACTTTAGGCAGGTAGGCCCACCAGCAGTTATTGAAACATCCAAGCAATGAGGTGATAAAAAAAAGATAAAATAAAGTTGAAACTCTGATACTAGTTTTCCATTCAGATCAACTTACTGGCCTCTAAGGGCTGAGCTTGCAAGGTACTGTTGATGGAACATATAGATTATCTCTGGAGTATGGACATTCTAGGTCTTCTTGGTTAGCTTATAGCCTTCGCAGTCCACTAGATACTGTACTCATGCCCCTATCAGGAGTCTCAGAACCACGAGTTCTTCTTGGTCATTTCTGAGCATAGATGGCTGATTGCAGAGCAATTTGTTGAAGTTCAAAGTCTTCATGAACTTTCCAGAGCAATAACTAGTGGAACAATGGTCATTCAACAAGAGGAAGGGACAAAGGTATGGAAGCAATGATTCTAAACAATCAGAGAAAACCCTGAAGGTCTATCTTCCAGTTTCTAAAATAGCGAGTTGAGTTAACAATTGTACATTGACATCTGTGATCAGTCTCCACCTTAAAAGTTGTTGGTTATCTGGTGATGGGTCTATGATTGCTTGTAGAAGACCTGGACCAGGTTCATTTCATTTGACAAGCAAATCATGGATTCCAGTTGAGTGTTAAGTATGATGTTAGGAAAAGACTGAATTTGAACCCATAGTTGGTGAAGAAGGGTGTGTTTAGTTAAGAGCTCTACGTACAAAATGTTTGAAACAAATTCTGCTGCAAGGAGAAAGGGGATCTAGTTCCTTTCATGGTAGGAAATATAACATCAGGGATATTGTTAAGAGGGTCTGATTATTTTATTATTATAATCATTCAGATAACAAGGCTTGGTGCAATAAAGAGGCATATCTTGACTTTAAAGTTTGACTTGAAAAGTACTGACCAAAGCCCAACTGTTGTTGGCAAGTTGAGATAATGTATTTAAGAAGCCTGTGGATGTGGAATATCTCCTAACAGGACTCAGATAAAGAGAAGAGTGGTCTTTGTGACTATGAGTAAACTGTAAAGGAAAGAAAGTAGAATATTTCTAAACAAGCTTCAACTATCATCTTAGGGAATCTTCCCTGAATTGGGGTAGATTCATAAGAAAGTCCAGGAGTAAGTCTTTTTGGGAATGAGGGAGAAAAAGATACAGAAATATCAAGAAAGAAAGGAAAAAGGAAGCAAAGGTACAAAAAGATTTATAGCAGCTCCTTTTGTGGTGGCAAAGAATTTGGACATTGAGGAGTTATCCATCAATTACAAGATAGCTGAATAAGTTGTGGTACATGAATTGTGCTATAAGAAACAATGAACAGACAGATCTCAGAAAAACTTGGAAAGACTTAACATGAACTGATGCTAAGTGAAATGAGCAGAATTGGTAGAACATTGTACACAGTAACAGCAACATTGTGTGATGATCAACTATGATTGATTTAAGTCTTCTCAGCATTATAGTGATCTAAGATAACTCTAAAAAATTCATGATGGAAAATGCTTACCACATCTAGAAAAAGAACTGATGGAGTCTGAATGCAGATCTAAGCATATTATTTTCACTTTTTTCTAGTTTTTTTTTCCTTTTGTTCTGTTCTTTCACAACATGACTAATATGGAAATGTGTTTTACATGACTGTACATATGTAACCTATATCGATCTGCTTATCACCTTAGGGAAGAGGAAAGGGAGGAGGAAGAAAGGAAATTTGGAACTGAAAATTTTATGTAGAAATGTTAAAAATTGCTTTTACATATGATTGGAAAAAATAAAATATTATTTAAAAAAAGAATTAGAGTCTAGGAATTGCTGTCCAATCATTTATTCAATAAGCATTTATCAATTGTTTGCTCTATGTCAGGAACTGTGGTAAGCTCCGGGGAAACAAACAATTTTTAAAAAATAGAAAAAAGCCTTCAAAGAGCTCATATTCTAGGGCAGGAGACCACTATAAATAAATAGGTCCATCCAAGATGGAAGGTAACTGAGAAGGGAAGGCACTAGTAACTGGTGGGACCATGAAAGGCCTCCTGTAGAAGGCTGCATTTAAGCTGAATCTTGAAGGAAGCCAGGAATTCTAAGAGGCAGAGATGAAGAAGGAGGGCACTCCCAAGTATAGGACAGTCTGTGCCACTTCATGGAGTTGGGCAATGGAGGGTTTTGTGTGAGAAGAGATAGATGAGATTTTCTGGATTATAAAATGCATGGCAGATTGTAATGTTCAGAGTTATAGTAGAAGTAGAGGTTCTTCTGGGAAAACTAGGGGTTTTCTGACTGAGTCTTTCATCTGGGTACAGACTTTGTAGATTCATCTGGGTATAATGGTGTGTCTGATGGTTATGTAATATTCTAACATCATAATGAATCTGAGATCAACCAAAATCCAAGATGGAGGCTATTCTACATAACCCAGTGATCCATGACAAGACCGTTATGGCAGATCCTTACAGACAGGCAGAGTAAACATAGTACAGAAGATCAGCTTTAGATTTTCCTTCTGGTGAATGCTCTTGGAGGCAGAGGAGAAATAACATAGCCTATTATTAGTGTTGCCCAGAGTAGGCATGAGAACACAAGAGAACGTGGATGCAAAGAAGCAAGGAAATATCACCGGGAACATTAAAGAATTAGTTAAGTGATGTCCAAGAAACTTGGGGAGATCAAGAGGTCTGGAATTAATTTTGTGAAGGATGAATATGAAAATAGCAGTGATTTTTTATGATAAAGAATTGCTCAGACTTTCTGCTTTTGAAAAAGCAATGAAGAAGCTTCCCCTGACACTGACCAAGTTTCTCATCTCCCCTACAGATCATAAGCTCCTTCCGGATAGGGAAGATCATATAGTTATCTTTGTTACTTTAGCCCCTAGCATTTGCATACTATATGCATATTTTTCCTATAGTAAGCATATTTTAGGTATTTTTTGAAAGGGATGAGATTTGTTGAATATTTTCTTTAAAAAAGAGTGAACAAACCTATACATTTTTACTTGCTTTTCTTTAACTTTTCAGTGCAGGAAACACCAAATAATTCCCATTGCTGAGCACCACTTCATTCTTCCTAATCTATTAATTAGAATCCAAAATCTAGTTCAACGACTAGAAGCATCAACATGTGGAAGATTTTGTTGAGTGTGAATAGAATTTGAAAGCCAGGTTTGAACTCTTGGTCAAATAAGTAAGGAAGGCATAGATGGTTCTCACTTTAAGCTAATATAATTAATGAAAATCTGGATTTCCAAGGCTGACAAAGCAAGATAGTATTATTGACAATATAAAAGAACCACTATAAATAAGCTCCTATAATTAGCAAGCTTTCTTAGTATGTTTCAAGTATGAAATTTCTAAAAAAACAAAAAACAAAGCTATATATATATATATATATGTATGTATGTATTATGTTAATTGATCTACACAAAGTTTTTCTGCACAACATTGATTATATAAAGTGAGATTCACCTAAAGAGTTGGAAAGTGAAACATGACAAAGAATGATCACCCATGTTTTGATATTACCTGAAGCTGATCTTGATGGATTCTCATGGGGCCAAACTGTACATCTGTTACTGTCTGTAAGAGAAAGGAAGATTTCTTAAGAATTTACCTCTTTTATCAAGGCTACCAATAAAAATGAAATTTCCTTCAGGATAACTCCCAGAGAGCTAGATTTAGACAGTGAACAAGTTTCAAAGACTTATTGGGGGGTCTAAGATGAATGATACTCTAATCAGTTTTTGCTTTCAGTTCTGTAAAGTATCTCCAACTACTTGCTGGATGTTTCTACATAAGGTAGAAACTCATTTCAAACTCATGATTTACCTCCCACCCTTTCTCCTTTATCAACATCAACACTAGTTCCAGCTCCAGTCTCCCCCATCTCTTTCAAAAAGCATCATTTTTCTTTCAGATCACTCAACAATAATTAATGCTTTGCACATGGTAGGAACTGAATAAATAATTATTAAATAGTGTGTTTTGGAAACAATAAAAAGAAGGATCCTGGCTGAAATAGAGGGCTTTTACTGGGGAATTTATTGGATAGAGAGATTTTTGAAGGCGCCAAAGGTGAGGATAAGTAAGATTGCTTTTTGCTCTATAAGTAATATTTGGAAGCTAGATGGGGATGCATCAGAGAACCTGGGTAACCTTGGGCAAGTCGCCTTGGAGGTCATCTTGGGCAAGTTACAACTTTCCTGAGCCTGACTTTCCTCATAATGTAAAATAAAGGAATTGACCTGGATGACTTTTGAGGTCCCTTAATCCTTTAGCTTTATGATTTAATAATTCTCTGATAGCTACAGCTAATTTGATACAAGGTGGGACCTGCATCACATAGGACTTCAAAGGAACTGAATGTTGTGAATTGGGAACAAATCAGATCCTCTCTGTTGCTTAGTAAAGAGTCTTTAAACCTATCCCCAGGTAACATCTCTATTTGATCCTCAGACTTTAGGAATCTGTCACTAACCCCTGCTTATCATGTGGATACCAGTGTCTATCTTTGATACCTTCCACTCAGTATCTTGAATTCCCACTAACCAGCTCAATCTACTTATGATCAATCCATTAACTTCTAGCCACTCCCTTAGTGGGGAATCTTTCAGCTATGGCCTTTCCCAACTCCTTTGTCCAAAAATTTTTTAGCTTGTGCCATGGACGACCCTTGGTCTAACCCACAGCAAGCTCTGTCCTCAGTTCTACACTAGGCAAACCCAAATACCTGTCCCTTCTTTTCCCATCGTGAGTTGGGTACCAACTATCATGGATTAAATAGAAGCGGGAGCTACAATCCCATTCCAAACAACTTCTTTTTAAATACTATGATAGAGGAAAAGGAAGTAGAATTGTGCAGCTCCCCACCAACAAATAGATGGCTCAATGGTCTGGGAATCTGTGTTATAGATTCTTGGAACAGGAAGGGAGATTAAAGATCAGTTGTCCAGCCCTCAGATTCTACATCCTGGGATATAGAAAGATCTCATGGACATGACTGCTAGCCACTTTCAATGTTCTCAGGAGAAACATAAAAGGAAGCATGTATCCCAGGACATAAGAGTTATGTGAGTCTTAGGCATGCCCTCTCACACCTATGAGACTCACGTCAGCCTTTCTGGGCCTCAGATTATTTATAAGATCAAATTTCCAGCTCTGAAAATATACTGTGATCACATAACGAGAGAGGGGCAAATGTTCTTTTTTTATGGTGGAAGGAAAGAAAAGGTTTCTACAAAAACAGACTAGCAAATGACTTTAATTTTTGGTAAAATATTGTTATTAGAGGGATGATTTGTGAGCATTTAGAAAGAGTAGTGTTCATCATTAAGTTCAGCATGGGCTGATCAAGAAGACCTCATGCCAGATATATTTCTTTTCTTTTTATGGCACAGGATTACTAGACTAAATAATTAGGTGACTGTCATGGACACAATGCAGCTTGATTTCACAAGGCATTTGACAAGGTTTCTCATGATTACTTTATGGACAAAATGGAGAAATTTGGACCACATGACACTATATTTAGGTGGATTTGAAAGTGTTTGAATGAGTGTACCCAAAGAGAAATGGTTAATGGATTGATAACAACCTTGAGAGAAAGAATTAAAATGATAATAGCTTACAATATGCACAGTGAAATGATCATCACTTATAGCATCCAAAGTACCCTTTAGGGATCTGTCCTTGGCTCTATGCTGTTCATTTTTTTTCTATAACAATGATTTGGATGATGAAATATGTTGTGCTTATCAAATCTACAAATACCATGAAGCTGAAAGGGATAGTTAATATGATGGATGAGTTAGCATCCCCTCCCCCCCAAAATCCTGATAGGTTAGAATAGTAAGTTGAATTTAAGAAGACAGAATCTAATAGGAATAAATGCAAAGTCTTATTGTTAAGTTCAAAAACTCAACTATAAAAATACAAGATTGGGGAAACAGCGCCAGGCAAAAAAGCAGGTTAAAAAAAAAGATCTAAAAGTTTTAACAGATTCTAAGTTATGCAACAACAGTATAACACAGAACCCCCCAAAACAAAGAAATATACTCGTCAGCATTAATAGAGACATAGTGTTTAAAATAAGAAGGCTAATAGTTTCAATGTAGTTTAAGGAAGTGTACATCTGGAGTGAGGCAGCTAAGTAGAGTATGGATAGAGCATACTGAGCTTAGAATCAGAAAAACTCATCATCCTGAGTTCAAATCCAGCCTCAGACAATTACTAGCTGTGTGATCATGGGTAAATCACTTAACCCTGCTTGCCTCAGTTCCTCATCTGTAAAAATGAGCTGGCAAAAGACATGGAAAACTACTCTAGTATCTTTTTCAAGAAAACTCCCAAATGGGGCCATGGAGAGTTGACCATGATGGAAATGACAAACAACAATACATTGAGTTCAGTTCTATACCATATATTTTGCAAAAGATATTTGCAAAGGATATTGCAAAGGATTATTTGCAATAATAACTAAGACTAAGTTTCAGATGAGTTGCCAAGATATATTAGTGAAGGGAGCTTAACCACTGGGAGTCCTCCCACCAATTATAACGGATGTCCAGCCTCAGAACCTTACACCATTTTGAACCCATCCACCCATCTAATGCACATGTGTGTGTACATATATACACACATTCACACATTGACAAAGCAAAGGGATTTCCAAAAAAGGTTGGCCAGATAGGGAAAGGACTGTAGACTATGGCACACAAATGACAGACTGAATAAACTAGTTGAAACTCCATCTAGAGAAGATTCCATTTAGCACACGATAGTGGTCTTCAAACATTTAAAAGTATGTCAGTTGCAAAAGGAGTTATACTTCTTTGTAGCATCAAATAAAATAGAACAATGAATGGAAGTTGTGAAAGTATTTTCTGCCTATATTAATGAAAGCCCTATGGTCTGAGTGAAAAAGTATTATTAGTCCATAGAGGAAACGAAGCCTTAGTAACTCGGTCTCCACCAGTTCAGAATTTGATTCCTATATATTATCCTGAATTGGACTGAAGCTTACTTTTGCCCAAACTAAGAAAAAAGTTTACTAAGCAAATGAAAGTTTTAACAAGATTGCCAGGGCATTTGTAATTAATTTAATAGGCCAAATTCATTCAACATGCATTAATTAAATGTCAACTATATTCCAGGCATATATAGTTTATAAATAAATATACATTTAAATATGCATGCATACTTGGTCCCATTTTTTCCCTGACAGAGGTGTGTACAATCAAAAAAAGCTGAAGAAAATTAGTTTAGAATATACTTACTATGAAAAGAATGCTGTTATTTTTATTTGCATAATCATCAACTGATGATCATTTACTAATGGAAGTAGAAGAAAGAAAAATTCTATTGGTAAATAGCAGGGACTAGTTCCTGGTGGCTAGCCAACATTTGAAACACTGTAGTTTCCCACCTTCTACTTATTTGTAGAAGTATTCTACACATAGGATGGGGGTGGAGAGCCTAAACTGTCTCATATTCTCAGGTGTATTTGTGATCCCACATATTTGAATGCCCCATGTCCTCCTCTCCAACCTGTCCATGCCTGTCTATCCTATGATATTCAAATCAATGTACTTCCATAAGCCTGAAACATGTCTATAAGAGTATGTGGTGAATTCTGAAGATACAAAGATAAATGAAACAATGCTTGCCCTCAAAGAGATTTTATTTCAAAAGGACAGACAAGAAATACATAAAAGAATGAGTCTAATTTATTCACTAAACATTTAGAAGAATCATTCAGCAACAACTTTATTATAACAAAAATAATAGCTAGCATTTGTATAAGCTTGGTTTAGAAAACACTTCACATCTGTTTTTTTTATTTAATCTGCCCAATGGTTTTATGAGGTGAATGGTATTGTTATTCCCATTTTACAGTTGATAAAACTAAAGCTGAAAGCGATTAAGTGGTTGCATTGTCACACAGATAGCTAGTATGTGAGTTAGAATTTGAACTCAGATCTTCTAGATGCCAAGTCCAGAACTCTGTCCCCTATACTATGTAGCTCTTCCCCTATTATTAACATAACATCCACTTATGGATTGGTAGATTTGTATAGGTCAATACAGGTCAAATCCTGTATTGAACTAGATGTAGTAATTTAATATTTGCTGTATTAACTTAATGATATTTTTTTTTGTTTTAAAAAATTCTCTACTTTCCCCTTTCCCCAGACAAAAGTCTTCTTGGCAAAGAAGTTGTTTGCTATTTCCTTTGTCAGCTCATTGTACAGATGAGAAACCTGAGGCAGATGGGGTTAAATATTACATAGCTAGTAAAGATTTTAATTTTCCTGACTCAAGGCCTAGTGCTGAATCCACTACATCACCTAGCTGTCCTTTCCATTTGCTTTTAGTTCTACATCTATAAACTTGGGAACCTAAACTCTTTCCTTTGAATTGCCATAGCCTTGGCCAGGGCCTTCCCCTCCCAGATTCATTCATTTATTTATTTAGATTTTTTTTTTTGACTAGGTGAAAGAGGAGATTCTTTGCCTCAATTGCTGCCCAGCCTTAATCATCGAATGGGTGCAGTCTCCATCAGACAGAGACCTGTTGAATATCTTAGCTTAAAAAAGGCCAAAGTCTCCCCCTGAATCCAGGGCTAGTCCACTCATCTTGCTCTATATCTGGCCTCTGGAGGAGAAAGCAAGGCAAGTGACTTTGCCCAGCCCTCTCTCACTCAAATCCAATTCACTGCATTTCATGATATCACCCCTGATGTCTTGGTCCTTTTGGAGAACGAAGGACAAACAACAACAGCCAAAGCCTTTCAGTCTCTCATGTACTTTAATCCTCTACTTTATTTGTGTCCCTGTGTTATGCCACTCCCGCAATGCATCATAATGTAAGTTCCTCAAGGACAAGAACATACCAGACTCAGCTCTGTGTCTTTATGTGGCTCACCACAGTGTCTTCCTCAGAGCAGGCTCTCAGTAAATATCTGCATTTCACTTATGAACTTGAATTACAAAAGGCCACATCCATTAGATGGAATTACCAATAAGGAAAATAGAGGGTTCATTATTCTCTTATTTAAAAATTTAATGTTGATGTGCCAACATAAACTCAGATTTTCCCCTACTTGTCATCTGGATGATCAATCAAATTAAGGATTTCCTCAAATCTAATTTATTTCAAACCTAGGTTCAAATTCTAACTTGGATATTAATTACCTGGAAGTTCTTGAGTAAATCACTTAACCTTTTTAGGCTTTAGTTTTCTCATCTTTAAGATGAGGGGATTAGATGAGATTAGTAATTTTTTTCAATCGGGTCTAATTTATCATTGACCCCATTTGAGGTTTTCTTGGTAAAGATACTAGAGTTGTTTGCTATTTCATTCACCAGCTCATTTTACAGATGAGAAAACTGAGGCAGATGGGGTTAAACCAGTGATTTACCTAGCATTATATAGCTAATAAAGATTTTAATTTTCCTGACTCCAGGCCTAGTGCTGAATCCACTACATCGCCTAGATGTCCTTTCACTTTCCTTTTAGTTCTACATCTATGAACTTAGGAACCTAAATTCAACTTGAGGAGGGAATAACAGATCTAAGGAAGTAATCAATAACTCTCTTCTTGTAAGGTTGTTTAATAGTTAACAAAGACAGCACACAAGACAGCACACTCTCTAGTAGAGGAATGGAGAGAACACGACATTCCAATCTTCAACTAAGGAGGAAAATAAATAAAAGGAACCAAATAGACTTCTCCAAAACTAGAAATTGGCTAAGAAACAGCACTAGCCAAATGTTCCATGTAATTGGTGGTTTTGTTATTTTTTTTTTTCATTCTCATTCAGAAACTCCACTAGTACATTCCACACTGGGCCAGGAATGGACAGGAGAGCCTCCCTCAGGCAATCTAAAGTAGATCAAGTCCTTTCCATAGCTCCAAATTTTTTATGACTCGTTGACTTTCATATCATTTTGTTCCTTTTATTAAACACTAGAGGAATTATAACTATGCCAATTTTGACCCAGCACAACCCCCCTCCATCCTCAACCAAAAACCAAACCCAAATTAGTTAGCCTTTGACTGTACTTTAGAAATCCCAACTTGCAAAGATGTACTTAGAGAATGAGGAGGCAATTTCAGACAATATCTGGAATTCAGTGGGGGGTAGAAAATCACAGCAAAATCTAGAGTTGTCCTTTTGTCTGCAGTGGGACTTCCCAACCTTTCTGTGGTAAGGGTCTATTCCTCTCTTCTTCATTTGACCATCAGCTTTGGTAAAGGTAGGGGGAAGAGGTAGAGAGGTAGAGAAAGTAAAAGAAAGGTAAAGAGAAAGTAGAAAGGGATATTTTACTGGCAAACTGTAGGGACTAGAGTATGCAGGCTACTCATCAGCCTCCAATATTTGAAACAATGTGATTTCTAACCTGCTTATTTCCAGAAGTATTTTATACATGTGATGGGAATGGGGAGTCTCAATTGAGATGCTTTTTCACAATCTCAAACACTCAGATGTATCTGTGATCCTATCCATTTGAATGTTCTCTCTAACCTATCCAATCCGGTCCATCTCAGCTGAGATACTCTAATCAATGTATTTTCATAAGCTCAAAACAGGGGTCTGACCAAAAAGCTGAATGTTAAGAATCACATCTATAAATTTTAATTTGACCATTGGTAGTCCAAAAGCAAGATTCTTTTTCAATGGCTTCTATGGATTCAAAGAGGGAAAAAAATTAAAGCTTATTATTTTTGAGGCTGAATTATAAGGAAATCCATAATAGGGTTCTGATATATAGTTCTAGCTTACATACAGCAGACTATTGATGAACTTGTAGTAGCTAAGCACTTAGAGCAGTTCTTGTAAGTCTCCCTACTCATTCCCATTTTGTGAGAAGCTAACCATAAATGTAAAGGCACACAGTTACATAACAGAATATTAAAGCTGAAAGTTATCAGAATCTCTTCTACAATGTACCTGGCAAGCAGACAACCAGTCACTGCCTGAATTATCTCCAGTGAAGGTGAAGTCATTCCTTACCTACTTAGGATAATTTCTTTTTTGGACAGCTGTAATTGTTAAGAAGTTTTTCCTTGAATTAAATCTATTTTTTTTAGAATTTAGGATCAATAAATCAACAAACATTTATTAAGCACCTTTCCTGCATCAGGCATTGTGCTAAATCCTGGGGATACAAAAAGAAGCCAAAAACAGTTCCTGCCAAAAATTTACATTCTTATGGGGAAGACAACATACAAATAATTACATACAAATCAAGCTTTATACAGGATAAATGGGAAATATTTAACAGAGGAAGGCACTAGGAATAAGAGAAGTCAAGTGATCTTGTTCATGGTCACGCAGCTACTAAGGGTTAAAGGCAGAATTGGAATTCAGTTTTCATATATGTTCCATCCCAGTCAAAACAGACTATTCATCATTCCCCAATATTCTTTTTTTTCCTTTTTGTTATTAAAGCTTTTTTTTTCCAAAACATATGCATGGTAATTTTTCAACCTTCCCCAATTTTCTCTGCCCTTTATATATCTATATCTATATATGCTATCGTATAACCTACCCAATGTTCTTGGAATAGTTTTCCCAAACCCATTTGTCTCAACCTGTTGAAAGCCAGTTTTTTTTTTTTGTTCACAGATAACACATTCTTCTTGAAGCTTTCCTGCCCCTCAGCTATAAGTGAAGTTTCTTTCCCTTTTTGAATCTTTCAAATCATCCAGATTGGATCTCTCCAATGAATAGCTACCATGCTGCAGGTTAGAGTTTTGTAGATCTCTGTCTTATTCCCCTACTGGAATATAAGTTCCTTGGTTCATTTTTGAATCATTTTCCAGTACAATGGATTATATTTTATGGCCACTTAAGTGTTAGTTTGGTGAATGGAAATAATAAATCAAAGCTATTTCTAATAACTTTAAACATGAATAGCCCTTGCAGAAACATCATTACTCTACTGGAGTTTATTTCTTTAATCACACATTATTAACAGTTTGATTTTAGCTAGTTTCTGATTTGTACAAATAATTAATCCCTTGAAATCATCAGGACATTATTTGAAATTATAATTATGTGAAATATGGTTCCAACACAATAGAAATATGCAGGATTAATTCAAATAATTTTCTGCACTAATCAGTACCTAGTTATAACTTAGTGGGGCAAGCACCATCTGCAGTAGACCTGCTGCTTTTAGGATAATGGGCAATTCACTTGCTTTCTCTGAGCATCATCAGTTTCATTTGTAAAATGAGGACATTGGATTTCATGATCTCTCCAATCTATTTGAACTCTAAATCTGAGATCCTATAACCTATGATAAGATAAGGTCTCAGTTTTCTTCTGGCTCTGTCTTTTTAATTTTAATTTTTAAAAAATTTCTGCTTATTTATCATTTTATTATTAAATCTTTTTATTTTCAAAACACATGCATAGATAATTTTAACATTATCTATGTTGTATGTGCAAAATTTTTATTTCAAATGTGTTCCAAATTTTTCCCTACCTTCCACTCCTTCCCCTAGACAACAAGTAATCTAATATATGTTAAACATGTGCCATTCTTCTGTACATATTTCCACAGTTATCATGCTGCATAAGAAAAATCAAGTCAAAAAGGAAAAAAAATGAGATAAAAACAAAATGTTAGCAAACAACAATAAAAAAAAGTGAAAATACTATATGGTGATCCACACTCAGTCCCTATAGTCCTCTCTGGGTACACATGGCTCTCTTCAACACGAGATTGTGGATTGGAACTGTTTTATTTATGACTACAATTTTATATAGAAAACTTTCCGTATATTGGAATAGTGAATATTCTAGAACAAAATGGCAAAGAAAAAAAAGAGAAATTGGACTTTCCTATTTGGGGAACATATAATCATCTCACACAGAAAGGAAATGAAGTTAAAAGAAAAAGGATTTTAGGTGACTGCATTTATGGAATGATGTTTCCCAATGATATCAGTTTGTAAATCATTTAACAGCCTACTATATAATGGAAGAACAGACCTGGAATAAGCCATTTCTCTTTTTATTACTATCTAAAAACTATACCTATCAATCATTACCAAGATTAAAGTAGAACTCTCATCAATGAAGTAAGGCAGGAAAACAATCAATACAGGATACAGGATGGCCCTACCTCACTAAAAACGAGGTAGAGATTATCTAATTCAGAATTGTGCTTTGGGTTGGGCCCTCCATTTTCAGGTTTCTAATCCTGCCTGTTCTAATGACTACTACCTATTTGGACTGACACAAATTACTTCTAATCTCTGGGGCCTCAGTTTCTACATCTGTATAGTGAGTATTTTGCAAAAATCGTCAGTATTTCTAAACAGTAGTAACAAAAATGGGGAAAAAAACCAAGAGAAAGAAAAATTCCATTCAAAATAACTATAAAGTGGATAATTATCTGGATAAATAAATAGAAATGAATGAATAAATAAATGCCTATCAAGACACATTCAGGGCTTAAACAAACACAACTATTAATTAAAAATTACTAAGACCATAAATAGAAAGATATTTATTGTCTGTGACTGAGCAACATCAATATGATTAAAAAATGATGACACTAGCTAAATTAATTTATGGATTTGGTGCTCTACTAATCAAACTTCCAATCCAAAGGATTATTTTATAAAGTTAGATAAAACAATAAATTCATTCAGAAGAATAAAAATCTATGATCTCAAAGGAATTTTTTTAAATCAAGAATTAAATAGGTCTACTATTACTAGGCCTCAATTATATAAAAAAGTAGCAAGCATAAAAAATTACAACCACATCTCCTATCTCACACACTATTTCCTTAGTTCAGGCTTTCATCACCTCCGACTCCATTATTGTAACAGTCTTCTAATTGACCTCTCCCCATTCTAGTCCATTCTACATACTCCTCCAAGTGATTTCCCTTAAGGGCAGATCCCACCATATCACTGTGTATTCCCCACTAAAGTACCTGTAAACATCCCTAAGATGTCTAGTATAAAATACAAACCCTTCCATTTGGCTTTTAAAGCCCTATACAACCCATACAAGCTCCACCTATCTCACTGGACATTACTCTACCTCCTGTCTTCTGTGACCCAGCCAAACTGGACTCTCTGTCCCTCACACATCCCTTCACCTTCCATTGCTGAGCCTTTGAACAGTCATTCACCCTACATTCACCCTACATACATACACCCAATTTAAGTCACTCATCGAATTTCTTCTTATTAACTGTCTAGACTCTCCTTTCCATTGTACTTTCCCCTCCGTCCCTATTACACTGTGATAATAGCTGCTAATATTTATGCTTTGCACAAATCGTCTCTCTTTATTCTCACAACAATCTTTTGAGGTAGGTGCTATTCTGTTCCTTCAGATGAGGAAAGTGAGGCTGAAGGAAGTTAATTGAGTACTAATTGAACTCCAGACCTGAGTCTGGATTTGAATTTAGGTCTTATTGCTTTCAGGTTCAATCCTTTACCCACTATGTGGTGGGGTCTCATATTAATGTCATGAAAGCAGGGGTTGTAGAGAATTTATCTGTGCATCCCTAATGGGGATTTGTACACAGAAACTGCTTAATAATTGCTGCTAAATAAATGAATGTTGATTAATGCATATTATTTCTAATTGTATCCATGTTTTTGTATCACTACATTTATTATGAAAAATTTTAATGATCTTTTTTGCCTATTCATTAACTTTATTTCCCACCCCTTGATCCCTACTCAGTTCATAGATTTTAGCAACAAGTTGCTAGATTTGCTAAACATGAATGTTTTCATGTAACTCAGCTATTATTCATGGAACATTTCTTTTAGAGAACAGAAATTCTTACTAAGCCAATATGGTTTTTCACTCTTCTGATGAAGTACCACACCATGGCTAGTATCTATGGAAACACCTCGCCATAGGCTCTGACTTTCTTGATTTCTCAATAAACAAAACCTCAAGAACAAAACATTGAAAATGTGCCCACTGAAGATGCAGTGCCCAACTGATACCAGAGGCACCCATAAAATTGCTTCATATCATTATGTCACCATTGAAAGATTATGATGGAGGCGGGGCAGCTCAGTGGCGCAGTGAATAGAGCATCGGCCCTGGAGTCAGGAGGATCTGAGTTCAAATTTGACTTCAGACATTTAACACTTCCTAGCTGTGTGACCCTGGGCAAGTCACTTAACTCCAATTGCAAATGGAAGAAGAGAGGGAGAGAGGGTGAAAGAGAAGGAGAGTGGGAGGGAGAGAGGAAAGGAGAAGGGAAGGAGGAAGGGAGGGAGAAAGGGAAGGAAGAAGGGAGGAAGGAAAAGAAGGGAGGAGAGAGGGAAGGAGGAAGAAAGAAAGGAGGAAGGGAGGAAGGGAAGAAAAGAAGGAGGGAGAGAGGGAAGAATAAGGTAGTTGAGTAAGGTAGTTGTTCTCAGGGGTATATGCCAGCTTAGACTATCCAAATTCTAAGCGATCTTAAAGATACATCTAGTTCAAATCTCTCATTTTCTATATCTCAGAGAGGTTAAGTCACTAACATTCATTTTATTATTTAGTTATACACTGATTAATACAAATAATGAATTCCAGGAAATAGTCACATTATTCAAACTTGTACTGCATATTCTCTTGGTCTACAACCAATTTCTTCATTTTACATAATTATAACTTCTTATAGTACATATTTGTATATATGTATTTCTAGTATAGATTATAAAACTTTCTCAAACTATAATAACATGAACTGGCAAGATGTTAAACTATACTAACATCTACTAGAAGTCTAATTCTTCGAAATGTAAAATATCTAATAAATTCTTAATGTATCTTCCCAAAAATTTTATCTCTCAGAAGGTAGAAGAAGGAACAAGAGGAACTCCTATTCTGTAATTATTTTTGACTAACAAGGAAGAGAGTTGCTTGAAAATATGGAAGTAACAGGAACCTTGGGAGACAGTGACCACATCAACTTGAAGTTTATAATAACAAAGAAAAAGAACACTGTACATAGTTATATTGTGTCCTAGACAAAAATAATAATAATAATAATAATAATAACAACCAAAAGCTCCCATCTAACTTCAAAAAAAGAAAAGGCACTATCTCGTGGCCAGATAGATATTCTAAAAGAGAATATGCCTCATCTGAGATGATTGATCCTAAAAAAAGAAATTCTGACATATAATCAGAAATCACATCAATAAGGAAGAAAAGTGGAAAGCATATAAACAAATCAATGCAGTTTTCAAGTGAGCCATCTGTTTAGCTCAAGCATTAATAGAAAATGTACAAAAGATCAAATGAGGAGTCAAATATGAACATAAAAAGAGTGATCAACAAGCCTATCAACACACATTCAAAAAGGTTATAGTCCCATATAAACTGAAGTTTTGAAAAAATTCTGCAGGGAAATTTTAAAAATTATTTTACAAGCTGTGGTAATAGGCACACTGTTTGAAGAAGGTGCTAACTACTGCTACTAGGTGACACAGAGAAGGCAGAACTACTCATCTCCTATTTAGTATTAGTTCTCTCCAGCAAGAATAATTATTTTCAAAATGGAAAAATAATAAGCAATATGTGAAGGAAACTACAGAGGTAAGATGAGTGGAAAATAGTTCCTAACTATTTTAGCTTTAAATTCCCAAGAATGGATGAATTAAACATCAGAATGCTAAAGAAACTTGAAGACTTGATTTGGAAGTTTGGGGTTGGGCAATGCTGTGTATCATCACAAGCTTTTGTCAGTGAGTGAAGTGAAAATGTTAAAAATCACATATTTTCTATTGAGAAAATATTTATTAAATCTATAAATAACAAAGCTGAGGAAGACCTAATGTCAGATAATAACAATATTTATACAGGAGAGTGTTTTATGGACATTATTTCTCACAACATCCTTGTACACTAAGTACTACAAGTATTATTATCCTCATTTTGTTGAGTCATTTCAATCGTATTTGATCTACAGATGAGAAAACTGAGGTCAACAGGGTTAAGTGACTTGCCCAAAGTCACACAACTACCAAATGTCTGAGGCCACATTTGAAGTCAGGAAAATGATTTCCTGAATCCAAGTCCAGTGCTCATTTTACAGATGAGGGAACTAAGAGAGTGGTGAAGTGATTTGTCCAGATTGTAGAACTAGTGAAGGATCTCAGATGGGATTCAAAACAGATTTTCTTGATGTCAAGTTCATCAAATTATACTATAGGATTTCTAAAAGATTTAAATATATCTCAGTAGTTTAAAATACCAGGGGAAAGCCAATAAGATAAAACTTAATAGTATAAATGTAAAATTTTATGCTTTACATTCATGAAATTAGAGGCATAAATATAGAATGGGGATGCTCTAATTTGGGAGCATTTCAGGTGAAAAACATTGGAAAGGGTTTCAGTTAACCACTAACTGAATAGGAGTTATATATTGATGTCACATAGGAGTTGAATTCAGCCGACAAAAGAGCTTACTACACTGCTTTTATGAAAGGAACAACCTTGTACCTTGATTAGGGTATCTGCAATACAAGTTGGCTAAGCCTGAATCTCTGTTATGAAACATAGGATGACTGAAATTCAAAAAGTCAATCACATTTTTTAATCAAAGCAGAACATTTACTGTTTAAAAAAAAGGGGGGGGGCAATTCTCTTGACAACAGAGTATCACCTAAATACTATTTGTGTGTGTGTGTGTGTGTGTGTGTGTGTGTGTATGCTTCTCTTAATATGTCTGCTACCATTATGTATTTCTGACATAATTTCTCCAAACAAGCTGTTAAGTAAGTTTAGGGAGCAGCAGTAGATGAGGTATATGAGTAAGAGGAATTGGAGAAAAGTCTAATAGCATCAGAGAAACAATATGCAGTTGTCTCTTTACTAGGCATGATCCAGACTTTGGGGATTGACTAGCCTATTGTGTCTCCCTGACAGTAGCTTCTGAATGGAAAGAAGGTTCCAACTAATAAGGGTGAATTTCATTTTCAACATCCCCTTTCTTTCCATAGCTAACTCAAAATGAGGGCTGAATTGATCCAGGGAGAAGGAACCCTTTATCCTTTCTTCCTTCTCTCTGTGAAGCCCAGTAAACAGATTTTGTTGATTTGTCCAGAGGTCTGGAGTCTGAAGGATGAGCAGCTTCTGTTTAGGTGACCACTTCTTTATTTTATCATTCAGCCTATATCCCTGCCTGCTGGTGGAACCTGCTAGGAAAGATAGGATTATTTGCATTTTGGGCTCCAAGTCAATCCAGTTCAATTCAATTCAACCCAAGGTTCATTAGGATACGTAAGAGGCTTCACAGATAGATAGGCTGCTGAACGGGGAGTCAGGAAGAACCAAATTCAAATACTGATTCTAACTTTTACTAGCTCTGTGACATTGGGCAAGTTACTTAACCTATCTGAAGTACTATAGGAATAATAATAGCATCTACCTCACAGGGTAGTTGTGAAGATGGGATGTAATAACATATGTAAACACTCTCCAAATCTTAAAGGGCAATCCGTAAGCCAGTTATTATTACTTTCCTAAGTGCTAGGCAATGGGAGTACAAAGATGAATAATAGCATATTCTCCACCCTCAAAAAATGTGCAGTCTGATGTATGTGTTGGGATGGGAGAGGAAGGGAGAGATGGGATGGATAAGAATATCCATGCTGCCCAGCATTAGTTAGATTAATGAGAATCCTCTTTTTCCTAACTTATGTCTAAGTGTATATGTGCTTACACTTACACGTAAGTAAGTATGTATATATGCATATCCATGTGTATATGTAGGCTCCAAGGAGGAGAGACTATACAAGTTGAACCTCCAAGGATCATCCTAGGGTCTTAGACACAAAACTACAAGGGACTTGGAGGTTATCCAGTCCAACCTTCTTCAATTTATGGAGGGGGAAACTGAGGCTCAGAAAGATAAAATGATTTGCTCATGGTATAAAAGTAGGAAAGAGAAAAGATTAGCATCGGAAGTCAAGCCCTCAGACTTTGAATTCAAAGCTCTTAAAAGGAACTTCTCAACACGATCCCTTGTACGTAGTGGGCATTTAATAAATGTTTGTCTCATTGAATTGGACAGGCACTCACCTATTATATATAGATCTACCTCTCCCATTTTGATAAGAAAGCAAAGCCCTCAGGACCACTATCCCTCAGATATCCTAAGAAGCAATCAGGCCAGAGTTTCACGATCTTAGGTGAATAGAATGAAGTAACTGAGACCAATTCAAGCCATTAGAGTGTCCAAGTAACATGGATAGTTCTACAGATTAAGGAGAAAGTAGAATTTTTGGTTGCTCCTTCCAAACTTAAAACAATTTGTGCTTCCCTCAGCAAGATCTGGAAATAGGAGCATCAGAAATCTTCCAGCTCCAACATTGGGATTATAATTCTAACTGATAAAGTCCATGGGAATAAAGACAGGAGGGGGCATTGGCAAAACTGGCACAAAGGGGGATCCAATCCCACAGAACGAGGCTCCAGCCCCAAGAATACGGATGTCACCGTCACGGCTCACTGTTTTTATATAACATTGAGATATTCCGGCAAAATTGTTCTATACTGTACTTCCAGTTGTGAAGTCAGCAGACATCCCATCCCCCCTTCCTCTCTCTCTCTGTCCTTCCCTCAAAGCCAAAACAAACAAACTGAGTGCCTAATTGTTTTATTTTCTATACTCCAGTAACATATTGTTATGGTTTTGAACCAAAACTAACTTTTGGGCTCTGGAATATGGATCATCTACAAAGTAGGTCAGGAAGAACAATCTTTTTCAGCACTCCGGGGCTGCTCCCTTGTCAAGTGGCTGGGTCTTTGACTTTTTATGGTCAATACATGGCTCATGCTACAACTATTGCATCTTGCTGACTTCTGTCAAAACTCCCCCTTTCTACCATCAATATTCTGCAGAGCACATCCCAAGAAAGGATTTTCAAAAATGCTTGTATCCTCTGCCTATAATCTGTGGTCTCCCACAATCTCCTGTTGCTGCCTGGCTGCGCCTTCCCAGCAGCTCCCCACATCTACACACTTCCTGGCAGGGAAAGGATGGCTGGAACAGGTGCCAGGACCCCGGGGTTCCAGTCTGGGATCTGCCGTGAAAACGCTTTGTGACTTTGGACAAGTCATTTCATCTCATCTTGACTTCAGGTCTATATGTGAACCTTCTGGCTTGATATTTTGAACTCCATGATGCTCTGAACCTGTTTCCTCCTTGGTAAAATGGAAAGTTGGACTAATTATAATTTCATTCCTCTTCTATCTAAAGACTAGGAGTTCTTACCTAAATGACCCCGTGAGAAACATACCAGAAGCATCACTTACATTTCAAAAATAGGTAACCATAAGGGTTAGTGGGATCAAATGAGTTGAGAAGGTCGCACAGCTAGTAAGTAAATAAAGTTGAGACTTGAATCTATGATTTCTGATTCCAAACCTAGTTTTCTCTACCCTGAGCTTCTTCCTTGTTTTTAGAATAATGTCCTGAACTCAGAGCTAGGTCAAGTAATGGAAATCACAGGTGATCAGGATACACAATCAAGCAATATGGAAACATGAATCCTGAATCTTCTATTTCTGATATTTTTCTTTATATTGATGTCACATGGTATACTGAGAAGAGCAGTAGACTTTTAATGGAATATCCTGTTAAAAGAAATGATGGTCACTGAAGTATCCATTTATCTGAAAATATCCTTTTAATAATGAAGAAAAAAATAATTTCTGACAACAGAAATCAACTGATGAAAGATCTTGGTTTGAAAATCTTCTCAAAAACTCTTTTCCCTGGAGCAAATGATTTAACCTTTTTTAAGCCTCAATTTTCTGATCTGTAAAAGAGAACAATACCTATGGCACTTACCTTATAGGATGGTTGTGTTGATCAAATAAAAATAATGTAGTAAAGGGTATTAAAAATCCTACAGCTTGAAAGATATTCAATTTTTAAAAATCAGTTTATGAGGACAAATACCAAAATACATTTCTTCTTGTCATGCATTAACTCTGACTTTGACATATGTATTCATTGGACAATATAATGCCTCTGAATCTGCATGCACAAGGCAAAAGGCCTTTGATTCAAGTATTTTATTTTGGGGAAATATAACTTGGGTAAATACCATGAAAATTATTTTGTTTTCATTGGGCACAGGGATGGAATAGAGCCATATTATCTCAAGACAGTTTTATCTGTTGAGGCTATGCCTAAATTAAAGCAATACCATTCATATTTTACAAGTCAAGGAAGAAACACAAAAATTATCATAATTCCTGAATTAAATCATAGGCACAGATGAAGGAAAAAAAATTAGACTTCCACTTCTTTAATAATGCATCTTTCAAGTAAAATATATCACAATTCAATTCTCTCCTTTGAGATTTAGGATGAAAAGAAAAGGATGAAAAGGAAAAAGAAAGGGATGTCTATGCAGTCCCCTCTACCCCCAGCAAAGAGACAAAATGAAAGCATCTCCCTGAGAACTACTCTGATTAATGGGGTTAGATTGTGGAGTGTTGAATAATCAAATATCAAAGTGAGGATTTTATTATGTCAATAAGAGGTATAGAGAAAAAAAACCTCATATAGTGGATAGAATGTTGGGATTAAATGGAAGGCTTTAAGAGTCTGTTCCTTCCCTTTTTTTCCCTTAGAAGAGTGGCAAAGCACAATGATGTGAAGGTAGCAGACACTTAATAATGAATTAGAGGAATTAAATTGATGTCCAATGGGAGATTGTGATTTCAGAGTGTGGGAGGAGAGAAAAGTTACAAAAAATGGGAGTATACAATGTCGAGGAAAAGCTAAATTTCATATTCATATACCCAACTTGAAAGAAGTCTGATGACTTTGTTCATGTTTTCTCTCTAGTCAAGATTGATCATTATAACTATACAAAGTTCAGTTTCATTTTATTTTTATCATTATATTATTTTAGTAAAATCAGTCATACCTACTTTTAGTATACCAATGTTTCTCTGGGTTTTTCATAAATATGAATATCTCCTCATATGGCTCAATAACATTGTTTAAACTATTCTGTTACTCCTCAACTGATAGGTACCCACTTCAATTACAATTCTTTTCTACCACAAAAATTGTAAATCTGCCTTTGACCTCACTGAAGTCTGGCTGGGAATGAGATTTCTAATTCAAAAGGTATGAGTTTAGATATTTTTCTTGAATTATTCCAAATTGTTTTCCAGAATAATTGAACCAATGGAAGGAAACACTGGCTATGGAACCAGAAGATCTGGATTCAAATCCCACCACTGATAATTAGAATTTGAGTGACAATTTCATCTCCCTGCCTCAGTTTCTTTTTCTGTAAAACCAAGATATTAGGCTATTGTCTCTAAAATCTCTATCCAGCTCTAAAGCTATGATTCCAAGATAAGTCATATATCGTCCAGGATTCTTTTAAAGAGCCTATCTTCCCACAATTCTTCCAACATTGACTGTTTCCATTTTTTAAAATTATCTTTCCTTATTTTACAGCAATGAGATGAAGTTGAAGAGTTGTTCCATTGTGCATTTCCCTTATTTTTTCTGATCTGGAATGTTTATATATAGTCAGTGATAGTTTGAAGTTGTTCTTTTGAATACTATTAATCTTCTTTGGTCACTTATTTATTGCTATTAATTCCCTAAGTTTCTGGGACATAAAGCTTTTATCACAGATGTTAGATACAAAGATTTTCCCCCAGAATTGTTTGGTTTTTTTTTATGATGATTTCTATTCCTTGTTTGGATAAGAATTCTTTCTTGTACTCACAAAAATCCCTGATTTTACAGATGAGGAACTTGAAAGCCAGAATGGTTAAGTGGCATAGCTTCAGTAACAGAATGAATACCAGAAGCAGCATTTAAACTCTTTCCTCTAACTTCAAATTCAATATCACTTCCACTGTGTCCCATGGACTAACACCCAGGCTCCCATAGGTATTTTAATAATCAAAAAAGGAGCCAAGATTGAAACTCACATTCTCTGACTGAAAATCCAGAATTCTTTCCAGAATTCCCATGAAGAATTCTTACACAGATTCTTAAGGTCCCACACTTCTGCGGCCCAAGTAATAGAAGTAAGATATTTCAGTTGCATTTAGAGAGAAGAAATTGAGTAATCTAGGAAGAAAATACTGACTCCAAGGATGAGTAGGGATATGCTAATTGGATAGGAGAGCCTAGAAGAGGAAGATTTAATACTTCACACTTCAAACTAGAGTAACATAAAACTGTGTACTTTGATTCAACATTTACCTACTCTATGTAGAACATGATGATAGACTTGTAGAAGAGATAAAATTTGAATAAGAAAGTACTCCTGCCCCTATGGAGTGTCCATTCTAATAGGTTTGCTATGACATATACATGGAAGACTATAATACACAATATTACATGAGATTAATGAGGTATAAAACAAACTGCCATATGAAGTCTGAAGAAGAAAGTCATTAAAATCCAAAAAGGCAGGGAGGATTAGACTTCATAGAGAAAATAGTGTTTGATCTGGCTTTAAAATGAGAGTAAGAATCCAACTAAATGATATCTACAGATATAAAAATAATAATACATATAATATATGCACATAATAATATGATCAAAGGCCCAAAGGTGGGAAAATAATGGACATGTTGGAAGATTTTTTTGAATAATATAATTTGGCTAGGGCATGTAGTACTAGCTGGAAGTAGTGAGAAATAGATGAGGAAAAATAAAGAGTCAGGCAGATAGATGGAAGAACCAGGAAAAGGATTACGAATTTGACTTAGTAAGGAAGCTACTGGCAATTATTTGAATGTGGAAATGCCATAAGCAGCTCTGTAAATAAGAATGGTGATTCTTTCAGCAGCAGGTAGGGGGAGAAAAGGTGAGCGTAGTCCGGCTCTTGAATGAGTCTTGTTCTATCTAACCCTGTCTAGGGTTAAGACAATGGGAAAAGAGAGGAAGGGACTTGTGGTCTGTAATTAATCATTTACACAAAGTGCTTCCCTTGTATCAGAGCAAAAATGGAAATCACTTTGCATGTGTTATGATGCTATGGGCTCTGTAGGTGAATAATATGACCAGAAAAGAATAAAGAAAGTCTAGAGATTTCAGGGTCACTTATCTTGAAGCAGAATTCCTTGATTTCTAGAAAGATTTAATTAGAGAGTTACCCACAGAAGCAGTGATGAGAACTAAAGAGGGAAGGAGATTCAAAGGCCCTATTGCTTACTTTCTGTGTGATCTGAAATGAGTCATTTAGGCTTTCTTTGCTTCAGTTTTTTCATCTCATGAAATTAAGAGTTTGTGTGACTAGGAGGAAGAATTTAATTTAATTTAATGAAATAGGGGATAGAAGGCATCATAAAAGGTAAAATGGGCAATGTATGGAAAGAGAACTGCAATCAAAGCAATCACCAACTATGTCTCCAGAAGATCTATGGTAAAGCATCCCCTGCTACCTGACAGAGAAGTGATGGACTCACGGCACAGAAAGATATATATGTATATGGGTATGTGTGCATATGTACACACACATATACACATATACATTCCCACCTTTCCTGATAAAGATAATATGTGTATGTGTGAATGTGTATGTGTGTGTGTGTGTGTATATATGTATATGTGTGTGTGTGTGTGTGTGTGTCATAAAGGCTTTTCCCCCTTCTATTTTTAATGGGGGGAAGGGTTAGCAAATAAAATGCAAAAAAAAAGAGAGGCATTGAAATTTTTTTAATGATAGAAGAGAATAGAAGGAAATTCAGGAAGAAACACAGATAAGCAGAACAATTTTTAAAGTAATGTATGGAATTTGTACATATTTTTTAAAGAAAATGATATGAAATGGAGATTCATGGTTTCATATACATGTTTTCTTTTTGCATTCTATTGTGAATATGGAAATATTTCTTTTTAATATTAATATTCAGAATAAAAATTTTCATTTCTTTAAAAAAATTCTTCCTTTTGTCCTGTCCTTTTTCCAAAGAATTTTCCAAGACAATAGAACTTGTGCATGCCTTTTTTCTGCCTTCCTATAGGTATGTTTTGGGATCCCAACTATTCTGTGATCGATCAATCAATTAACAAGCATATATTAAGCACCTATTATGTGTCAAACATTGTAATAGGTGCTAGGGATACAAATACAAAAATCCTTACTCTCAAGGAACTTATATCAGATAAAACAACATATTTATATAAGTAACAAGATAAGTTCAAGATAGTGTGTGTGTGTGTGTGTATACACAGAGGGATTAGGAACTAGGAGATGGTAGAAGGGACACAAAAGACTTCCTGTAAAAGTTGAGGGCCATTGTCCATTCTGATTCCATTTTAATACATAGAAACAGGCCACTGAAGGACTTAAAAGTTCTGGGGAAGACTCCTTAGAAATCCGAAGACATGCTCCCTAATTCTGTTCTTCCCTATTTTTATTGAGACTTGTCCTTCCACCACCGCCACCCCTAACTGAATTGTATGGACTTAAGAATGTAGATGGAAAATGGCAGAGAAAAGCCAGGAAGCTGTCTGAGCTCTCCCAAGTCTTCCTTGGAAACAAGTTAAATCAAACCTCTAAATAGATTCTGGAATGATAGAACCTACAAAAAGACAGAGTGAAACAATTTTCCAGTTTAAGATAACTTAGAAAGACTTGAGGAAAATCTATCTCATTTGGATAAGAGAGGATATTCAATCTAATGCAGGTGGAGTCTGGGCAAGCCAATGAGAGGCTCTTAGCCGGAGTACAGATTAGCAACTGAGGCCCTCACTCCTGGCTCAGCAGCTGGTGGCACAGCAACCCCCCCTGTAGTGGAAAAGCTTCTGGCCTTCAACACAAGAAGTTTGGGACAGTTTTCTTTGCAATCCAGGAACAGAACTCAACTTAAAAAAAACCGTGAAATAGGCTAAAAAATGAGTAAAATGCAGATAAAAATCCCTGACTATAGGAAGCTATTATGGTGACAGGGAAGATCAAAACACAAGCTCAGAAGAGGATAACAATGTCAAAATGCCTACAGGCAAGGCCTTGAAGGGAAAGATGAATTGGTCTCTTTTTAAGAACTCAAAAAAATATTTTTATATCAAATAAGAGAGGTAGAAGAAAAATGGGAAAAGATGTGTACAAGATTGACAGTCATCAGCTTGGAAAAGGAAGAACAAAAATGACTAAAGAAAACAAGTTCTTCAAAAATGCAATTGATCTGATGGGGAAATAAAAACACTGAAAAAAACCCAACTCCTTAGAAAGTAGAATTGACCAAATGGAAAAGCTAACTGAAGAAATTAATTCTTTAAAAATTAGAATTGTGCAATTAATGACTCTGTGAGAAAATAAGAATAAGTCCAATAAAATCAAAAAAATGAAAAATGGGAAAAATATAAAATATTTCATTGAAGAAACAAATGACCTAGAAAACAAATCCAAGAAAAATTAAGAATTATTGAACTACCTGAAACTCATAATTTAAAAAAAAAAGACTGTTCAGCATCTTTCAAGAAGTTATCTAGGAGAACTGCCTCAATATCCTAGACCAGAAGATAAAATAATCTTTGAAAGGATCCACTGACCACTTTCTGAAAGAGACCCCAAAATGAAAGCTCCAAGGATTCCTGTAGCCAAATTCCAGAATTATCAGGTCAATACTACAAGCAGCCAGAAAAAAACAATCCAAATATCAACGAGTCAGTCAGGATTATATAGGATTTAGCAGTTGCCACATCAAAAGATCAGAGGGCTTGGAATATGATATTCTGGAAGGGAAAGGAGTTTGGATTACAACCAGGAATCAACTATCCAGCATAACTGAGCATAATCTGTCAGGGGAGAAGATGGATATTTGAAGAAATAGGGGACTTTTCAAACTTTATGATAAAAAAAATCAGAAATGAACAGAAAATTCAATCTTCAAATACAAGATCTAGGAGAAGTTTTTTTTTTTTAAAAGTAAACAGGAAATTTAAAAAAAAATCATGTTATTCAATAAGGTTAATTGGTTTACATCTCTGTACAGGAAGATGACACTTGAACTTCTGAGAACTATCTCTATTGGGACAGTTAGAAGGAGTATACAGAGGGTGTGGGTATAAGTGAATATAAGCTGACTTTGATATGATGACATAAAAAAATTAAGGGGTTATTAAAAAAAAAGGATTGTACTAGTAGAAGAGGAAAGGAGGATGCAGAACAGAGCAAATTACTTCACAGGAAGAGACACAAAAGACCTATTATAGTAGAGGGAAAGAAAGAAGGGGAAGAGCATTGTTTGAATCTTACTCTCATCAGATTTGGCTCAAAGAGGGAATAATATGAACACTCAGTTGAGAATAGAAATTCATCTTAACCTATAAGGAAGTAGGAGGGAAAAAGGAAAGAAAAGGTGAAAATGATAAAAAAAAAAAAAAAAAAAAAGGTAAGACAGATTAAGAGAGGTAGTGGTTAGAAGCAAAACACTGGTGAGGAGGGACAAATTGAAAGGAGAGAGAAAAGTATAAATGGGGGTGAAAATAGTATAGTGGGAATACACAATAATTATAACTGTGAATGTAAATGGAATAAGCTCTTCCATAAAACAGAAATGGATGGGAGAATGGATTAAAAATCAGAATCCTGCAATATGTTATTTACAAAAAACACATTTGAAGCACAAAGATACAGAGTAAAGATAAAAAGGAGCAAAATATATTATGCTTCAGCTGAAGTTAAAAAAAAAAAGAGGGGTAGCAATGCTGATTTTAGATAAAGCAAAAGCAAAAGTAAATCAAATTTAAAAAGATAAGGAAGGAAACTACATCTTGCTAAAAAGGAACCATGGTTAATGAAGTAATGTCAATACTAAACATATATGCACCAAGTGGTGCTTCCACACACTTAGAGGAAAAGTTATAGGAATTACAAGAAAAAACAGATAGCAAAACTATACTAGTGAGAGACCTCAACCTCCCTTTCTCAGAATTAGATAAATCTAAGTACAAAATAAAAAAAGAAATTAAGGAGGTGAATAAAATTTTAGTAAAAGTAGAAATGATGGTCCTCTGAAGAAAACTGAATGGGTATAGAAAGGAATATACCTTTTTGTTCTCAGTGGCACATGGTACCTGCACCAAAAAAATGAGCATATATTAGGGCAAAAACAACACTTCACAATCTAATGTAGAAAGGCAGAAATATTTGATCCATCTTTTTCAGATCATGTTGCAATACAAATTACATATGTATCTATCTATCTATATATAAAATAAAGGACAATGGAAAGAATGAGTGGGTTAATAAATCATAGATACAATAATTTCACAAAGAGAATGACAGTAATAGGGCATCATACCAAAATTTATGGGATGCAGTCAAAGAGGTTCTTAGGGAAAATTTTATACCTCTGAATGCTTACATGCATAAAACAAAGATCAATCAACTGGAAATGCAATTAAAAAACTAGAAAGAAAACATATTTAAATCCCCACTTATATTCCAAATTAGAAATTCTGAAAATCAAAGAAGAGGTTAATAAAATTGAAAGTTAAGAAAACTATTGAATTAATAAAATTAAGAGTTAGTTTTATGAAAAAAATTTGATAAAACTTTGGTTGTTTTTTAAAGATAGAAGACAACCAAAGCAAATTAAAGCAACAGGAGCTATTTTTGCCCAACTGTATTCCAATAGACCTGACAGATGAATATTTACAAAAACATAAATTACCCAGATTAATGGAAGAGGAAATAAAATACTTAAAGAAGTCATCAATGAATTCCCTAAGAAAAAAATCTACAGGGCTATATAGTGAATTCTACCAAACATTTAAAGATCAATCCCAATACCATATAAACTATTTGGAAAAATAGACAAAAAAGGAATCCTACTAAATTCTTTTTATGACACAAATATGGTACTGAGACCTAAACCAGAAAGAGCCAAAAGAGAGCAACAAAATTATAGACTAATTTTCCTAATGAATATTGATGCAAAAATTTTAAGTAAAATATTAGCAAAGAAATTATAGCAATTTATTATAAGGATAATATACTATAACCAGGTGGCATTTATACCAGGAACACAAGGCTGATTCAATATCAGGAAAATTATCAACATAATTGACCCTATCAATAACAAAACTAACAGAAATCATATCATTATCTCAATTGATGCTGAAAAGGCTTTTGACAAAATACAGTACTCATGCCTATTAAAAACGTTAGAGAGCATAGAGAAAAAAAATGAAGCTTTCCTTAAAATAAATAGTATCTATCTAAAACCACTAGCAAGCATTAATGGTCATGGGGATAAGCTAGAAGCTTTCCCAGGAAGATCAGGGATGAAACAAATATACCCATTATCACTACTATTATTCAGTATTTTACTAGAAATACTAATTACAGTAATAAGAGAAGACAAATAAATTGAAGGCAATGAAGAAACAAGACTGTCACTGTTTGCAAATGATATATGATGGTATACTTGGAGAAACCTAGAGAGCCAACTAAAAAATTACTTGAAAAAATTAACAGCTTTAGCAAAGTTGTAGGACATAAAATAAACCCACACAAATCACTAACATTTACATACATATATAATAATTATTATTAAAAAATCCCAGCAGCAAGAGATAGAGAAATTCCATTTAAAATAACTGTAGACAGTATAAAGTATTCGGAAGTCTATCTGCTATACAAATAAAGTCAGATATAAATAACTGGAAAAATATCAGTTACTCATGGGTAGGCCAAGCTATATTAAAAAATGACAATTCTACCTAAATTAATTTATTTATTCAGTGTCACAGTAATTAAATTACCAAAAATTATTTAATAGAATTAGAAAAAATAATAAAATTTATCTGAACAAAATGTCAAAAATATCAGAGGAAATAATAAAAAATACAAAGGAAGGAGGCCTAATTATATCAGATTTTAAAATATGTTATAAAGCAACAATCATCAGAAGTATGTGGTATTGGCTAAGAAATAGAGTGGTAAATCAATGGAATAGGTTAGATACACAACACACATTAATAAATGGCTATAATGATCTATTATGTGCTAGACCTAAAGAATTCAACTTCTGGGATAAGAACTCACTATTAGACAAAAAATGCTGAGAAACCTGGAAAACAGTGTAGCACAAACTAGGCACAAACCTACATCTCATACCCTATCTCAAGATAAGGTCAAAATGGGTACATAATTTAGACATAAAAGATTCCATCATAAGCAAATTAGGAGAGCAAGGAATAGTTTTATCTAACCACTACCTCTCTTAATCTGTCTTACCTTTTTTTTTTTTTTTTATCATTTTCACGGTATTGTTGTTGAAGTATATAATAATCTCTTGGTTCTGCTCATTTCACTCAGCATCAGTTCATGTAAGTCTCTCCAATCCTTTCTGTATCCATCCTGCTGGTCATTTCTTACAGAACAATAATATTCCATAACATTCATATATCACAATTTACCCAACCATTCTCCAATTGATGGGCATCCATTCATTTTCCAGTTTCTAGCCACTACAAAAAGGGTTGCCACAAACATTTTGGCACATACAGGTCCCTTTCCCTTCTTTAGTATCTCTTTGGGGTATAAGCCCAGTAGTAACACTGCTGGATCAAAGGGTATGCACAGTCTGATAACTTTTTGGGCATAATTCCCAATTGCTCTTCAGGATGGTTGGATTCGTTCACAACCCCACCAACAATGCATCAGTGTCCCAGTTTTCCCACATTCCCTCCAACATTCATCATTATTTTTTCCTGTCATCTTAGCCATTCTGACAGGTGTGTAGTGCTATCTCAGAGTTGTCTTAATTTGCATTTCTCTGATCAATAGTGATTTGGAACACTCTTTCATATGAGTGGTAATAGTTTCAATTTCATCATCTGAAAATTGTCTGTTCATATCTCCATTTATCAATTGGAGAATGGCTTGATAAGAAATACAAATTAACCTTACACCAATCAGATTGGCTTATATGAAAGAAAAGGAAGATGATAAATGTTGGAGAAGATGTAGGAAAATTGGGACACTAATGCATTATTGGTACGGGGTGGACTGATTCAACAATCTGGAGAACAATTTGGAACTATACCTAAAAGGCTATTAAACTGTATATACCCTTTGATCCAGCAATATACTACTCAGGTCTATATCCCAAAGAGAACATTAAAAAGGGAAAAGGATATACATGTATAAAAATATTTTTAGCAGCTCTTTTTTGTGGTGGCAAAGAATTGGAAACTGAAGGCTTACCCATCAATTGGGGAATAGCTGAACAAGCTGGTATATGAAAGTAATGGAATATTCTTGTGCTATTAAAAATGATAAGCAGATAGATCTCTGAACAATTTTAAAAGACTTACAGGACCTGATGCTAAGTGAAACGACCAGAGTTAGGAGGACATTGTACATAACATTAACAATAACACTGCAAAGATCAACTTTGACTGGTTTAGCTCTTCTCAACATTACAATGACCAAAAACAATTCCAAAAGACTGATGATATCCATATGCAGAGAAAGCATTTTGGGGGTCTAAATGCAGATCAAGACACTATTTTCATGGTTTTTTTAACCACATGTGATTTTCTTCCATGTTGTGACCAATGTGGAAATATGTCTATCATGATTGTACATATATAAACTATATCAGATTGCTTCCTGTCTTGGGGAGAGGAGAAAGAAGGAAGGGATGGAGATAAATTTGGAACTCAAAATCTTATAAATATGAATATTTAAAACTATTTTTACATGTAACTGGAAAAAATAAAATACTATTAAGTGAGGAAAAAAGAATGTGGGTGGAAAAGCTCAATATAAAACCCCTAGAGTATGTGTGAATACTTGCAGGGAGGAAAAAGACAGGGAAGGCAGTTTAGTCTATTTAGTTGCATATGCCTGGGTTATGAGCTGAATAAGAGCTCACATTTCCCCAGTTTTTTAGTTTACAAAGCACTTACAACTAACTCTGAATGCAAGTATTATTAGCTTAATTTTACAGAACTGGAAATGGAGTTCTAGAAAGGTAAAATAATTTATGTATTGTCACCCAGCTCATAAATGTCAAAGCTGGGATCTTAGTCTAGAATCACTGGAAGCTACTAGGGGGAAACTAATTCCTTTAGCCACAGACTCCATCTCCAACTCTAGCAACCCCATAAAAATGGATCCTACTGGTTACAAACTGGGTTTCCAGGTGAGAGAAGGTTGATGGCTCAGCACAAAATTAGTCATTCATCCATTCAATAAACATTTGCTGACCATGCAGTATGCACGAGTTCCAATTTTTCCAAAATTCAGTGAACTACTAATGTTCACCAGCAAACGTTTCCCACATTGAGATCTAGATCAAAGATTTTAAAAATAAGAAACCCAATGTTGAATGGAGGGTGCAAAGAAGAATAAGACAATCCTGATGCTCAATGAGCTTACAAGGAAGTAGCTTTAAAGACAGATCTTTAGTAATAGTATGTTAATGTCCCTTCATCTTCATTTATGAAGAATAATGTATTATGACTGTTTATAGACATTATGTCATTACTGTGATTTGGAGGGTAAAGATTTTGACTGATTTTTCTAAAGAAATTTTTTTTTTTTACAAAAAGCATAAATAAAGCAGGATGTTTTCCTACTTTCCTAATTCTAAGTTAATAAAGGGGGAAGGGGAGGGACACAGACCAGGCCCCCTCTTTCTCCTCTTGCTAAGCAGACAGCTGTATTTCAGCACTGAACACCTACTTTATTTACTTAGCTCTGCTGCATTTAATCTTACATCCTGTCTGCTGGGTGTATCCGGCACTGGGGATCTCTGGGCAGTAAAGCCGTAACAAAGTGGGACAGCTTACTAGCCACCAGCCAAAAAAACAGGAAATTTGATGACATTGTTCAGTGAGCAGACGTCAGCAGAGAGGGATACAAGAGTAAACAGCTTCCTAGCCGCCCGCCTGCCTGCCTGCCTGCCCGCCGGGGATAAGTGGGTCGCAACTACTGGAATTCCCGTGATGGCTCTTGTATTTTGCATGATTCTCAGTGCCAAAGTGACATAATGTTTCAATTCGCAGCTCGGGAAGCACTCTGAATAACCACTTAGTGCGCCTCATCGTGTCTAGAAGGAAACAATTGTTTGGAAAGCTGTCTTCAAGAACAGGGCTTGGATTTAGACTCAGGTATAGGAAGGAAAAAAGAATAATGAAGTCTGGGATGGGACAGCAACAGACTAGCATATTCAGGGGGGCCATTCACAACTACATGTGTCCGTCCTGACCAAATGGCTTCTGATGGAAATATTTATCTTTCTACTCGGACTTTTTTCTGCATTACATAATATCTTAGAGAACAGTAAGGGGCTAATACAATAAGTACTGGGCTCTGTTAAATGATTCACTATGTGACTTGTCCTTTTTGGCCCTCAGTTTACCAGCCTGTAAAAGAAAAGGATTTTATTAGATGATTTCTAAGATCCCTATCCCCTCACCCCCATCTAATATTCTGTGTCCCTTCTCTAAGGGATGGAATTAGAATATCATAGCAAGCAGAGAGAAGCTTATTTGTATTCTAATCTTGGGGATGGCTAACCAAAATGAGCTGCAATTATTTTTACCTAGAAGTTTTGATGACTCACATCCCAGAGCTATTAAAAAAAAAAAAGAAAGAAAAAAAGAGAAGGGAACCTAAAGTTGTTGGTATCTCTTAAATATTGTTCTCTTTTAAATCAACTAAGACAACACTTAATCATCCACAAATGATAATTATATACCACCTTGCATTTACATGGTACGCCATATTTTCCAATTATCCTATTAAAAATGACACTAGATTTGGAGCCTATGAGGAAAGAGCTGCTTTGGGCGCCAGAGAATAGGGGCTCCAATCTCAGCTCTGTGTAATCTCAATCAATAAGTGTCTTTACCTTTGTGTCTCTGTTTCCTATGTACAAGGAGGGGCTTGTACTAGATGATCCCTGAGGACCCTTGCAGCTCAAAAACCAATTGTTCTTAGATTCTATGACTAAAAGAAAAGAATTTTATTCTAAAGAGTGTGTTGCAAGGACCCCTGATGCAGGATGTTATCAGTCTAGTTTCCTCAAACAGGCAAGTTGCTAAGTTTGGCACTAATGTTGATGTCAGCTTTTTCTTCACCCAAATTCATGGGAAGATGCTATTTAGAGTTAAACCTACACAGATCTAGGGATTATCGGAAAGGCCCTAGCAAGGCTCCTAGTTCCTTCCTGCCACCCATTTTGATTTTTCCTCAGCCACCCTTGCACCTCCCATCCTTCCCTAGCTGGCCTCTAGCAGCCCCCACCTTCCTTTTTATAATGGAAAAGATACAGGGTAATGTGGTGGAAAGAATACTGAGATGGAGCAGTGAATCTTGAATTCTACTCCTGACCCCATCACTAACAAGCTCCTTGGCCCAAGAGTTCATTGTTTTCTTTGAATTCTCAGGTCCCATGGAATAAGGTAGGAACATAATAAATACTTATAGGATTGATTAAACAAGCTTTACAGTTAGAGAGAAATTGTTTACTCTCTCTCTGGATCCCTGTTTCTTCATTTATCAAATGAGGAGATTGGGCAAGGGATTGTAATCAAATACATAACACACTAGCACATACTTTTCAGCTTTTTTCTTATTTTTTTTAAAGCAATAAATTTCAACTACCCCTAGTCCTGAGATTTTGGTAGCACAATACTTTGAAAGCAAAGGATTATATAGTTGGAAGAGAAAGCCTTGAGATCACCTAATCCACTCCCCTTTTAGAGATGAAGAAAATGAAACTTACAATAAGGATGTGACTTGCCTGAGGTCACATGTAGTAGAACTGGAATTAGAACCCGGGTCATGTTCCTTGGGATACACCATTCTTTCCAATGCACTACAACCATCAACAATGCTCCAAGAAAGAGATAAAGATATCTAATTTAGTAGTTTGTGGAATTAGATTTATTTCCATCCAATCCAATAAACATTTATTAAAAATGCTTTATGTAGAGAAGTATGGGTGATTGCTACATATATAAAAGAAGCACAAAACTCAGTCCCCACCCTCAAAGACTTTGTAGCCTAAAATATGTCTACAAATTAAATTAAATAAATACAATATGATAGTGCTACTTGGGATTATGAGGAGGAAGAGAAGACCTCAATATACTTCAAACAACAGAGTCAACTGCAATAGAATTTTCATGTACCAAGCTAAAAAAGCATTCCCACTGTAGTTTAAAAAAAAAAGGTACTGGACAGTTGAACCTGGGGTCTAGTCTGGGCTTTGCCACTAACTCTCTGTATGATCAAAGATGAAGAAAATTATAGGAATGCTAGAATTGGAAGGGATCTTAGAAACCATAGCTCAACCCTCTCATTTTACAAATGAAGAAACAATTGAGTCTTGCAATATAGAAACATGAAGGAGGAAAGAATGGGCTAACCAGTTCAAAAGCTTTCCTACTCATAGTTTTTCACTCAGAGATTTTTTAAAATTCTTTTTTAACTATATATGTGTACTACTTTAACATATTTAACATGTATTGGTCTACCTGCCAACTGGGGGAGGGGGGGAGGGGAAGGAGGGGAAAAGTTGGAATAGAAGGTTTTCTAAGGATCAATGCTGAAAAATTACCCATGCATATATCTTGTAAATAAAAAGCAATAATAAAAAAAACTACATATATATGTGCATATATATAAGAGAATACATGTAAATTCCCTATGTATGTATGGGAAAATAAAATTAAGGCAATTAAGAGATTAATCTCTGATTTAAAAAAAAAACTGGGTAAGTTATGTTTCTTAGATTTAAAAATAATGAAACTCATTATCCTGTTCTTATGATCCATATTTTTAGAGTAATAAGAAATTCTTCAGTCAGAATTATTACCATTTTAAAAGTTAATATTTTTCAATATAAAATGCAATATATCATATCACATACAATAGCATATATCATATACAATAGCATCTTCTTTAACAGTATTATTTCTTTAAAGTAACATTTGCATTTCTTTCTAAATTCCTTTTTGAAGTATTTTCTCTGTTTCCAATTCTAAATATTAAGTGTTGGTGCCAGGAAATCAAAGAGCAATTATCTTTCCAATATCTCAAGTATTTTAATTTGAAAAATGTACTCATGAATAAATCTTTAGGCTACAACAACACTCTTAGAAGAAGGTCTAAAGTCCACAAAGTTGGTTTGATATTTACTACTGTGAAAAATCCAGAAATACGTGAAGTCTAAGTTCTTTCCCATTTTAAAAGAGCTCTTGGGAGAGAGGAAAGAGATCTGTTGCCTCTACAATTTGTCCAATTACCAAAGGGAATGAGGCTACTTAGGGGACTAGGCACAGTAGAAAGCTTTGTTTCCATAGAGATTATGGCAGGGCTGAAGTTAGACCTTAAATTAGAATATTCCTCTTTGAATTGAGAAATGATCTTTTTGTGTAAATGAATAGTGTATTCAGCGTGAATAAAGCTTCTGCATAGTTCATTAGCCCTGCTGATGTCATTTCCTCTTTGTTATTTCTGTAATAATTAATAACCCGAGCACATTGACAGAGTCCATAAATAGGAATGTATGCCCTGAAAACTTCACAAGTGTCTGAAAATACAGGAAACATCCTATTTCATCTGGGTACGTAGAAGAAAAATATTGACCTCAAACCATCCATAGCTAACATGAAATAAGACTTCAAAGGGTTTTTCCCTCCTTACAAACTCCTTTTACAAACATTTAATTTAATTTGTATACTGGCAGCATTTTAAGGGTTCATGATAATTACTGATTTCTGCAAAGGGTAAGAGTCATCCCTATGTAACAGAGGTCAAGAGATGCTCCTTCAGAGACTCTTATGACCTAAGGACAAAGGTCCCTGAAGAAGAAAAATGAGTGACCATTTTTCACTGCCAGAATCTGGTATTTTAAATTTATATTGTTGCCTTTCAATATGAAATGTTTTGTATGGATGCCACTCTTGGCATAAAGACATAAATCCAGAGCACAGAGAAGCCAAGAAAATTGAAAAGCTCATTTCCAAAGTGAATGAAATGGAGGGCAATACCCAGAAGTCCCATCGGCCCATGTCATTATGAAAGCTACAAGATTTTCTCCTATGTCAGTAAAGTTCCCACGGGGACTTTCTAAGAGGATAAAAAAATGGACTGATGTCTTTTGGTTTTTCAGAGGATGAAAATGTGTCAGATTCTTGACATGCTTCATACATAAGTCTGGTGCCTGCTTTATTTGGCTTTTACTCACTGAATCTAGTAAATCTGAAGCATTCATAGAACAAAGAAATTGGAAGGGGGCTTGATGATATACTATATTTCAGTATCCTGCTTCATCTCCTAAGCCTTTTCTAACAAATAAATATCTACCTACCCTGCTTATAACAGTCTCTAGGGAACAGATGCAATCATTTCTCTTGTTACACTCTACACTCTACCCATCCTAAATATACAAAGAATTTTCCTATCAGAAAAGTTGCAGGGGGTGAGATTTTTGCCCTGTTATGCCTCTGATCATTTCAATGGCCCATCATTAAAACACAAGGTTCACTTATGAGTCACTGAAAATGTCTGAAGTATACTAAGAGCTTTAATTTCAGTTTTAAAGTTATGGTTAATTGTTTTTTTTCCCCCACTTACAATGTAACAAATGCATCATTGGTTTCTATCACATGGGACTGAGGACTGAGAAGATAACAAAGACAGTTAGAAGAGATTTGGTCTCTTTCTCTGGTTCAAAAGAAAAAAAAAGCACAGAAATTTTAAGATGACAGTCCTGAGAAATCGTTTCAATTATACATCTATTAAAATAGGAATGGTCGTCAGCAACTAAGTGTCAAATTTTTGAGGATTTTATGTTCTAACACTGGATTTTTTTAATCAACATGCACATCCAATTTTGAAAAAGACTTTCTATAAGAGAGAGGGGGGAGGAAGGGAAAGAGGGAGAGAGAGAGAAAGGGAGGGAAGAAAGAGAAAAAAGGAAGGCAGGAAGGAGGGAAAGAGAGGAGGAGGGAGACAAATATGGGGAATTCACAACAATAATATAACAATGTAAAGATTCTAACATTATTTCAAGAAAACAATGTTTCTGTTTGAAATTCATTTCATCAATAATGAAAAGAAGCTAGCTATTTTCTTTGGAAACTGCAGTTTTAGCCATACTCACTAAGACTATCCCATCCCTTGCAGAAATTTCTACTGATACTCCCCTTGATTTTTAGTTAAAAATGATCTTTCTTGAAATTCTTTGCTTGGATCTCTCCTTTTTCCTGTATCACATTCTATTATGTCATATTTATACACATTGTATATCACTTCCTCTGCATTGCTATAGAAAGAATTCAATCTCAACCAATCATTCCTCCTTTGTGCTCCCTTCCCTATAAAGTTCTTTCTAATTTTGCCCTTCTGTCAGTTTTGCAAACTTGCGCTAACCATATGACGGACTCTGTTGTATTCTCAATCACCAGGCATGCTGGGGGAGGAAGGTGACAAGGGTGGGATCTTCACTAATACAATCAGAAACTACCTGTCACAGCTTAACATGCCTTCCCAAGAAAGTTAAAGGAAGGTTCAGTCTGAAATATAAATTGTGTTTCACTCAAATAGTAAGAGTTACATGATATGTTTTCCAGTGACAAAAGAGTCCTCACACTGACTTTGAAAAAGTCAGATAGTACAGCCACTCAGACTTATAAAAATCTAACCTTTAAATATCCTAAGAAGACATTCCACCTCCCAGCTCTGGGCGCTTTTGTTGGCCATCCCCCATGCCTGAACGTTTTCCCTCCTCACCTCTGCCTCCTGACATCCCTCAAGTCCCAATCAAAATCCTACATCTTATGGGAAGACTCTTCCAATCAATCCCTCTTAATTCTAATACTTTCCTTTTGATGATTATTTCCTATTTATCTTACATATAATTAACTTGTACATAGTTGTTTGCATGCTCCTTTGACTCATCATACTGTGAGCTCCTCAAGGAGAGGGATTATCTTTTGCTATTCTTTATATCCCCAGTGCTTAGCACAGTATCTAGCCAATAGTGGATGCCTAATAAATACTTACTGATTGATTGACTGAAAAGAGCTAAATAAACCAATTATGAGCCCATCACTTGTAGACAGCAACTAAGTTCTTCTGGTAACACCCAAAGATAAGCTCAGAGAATGTCTTACCTATATCCTTGCCATCACTTTTCCCTTGCTCAGATGGGCAGGGAACATGCCATTCCAACTTATTAGTCACATCTACTTTTTTTTTTCTTCCTACTACTTGGTGAAGTTTAGACCTATAATTTCATTAATGTGGAAAAACTAAGTGAGAAGATCTCTTCTCACACTTGTTCATATCTTATCATATGATCATAGATCTACAGTTGGGAGGGTCTTAAAAATTTAACCCTCATTTTATAGATGAGGATACTGAGGCTCAGGGAGGTTAAGGTGTATAAATATATATATATATATATATATATATATAAATATATATATATATATACATACACATATACATATTAGAAAGACTACTTGGAAGAGGAAAAAGACCCATCTGAACAATGTTTTTAATATTTGTATGTATATATGTGTGTGAAGTTACATAATATATGTGTGTGTATGTATACATATGTATACACATATCCATATTAGAAAGACTACTTGGAAGAGGAAAAAGATATATCTGAACAAAAATTTTTTTATCAACTCTTACTGCTGTGACAAAGAACTGGAAAATAATGGGAAACCAATCATATGGGGAATAACTGAACAAATTATGATACATGAATGTAATGAAATACCACTGTGCTGTAAGAAATGATAAAATTGGGTGATTTCTAAGAAACTTGGGGTGACTTAGACAAATTGAGTCAGAGTAAAGTAAAACCAGGAGAATAATCTATGCAATGATAAGAACATTATAAAGACAAACAACTTTGAAACACTTAAAAATTTTAATTAGCACAATGGTCAACCAATAGAGCACTCATGATGAAGCATGCTACCCACCTCCTGACAGAGAAAAGATAGATTCAAGGTACAAGATGACACATATGTGGGGGGTATGGTAAATGCAGAAATTTGTATTGCTAGCCCATATATATTTGTTACAAGGATTTTTTCTCTATTAAGTAGCAGGAGATAGGAATGAGAAAAATATTTTTTGTTAATTAAAAAAAGGAAGGTAAGTTTTTTGAAAAAGAGAAGAAATACTGCTAGATTTGGAATTCAAGAACTTGTATAAAATCCTGGCTGTGCCTCCTCCAATCTATATTACTTTAGGCAAGTAACTTAAATGTTCACGATCTATTTCTTACTCTATAAAATAAGGAAACTGAAATAGATAACATAGATTAGGGGTTATTATTCTGATGTCTAGGAACTTTTAAAAAATGTTCTGTTCTATATATTCCCAACAAAGTTCAGCAGCAAGAGATACAAAGACAAATTCCATTTGAAATAACTGTAGATAATATAAAATATTTGGGAAACTATCTGCCAAAACAAAGTTGGGAGTTATATGAATAGAATTATAAAACACTTTCCACACAAATAAATTCAGATCTAATCAACTGGAAGAATATCAAGTGCTTATGAGTAGGCTGAACTAATATAATAAAAATGACAATTCTACTTAAATTAATCTACTTATTCAGTGCCATACCAAACTCCCAAGAAATTATTTTATAAATCTAGAAAAAAAATAATAACGTTCATCTGGAAGAACAAAAGGTCAAGAATTTCAAGGGAATTAATTTTTAAAAATGCAAATGAGGGTGGCCTAGCTATACCAGACCTAAAACTATATTATAAAGCAGTGGTCATCAAAACCATTTGGTACTGCCTAGGAAATGGAGTAGATCAGTGGAATAGGGTAGGTTCACAGAACACAATAGTCAACAACTATAGTAATCTACTGTTTGATAAACACAAAGATCCCAGCTTCTAGGATAAGAACTCATTATTTGACAAGAATTGCTAAAGAAAATGGAAATTAGTATGGCAGAAACCATGCATTGACCCACACCTAACACTGTATACCAAGATAAGGTTGAAATGGGTTCATGATTTAGATCTAAAGAACGATACCATCAGCAAATTAGAAGAACAAAGGATAGTCTTACCTCTCAGATTGGTGGAGAAAGAATGAATTTGTGGCCAAAGAAAAACTAGAGTACATTATGGAATGCAAAATGGATAATTTTCATTATTTTAATTTAAAAAGTTTTGTACAAACAAGACCAATGCAGACAAGATTAGAAGGAAAGCAATAAACTGGGGAAAAATTTTACATCTAAGGGTTCTAATAAAGGTCTTATTTTTAAAACATATAGAGAATTGACTCAAATTTATAAGAATACAAGCCATTCTCCAATTGATAAATGATCAAAGGATATGAACAGACAATTTTCAGATGAAGAAATTAAAACTATTTCTAATCATATGAAAAAATGCTCTAAATCACCATTGATCAGAGAAATGCAAATTAAGACAACTCTGAGATACCACTATTTACCTCTCAGATTGGCTAAGATGACAAGAAAAAATAATGATGAATGTTGGAGGGGATGTGGGGAAACTGGGACACTAATACATTGCTGGTGGCAGTGTGAACTGATCCAACCATTCTGGAGAGCAATATGGAGCTATGCCCAAAGGGCTATCAAAATGTGCTTACCCTTTGATCCAGCAGTGTTTCTACTGGGTTTGTATCCCAAAGGGACCAGAAAGAAGTGAAAAGAATCCACATGTCCAAAAATGTTTGTAGCAGCCCTTTTTTATAGTGGCAAGTCATTAGAAACCGAGTGGATACTCATCAGTTGAAGAATGAATGGATAGGGTATGGTATATGAATATTGGGGAATATATTTGTTCTATAAGAAATGATCATCAGAATGATTTCAGAGAAGGCTGGAAAGACTTACATGAACTGATGCTAAGTGAAGTGAGTAAAACCAGGAGAATATTATACACAGCAAAAGCAAGATTATGCGATGATCAATTCTGATGGACATGAGTCTTTTCAACAGTGAGGTGATTCAGGCCAGTTCCAATGGACTGGTGATAGAGAGAACCATCTGTACCCAGAGGAGGACTGTGAGGATCACAATATAGTATTTTGACTTTTTTTGTTTTGTTTGCTTGCATTTTGTTTTCTCATTTTTCCCCTTTTGATCTGATTTTTCTCATGCAGCATGATAAATGTGGAAATATGTATAGAAGCACTGCATATGTTTAACATATATGGATTGTTTCTCATCTAGGGAAGGAGTTGGGAGGAAAGAAGGGAGAAAAAATTTGGAACACAATGTGTTGTAAGGTGAATGTTGAAAATTATCTATGTATATGTTTTGAAAATAAAAAGCTTTAAAATATTTTGATAGCTATATTTCCATGCAATTCTATAGATTTTACTTTATGCATTTAAAAACATTATTCTGAGAAGAGGCCTATTAGCTTTAAAAAGGATCCATATCAGATGCCAAAGAGCCCATGATGCAATACAGGTTCATACCTCTCAATCTACATTCTAGAAGATTCCTTTGAACTTTAGAATATTCATAAAAGCTCTCATCTTCCATACGCTTCTAAATAAAATTACATTAGTATCCAAAAACGGGGGGGGGAAAGATTTTTACATTATTTTTGTGGTTTTTTTTTTTTTTTTTTAGCTTTTGTTTAATGGTATTAGAATGGCATTTCCTACCAATTTTCATTGCAAATATATAGTGTGTTGTCTATACTGTGGATTCATTTGCTATTTTTGTGTTAGCCTAGAAATCTAGCAACTAATGGTTAACATCATTTCTATAGGAAAATATATTTTCTACTCCAAATAATCTTCTTATCTATGTAAGAATAAGTGTTTGGCACACAACCTAATTGTAAACTGGAAGCTGCCTATTGTGGGATGTTCTGGCCATCAAGGATTAACAAAGAACTACATTAGATGGCAGAATTGTCACCATAATGGGCTTACACTGTTTATATTCCACATAGACTCAACTAAGATGAATTGCAAGTTTAACTAGTCCCTAGTGAAATGTCTAGAGAAAGGTGCTTTGTTATAGAGCTTTATACAAATGTTCCAGAAGAGGGAATGACTCATAAGAGTTCAATAAAACATCAAAAAACTTCCCATATCCTTAAAATGTGTCCTTAGTGTAATTGATATCATTTTGTAGGAACTTTATTTTTAAAATAAGCCAATGAATGAATTACATTCTGCTCTTGAGATCAATTCTGTACAAATTCAGAGGCCTAAATGAAGAGGGACCATGTTTAAAAAATAAAAATCAATTTATTTAAATTGATTTAATTTAAAATTGTTTAAATAAGTTTCTATCCAGAATAAATATGCTCTACTCTTCCATTCAATTTTATCCCTAGCTATTTAACCTAATCATTTTCCTAAAAAGTTGCTTGAAAATAAGCTTTTAAAATATGTTTTGAAAATTCTCATTACATTTAACCTATGGGAACACTCTGGCTGTTGTATTCTTAAGTAAATGTCCAAAGGGATTAGTGGGATTTTACCTCCCCAGCACCCATCAAACTTCCATAGTGGGAGTGAATACTAATATATCTATGGGAAAAAAAGGAGAAAGTGGGAGAAAAGAAAGATTTATAAGAAGAAAAGCAGTTTTTTTTCCTATTTCTACCACGAATCACCCTTTATTTCCCTCTTTATTACCTGGCTTAGGTATGGTTAGGTTCTAATTTCTTTCAGTTTATTAAATGAAAAAAAATTCATAGTTCATTACACTAGCAGCTAAGTTCACAGGGAAAAGGTCGTTTTAGGTTTTCTCCTTTAAGCAACAAACTGTTTTTTTTTTTTATTTCTACTATTTTTGAACAGAAATCTTTTTAAAAATCTATTAAACATTTCTTTGCCTTATATGCAGAGGATCAAAGGGTTATGAACATAATGTCACCTTTCCTTGATGGCTAGAGTTACTATGATAAACACTAAGTTATTACAGGGTAATAATTATAAAAGTACAATGCTTTTAGAGGTTACTTGGGAAGTAATGACTAGTAATAATAGCCAGCAATATAATATAGCACTTTAAGGTTTATGAAGGGCTTTATATATGTTATTCCATTTTATAAAAATCGAGATTTTTGTTCCTACACTGTGTGAGCTCTAACCTGCTTTGTTGTTTGCTTGTTTGTCTGTTTAAATTTCTTCTACTTTTGATGGTCTTTTTGTCTCCTTTATTTCCTTTTTGTTGTCATCTTGCTTCCTGTCTTTCATTTTTCTTCCTTTTTACTTCATTTCTCTACTTTTTCTTATTTTTTTTCTTCCTATCTTTGTCTCTCCTTTCTTCCTTCCTCTCTTTTTTTTCTTTCTGATACAGCCTTCTCATAGGTGGTAATAAGCATAATAATGACAGTGGTAGGATCAGTAATAAACGTAATAATGTAACTCAAAACTTCTGACTGAGAAACTGAGAGAACTGTCCTATTAATTATAGCCTTCCTATCCTTTTCTTAATGTATTTTTTTTTTTTTTTTTACATTTTAGAGTCATTTCTGGATAGCACGCCTCACCTTTTGTGTCCTTGGAATTGAACCCTCCCTTGTAACAAAAGAAAATAGTTATGTAAAACAACTGAGTGACTGTTTCTGACCATGTGTGTAGTCTGCCTGGAGAGCCAGTTGCCCAGTTCTCTACACTATCTCTTATCTGGGATCAAAACTCATTTTTCAATTGCTCAAACTTCAGTCTCTTTTCCTTTAGATTGTTGTATCATTTATATGGTTTTTTTTCTGATGATGTTTATTCACTCTGAATCAATTCACACAAACCTTCCAGTGTTTCTCTGGAATCCTCATATTTTTCATTTCTTATGGCACTATAATATTCTGTTATACAAATTTGTCCCAATATATTCCTTCCCTTATCAATGGCTGCATATTTTGTTTTTGTTTTGCTTCAACAAAGAATATTTCAACAATTATTTGAAGATATATGGGATCTTTCTTTCTTTTTTCTTTTTTTACCATTTTGGGGTAAGTGTCCTCTAGTAGGATTGCTGGCTCAGAGAGTATGAGCAATTTGGTCACTTTTCTCACATAATCCTCAATTGTTTTCCAGAACAGCTGGACTGATTCACAGCTCCACCAATATGCCTATTCTCTTTCAGAAAGCAAAGATGACAAGTTTAGTCATACTGGGAAAGGCCTTAGCCTAACTCTGAATTTAAGGGGATCCTATATTGCCTCTCTTTTCCCAAAGAAGGGAGAGTTAAGGTTAAAAGAACACATTAATACAAAAAGAAAGATAATCCACTTGTGAGCAGATTCCAATCACAGGAACTCATGGGTCTCAAATCAAATGAGGGACAAAGACCTAAGACACAGTCTCTTAAAATTCAATTCAAAATGGATTTAATAAGAGTCTACTATGTGCAAATCATTGAGAAGATAATCATTTAAGTGTGACATCATTCCTGCCATTAAGAATTTTACCATTTGGTAAGAGAGATAAGACATTGCATAAACTAGCAAAATACTTCTTTAGAAAGACCACTGTTTCATTAACATAAGTACATCCCTCAATAAATGAAGATCAAAGATTTCCCTACTTTAATAGATGGCTTTTGCAAATTACTTAACCCTGTTTGCCTCAGTTTCCTCATTTAAAAAAATGATCTGGAGAAGGAAATGGCATACTACTCCAGTATATTTACCAAGAAAACCCCAAATGGGGTCACAAGAATTGGACACAACTGAAACAACTAAGCAAATATGGCCACCTGGTGAATCAACCTTACATTAAGGAACTTCTCTGAATTTAGGTTCTTGAACAGACACAGTCCACTGACAATCTATACTCAAAAGCTTTCCAGCTAGGAAAAACCTATCAAAATGTGAGGTTTTCTGACACTGCCTTCAAAAACACAAGATCACTTCTAAAGCACTATAAGCAGAAATCATAATGTTATACTTCATGACTTCCAACCATAGGGCTGGTAGCAAGTTCCCAAAGAGCAGACATAAATCTTTCTTGCTAGGTGAGTTTTTGCAGGGCTAGCACCATAGATCCAGGATTAGTTGAAGTAGTCAGCCAAGCAAACAGTGGAAAAGCCAATAAAGGGTCAAAAGCAAAGGGCAGGGCTGTCCAAGTTTCAAGAGTCTGAAAATAGGAAGATGCGAATTCAAATGAATTTAAAAGTTTTTTTTTAATTTCCAATCTTTTTAAAGCCTGCTTTCTCGAGTATTCCACTTCTCTGTTAATCCCTTATCACCACTAGCAGGCAATAAAAGAGATTATCAAGAAAACAAATGTGATCTACTTAAATGACAAACCACAAACTTGTCTTGCATAAAGCTGGAGAGACCTGGCAAGATCTGTTGCTTCACTCAAGTAATATCTCAAGCTGGATAAACATCTGACACATTGACAGTTTATGGCAGTAACTCTTAATGTGTGTGGGGGGAATAAGAGGAGAGAACTCCTTTAACGTCCTGGTAAAGCTTATAGATGCCTTCTAGGAATGAGGTTTGCTTGGGTTCTTTTTAGTTTATAATTGAAAATATGTGGTATCACAATGGAAACCAGTTATATCAGAATACAATTATCAAAATATCTTTTAAAAATTCACAGAACCCAGGGTTTATGGTCAATTTCAAATATAATATCCAATCTCTAAAAAAGAGGAAATTGAAGATTCTAAGGCATAGCCCTCAACTTTCCCGCTTCTTTTCTCACTTTTCCCTTACATTCTGCACACACACACATACACACACACACACACACACACACACACACACACACACACACAAATTGATTATCTGACTTATCAGAATAGAATAAAAAGAAGATGCCTTCAAAAGCAAGTCAGAGAGAGCTCAGCGAAAGAAACAAACAGAAGGCAGAAGTAACGGTGAAGACAGATAGAAATCACTTACACTGAGAAAAATCTACATACAAAAACTCAGGAATTCATTTTATAGGTTTATCAATCTGCCTGATACAAAAACTTGATCTTTGGTCACATTTAATAAGAGATATAAATCAGGTGATAGTTATCGGAAACTTTACTAATAATAGGTATTTTCCTTCCATAGGACCAGCAGAACCTCAATATTTTGTTTAAAATTAGTCCCAGGAAATACTAGAAAAGTACACACACACACACACACACACACACACACATACACGTACGTTCTAACTCCATATTTTATTTCCCTAACTATTCAAAAACTTTTTTAATTGAGTATTTCTTTTTTCTTTTTCCCCCTGAGGCAATTGGGATTAAGTGACTTGTCCAGGATAACACAACTTGGAAGTGTTAAGTGTCTCATGGCAGATTTGAACTCAGCTCCTTCTGACTTCCAGGCTGGTGCTCTATCCACTGTGCCACCTAGCAGCCCCTAAATTAAGTATTTCTTAACAGAGCTTTTTTTGAGATTTTATTTCTAAATAATTATAAATACTGACTTTTCTGTTACTTTTATTTCTCATGATTTCTCTAACCATCATCATTAGATGTTACCTTTCTAAAAAACTCAGATATTGCCAATAGTTCAAATTTATACATGGAGAAGTCAATGGAACAAAACTAGAGACAATAAAGAGGGTTTTTAAATTCTGCCAATATTGTTTCTTTTCTTAAAAGAAAAAGTAAATGAATTATCAGAGCTACTGTGGCTTCCAAATGTAGTTACCTCCAAGAGTAAAGTAACTGGAGGAATTAAAATAAGTTTACATTTTTAGAAACTAACATTTCCCACAAACAAAACATCATGGGTTCAAGGACCAGACTCCCAAATTTTACTTCCATTATAAATGGGGGAAATGGTGAATTTGGTTCCTTTGGTTCTTAGAAACAAAAACAAGCATGACCTGAGTAAATAATAGTGCTTCCAACACACTTAAGTTGGGTTCTTTTAGGAGTTATTACTTCCCCTGACATCTGCTACCAGATTGTAACACACTGTACTTTCTTAGTTTTTCATTGACTAAATGGAGAAAACCCAGAGTGCAAATTATCTGTGCATTCCCCTGTGCATAAAAATAATCTCCCAAGCTTTTTTGTTAGCAAAATTTACTGTCCCTGATATGAAAGGATAGCATGCAGCTTGGTTTCCAACTTTAAAAGTGTTTCTATATGGTGACTTCCAAAGTGGGAAAGTGGGCAATTGGCTTGCAGACTGTATTTCTATAGAGCTGTCCTTTCTAATCCATTTCCTTTTGTGAATGGATACTCTGAGGTATGAAAACAGTGAACTGCAAAGCTGGTGTCAGTTGTGAAGTAAGACAGAAACATCCTGTTCTTGCAACTAACCTCACAGACAATTAAAGGTTTTTGGTGACTTTTTGTTGGGTTGTGGAGTGGGGGAGGTGTCTTCTTTAATGTGAAAGGAACTTTTTTTTTTTCATAAAAACATCCCCCACAAAAATAAGACCAAATCTCTATATGATTGTGAAATCTCTGGGTCATATGCACACAATGGCAAAAAGCTGAGATGGAGCAAGCAAAGAAATGACTACTTGAATGATATTAAGGAAATTTTCTCAAATGCTTAATCTAAGAGAATGGGGTAGGGCTCTGAGATAGACCCCTCTTGAACTGAATAGGTTATCTAAGTTTTTAAAAAAAAGTAATTTTAAAAGATTCAATGACAGAGGGTCAGTGCCAAGTAGAATCAAAGAAGTGATGTGTGATACTTCCTGTACAGAAAATGAAGAATGATGTGGACTTCCCTCAGCAGAGAGGGAAAAGTTCTGGTGACGGTCAGCTTAAACAACTATCCTCCTCAAACCCACATTTCTTGGTTTACCAGACCAATGGGGCAAGTATCAAGGTATAACACTAGTTTTGTTTAATCAGGTATGCTCACTAGAGGAACTGGAGGCACTGAAGAGAGGAAAACCAGATGCATTGTGGGGCTCAATAACTGATGATCCACTTTATTTCAACTGCGTATAAATGGCATCCGTTTCTACATATATTCTTTTATAATGTTAGAAACTTGTATCTGATTGATTTTATGTTTCATAAAAACCTATAGACGACCCCCTTTTGTACATTTCCTTTTGTATGAGACAGGAAGGCATGGGAGGCGCTGGGAGAGAGTGAGCTTTCTTCCAAATTTCCAGTCCTTTGTTATATATTTTCTCTCTCAACTAGCAGCATATTGATGAGTCATTCATATGTTTCATTACTAAACTTTCAAGTTCAATGTTGCTATGAATATAATAGCAAGCTTAAACTACTGTGACATGTAGCATTGATATACAAAGAAATGTCACTTCACTTCTGTAAGACTTAATTTATTTCTCTGTTAAGTGAGGGAGTTGGAGGAGATAGCCTTTGAGATCCTTTCCATCCTAAATTTTTATGATTCTGTGGTTGTATGAGCAATAAAAAACTTTGTTAATAATTTAGTATAGGCCCAGAGATGAGAAAAGACTTATTTTAGAGCAAATAACAAAATCTGTGGGCAAGGCAAAAATTAATTCTTAATTTATCTTAAGTATCTCTTAATTTCCAATCTGGTACTCATTTGAGCACCAATCTTAGTCAAATGACTAAAAATCATATTCGGTCAAATTCTAACTAATCATTTGTCATTATTCAGTTGGAATTTATGGGCTAGAGGAATTTAGAAATGGGTAAGATTCTTGATGATGGAGTTGATGGTCGGGTGATGAGATTAGAGCTGAGTCTTGAAGGATGAGTAGAAGTTGAATATGTGGGGGGAAATCCAACCCCTTTCTAGGAAGGGATAAACTAAAAGAAGAAAAGTCAGAGAAGTTATTCCTTTACATTTGTCTCTCCTACTAGTTGCAAACCAATCTCATTATCTCTTCATTAAGAGACAGAATAGTGTTGTGGATAGGGAAGTAGACTGGGAGGCTAGAAGACCTACATTCATATCTTGCTTCAATATATATTAGTTGTGTGATCATGGGTTTCCTCATTAGTAAACTAAAGAAGTTTAACTTAATGGAGTCTAAGCTGCCTTGTCTAGACCTAAAACTATATAATAAGTAGATGTAATTTTAAGATTACCTCAAAATAATAAAATTACATTTCTCTTCAAATCAATCCATATTGAAGATAAATAGATTTAGACTCCACACTAAATTTTTTTCAAGGTTTACCTTTTTATTTTTTAAATAATAGATTTTTATTTTCAAAATAAATGCAAAGATTTCAATATTCATCCTTTGCAAAACCTTGTGTTCCAAATTTTTTCTCCTTCCCTTTGTCCCACCCCCACACCTAGACAACAAGTAATCCAATATATGTTAAATATGTGTAATTCTTCTATACATATGTCCACAATTATTATGCTGTACAAGAAAAATCAGATATCTATATTAATTTCAACTGACCCCTATCCGCAATGAATCCAAAGTGGTGATCTTTTACAATATAATTATTCCCAACATAAAACAGGGACAAGCTAATGTATAGGTTCACTGAGGTCTACTGATTTTTACCAATTTTTCCTGTCCCAATTCTAAGCTATGGCTGAAAGTGAAATTTCAGCATGTAAGCAAATAATACTCTGTAACTGAGATTAAGTGACATCTTGCAATTTAATACAGAGCAGAAAATCAAAAGAAACTAAACTAAACAATATTACAAAATGCATGCAATACAAGTATTTGCCCTTTACTTATAGGAGAATCATCCAGTTTCCTTAGCCACAACTTATTTGTTCTCACTTTATTTACAATTGTATATATATGTATATGTAAACATATGTATGCATGCATGTATATACATTACTGTAGTTATGTATTAGTGACTTTATATATATATGTATAAAGACATACAGATATATGATATTATATATATACATATATATATATATAACTGCAAATTTTAAGCAGAGAAGAGAGACGTAGCAGAAGTAAACTGACATGGAATCACTATTAATAGGTAAAAGTGGCAGCTACCACAAAGGAAAAAGAAAAAAACTATCAAAAGCAGCAGAAAGAACAAGGACAAATCAGTCCTTTATACCTAGGTAAGATCTTGCAGGGGCACAAGTAAAGAAGTGTTCAATTATGATATGGTCATTATTTTCTGCTTAAGAAGCCAAGGAAATATATAACACATATTTTAAGCATTGCCATTCAAAAATCATTGAAATTTTATGATTTGGCACTTTAAAAAGTATTCTTGCCCATTGAGAAAATGCAACTATATAAATGGACTCATTCGCCGAAGATTTGGAATAGCTGGGGTTTTACTATATAGCAAAGACTACTTTGACCTAGATAGTAAAACTAAGCTGGTTGTATTGAAGGTGATTAGAGGAATAGAAAAATTAGGCCTAAGAGTAATATCATAGGGGATTAAAATGAACCTAAGTGATATAGGTGGAATGTGCCCTTGGGATAAGATGTAGAGGCAAGGATTTTAGGTGGCCCAAATGATTGCTTCCTGGTCTGGGCAATCTTCATGCCCACAAGAAAGAGTCTGGACTTTGGTCTTGGGCAGTGAACAGGAACCTCTACAGGAAGCAATTGTGATCATAACACAATTAAATCCACTTCCTGCTGGGAGTGGGAAGACTAAAGAAATTCATCACCCAGTTGTGAAACTTCAGAAAAGAGACCTGCTCCTTGTTGTAGGCAACCATCTAAAGCCGAAAAAAAGTCAATAGCCCAAATGACCATGCCTAAGAGAAAGCTTTGTATAAATGAGCAATGAGAGGGAGCTTGGACTAGATAATCCCTCAGCATCTGTACAAATTCTAAAACCTTGTAAGCTCTATTTTACATTGTGAAATAATAAACCAATAAAATGCTTTATCTCCAAAAGGCTATACTGGCAAACTAAAAATAGAAGTAGCACCCAAACAAATATATATAAATGCAAACAAGTGGAACCCATGACAGGATATTTCAGAAACTGGAATGTTTTAGGGATATTCTTGAGGGATAGCATATTGTAATGATCATGTCTTGATTTCAGAAAATCTGGCTTTAGGTTCTCAACCCACTGTTGACTACCTGTAATACAAGATGAGTCACTGTACTTTCCAGGCCTCAGTTTCCTTGTTTTTAAAATGCAAGTAAAAATATTTGGCACTAGTTGCATTAGAGGAAGTTCCAATGATCACATGAAATAATGTATGTAATACATTCTGCAACCCCCAAATTAGCTTCTCAATGGCCGCTATCAGTATCTTAAAGTGGGGACTCTTCTACCTGGAGACCTATGTTTTCAAAAAAAATTTTTTTTTGATAATTGTTTTTTAATATAATTGGTTTCTATGTAATCCTATATATATTTAATGCATTTAAGAAAGTTATTCTTAGAGGGGTCTGTAGGTTTTGTCCAACTGGAAAAGGGGTCCATAATGCCCCCCAAATTTAAAAACCCTTACACTAAGTCTGTAAGTTGTAGATCAGTTGCCATCTGCAGTATTTGAGAGAATTTTCTCAAATGTAGCTCTCTGCAAGATGAAATCACAGATCCAGCCTCTTCCCCAAATTATTAGAACTTCTACCATAAATATTACTTCTCATTTTACTGGGTACAGCAAGAAAGCCACTAAAAAGGGGAGACTGAGAAATAGGCAGCAACCATGTTACCTGTTCTGTAAGATGTAAGATCTCATTTTTGATCATGGATTGAGTGTCTTTGAAAAAAATGCAGCAATTATTAATGATTAAAGTCTGATATCCAAAACACATAAGAGATTGACAGAAAAGGAGCAGCTGACAAAGAGAATTTCAAACTGAAAAGGAACCTCAGAGGCTGGTTAGTTCAATCTATAATTGGAAAAAAAATCTTATGGATAACATATCTGAAAAGAGGTTAATGATTGTTTATGTGAAGGCCTTTCATAAGATGAAACCCTGTGCCTCCTGAGGGCCTCCAATACACTTCTGGACTAAAATGTTAAGACTATTTTTATTGTATCAAACAGTAAGTGAGAGTCAGATTAGCCAAATGATATAAATGATTTTCAAAAGAAAAATAGCAGACTATAAATGGATATCTGAAAACATTTTCCAAAGCACTAATATTAAGGGAAGTGCAAATTAAATAACTGAGGTGTTACCTTATGCCATGCTAGAAAGGAAGACAAAAGATGGGAAAGAGCAATGTTGATGAGGCTATAGAAAGACAGGCACATTGATGTCCTGTTGGTAAGCTTTTGAAGTAATCTAACCAATTTTAATATTAATTTGGAATCTTATAAGAAAAGTGACTAAACTGTCCACACCCTTTGATCAAGTGACCCCAATACTGGACACACAACACAAGAAAATCAAAGTTAGAAACAGAAGTCCAATATGTACCAAAGTAATCCCAGCAATACTTATTTTGTGGGAGTAAGAAACTGTAAAATAGAAGCTCATCTTGAGGAATGATTGAAAAAAATCATAGTCTATGAATGTAATACAGTAACAAATAAGTAATATAAGGAATTCAGACTCATGGTAAGATTTATATGAATAGATGAAGAATAAAATAAGTGGTACACAATAACTATATCAATGCACAGATGAACTCTTAGTAATTAAAAAGTCAATGAAGTTTCCAGAGAACGCACAGTGAAACAAATCTTTCAACTGCACAGCAGAAGCTCCTGAAGAATACTGTATATGGAATACTGTACATACATTGTTAGACAGGGTCATTGAACTGTATTATTTGGCTTAATTGTTTTTCTTTGTCACAAGGAAAAATTCAATCAAAAAGAGAGAGAAATTTTCAAATGACAGTCACATCTTTTGTCTTTACAAAAGAAACCAATAAAACATTTTAAAAAATTAAACAAATGTTTAAAAAGTCTGACTAATGAGAAAATATTGGTTAATGACCATAAAAAGGAAAAATAATAAACAACTTCATAAATTATCAGTTTATACTTCAATTCCAAAAAAGAAACATTAGCTTAAGGAAAGGTTTTATGCCACAATCTGAAGAATAAGCATTAAGAAAATTAACTTTAGTTTCTAGGGAGAAATGCAAGACAGGTAGAATCCAAATACACTTGTGAACACCAAATACCAGTTCATTTATTGAGAGATATGAATGCCTCTAATCAAGGGATGCTGGGAAACAAGTCAGTAATTAGCATATTAGTATAAAATTAAACAGAGAATATTTGGTGATTTTGTTAACTCTCTAGTTATCAATACATGGAAATATTATAAATTTTGTAAAGCTTTATTATTATTTCTTTTGCACCAGTCATTCCTTTTAGCCACCCAGTTCCCATTAAATCCTTCCTTATAACAACAACAACAAAATTTAAGCAAAGCCAAATGACACGATGACCTTATCTGATGGTAAATATACCACATTTCATATCCTCCCACCATTCAACAGAGAAGAGGAAAGTATGTTTCCTTATCAATTCTCCAGGAATAAGATAATTCCTTAGCATTAATCAGACTTTCACAGCTTTTGAATATCGTGATCACAAATTACTTTAATTAATCATCTTGGTTCTGCGTTTTTTTTTTTTTCACTTTGCATCCTTTTATGTAAATCTTTCTGTGTTTCTCTGTTCAGTAGTTTCTTAAAGTGCAAAACTATGACATTACATTCAAAACCACAATTTGTTCAGCCATTCCCTAAACAATGGGCAACTATTTTGTTTTCAGTGGGTTTTTTTCCTACCACAAAGGCTGTTGCTATGAATATTTTGTTATATATAGGACATTTCGGTCACTGGTAGTGAGAGAGATAAGTCAATGAGTATAAAAAGTTTAATGACTCTTCTCCCATAATTCAAAATTGATTTCCAGAAGGGTTGCATCAATTCATAGCTCCATTAACAATATATTGGTGTCCCTGTCTCCTCATAGCTCCCAATTCTATTTCTAGTTTTCATCTTCTATGACAATTTGTGTATGTAGTGTTTTTATATTTTTTTTTCTAATTTGGGACTTAGATAAATTCCCATTTGGTAGCTGATAATTTGCATTTCTTCTAACCATTATTCATATCCTTTACCCATTTATCTTTAAAAAAATTGCTGTTGATCTGTAATATTTGTACCACTTCCTGGGTATCAGCCTTTAGCCAATCAAAACAAAGATTTTTCTCCCCACTCACAACAATTATGCTACTTATTCTAGCTAGATTTTATTCTAGTTCATTTTGTCCATGGCAAAGTTGTTCATTCTTATTTAATTAAAATTGTGTATTTTATCTTTTATGATCATCTCCATCTCTTTCTTGAGTAAGAATTCTTTCCCTTATCATAATTGTGGAAAAGAATCTCCTTTTATTCTCCTCTAACATTCTTATGATGTGGCTGTCTTTTTTTTTTTTTAATTAAGCCATTCATTCATTTAGTAAGATATTAGTAACCTTTGTAAGATGTTGGTAGAAATCTAATTGCTGCCAAACTGCCTTCCAGTTTTTCCATTAGTTCTTGTCAAATGAAAAGTTTTTCCCTAAGTAGTTTGTGATTTTAGTCTGTCATACACTGGACTACTGAATTTGATTGCTTCTGAATTTTGTCTACAGTCTTTTCCATGAACAAACTTTTCTATTTTTTACCTTGTGCCAAATAATCTTAAGGATTACTTCAAACTTATAGTTTGAAATCTGTGATATCAGGCCTAATTCATTCCTGTTTTTCATTATTTTCCTTGGAATGTTCAACTTTTTGTTGCTCCAGATGAATTTAATTATTTGGTCCTTTGATTGGTGTATAACCAAATAGGTAAATTAATTAGGTAGTATTGCCATTTTGGATTATATTATTATTGCTTACTCATGATGAGGAATCATGTTATTAAATCTAATTATGAAATAAAACCCAATTATTAAAAACTTTATTTCTATAAAAATTACTTTAAAATTGTGTCTACATAAGTCCTGTGTGTGTTTTCATATGAGATACTCTAGGCATTTTATAGTTACTTCAAATAGAATTTCTCTATTGTTTCCTCTTTCTTTGATTAAAAGTTTTATCCTTCCCCACCCCACTTCCCACTATACATATTATTTCATCAATGTAAGGAGGCCCTGGAAAGGAAAATTTCTTTTACCACTGCAAAATTGACCTTGGAGTTCATGCCCCACTTTTTATACACATTAAAGTGTGACCATGGGCAGCTCACTCCTTGATACTACTGCAGAGAAATGTTGCTGATTTTTGTGGATTTATTCTGTTTCCTGCTACTATATTGAAGTTGTTAATTTTATTTATTAGATTTCTCTACTTTTTGATTTCCCAGTTTATAACAACAACAATAATATTAATAATAGTAACTAATATTGATGTGGTACTTTAAAGTTTGCAAAGCAGTTTATAATCCACATTTCTAGAACTATGTTAAACAGCAATGGTGAAAGGGTGGCATCTTTGCTTTACCTAATGCTGTCCTTATTGGAAAAGTTTCCAAGGTTTTTTCATTGCAGATAATCTAATTTTGGGCTTTGCATGTTTACTTTTGATCGTTTAACATTTATATATTGCATAAAGGTTTAGCATGTAATAATCTTAACATAGTGGTAATCAACTTTTCTGAAGTTGTTTCAAAAGGACCTCTTTTGCGGTGATGAAGAATTAGAAATAAAAGGCATGCCCATCAATTGGAGAACAGCTGAACAAGTTGTGGTATATAAATGTAGTGGAGTACTATTGTGCTATAATAAATGGTGAACATGCTAAGTGAAGTGAACAGAATTAGGGGAACATTGTACATAATGACAACAACATTGTACAATGATCATCTATGACAGACTTATCTCTTCTCAACAATAGAATGATCTAAGACAATTTCAAAAGACTCATGATGGAAAATGCTATCCAGATCCACAGAAAGAACTATCGAGTCTAAATGTAGATTGAAGTATGCTATTTCCACTTTTTTTGTTTTGTGTGTTGTGTGTGTATTTCCCTTTTTGTTCTGTTTCTTCTTACACAACATGACCAATGTAGAAATATATTTACATGATTGAACATACATAGCTTATATTAGATTGCTAGCCATTTGGGGGAGGGGTGCTAAGAGAGAAGGAGAAAAAATTTGGAAGTCAAATTCTTATTAATAAAAACAATGCTGAAAACTATTTTTACATATAATTGGAAAAAATAAAATACTATTTTTAAGTGCAGATCTTCACATGGATAATCTTAGGCTATTAATACTCAGGAACTGAGAAATTATTTCAGCAATTTATTATAAATTCAGTAGCATTTTTGAAGATATATTTTATTTATCACAGAAGTCACTGTAAACATAATACTACATATACATGTTAGCCATTATTTATTAAAACTATAGGTGTATTTAGTTATTTATTATACTGAATCACTCTGGATATCTTTCTGGAGGCGAACAAAGAGAAAATGAAGATGACATAAGGATTTAGTACTTTTTATAATAACTATTCTTAGCCCCAAGTGTTTGTGGGAATTAATCTCTAGTAAATGATTTTAACTTTTTTTTCCATTGTCTAGAGTGGATCTAAGAGTAAGAGAAAATAGTGACAAAATGGATGCTTCTGCCACTTATGATTTATGTGAATATAAATAAATCATACTTCTTCTCTGGGATCTCAGAGTTCCCTTGCTGTAAAATGAAGGAATGGATTCTAATTCTAAGATTTATATAATTCTATGATTTCAAGAAGAATTAAAAGAAAGTTTGTTAGTTTTTTTTACTGTAATCTCTCTCCATTTTGAACTTCTTGTAACTTCTCTTCATACAATTAATTTGGCAATGACAATGCTCTTGGAAGACCTTTCCCCCCTATTATTTTAACCTATTCCTCTGTAGAGAATTTATGTAAAGACATGGATGAGAATCACAGCAATCATCAGAATGATGTTTGAAAGGATTGCCATCTATCACCATGGAGACACCAATGTAGTAATGGATCCATAAAGTTTTAGAGATAGAATTATTAGCATTAAAGACAGACAACAGCTAAAACAAATGTGTCTCAGGAACAAACATAGGAATTCAGGTAGGAGGGTGGAAGCTTCTGGGTCATAACACTGACGTGAAAAAATTTAGGATATTTTAAACCTGGTAACTTTAGTGACAAAAAGGAAGGAAAAGTTTTTATGGAATAATTGGGATATAAAATCACACAGGGACATGATCCTTAATCTACCTATTGGTCTCCTAGCTTCATGATTTTGATGATAAAAATTTCCTATACTTGGAATATTCTGTATCAATCTCTTTCCCTAACTTACACTTGCTGAAATTACTAGGAGAGGGAAAAGAACTAGAATTATGTTTTGTTTTGTTTTGTTTTGGTGTAGAGAATATTCAGGTGAAGAAACTTCCTCTATCAATGCAAATTGATTCCTTCTCTTTAATTTATAGCTTCAGAGAATCATCCATTACTCAAAATTAAGTGACTTGTACAGGATTCCACAGCCAGGAATGTGCCAGAGTTCTTCCTAGTTCCAAAGTCAATTCTCCATTACACCAACACTCAGATCATCATTGTAAATTTTCTTAGCTAGATAAGGTATTCGAATAGTCTAACCCCTTTTACAGAAAAATAAGCTGAGGGTTCAGCAGGCATTACCCTACCTATTCTTCCAGGACCAACTTATTTGTATATATGCCTTTTCTTCACTATTAAATTATAAACTCTTTGAGGGTATGAACTATGTCTTACTTCTCTGCCTTCATCAACATCTAGAACAAGACAAGCCTTATACACAGTAAGCACTCAGGAAATATTTGTTGAATTAAACCTAATTGACTGTTACAGAAAGACATTCACTATACCTTTTTCAATCTCTTCTGTTGCAAAAACTCTCAGAACAAAGAGTCTAGAAGAGCAAATTGAGCCTTCCTTGAGATTAGTTTGAAATATATGTGACTTCCTGTATTTGGGTTTAGGAGATTACCAACAGATTTTATAGATAAATAGTTCTAGACTATTTTGACATCTCACAAGGAAAATCTAAGGTTGCGGTCAAATAACTGATTACTAACTCCAAGTAAGTTTCTGAGTAACATGTAAAAAAAATCAATATAGTTTTTGCCTTTTCTCCACTGCCACAGAATGAAATTTATGAACATTAACCCAAATCCATCTCAGTTTCTGGCCTCCATACCTTAAAGATAGCATCATTTCCTATGCTTGGATTGTCCTCTCTCCCCTTCCTCACTTTCATTTGCTAATATCAAAGGGATAAGGACAGAAACTGAACTGCAATTTCATTAGCAGAGAATTCTAAAATGAGGAAAGTATCTCTGTAACTGGAGAAATGAATGACACCATTTTGGAGAAAGATACCAAATTATACTTGGGCATGTTTCTTTCAGATAGTACACTATAAAAATTATTTATTCATTAATTAAAGCTTTTTAAATTGAGCTATTTTTAGGAAGCTGGGTTTTTTTTTGATGATAAAAGGGCTAAGAAAAAAATAAGTTTAGTTGTCATCATATTTAAGTGTTTATAATGTATGTCTTATTACCTGGGTCCTGTGGCCATGGCATATTACCAAAACCTAAGTTGCAGGCCCAGATTGGGCTGGAATAAATACACTGAGAGAAGGATACCAAAGAACAAGCAAAGAGAGAAGGTTGTGACCCAGCTGGCACCAAATGTATTAGGCAAACACCCATCCTTTTCCCTCCCTTCCCCTCTAAGCTGACCCTGACCCACACCACATACCAACCACCACCCTGCTTTACTGGAGCTACAAGACAGTTCGAGTCAGGAAGGGTGGAAGAAAAGGGTGGGCTTTATGGAACCATCTCAAAGCCAGCTGGAAAGTTCTGATCCTCACTCTGGGACTGTGGAACCCTCCACCCTATTGAATACATGGCCATTCTGCATAAATAAATATTCTGCATCCCAAGTCACATTGACTCAGCTTTTAAGAGAACATCCTAGCCAGAATTATTGAGATTCACATTCTGCATCAGGAATAGTCACTGTAACCTTAGTTAAAAGTCCTTATCAGATAAATTATTTTTGATTAACCCACTGAAAAAGGATAAGCAATGATGTCCTTTGAAAACACTTTTACTTAAAGGTTTTAAGCAGATTCTTCTTCCTTGATTATTTACCTCTATTTTCAGTAAGCTCCAAAAATACAGTATCTTAAATTTTTTGTAGTCATATTCTAGTGATGTTTACCTAACATGGATAATTATCAGAAACATTTTTTGAAGAAGAAATTCCCCCTGTAAAGAATTGTTATTAGATAGATAGTTACATATCTATATCTATATCTATATCTATCTATCTATCTATGTATTAATTCACTAGGGAGTAAACAGAAAAACACAGTGAAATATTTATATTTTATCTTTTCAAAATTAGATATTGACTTTTCTCTAGACATATATTTTATGTTTCCAGTTTTGTTATTCATTGTTCACTTTGCAGATGATTTCCAAATCTACATCTCTAGTCCTTACAATCTAGCTTCCACACAATTAAAAAATGGGCATTCCTAAAGCCCAAGTCTCACCATGTAACTCTTTGTTCAAGAATTTTCAGTAGTTCCCCATTACCCTTAAGATAAAATACTAACCACTTTATTTAGCATTTTAAAAATCCTTCATCATCTGGCTCCAGTCAATCTTTCCAAGCTGATTATACATCACTCTCCTTTCAAAAGACACATTCACTCTATGCTCTTGACAACCTGGTTTACTCATTGTTCCAAACATTTGTCAATCCATCTCCTCCCTGTTTGCCTTTGCACAAGCTGTTCCCATTCCCAGAATGGTTACCCTCCTCACATTTACTTCTTGAAACCTCTCCTTGAACTTTCAGGGATTTAACCAATGACAAATTATTGGGCATTTATTTTGTATATAATTTAATTGTTATAATGATTAAATTATAATTTAATTATTTGTGGACATTCTAAGTCTCTCTCTTTCAGCTTAAGCTCCTTGAGAAAAGGAACTTTCTCATTTTTATGTTTATATCGCCAGCATACAGTAAGAGCTTAATAAATGCTGATTTGATGGTTGATTGTCAATGTAAAAAACTATAGAATCTCAGTGCTCAAAGGGACCTCAGAGGTTATCTACTCTGGTTTTTTCCTTAACATCACCCCAAAATGGACATACATCTTCTTCTTGAAGACCTCTAGTAATGGGAAACTCACAGCCTCTCAAGGCAGTCAATTCCATTTTTGGAGAGCTCTAATTGTTTTTCCATTCGTCCTCCTGATAACCCTCCACTTGGATACATGCCAGCTTGTTAATGCCCTTCCTAAAATGTCTTCCCCGGAACTGAACATAATATTCCATATGCAATCTGACCAGGGCAGAGGACAACAGGACTGTAGATCCCCTGTCCTGGACACCTGTTTCTTCTGGTAATGTAAACCTACCTTCCAATTCATATATAAAAGACATTTGGGTGGGGTAGAGGATAGGGATATGAATAGATTTCAATGATGATGGTTTGTCATGATATGGTAATAACTTACCAATCCAAAACTCAGCTACTGAGCATCCTCACCTACTCAGAACACTGTTAAGAAAAACGAAGTAAGCAAAAAACAAAATGAAACAAGAACAAAACAACAACATTTCAGAAGGACCAAAAGAGATTCATGGCTGAAGTTTAAGCATTTTGCCTCTAAGAAAATCCAATAGACTCTCATTCATGTTCAATAGAATTATTATTAATTACTCTTAATTATAAACATTTCTAAACAGCTTGGCTATTTGATTTCCTGGGTCATATTCAACTTGAATCTGCTATTGAGAAGAGGGAAGAAAGACTGATATACACAACACCATTAACAGCAATGAGAGTTGCAACTGTTAACAAGACACTAAGAAGAAAAAGAAAAACTCAAAATTACACACACACAAGAATTTTAAAAACACAGCAATCTAGGGTCTTTATTGGATCCAAGGTCATCCCTGTATTATACTCAGTAGGGCTCAAAATACTGACTGAGACTTGCAGAAAAAAAAAGCTAAATTGTGGTCTGCCTCCTCTGGTTGAGAAACAAGAGTGGAATATATTTTGGTGATTTTCCATCAGAAGTGATTAAAATTTTTAAACAGCATTGATGTTTGAATGGGTAGACCATCAGCCATCCTAAAATCTCAGCCCTCTAGCATATTTTATTCCTCAAGGGATCTGGAGAGCCAGTGTCTCACTAGACTTTCCCACTAACCACAAGTCCCTTTTTTTCTTATTTTCAGAGCTGTACAACAACTCAAGCCAGTTTGATTTATTTATTTGTTTGTTTATTCCCTTTTTTAAAATTTAGTTTTCTTCCTTGACAGGATTTCTGATGCCATGAACTTTTTGCATACTTGCTGACATAAGTAAATGTGACCTGCTGTGCAGCCAGTATTTGTCATAAATGACACCCCCACTGTAGCCAGGGAGTTATGGAAAGCATTAAACTATGGACACAAGACAGTTTTGTGCGCTTAATTATCTTTCTCTAATGAAATATTTAAAAGAGTTAAGATTGCAAAGAAACTGACAAATAAGGTCAAACTTCTGATCATTATTTAGTTAGACTAAGGGACGCAAGAGGCATTAGAAAGAGTTTTAATCTGCATGTTCTTTTTTTTTTTTTTAAAGAAAAGGAAGATTCACAGTTGTGAATAGAATAAGTGAAGACAACAAACATCTATTAAGCACCTAATATATGTCAAGTATAGTACTTAGCACTACTGGGGAAATAGAAACTGGGGAAAGGCAAAAACAGTTCATGGCCCCAAGGAGCTCCCATTCTAATGGGGAAATCAATATGTCAGCACGTAGGAACATACAAAACTGGGGCTAATTAGAGTTATGTCTGAGAGAAAGCACCAGCATTAAGGATTGACAAAGACTTCTTGCAGAAGGTTGTGTTTTAGCTGAGCTCTGAAGAGAATCAGGCAAGAAAAGAGAGAGAAACAAGGAGGGAGATAATTCTAGACACATACCAAACATCTGTACATGGCATGATTCATAAATATCTAGGGGAAAAAAAGATTATGTTCTAAAAGGTACAAGTGGGAGGCAACAAAGTATGGAAGGATGAGAGGAAGCAATCTTGGGTCCCAAACTTAGTTTGGTAATTGTGTCCCTTCTCTGGGACTAAAATTCCTCCTCTATAGAACTGTGAAGGGTAGATTAAAAGGCACTAAAGTCCCTTCCAGATCTAACTTCTAGGAAAGCTTCAGCAAACTTTGATAAGTTCATCCCACTGTTTCTTGACTTAAAAAAAATTCCTTAGCACTTAGTAAAATGCTTACTCTTTGAGTAGTATAATACATCAAAGATCACAGAATTTAGAATTCTTAAGGCTATTAAGACCCATCATCTCATTTTACAGATAAAGAAACTGAAGCAGAGGTGAAGTGACTTGCTGAAGATTACACAGCTAGTAAATGTTTGAGGCAGGATTTAAACTCAGGTCTTCCTGACTCCAATCCCAGAGTCAGTCACCTAACTGCCAAAGCCTCCTACTTAGTCCTCCCTATGACCTATCACAAGTTGAAAGAAAGACTTATAAAAGGGTTTTGAATTTAGGAGTTCAGTGGTAGAAATTTAAGGGCTATTTACAAAGAGAGAACAATCATAGAAAGTGACCAAAGATTTGATGTAATAAAAAGCACAAGGTGGGATCAAAAAAGACAAGAGTTCTTACATCAGGAAGGAAAGAAAGAAAGTATAGAAGAAATACAAGATGGAGGATCTTAAGGCAAGACTAAATAATATAACCTAGTAAGAAAGGGCAGAAACAAAATAGAAAGAATGGGAATGTCTACTATGGCTCAGAGACAATAAAAGTAACATCCTCTAAAAGGGCCTCTGTCCTATTCTAGAGAGAAGAAATGAAGAGAAAACAGGAAAGAGTTTTACTGCTCCAGAGACCAGAAGTGGGGCTGGGCAAGATAGTCACTTGCTTGGAAACTAGTGAAATCAGGGTAGACAAGCCTAGAAGAATTCTATCTGAAGGAATTAAGAAAAAGGGTCTGAAGACTAAAGGAGCACATGTTGCACCTAGAAGGGACTGATTTGTCCCTTTAACCTGTGTGATCTGTTGTTGAAGAGTCTCACTAGTTGAATTTTGTGCAAAGCTGGATGAATATTAGCAATAAGTCTGGAAAGAAAGTTCAGGTGTAGATGGCTTGATCTCTCTCTTCCCTCCCCCAATTATCCAATACTATAGGGAGCTCACAACCAAACTGTGTGTGCTGTTTGGCAACACTCAGGACAGTGGGGGAATATGTATTACAGGAAAAGTCAGAGAAAGCAAAAGGACAAGACACAGGAACCTAATGTTCAATGAGAAGAAACCTGAGCTCTCTAAACCAGGGAGCAGGTGGAGTGACCCCTTCTTTCAAAAGCAAGAAAGTTGAGCTGCCTGAAATACTAAGATAGGTTAAGACTGAATTAGCCTCATCAAATATAAGCCTGTGTTAAGTGAAGTCAACAAGCATTTATTAAGTGCCTACTATGTGTCATGCATTTCACTAAATGCTAGAGATTCAAAGTAAGATAAAACCCAATCCCCCACCCTTGAGAAACTCACAGCGTAATAGGGGAGAAAATATGTACCTAACTGTATACAAACAAGATATATATAGAGAGACACACACACACACACACACACACACACACACACGGAAATATATAAATATATATATAATATAAACAGTATGTATAAAGATAGAATTATTAAATTGCAAATAATCAGAAGAGAGAAGTTACTATTCTCGAGGAAAACTGAGAAAGCTAACATTCCACTGAAACTTGAAGGAAGCTAGAGAATCCAGGAGGTAGAGACAGTAGAGGGAGAATTCTAGGCATGGGAAGGACAACTAGGGAAAATAAACTGAGTTGGGAAATGGAGGATCTTGTGTGAGGAATGGTAGGTAGGCCAGAATCACTGGATCACTGAATAGGTAAAAGGTAATAATGTATAAGAAGACTGGAAAGCTAGGAGGGAGACAGGTTATAAATGGCTTTAAAGATGATTTTTCTCTGAGTAAAGATAACCGTCCCATATGGGGAATAAGATAATGCAGCATTATTACTAATTATTAATGACTTTGAAGAAAAATAATTATGTTAGGTGTGGTGGCACATGCCTGTAATCTTTGCCACAGGGGAGGCTGAGGTTGTCAGATCTCTTGAGATGGGAGTTCTGAGCTACAACAGACTAAGCTGATGGAGAATGTCAACACTTAGTGTCTGCCCTAATTCCAGCACCAAAATGGTGATTTCCAGAGAGTGGGGTAGCACCAGGCTATTTAAGGATGGATGAATTAGGTCAGAAACACAGCAGGTCAAAGCTCCTAGGTAAATCAGTAATCAAATAAGATCTATGAGTAGCCATTGTGCTTCCAGCCTGGATGAGGTATGAGAAATTAGGTACGTTCTGCTTGTCTCCAATAGGAAGAACTAGGCATAAATAGGGGAAGTTGTAAAGATGTAAATACACATTGTAAGGAAAGCACTCCAATCATTATGGCTCTCCCTGAAATGCAATGGGTTGCCTGGAAGTAGTGAGTTTTTAAAGATCATCAAGCAAATGTTAGGTGACTGCCGTGCTATGTATAGTCAGACTAGGAAGTATCTGAGACTTCTTTCAACTTGGTGAGAAGTTGAAAGTGACAGTTGCACATTTCCAAAAATCCCTGAATGTCCATCCCACTGACATCTCCAGCTGAAATTATCTAAAACCAAGTTATCTAAACCAGTTCCAGATCAGATTGTTTTCCTGCTGTCCTTGCTCCAATTGATAATGTTCATTATTCTCCCATTTATTCAAATTTGAAATGTCCAAGTCATCTTAATCATTTCCCCCTTTTCTCTTGTTCCTCACACCAAGTTCTATTGATTTTACATGTGCATCATCTCTTGTATTCATGTTTTCCTTTTCCAAATGAGGCCTACTTTAGGGTCTGATTTTCTTATCCAGACTATGGACACAGCTTCCTAAATGACCCTCCCCATTTTGATTTCTTTTCTTTCTCACCTACCATGCACAATCCTGCCCATTTTATGATTCTTAGAAAATCTTTTTGACCAATGTCATTTAGCTATTCGAAAACCTTCTAGGGTTCACTACTGCCTTCATAATAATGTCTGTGCTCCTAAATCTCTGCCATTTAACTTCCTCAATCATCTGGCCTCATCCTACCTTTCTAAGCCTTGCCTTGCTTCTCTCCTCTACTTATATCCTCAATACTTTAGTCAGAATTGTCTTTCCTGTAATTCACCCTGAACATTGTTGTCCTCCTTTCTTTATTGACACTACTCCCAAGAACTAGGATTGTCCTCCTCCCCATCCTTCAAGACCTTCTTAAACTGCTATCTCCCCAGTAGTCTGCCCTAATTCCCCTCAACTGAAATTAATCTCTTAAACTCTCCTTGAATTCATCTATCTACATATGTATGCATATGTATATACACATATATACATACATAAACACCCAAGTGTGTATATACATGTAAATGCAGACGCGTTTACAGATATAGAATTCCCATTCTTTACTAGGTAGTGCTGCCCTGGTTCTTTCTTTATATGCATCATAGCATCCTAATTAAAAAGAGTTCTCAATAAATATTTGCTGAATGGATGAACAAATGAATGAGCTATCCCATCATTAAAAATCAGAGTACTCTTTATCTCTTTAGCTCCAATAGCATCAAGCACACAGTAAATAAATCTGTATACTCCAGTTACTATAAGAAATGTTTTATGAGTGAATCTTCAAATTGCTGATTATCTTTCAATAGTTAAATCTCCTTGAATGAAATCCTTCCTCCTTGAGCCATAGGATAATGGATGATAGATTTAGAGATGCAAAGGACCTTGGAGATCACCTAGTTTAAATCCTTCATTCTACAGAGGAGGAAATAGGTCCAAAGAAGACTAAGTGAACTGACAATCTGAATCTCACACTCTGACCCTCGGACAGACCTTTCTCCACTACACTATACTGCCTTCCCTGGAGGCTGAAGTCAGAACTTAAATTCTTCTACACCCTACTGGTCATTACCATGGTTGCCCCATTCTAGTCTACCATAGAGCAATCAGGATGCTAGCAGTCTATTACTTGGGCATGTGCCCAGTCCAATTAATGAGTTATACATAGGTGGTTTTAAAGCTGATATATTGGTGGATTATAACAACAGTAGAGTCCCATAGCCAGTACTTAACTTACCAGCGGTTGTATAAATTATGTGACAAATGAAATCCTCATAGTCAGAAGACAGGGGACAGGGAACTATAGGCCTTTCAAGGGATAAGAAGTCAATATGTCAAAAACTTGGGATTTTCACATAACAACAATAACAAATACTAGCTTATTTTAATATAATGCTCATATTTTATATACTTGTTCTTTATTGTAATCCCAGAAGGTCAGCAAGTTAGATTTTAATTATTATCCTCAATTTTCAGATGAGAAAATGGAGGTCACACTGCTATTAAAGGTTTTGACATCATGTGTAGGATTGTTCTTTATTACACTGCAGCCCTCCCAAATAGGGCATTCCCTAGCACTTGGGAAGAGGGTCCAGAAGGGTTACTTTGAAGAGCAATGTTAACAAGGATTTGTAATAGATGTGATTAGCCAAAAGCAGGAATTTTCTCCATTCTACCTCATCTTAAGAGATGATTTATAAATATGCTTCCACTGAGGAAAAATGCCAATTACAAGTATAACAAGGAAAATACCCCCTATTGAGAAAGATGACATATTCCAGAGATTTTCATCAGAAAGCTTGTTTATCAGAAGTAAAATTTATGTAGAGAGGATAGAGTCATGTCCCAGCTCTAAGGACAAAAATATTATTGGATACTAAGTTTAAAAGGTTAGTGTGCTAGAAAATATAAAAGCTGAATCTAAGATGCTGGCAGGGTAGGGGTTGGAGAGTGAAAATGTGAACCTGTTCTGGGGAACACACAGGTTAGGAAAGGAGATCAGATCAAAGCTGGTAATCAGGGATAAATATTTCTGCCTGGCTGGCAGCATGCCTAATCCAAGACTAACCCGGAGAGGAAAGGAAGAGGAAATATCCATATACATGTGATTTTAAAGTCTCTCTGACTCTTCATATTTCACACATACACTTCCAATGCCTAAAATACCTTAGGGAAAAGAAATCTTTTATTTTGCTGGGAGAGATAAAAGGCTTAAAATAAAAAATGTTTTGAGTTCCACATCAACTAACCATATTGCAATACCCTCCAAAGAGTTGTAAGGAGTGCTCATGATTGAGAGCTAATACTGTGTAAGGGGGAGGCATTGTGAAGGAATCCTGTACCCAAAGTGGGGAGAATGATTGTAGTTTTGGGGGAAAAGGAAGGACAAGACAAGGTAGAGCTAGAAATGCTAAAAATGAAATGTGTGAACCCTCCTACCTTTAACTCTCATAAAAAGGCAAGTTAAAGCCAGAGGCTTAAAAGAAAGACCTGAGTTTAAAATTCAGTTCTGACTTTGACTATCTGAATAACCCCAGAAAAGTGACTTAACTTCTCTGAGACTCTAGTACCCTCTCTATATAATAAGAGCAATAATACGTATATTATATCACAGAGTTGCTATGAGGAAATCACTCCATAGATAAAAACTCAAAATTCTATGGAAATGTTCATTGTAATTATTATTTGCTTGCTCTTTCAAGCATTTTCATACTCCACTAATTCATTCAAAAAACATTTATTCAAGCTTAGTCTTATCTCCCCTACTGGTCTGTGAACTCCTGGGGTCCCCATGAATGTTTTATTCATATTTTTATTCTTCACAATGCCTAGTAGAGTATCTAATGACTAAGAGGAGCTTAATGAATGCTTACTAAGTACAACTGACTTCCCAGTTCTGCCTAGAGTATGCTCTGCTTACTTTCAGAAGGTTGGGGATAAACAGAAACTATGTGTAAAGAAATGTCTACCCCATTGTAGCTATGCATGCTCAATGCTCTGGTCCTACCAGACTTTAGACCATTTATCTAATTTATCTATTTTTTAAAGTTGACTGTGAATGATGGCTACGATGGCAGAAAAAATTTTAGTACTGGAATTATGACTTATTAATGGAAAGTATATCCTAAAGAACACCAATGGCCTAAAATAGGGTCTTTGCATCAGAGTCAAGGTAATACTTTGGCAAGTGGGATTTCTAGCATTAGACAAAAAAGAAGATGTTCTACTATCTAACACCCGCTAAAAGACATGTTATTTTGCTCAAAGTGGAAAAGAATAACAAAGAGGTAATAAGCTCTACTAGTCTGATGCAAAGATACTTTAGGGAAGATCATATTTCCTTTTTCTGAAAATAAGATCTCTAACCAAGTTTCCCAACTGTCATTTTGCCTCCAGATTGAATCTACCCCACTGGGAGGAATTACACTGGGAAAACTGGAATAGGTTATCCACTTAGGCATAGCTCCAATTATAGATCTCATCATGGTTACCAATCAATCACTTACTTCCTTTGAGTTTAGTGAGTTTAGTAAATCTACCAGAGGTAGACTAATTCAAATCAACAAATAGTGATTAAACATCTGGTATGTACAAGTTATTGTTGTAATGAGGCAGCTACAGAGATAAAAAAAAGAGAAGAGCCTCCTAAAGAAGAGTTTGGTCTAGTTAGGTACATAAAGCAACAAATCATTATAAAATAAGAATGAACATGATGAGTGCACAACAGATTCAGTTACAGCACTAACAGTTTACTGAAGGGCAGCATTACTTCTCACTGGGAGACCATAGAAGGATCAAAAAGGGAGGAAAAATGAATAAAATTTCAACGGGTAGAAATGAGAAGGAGGTTATTCCAGGCACTAGGAATATCATGAACAAAGATATAGGAGGAAATTTTATATATATATATACACATACATATATATATATATACACACACATATATATGTATATATATAATGAGAAATCCAGTTTAGATGAAGACAGTTTTGTAAAGGAGTTGAAGCTTAAAAGGTAGGGGAGAGCCAGATTATAAAAGATCTAAATGCTAGAGTAAGCAATTTAGACTTTGATAGGCAGCAGATAGTCACAGAAGGACTGTGGGTCGTGATGTACTGAACTTTGTGTACTAATGTACACTAAGATTAACTCGGGATCAGTATGTAGGATGGATCTGAGGCAGATGAGGAACACTGGAGACAAGGAGGCCAGGTGGCAAGTTATTGAAACAGTTCAGGGAAGAGTTTTGATGTAATAGCGGCAGTAATCACCCTGGGGTCACAGGATTATAGATTTAGAACTGGAAGAGTCTTTAAGGAAATCCATTCCAACTCTCTTATTTAACAAATGAAGAAGCCAAGGTCCTGAGAGAGAAAATGGGATTTCTCTGAGATGATATGATCTCAAACTTGTGCAATCCATAAAATTCCTTTTGGCCTACTCTTCCATCCAATCTCTCTGCAAACTTTTTAACAAGAGATCAAAAAGGAAGGGTTTTAATTTTAACTTTTTTATTCCCTTTGGCAAATATCTTGTGAAACAATTAATGAAATGGTTAAATAGCTGGAAGATGATGGAATGGTCTCAAAAATCCACAAAGTGGATAATCAGCCATAACCTAAGCAAGACTTGGTTACTAATATTACAAATAAGTTTAAAATAGACACAGTGTCTCATGTAAAGATGCTAAAACTAATTGTAGTTGTCAACAACAACCAAAAACATAACATTGCAGAATGACTGAAAATGTCTCCAATCTATTCTGAAGATATACAAGAGAGTCCAAAAGCAATAGTTACAGTTTTTAGCTTTAAAGCTTAAAAACTGAATTAAGCCTTTTTGGACACTAGATAGACAGATAGGCAGAGAGATAGATGATGAGTGATAAACAGAAATTTGTTAAACAGGTGATAGATAAATGATACATGATAAACAATATGTGGTAGGTAACAAATGGATACCTATGTAGATCATAATCCTTTACCTTATGTTCAATACAGACAAATTCAAAGTATGTGACAATTTGTGACACCTCTGGAAGAGTCAATGTGTATCCTTGAAGAAGTTCTCTGCTGGTCCCTAGATTTTTATGTGGCACTTCTGGATACTCTGTTGCTAAAATAAGCTTCTATTCTAATTAGGTCTAAAACCTTGCTTCCATAGGCCCTATCTTCCTTTTTTCTGCTCTGCTAGTCAAGTCAAACAAATTCATTGGGAGAAACCAGAAACCAGTTGTTAAAATAAAAATCTACATTTCTGCTGGGTTCAGATTGTCCATTTTGGGGCAAGCATTTTCAGCAAGGAGTCTGTCTGTCTTAGAGTTCTATCAAAGTAAAAATAGAAAGAAAGGAGAAGGATTAACATCTTTATTCAGACTTCTATCAACATCAAAATTCCATGTCTGTGGGCTTGCTGGGTACTGGATTCAAGTCTAAAGAAAATATACCGTCCTGTCCATCTAAGTGCCCAGGTTGGCTGGCACTTTGATGACTATACTACCTATGCTAAGGATGACTGGGTGGGGGAAGCTCAATCCGAGAAAAGAATTGTACTGGCAGAAAAGTGTATCAAATCACTGCTCTTTCAATGCATTTTTATAAGAAAAGTCCTGAGTGCTTTGGCAAGATGAGACCTCTCTTTTTAAGCTCTCCAATTTCTCATATTTGTTGAAATGAAAGAAATATGGAGATTAGATCTGATAGACAATCATTGACCTCAGCCTTTAAGGCCAAAGTACCCAGAAACTCCATCCAATTGACATCACCTTTCATCTTCATTTTTTTTTTTTTTTTTTTGGACATTAGAGCACTCATTAAAGCACTCAGGCCATGATCTGGCATATTGTAGGTGCTTCATAAATGCTTATGTCCTTCCTTCTTTCCAGGGACAGCATGATATACAAAAATAGGCCCTGAACTAGGAATCAAAGAATCTGGATATATAGAAGTAATAAGGGGAATGTCTAATTTGGAGAACAAACTTACAAATATGCGGTAAACATTCTGTACACTTAGGCATTCCTCAAGTGCTTCTAGAGATCATCCAGGAAACAAGACTGCCACTGTGAGGTTACCTGTGTGGCTTTGTACAAGGGATTTAATCTCTGTGAATCCAAGGATCTTCATCTAAAAAGGAGGGAGTTGGATAAGCTGGCCTTTGAAGTACCTTCTAACTTCAGAAATTATAATAATAATGACAATGATAATTGCATAATAATAATGATGATGATAAATGCAATTACACTGCACATTAAGGTTTACAAAGCAGTTTACAAATATCTTATTTGAGCCTTGCAACAAAATCCTTCCTTCCAGGGGATCCTATATTGAAAGTGTAAGCAAACTGAAAAAAACAGAGGTGTGAGAAGATCCCCACCAAAGTTTTCCTTCTAATGCCTCATCTCGGCATGGAAGTGACTTCTTGGAGGGCTCTACTTATTAGTAGAGAAGAAGCTCTAGCAGGTTCTATTATTATTCCCATTTTATAGAAAATATATTTTTCTATATTTATGTATATATGTATAGAATATATAATTTTCTATATTATATAGAATATATATAATTCTATATTCTATAATTCCATATTCTATAATTCCATAACCTCAGAGGTTATAGTGGTTAAATGACTTGCTCAGGATCCCACAGCTAGTAAGTGTCTTGAGATTGGATTTTAATTCAGGCCCTTTCCCTCCCTTCAGCCCAGCACTCTAGCCACTGTAGTACCTAGCTTCCTCTGTGATCCTCTGAAAAGAAGATGGAAGTTAAAATAGCACAAATGAGAAGTAACAGAGGGATAGTCTGAGTGGTATGCACTGGTACCTATGGAATGTTAAGAAGGTCCACAGAATATTGTGGAGATCCTCCATGGAGATTTCATGGGAAAATATGGCCAAGAGATGACCTGGATAAATAAGCATGCTTGGGTTGCAACTTGGAAGAAGGATACACATTGATGATCACAGACAACTCTACTGAAAACAACCAGAGATACTAGCTGCAGAAGCTAATGATGATTTCCACTTACATAGTGCTTTGTAAAGTGCTTTCCTAACCTTAATCCCATGTGATAGGGGACGCAAATATCATCATCATCATCCCTATATGACTGGAGAAGGAATCACAGTTCAGAGAGTGATTTCCCTGTGGCCACAAGATCAGTATTAAAGCTAGGATGTGAACAGGGTTCTTCTGAAGAAAAAGCTTTTGGAAATTCCAAGTACAGTGTTCTTTCCACTACATCCTGTTGCTTCTCAAAGCACGTACCCTGGTCTTCCCCCTCAGTTACTTCACAGTAATGAGGGTTTTGTATTTGTTTTATTTTCACTGTATACTTCTAGATCTTTCTGCACATCCATTTAAATAAAAGCATGTGGTGGTTTAAGTTGCTGTGACCAAAAGCCTTCTGTAATGTCTGGCTCTTAACTTGGGAAATGTACTTTTGCAAAAATAAGCTTACTTGGAGAGTATAATTTTTTTAGCTTACAGGATTTTTGTGACTGAGAGAGAATGAAAATGAGGTTGGACACCTTTTTATAAGAATCACAAACATAAATATCATAACACATTAAAATAGACACAAACATAATTGTGTATCCTAGCTTTGTTTGACAGGTAAAGAAATTAGTAAACAGACAGCATAAATTTAAAATTGTGACTCTGTGAAGGAGACTTCTCCCTATTTCAAAGTGATGAAAAATATGTTTAATTTAACTTAAGTGAACACATTCCACTGCTAATTTACTCTGGGAATTATAGCTAATATTATTAAAATAGTCACCATGCCCATCTATGTTAGCCTTTATGGCTACAAAGTACTTTGCCATTCTCTTACCTGAACTTTGTGATAACTGATAATCCTGTGAGAATTCAAGGAGCAGCTTATTCTATAAATCAGGAAATTCAGCACACAGAGAGGAAATTATTTATTCATGGTCAGTTGGCTAGTAAAAGGTCAACCTGGGAGTAGAACTTCTAACAATAAGCCTAGAGCTCATTTTTCTCCAAAATCATCTCTTGATTACAGTAACTAATAATATCTTTCACATGACACATGAAACCAGACCTTAAAGAATATTGGGTTAGAGGTCAGGAAGATATGAATTCAAATCCAGTCTCAAAAATTTATTAGCTGTGTGAGCCTGAGTGAGCCACTTAACTTCTGTGTCTCAGTTTGTAAAATATTTGTAAAATAGTGATAATAATCACACCTATCTCTCAGAGTTGTGAGGATAAAGTAAGTTAATATTTGTAAAGCACTTAGCATAGTACCTGACATATGGAAGACGACTAATAATTTCTCCTTCCTTTTTTTCCATTGTTCTTTCCTTGCTCCTCTCTTTTCCTTCCTTCTTTTCCTGCCTTTCCTTCTTTTCCTTCCTTTTCCCTCCCGCCTTTCCTTCTTTCCTTCCTTCCTTCCTTCCCCCCCCCCTTGTTTCTTCTTCCTTTCTTTCTCTTTTCTTCCTTCCCTTCCTTCCCTCCTTCTTTCCTTCCTTCTGTGATCTTACGTTGAAAATATGAACGACTTGAAATATTGAGAAGGGTCTCCACCACAGTTTTCCTTCTGATACCTCATCTTGATATGGAAGTTACTTCTTGAAGGCTCCACTTCAAGGCTCCGAGAGGAAGCTCTCGGAGGTTCAACAAAACCCAACAATTGACAAGGTCCATCATTTGAAGGCCAGCCAAAATGCTGAAAAAATCATCACCTGAAGGTCAACCCACTGCATGACTTTATCGATTTATTTTTGACTCCTGCCAATTTATTAAATATAGAAGGTTGCAATCTATGTGGATGATGGGTGTGTTACCCACAAGGATGAAATCTCAGCTTCTTTCAGGATGTATAGAGAATGCCTATGGATTATAAATGTGGAGCTGGGGTGCACCTTGGAGTCTGTCTAGATCGGCCTTATTTTGCAAATGAAGAAAGTCAGACACAGAGATACTAGATGATACAGTCAAGGTCATAGAAGTAATAATACACAGCAACGCTCAGGTCCTCTGACACTTGTGCTAGACGTGTTTTCCCCTCACTGTCTGACTGAAAGGGTAAGGCCAAACAAAGGTTAAGAATGAGTCAACAGTCTCTGGGGGAGTCTGGGACTAGTAGATTGCCTAAGTCCAGAAGCTCTGAGCTACAGTAGGCTAAAGGCAATACGGTGTCCACACTGAGCCTTGTATCAGCATCGTTAGTTCCCATCCCTAGGAGCTGTTGGCCACACGGCTCCTGAAAGGGGAACATGACAACTCAGTTTGGAAACTAGTACAGGATAAAGCTCCAAAGGACTAAAAGTGAAGCTGGGTCTGTGAGTGACAGCTGTACTTCCAGCCTGGTCAAGACAGGAAGACTCAATTTACACACACACACAAAAAGAACCAGCACCAGAGAAACTGGTGCTCATAATGATCTTGTATGATCAAGCATGGATCATGAATTCCAGGGGTTCTTAATTTAGAGTCCATTGACCATTATAGATTTCAGGTTTCAGGTACATGGGGGGAAGGGGGAAATCCACATTTTTTTAATACAATTGTTTCCTTTATAATCCTTTGAATTTTATTTTGTGCATTTAAAAATATTATTTGGAGAAGGGGTCCATGATCAAAAAAAAAAAAAAGGTTAGAATTCTAGATCTAGTCCAACACCTAATTTTACAGATAAGGACAATGGAGGGTCAAGCAGGTTTAAGTGACTTGCCTCAAATAATCCAAGTATTTAGCAGCAGAGTTATGACTTCAATCTATGTTCTCTGACTCAAAATACATTATACATTACACCTCCCCTCAAGAGAAAGGCCCTAGAGATTCAGAACGAGTATAGAAATATTCTTTTTTTCTTCTAGGGAATTGGGATTAAGTGACTTGTCCAGGGTCACACAGCTAGGAAGTGATAAATGTCAGAGGTCAGATTTGAATTCAGGTCCTCCTGACTTCAGGACTGATACTCCATAGGAAAAGTCTAAGGAGAAACAGCTTCTAATTTATGATACAAGATAAAAGAAGGGATCAATACTCCAAGGCATCTTGTTAGTACTGAAAGATGTAACAGCATCTGGCCAGAAGAAATTGTTCAGTTCTCCAAGTGACAACAAAGGGAGGATAATAACTCTTTCGTTCTAAAACTGAGGAAACTAAGACCTGGAGAGATTGAGTGATTGGTTAAGATTTGGACAGGTAGGAATTAGCAAAGTCCTTCCAATGCCTCATCCACTGTTCTCCCCACTATGCCATGCTTCCCTCTTACTAACTTGCAGCAAGTATCCAAGAACAGCTGTTGAGTAGCTTTTATGGAGGCCTATGGTATCCATGAAGCCATTCTTCCATGGAAATCCCAAGCATCCTCAGGCTATCCGGGAGCCACACCCTGGGATAACTTTCTGCAAGTCACAGATGGTCATAGGTGTGTTATACCCAGTTTACCTAGATGGCAAGGGAACCGCACCTCAGAGTAGACCTACTTGCTGAGTAGATCCATGAGTCATTAAGGGGCTCCCATATACAAGACAAAGCTTGTAATAAAGAACTGCCTAGACTTCGCTCCTCCCACCCGCTTTTTGAGTCAGTGCTTAGAAGGAACCCCCTAGTGAGAGACAGGAGACCCCACTGTGCTCACCGCAGCCCTGCCATTAATTAGCTGGCCATTTGCCTCCCGACTTGGTATCCTTCTCTAGAAAACAAGTAGGTCATGCTGGCTCATTCCCAAGGCCAGCTCTAACATTCTGGTTATGAATTCTGGTCCTTGCAGACTTGGCAGGGATCAGACCAAAAACAAGCATCTTGGGCAAGGCTGCTACCTTGCCACAAATAAAAAAATTTTGAACCTCAATCCATAGATTTCCAATGAGAAATTGGTCAATGGAAAAACTGGGCCTGTCATGTTATCTTCACAAAATGCTACAGCCCTAAGGGACCTTAGTGTTTCTGACCCCTCTATGCCACTCTACATAATGGCATATCACTTTGGCTGTGATCTTCCTTAAGTAATGATCTGACCATGGCAGTCCCTTCTATTCAGTCAATTCCAGTATCTTTTTATTGCGTCTATGATAAAATGCAAATTTTGTTTTTGAGCTTATAAAGCCCTATGTAACCCAGCCCTAATCTATCTTGCCAGCTTCAGTGAATGGTACTCCTCCTCCCACACTTGGCCATCCAGCCAAACTAACCTTCTTTCTGTTTCTCTAAAACTCACCAACTCTATCTCCAGTGCCTTTGCACTGCATCTAGTCCCATAAATGGAATTCATTCCTTCATACCTCATAGAATCTCTCCCTTTATTTAAGATGCAGCTTGGGCACAATTTTCTGCACGAAAACTTTCTTGATCTCCCCTGTTTGCTAGTCTCCTGCCTCCCAAACTGTCTTGTATTTAACTATGTTATTATATGTATATATTTTTATTTATTAACTTTATGCTTATATACATTTACTGTTGTTCTCCTCAAGAATAAAACAATTCCTATACACAATGGGCATATAGTGTAATATCTCTCTCCCATTAGAATGTAAGTTCATTGAATATGGGAAAGATTTTCATTCTTTATACCTGCATCCTCATCTCTATCATGGTGCCTGGCATGTGGTAAGTGCTCAATAAATACTTGTTAATTGACTATCTAATGTCCTCTTACAAATGTGGAAACTGAGGCCCATTGTAGGAAAATCTCCTGTCCAATGTGATATGGCAAATAGGAGTGGTGAGCTAGGACTCGGGTATAGAGACCAAATTTGCTCCCTCCTATATTCACTGTTTCTAGCACTATATGTATTTACAAGGTACTAAGGAGGTTCAATAATCATATTTCGCAAAACAGAAGTCAAGCTTCATAGTATGTGTGACAAAATCTATTTAATTTCTCTTTTAAAAGCCTCACATTCTTTTATTGAAATTGGACCTGTCCTACCAATTGCCATATGCAACATGGCATAAAAAGAATAGGACCCATGATCCCTCCCAAACTCAAAGCTTCCATTTTAAAGTGGAAAATGATTTATCACAATTCAAACCCCTGGGTAATTGCTTAACTCTGCACTTGACTTGGCCTGTGTGGACAGGGCCTTGGGCAGACACGACCATGACTCACTAATTACACCAGAAGAAAACAGATTCTTCCTGTCTTTGATAGAATTCTGTCAGAATTTGCCATTGCCTTCCCTTATCAAAATGAAAAAATAAATCATAGCAAAAAGGCCCAGTTCTTTTCATCAAAGGGGAAGGAAAAAAGGGAGCTCTCCTTTGAAACTTTGATGACAGTTACCTTTTAACTCTGAATCCTTCCTCAGTGAGGAGAGGTCGATAATGGATTTACTATCCCAGATATAGTAAATAGGGTGTGCCTGTAATTACTTTGGAAAGTGCAGGGATTCTGGGCCACTTCTCTCACTTCTAGAACCCAAATTGCATTCACCAGCAACACAGACACTTTGACCAGAATCCCAAGCCACAAAAAAGTTTCTAAGAGTTAGAGGGGCAAAACATATAGAGGGCCAATCTCACAGCTCCTTGAAGATCTGAATTCAAATCCTGCCTCTAATACAGTGTTGGCTGGATGAATATGAGCAAATTTCTACTCTGCTCTAAGCTACAGACAATTCTAACCCAAGCTGAAGGTAAACTGTAAGAAACTTTCCTAGGAAGCAAGAAATAGAAATAGAATGAAAAACATCCTTTGAATGGGGAATGAGCAAACTGAGAAACCTAGATATATTAGAAGATTACTGTGCCATTAGAAATTAAGAATATGAAAATATAGAGTCACGGGAAAACTTTTGAACTGATGCAAAGTGAAATCAGTAGAATCAGCAAAACACCATACATGATAAATATAGAATGTAAAAAGAAAGAACAGACTACAGAAAGAAAGACTGTGTAATTATGATAATCAGGCTTAGTCAAGAAGAGAATTAAATACCCCTCATTCCATTCCCAAAGCATCTGGCTACAGACAGGTCTGGAGTCAGGAAGCTCCGAGTTCAAATCCACCATCACACACTTCCTAGCTGTGTCATCCTGATCAAATCCCTCCATCTGTTTGCCTCTGTATCCTCAACTATAAAATGGGGAAAATAGCAGCATCCACTTTCAAGGCTGTTGTGAGAATTAAATGAGATAACATTTATAAAGCACTTAGCTTAGCACAGTGCCAGGAACATAATATCTACTATATAAATGTTTCTTTCCTTCCCTACTCCTTTCTTTGCAGAGGTGGAGGACTATAGGTATGGAATACTGCATACCTTATCATATTCAGTTGAAATGTTAGTTAGTTTTCCTGAATTGCTTTTTTAAAAAAATTTTGTTACAAGGTATGGCTCAAAGGATAGAGGGAATGGGTATGTTTGGAAATAAAAGTGATGTCAAAAGATACCAAAACAGATTTTTAAAAGAAAACAAAAAATAATGATTTCTGATCTGTACCTATTGCTGATATGTATCAAATCAGAATTCCCACACATGATTTTTAACAATAAGGACAACAACAACGCAGTTTGAAAAGATGCAGAGTCAATTTTGGTACAACATTTTCAAAATACTGCTTTAAATTCTTTTTAATCCTTCCCTACTGCTTTCTGGATGTTTCAGTACAAAACTCCAGCCACTTTGGTTAGACAATAATAGGTTTGACTGATTTTTCATGGAAATAGACGGTCGCTTGGCTGAACTCAATCCCACTGTCCCTTGAAGACCGCCACAATCAAAGGAAATTGCTTCAGCACGCTGCAGTCTTGGCCAAGCAAATACAGCTAGTCTTGAATTTTCAAATGGATGTTTGAAGTAAGCAGTCATGCTGTGCTGTCCTGTCATTAAACTCCAGAAATTCAGAGCTGGGAGGAACCTCAGAAATCACCTAATTCCTCCATCATTTGGTTTTACAAGAGCCCCACACTCCCCCTCCCCCAGTCCCAGAAAAGTGACTTGCCCTGAGTTAATAGCCAAGAAGCAGAGCTCAGTCTCCTGCTTCCCTAACTGGCCATCTTTTTTTCTTTGCCTCTTCTCTGAACAGGAAATGATATAAGTAAACTACCAAGAGCCGGTTTGTGGAGAGGGATATTCACTGCTCTGTTTTCACTTCACTGAGTGAAATTCTGTGGACCAGAATCCAGAAATTTACTCAACTGCAATTGAGTAAAGGGTCCTTTTTAAAGAAGGATCTTGCTATGTTGCTGTTGCAAGTTTACATTTTGGGGGACACCAGGATCGTTGTACTGACTCATTTAATCCCTTCAAATATTATTTCTCAAATCAGAAAAAAACGATTTCTCCATAATTTCTTCTCAACATCCTTGTCCTAATCTCTGCTTTCTTGCAAAAACTAGTTAATTGCAGAGGCTTCTCTCAGGAAAATGTTCTTTGCCTTTATCCAGAAAGAAGAGGGTTAAATTCATGACATATCCAGCTGTTTTTACTGAATGGGGTGGAGAGGGGAGAGTTGGTGAGCTTTCACCCTTTTGTCCTTGCCCAGTTAGCTCTTTCATTTCCTCCCTTTCCTACCTCTCCCTTAAGTTAGGGGTGTGATCAGTCCCCTCAATTCCAACACTTGGGAGGAATATACACTATAACAGAAATTGTTTAAACCCCAAACCTCAAACTTGAAAGTAAAGTGAATTCTAAGTAAACACATACAAAGGGTGAGAAAAGAATATATTTTAGGAAGTTAGGAGATCCAGATTCCAATTCACTTTGCCACTAATTGCTGCACAACTCTAATTATATTATTGTTCTTCAGTAAGTCAGCTAAGATTGACAAAGACTAATGGGGAGGGGATAAGGGAAGAGTTGTATGAACTGATTCAAAGTTTAAAAAAAAAGAACCAAGAAAACAATGAATAGGACCACAAAAGGCCTAAATGGAAAGAGAGAGAGAGACAGAGATAGTGATAGAGACAGAGACATGCAGAAAGACAGAGAGACAGAGACAGAGAAAGAGAGACAGAGGGGAAGCAGGGAGAGAGGAGGAGGGAGGGAGATCTGAAATCAGGTTAAATGCAATGACCAATCTTGATTCCAGACAGCTAGTTGATGAAACACTCTTTCCTCCCATTGATGGAGAAGAGGGGGACTTCACTAGGTGTGGAATGTTACATCAGTGCCAGACTCCATGACTGTGGCACTTGGTTTTATTTAACGGATTTTCCTTGTTACAAGGGAGAGAGGGCTCTCTTGATGAGACCAGGAGGGAAGCATATTGTTGAGAAGTGCCTGTGCTATGAGAAAAAGCAAATTTTTTAAAGTAAATTGAGTGTGCTACTGAAGGCCAGGACTGCAGCTGCTTCTCATTTAAGAGGATGCAGAAGTGAGTAGCAGCTACCCATTGGAAACATCAGCAAGCAAAGCTCACCCTGAACAGACCAATTCAAGGTGGCAGCACAGGGGTTGAGTTTGGAGGCAAGAAGACCAGGGTTACAGTGTAATTCTGGGCAAGTCACTCAACTTCTATTTGTTTTAATTTCCTCATCTGTACAAAGGGAGATAATAATAGCACCTCCCAGGGTGGTTCTGAGGATCAAATGAGATAATATTTATAAAAAACAGAGCCTGGTAATATATAAATTTTAGCTACAATTATTACTATTAACCTTTGCCTCTTGCCTTTGAAGAGCTGTTTTTCACCTTCCCCAAAGCATTTGAGGTCCATCTGGTCTCAGTCTCTTCAAAACCTCAGCCATAGCTTGGAAGATTTCCAATTACCCCAACTCTTCCAATTCTATTGGTGGACCATGCCCAAGAGGGCAAAAGACTGTGGACAAGAACCCAGATTCTTTAATATCTCCTCCTCCTTCTTACTGACATGGGGTAATGATCAGAATGGGAAAATCATTATTAATATAGTCTTATTTATATATGTTTATTATATATACATATATATAATATTTTCAATTCTTCACTCCCTCATTAAAATCGTTTTAGACTATTTGGGAGCAGATATGGAATTTCATAGGTACATCAAACTCCCAATGAATAAACTCTCTACTAAAACAGATAAACAATTGCCCTGCAACTTATTCTTTGCAGAGATTCTTAACCTGGGACCCATGGAGTTATTTTTAACATTTTGATAACTACATTTCAATATAATTGGTTTCCTGTGTACTTATATATGTGTGTGTATGTATATATATATATATATGTATATATATATTGTATTTTATGCATTTAAATAAATTATTCTGAAAAGGGGTCCATAGACTTCACCAGATTGTCAAAGGGATCCCTAACATGGGCAAAAAAAGTCAAGAATCCCTCTCAGAGAGTTGCCTGGGGGCACATAGGGATTAAGGGGCTTACCCAAGGTCACACAACCTGTAAGTATCAGAGGGAGGACATTGTATCTTAGGTCATCCTGTTTTCTATCCCCAGTACAGACTGGCTCTCTTAAAATCACATAATCATCAAAATACCTTTCAAGTAACTTTCTTAAAAGAAAACCCCAAAGAACCCTACTGGCAGGGAGGTTTTCCAAAGTTAAGCCTTCTGAAAAGTGTAAGCTCTGGTACATACTTAAAGCAGAGGTCTAGTGGAAGGGTTAGTTATCTTGGTAGTCCAAGGACTATCCTATAGTTATCCACAAAGACTCAATACGACAAAGTTGGCCAACAAGTGATTCAGAAATGGCGACTCTGAACAAACAGGAGCAACGTGATCCATATCAGCAAAAGGAATGTCCACACTGGTAGAATCAACAATCCTCAAATCATTGAAAACAAACACTGTAGAGCACATGATAAAATGTATATCTTTGGGAATAATAGACTTTGTATTTCAATTTTTAAAGGTAACAAACAATTCAATTGAAGCAAAAAAAAAAAAAACTTTTATAGATCCAATCCCTCTTACTCTACTCCTCTACAAAGAAAAAAAAGGGAAGAAGTCAAATATGATGGACGGTGTGCTAAGTTTGGGATCAGAAGTTGTGTGCTTCCAAATCATAGTTCTATTACTTATTACCTGTGTGACCTTAGATGAGCAATTTAGCATCTCTGGACCAGGATATGAAAATGAGGAGAAGCAGAAGCAGAAAGAAAGAGAGCAAGCATGGTATAGTTGATAGAAAAAGCCATAGAGCCCGGAATAGTTGGATTCAAATCCCACCTTTGCCACCTACTAGTTCTGTGAATCTGGAAACATTCTTAACTTTTCCATGTTCTAGGAAACATTCTAAAAGTATAAATTTCAGAAGAGGCATCAATTCTCTCAGCCAGGAGTTCCTTGTAACAGGAAATCATAAGTAACCATACTTATCTCTAATAACAAATGACCAGAATTATATATTGGGGGCTTATTAAATTTTATAAACAAATTACAAATTTCCATAATATAAAGAACCCCCAAATATTCTTGAAGAGTCAATAAATAAACTGTTCTAGGAAGAACTAAGCATAGTCATAAGCAAAATAGTTTCCCACAATTGCTTATTTGTAACATTGAGCCATGAAAATTTAAGCATAATGTTTTTCATAGCTATTATTATACCAAATGCTCATAATCTCTAAACCACAAAGAATGAAAAGCTTTCAAAGTATAGAAGTTCAGTAGGAGAAATTAAAGTTATGAGAGAACAGGATGAAGTAGGTACATATTATCCATCATCCTGGAGTTATCCAAAAGATAACTTCAGTGAATCTGCAGAAATGAGCTTAAATCCTAATGTTCTTATTCAATTATTAAAAAGAAGTCATTTAACATTTCTGCATAATCGTCCATAGAACACTAACTATAAACGAATGATAAAATGATTGCAAATTTTCCTTGAACTATTTCTATCAGAATGCCAGGAAGAAAAAATTTAGAAAAATCAGGCAATAGTAATGGTAATGGTAATGATGATGATAGTGAAGATGAAGTTGATTAAAGTAGCTTAATTTTATGTAGTGCTTTAGAGTTTATCAAACACTATACAGATGTTATTTGTAAGGAAACCTAGGTATGGAAATTCCCTCTACACCTCTCTCTACATATGCTACTGTCACCTGCAACCTGTAGGTTTGGAAATTTGCTGGGAGGCACTGAGATTATTGTTATTGTTAAATCACTTTCAGTCCATTTGACTCTCTATGATTCCCATTTGGGATTTTCTTGACAAAGATGCTGGAATGGTTTGCCATTTCTTTCTCCAGTTTATTTTATAGATGAGCAAACTGAAGTAAACAGGGTTAAGTGACTTGCTCAGGATCACACATCTGAGTTTCCACAAACACATATTAGCTACAATTCACACAGGAGACCTATCTCCCAGGCATTAGAAAGCTCTACTCCCTGTCCCCTACCCACCCTCCCCCCCCAGTATCTTGAATTTATTCCATATATATTTCATATATATTAATCTATGCATGTGTTGTTTTCTCCCAGTAAAAGGTAAACTCTTTAAGGACATGGATTGTTGCATTTCAGTTCTTATATCCTCAGCACTTAGCACTGTGCCAGGAACCTGGGAAGCACTCACAAATGCTTGTTGAATTGAATTGAACTGCAATCTCAGATCCAAAATTTTCAGAGGTCCAGTTCAAAATATTGAGGGAAAAAATCCTGCCAATTTCTGCATCCAGTGGAAAAAAAGAAAGTGGGATTCAGAGAAAAATCACTGTAAGAGGAAGTTCAAATTGCTTTCAGTTCCATTTCCAAGAAGAATTTGAGAAGAGGAGGGGGGCAAAAATCAAACCAAGAATTGGAGACTAATGAAAGAAAAAGGAAATAAAGATTCTGGAAACTAACTTACAGAAGATATTTCTCAGACTCAAAATAGATCTGACCTTAGGATTGTCTTCAGAAAAGCCAGAACAAATGAAGTCATCATATATAAATTGTTCAGCCTTATGAATGTGACTCTGCACCAGGGCAAGGGACACTAATTGGCCAATAAAATGTGCTTTTTCCTCCCTTAGCTGAATGTTTTGCTACAAGTCAGATTTTGGAGTTCTCCAATTTACTACAGTCATAAACTATTCACCATATTTCAGTATTATAGTTCTCTTGGATGAAAAATCTGGGGAAGAAACAGTCTTGTCTCCAAGAAAAGTACTGAAATCTGAAATGTTCTATGTATTATATGTGTGAACACACACAGACATATAATATATATATATACACACATACACACATGTATACATATGATTGTCTGCTGGGTTTTTTTTTTCTTTTTTCTGACTGTGCCCGCCCCTTCTCTGCCTGCCTTTAAGTCTCTCCCTCTTCCCTATTCACTATAGATCAGGCCAAATGTTTGTCTTGGATAGTCCACAGCCCAGCAGTCTACACATTACTAGGGTCATCTTTCCAGACCTTTTTCCCAGTCATCCTATTCTTATGAAATGTTACTGGATTAAATTCATTACACATGTAATATGTATCAAGTATCTAGACCTCTCTGTACTACCAGGTAGAGTAGGAGATACAAGAAAAGTAGACAATCTGCAGCCCCTCCCTCAAGGAGCTGGCAATTCCATGAAGTAAAGTGGCCTGAATCAAGAATGACGCAAATGATACCAAAGAGAGTGGACAAACTGTAAGAGTTCTGAGATGTGGGAGAGATCAAGCTGGGGAGCTCCACCAAAGAGGAGAGAATTGCAGAAGGCCCTAAAGGATGGGATTGTGTAGAAAGAGGTGGGGATTGTGAGCATAAAGGACTGGGGGGGGGGGAGTGAGGAGGTAGGGAAAGAAAGAGAAAGAATAGTGTGGTTGCCCTGGAATATTCATGTTGGGGAACATTCTGCATTAAGATGAAAATGTTAGTTTCCACATATAATAGAACCAAATGACATTATCCATCATAGTAAAAATGAGTAAGTAATATGTAATTTGTCTAATCAATTACAAGAGCAGTTCTTTCAGTCATGATTTTTTAGAAGAGTAAAAGCAAAAACCTCATAGAATCACAGGATATGTAGGATAGTGGAGCTAGGAGGGACCTTTTAAGTCATCTAGCCCAAGGCTTCCATTTTCTACAGAAAAAAATAAGTGATTTGCTTCAAATTGGATAATTCATTCACAAGTAGCAGAAAATTCTGTGGAGGGAAATTGTTATAGGCTGCATGCAATGTTCAAATGTAATCTATCTTGTCCTCTTGCAATAGGCTAGCCTAGCCTGCCAGGATGCAAAGAAAATAGCAGTGTTGTGCTTGATTCTGCCACATGGCTAAGGAACATCCCTGGAACAATAGACCACAATAGAAAGAATACTGAGCTTGGAGTCACAGCTCTCCTACTTACTATGTTACTGATTTAATTCACTTATATCACTGGGCCTCAGGTTTTAGGCCTTTGCAGGATAGAAAGAAAAGCAGAGCTGATTTATGTCTAAATGCTTTATCATCTTTTTATTCTTCTCAGGCAGTTATATGGTACAGGGAACAGAATACTGGATTTGGGGTTCAAAAGACCTAAATGCAAACCCTGCTTCAGTTACTTCTTATGTGACTTACCTTCTCCTATTTCCCATCTGTGAAATGGGTATAATAGTAGTCCCTAGTAGTCCCTACCTCAAGAATCAAATGATATCACATTTCTAAAGTCCTTTACAAACCTTAAAATGCAATAGAAATGTTAGCTATTATTATTATTAATTGCTATCCTGTGAATATGATCCTTGAAACAAATTCCTATTGGCTAAATTTCACTACCAAAACCTAATGTTGGAAGTTTAGTGAAACTTAGTAAGAAAGTACTTTTTCCTATCACATTTTTCTACTTCTGTTGAAGTCTTCTGTTTTTTATATATAGAAAAATGCTTTATATTTGTTTTTTAAATTCAAACTCATTCACCTGATTACCAAGGCAGCCACCTGTGTCTTTGAGGAATTAGAAAGGAATGGGACTAAGCCAGTGGAAACCAGTGGAGTGAGGATAAGAACATTTTCCTCTGGTGACTTAGGTAAGCAGAATTAACCTGGAGAGAAAGATAAAAATCTTTGCTTTCACTGCAATTTGCTCAGGTAGAGAAAGCTGAAATCACGTAAGTAAAAGGAATAATGCTTTAGAAGCCCAGTATAAAAATAAATCTTGAGCGGAAAAGAATTTAACTAATTTTTCAGATTCTGCTGAAATAGGCCATTCAAAATATTTGTGACTGCTATTAAGCTGTGCTGTTATAAAAATGCAAATTTGGGCTTGTCTCACTCAACTGGATTTAGAAGATTATAGATCTTTTAAGAGCAAAAAAAAAAAGGGGGGGGGGGAAATATTTGATTAGTTCTTAATGAAAGATGACCTCCAGGAGACTTACTTGGATGGCAGCCTTAGAAATCCTTTACACAAAATATTTCTCAAATGGTTTTCAACCAAAAGACTCTTCTGGGCTCTGAGCTCCTTAAGGACAGGTGGGAACAACAGGACATTGGTTTTGAGACTGCTTGGAACTAACAGGAATATCCACATTCACAAAGCAAAGTTTCAGGGCTTCTTGGGGGAATATTTGGGAAGAAAGACAATAAAATAAAACATTCAAGGACAAGGAGATTTTTTCAAACACAGATACCTAGAAATCACAATTTGTTTGCAAGCCCTCCAAGAGACCTCAGCTATTTTTCATGTGTGCTCCGTAAATCTAGTACTGACATTTTTTCAAATCCTGCAGTTGGCCTAGCCCTTTTGCAAATGGGCAAACCAGTTTGCATTTAGACCAAAGTTCACATCCTAACAGTGACAGATGAAATAGTAAAGGTAATACAAATAAGGGAACACAAGACAAAGCAAATTACTTTCCTCTCTCAAACTTCAAAGCTTCAACCTCATTTCCATCTGGCCACTCTTACCTAGGATGCCAATTGCCCCTCTTCTCTGCTAATTCAGACCTGAAATTCTCTGCAAGGCCTAACTCAAAACATAGATTGCTCCCAATATGGCAAAGCAATGGGCATCCGAGTCATAATGAGTTTCTAAAAGAAGTTAAGATGTTTTGAGGAATGCTCCTCACTTCTGAGTGAAAATTGGTGAAGACGCCTCTGAGCCCAGAGAGAGCACCACATATGAAATCAGAACTCCTGGATGGGAGATCCACCTTTGACACTCACTAGCCCTCTCACTATAAGCAAGTCATTAACCACTGTACTTCGGCTTCCTCAACTGTAAAATGGGGGCCATATAGGGTGGTTATTAAGTAAGTGCTTTGTAAATGGTAAAGTAGCACATAAAGGGGAGTTAACTGCTTCAGTCACCAGGGGAAGACACCTGAATGCAGTAAAAAAGCTAAGAAATGCCCTGTTGTAAGCCAGCTTCCATATGATTACATTTAAAGTAAGGCTTCTTATCCTAGGGCCCATGGTTAGAAGGGGGAGCAGGGGACAGTATGGGAAAGGTGAGGAAATCACATGTTTATATTCACTAATCTTTTAACTGAAATTTAGCACTTCATTCAATTATTTTAAAACATTCTGAGAAGGGGCCCATGGGCTTCACCAGATTGCCAAATGGTTCCAAGACACACAAAAAAGATTAAGAACCTTTAGAAAACAAGCCCTGTCAAATATCTATGGAAATTAGCAAGAAAGACCAAAAAAAAAGTCTGGTTTGGAGTTTAGAAAAAAATAACCTTAAATATCCTTATAAATTTCTTATTCAAGAAATGCTGAGAATCTGTGCCTGACTCCATGCTAGGTGTTAAGCCAGATACAGTGACAAACTGAATTTAGAATTGGGAGAGAAGAGGGAAGGGGAAGGAAACAAGTAGTTATTAAGTACCTACTATGTCCAGAGCAGAGGCAGGTAGGTTAATAGTAAAAAAAGGGCTGAGCCTTGAGACAGAAAGGGCTGAGTTCAAATACAGCCTCAGACAACCACTAGCTATTTGACCAGGAGCAAGAAAACCCTATAGAGGGTCACAAAGTGTTAGAAGTGATCAGACTAATCAACAAATGTGCCAAGCACTGTGCTAAGCACTTTTACAAACATGATCTCGTTTGATTCTCATAAAAATCATGGGAATTAAATGCTACTATTATCCTTATTTTTACAATGGAAGAAACTGAGTCAGCGGTTTAAATGACTTGCTCAGGTATAAACAGCTAGTAAGTGTTTGAGGCTGGATTTGAGTTTGTCTTCTCAAATATAGGGATAAATTTCACCTCTGCTGATTATCAGCAATATAAAGTCACTTCCCCTCACTCAATCTCAATTTCTACATCTGTATAATCAGAAAATTAGATTAGATGCTCTTCAAAACCCTTGCTAGCTCTAACATTCTATGATCTTAAGAAAATAGTTCTCCCCTATCCTCAGGAAACTTATTATCTTGTCAGGAAGAGATAATAGGTCATGTATATCACATACTATTATATACATATGTATATACAAATACAAATTACACAAGAACAAATTCTATTCTATTCATAGAACTTTGTGTCTCTGTCATACACCTTTCACAGCCTAAGAGGTTCCAGTGACCGTTCTTTTTAAATTATGAAAAGAGACATTAGAATTCAGTGTAAACTGAACACAATTCACTTGTTAAAGAGACAATAGATGGAGAAACAGAAAGTGGGTCACTAACAGGTGATAAGAAACAAAAAAGAGGGAAAGATGGAGAAATTCAGAGGAAGTTCAGAGATATGTGATTTGGGTGGAAATCAACAGAATTGGCTATTAACACCCTGCTGTTCTCATGGACTAGAGACCTCAAAACTCTTTCAAATGCTGATTAATTTGACTAGCACACCAAGTCCTTCTGAATGGAGAAGTAATCTTGAAGTTGAATTTTCACACTTGATGGCTTAATTTTCCGTTTTCCAAATTCAAGTATACTTTCCCATGGAATTCTGAAAACGTTTGCCACCTGTGTGAGTCTTCCTTCAACAAACATCCAATAAGGACGGCAGTTAGAACACCTGTCCCTTCCTTTTCTTTCCCATTGCCACCACCTCATTTACAAAGTCCCTTATCACCTCACACCCAAGTTATTACAATTACTTCCTATGTAATAAGCCTACCTTAATCCCCATTGTCTGGTTAGACTTCACCAGCCAGAGGATTTAATATAAATCTCTGCCTTCTGGCCTTGTGAATAAGTAACAGAAAACTCTGCATTTCTCAGGTAGGTGAGGTCGCTCTTCCCCAATAGCAGAGCTGCAGTCTGAATTCTAGCAAAAACAGCTGAGCCATCAACTTTGTGGATCCCTTCTTCTCCAGTTCTTCTCCCTCCCCCCTTCCTAAGGAGAAGCCCAGTATCAAAGTTGGCCTTCGGCCATCTTTGACCTCTTGCCACCCTGCTCCCTGGGAACTCCACAGCTGACTTTAATTCTCCTTGTCCTAGATGGAGCACAGAAGCAAAATCTCTTCATTCCCAAGACTCCTGTCACTCCCAAAGGATCTCTCTGATCCTAGATTTTGTCTCTTCCTCGATCTCCATCCAACCCTTCACAAACTGCCAGACTGATCTTCCCACTGGCACAGCTCTGATTGTGTCACCTCTAGGTTCATAATCCTTTAGTAGAGATTGTTAGTGATGTTTGTCCTTCATTCTTAAAGAGAACCATGACATCAGGGAGATGACGTTGTGACATGCAAGTAACTTGGATTGAAGTGAGGGAGGCTGTGCAAGATCACCCGCCTCACTGTCCCCTCCAGAGCCACCTGCGTCCAGTGGCCAGATAGAGATCAGGATGACTGGAAATGGCCCTGGATGAAATGGGAGATCTAGGGAGGAAAGGGGGAAGAAGTGAAGGAAGGAGGGATGAAAGAAGGGAGGGAAGGAGGGAAAACTGTGTAAAGTGAACTGCCTCACTTTCTCTTCCAGAGCCATCTGGGTCCAATGGCCAGATAGAGGCCAGGACCCCTGAGTGCAGTGGGAGACCTTGGCATTGAAGGTCAAGAGACCACAAACACTAGAAACACTAAATCGAAGGAAAATGGCTGTAAAGCTTCACAAGAAAATAAAACCAACCACACTGAAAGATGAACAAAGCAAAGTGGCAACGTATTTAAGTGAAGACAGGACAAATTCCAATCCATTCCTACCTGCCTCACCTTCTTTAGTCTCATGAATCTTCTACTCCAGTCCCACTGATCTCTTTTTCAACCACCCAAAATGGTGCTTATACTTTCCTACCTGTGCTCCTCCTTTACACTCTTCACACATGCTCCTGCCTTCTTCCCCTCTCTTCCCCTACCACCTCATCTTTACCTACAGAAATCTCTCTCATCCTTATCCAGGAACCTGCTTCTGCAGGAACCTGCCTCTGATCTGGGAGAAAGCCTGGTAAAATGGACAGAAGTCCCCGCTACAAATTCTAGTTCAGCACTCAAACAAAAGACTTCATTCTCTGGGGACTCCTCTCCTGTAAAATGAAGGGATCGGATTAGAATCAGGAGTCCTCAAACTACAGCCCACGAGCCAGATGCAGCAGCTGAGGACGATTATCCCCCTCACCCAGGGCTATGAAGTTTCTTTATTTAAAGGCGCACAAAACCAAGTTTTTTTTTACTATATTCCGGCCCTCCAACAGTCTGAGGGACAGTGAACTGGCCCCCTATTTAAAAAGTTTGAGGACCCCTAATCATTAGATAAACTCTCAGGAAGTCCCTTCTAATTCCAAGTCCATGGTCCTATAATTGCTGTCCTCTACTCCTTACCTAATCTGCACCTATCATTCATTTCTTAGCACTTATATCTGTCTTTAAAATATATATAATATATATACATTTGCATATGCATGTAGTATATATACACAAACATGTACTGTGTACATGTGTACATGCTTGTGAGTGCATCTCTCTCACGAGAATCTAAGCTTTCACTTTTGTCTCTATAGTCCCAATACTTAGTAGAGTGTCTAGCACATAACAAGATACTTGATAAACTATTACTATAGATTAGTTACTTTTTCCACATGTCTTACCTGCCCTATACAGTCTATCTGGAGTATAGTTGACTTGAAATTTGAAAATTATATCCAACTCTTCATGACCCTATTTGGGGTTTTCTTGGCAAGACACTAGGGGGGTTGGCCATTTCTTTCTCCAGTTCATTTTACAGGTGAGAAAACTGAGGCAAACAGGGTGAAGTGATTTGCCCAGGGTCACACAGTTGGTAAGTGTCTGAGGCAGAATTTGAATCCAGGAAGATGAGTTTATTTACTGTACCACCCAGCTGCTCTACAGTCCGAATATCTGAATTCAAAGCCCAGCTTTGCCATGTATTTACTGATGGTGTAACTTTGGGCAAGTCAATCAGGCTCTCCTGGACCTCAGTTTTCTCATCCAGATAATGAAGAGATTGAACAAGAAGATATCTAATGCCCTGTCCAGCTCTAGAATCTATGTATGTTTCATAGAAGTGAAATCCAATCACCCAAACTAGTTTAGAAGCTCCTTAAAGGGAGGGACCATACCCTCTTTTCCTTTGTATCTCCCAGAATCTGGTACAAACTGCACCATGCTGCTTGGACTTAACTAGCTCTATCAGATGAATTTGATGGTAGTCAAAAAATGTCTTTAGTTTTTAAAATTTTTATTTTGGAATTCTCAGTACCCTAGTTTCTAAGTCCCTATACTACAAAGCTATCTAGCTGCCTTGCCTCCACCAAAAAAATTACAATAATCTTACTCTAAAATGCTTGATATCTTCATGGAGATTAGCATTCATTTCATTATTCTAATTTGTTTGTTTTTTTTAACCTAGTCCTGGGTCTGCCACTGAATCAATGTTACACTGACTCAAGTCAGTTTTCTCTCCCCGATACTCAGTTTCTTTTTCAGTAAAAGATAGAGAAGAGGAGTTGAACTGAAGGGTATCTAAAGGTCTTTTCAGCTCCCATTTTCTAAAATTCTAATATTTCAACTAAAACTAAAAACATGAATACAATCTTATATTGTCAGTATATAGCACATAGATCAAAGAAGGTGGAACAATTGTACTCTACAATGGACACACCACAACAAGGATCAGATCTGAATCCTGCATTTAGGCCAGATAAAATGAAATCAAGGGTGGCATCCAGTCACTGGGGAAGATTCTCTCTCTACTCTGGTATTCTACTGCCTTCAGAACTTTTCATCCCAGAGTGAAAAGTCGAAAAATGAAGCGATGAATAACTGTAAGAAAGCATGCAGCAGAAACCAGACCTATAAATAACAAGGGCAGGCTACTCATTTGGGCAGGCTAAAAAGGCCTCCCCTTCCAGGGCCACCCTCTACACACTGTTGTCCAAAGTGAAGTTGTTGACTCGGCTGGGGCTATGAGAATGACATCAGAAGTAACCACTCAGCATAAAAAAGGGGAGTTCTGGCCACATACTCAAGGATATGGAAGCATTCTTCCCCAACCAAACAGAGGATCAGTAAGTAATCTGGTTGAGAAGTTTAACACAATCTTAAGACCCTCAACAACCTAGTGCTTGTTGAATTCCACTTGTAAGCCACTTTGGAATGAATGACATTTTTGGAAATAAATGATTCTGACTTCTGGTTAAGATGACCACATGAAAAGTTGTACAGGATAACCACATGCACTCCAGCAAATATCTAAAAGGGGGTCCAGATCAAATAATGATAGAGAAATCCAAAGAGAAACAACAGTAAACTCCCTCATGCAGCTCAGAACAGCACAAATGGGCAGTTAGAAGATTTCCCTCTATGAGGAAAGCCAAGGCAAGCACAGTAAGGAAACCAATACTCTGACTAAAGATACTGCAGGGATTATCTTTGGAACAACCCTACAGCAAGTCCTGGATTAGCTATAAAATCCTGGGAGTTGTATTTCTTCCAAGTTTAGGAAGAGAGAAACTAACTTGAGATCAGGACTAGAAGGGCAGGGTTTTTCCTCCATAAAGAACTCTTGGGTTTGAGTCCCAGAAAGGGAATTTTAATCATATAGAATAGAAACCTTTTATACAAGCAAAAGAAGTACAGTTAGAATTAGAAAGGAAATAAAAACTAGGGGGAGGGGGAATCATGATTACAATGAAAATGGTCTAAGCTCCAAGAAATATAAGGAACTGTCAGAGAATAAGGATTTATTAAGCATCTACTATATGCTATGCACTGTGCTAAGTCTTAGGGATATTTTTTTAAAAAGAGACAAAAGATAGCCCCTTAAGAAATTCACAATGGAATGAAATTGATTTGAATATATAAGAATAAGAATCATATTTCAAAATACAAATAATCAAAGTACATAATTCTTAACATAAAAAGCAAACAATCAACAACCATATTGGGTAGGGGGAATGCTACAAATACTAAGGTATAAATTAGAATTCCTTTTTGTACCTATCAGAAAGATGATCAAAGATGAAAATGACAATTTTTGAAAGGAATGTACAAGGACAGACATATAAATGCACTATTGGTGGAACTGTTAAAGCTGTTTCCAAGTATTTTGGAAAACAATTTGGAGCTATGTTCAAAAAGTCACTAGCCAAAAGTACTAACCTTTTGATTTATAGACATCCATACTAGACATATATCCCAAAGAGGTTAAAGAAAGAAGGAATTTAAAAGACCCAAGATGGAAAATGCTATCCACAACTAAAAATAAGAACTATTTAGATTTGCAATGAAGAGAGTTGTCTGCATCCAGAGAGATGTGAATCACAACATAGTATTTTCACCATTTTAAAAACTGTTATTGCAGTTTGTTGTTTTTTTCTTTCTCATTTTTCCCTTTTGATCCAATTTTTCTTGCACAACATGATATATATATGGAAATATATTTAAAAGAATTGCACATGTGTAACCTATATTAGATTGTTGTCTAGGGAAGGGTGGTGGCACGGAGAGAGAAAAGTTTAGAACATAATGTTCTACAAGGGTGGATATTAAAAACTATTTTGCTTGTATTTTGAAAAATAAAAAGCTCTTATTTTTTAAAGCTCTTATTTAAAAAAAAAAGAAAAGAAAATGAAAGAGAAAATTTATTCAAATGTACAAACATTTATAACTAGAAATTAAGGAAGTGAATAACCCATCAATTGGAGGATGGCTGAACAATGATGGAATATAAAGGGAGGAAAAAGATAGGGCTTGGATCTATAAATTCATGGGGACAGGGGACTCCCAGAGTAAAGAAACAGAGTAAAGAAATTAGTGGAAGCCAGTACCTTATAATCTACAATTTACAATTTTAGAGAGTTGTCTAAAATATCAAAAGAATACATTAGATTATAAAATCAGGACTAAATGAAAAGATGTCATCCTATTTTGTTGGATGAAGTTAATAGGATGAAATTTTAACAGTGATAATATAAAATCTTCTCATTAGGTTAAAGAAAAACTGGATGAGTATGGAGAAAACTTGGTTTAAGAAATAGTTCATGTGCAAAACTCTGGGACTTTAATTGACTGACAATTCAATACAACTAAAAGTAATATGACTGCCAAAAACAGTAAGATCAATCTCAAGCTGAATTAATGAAAACTATGTATCCAGACAAGGGAAGAAATAATTGCATTATAATCTGTGCTACCAAGACCACATCTGGAAAACTGAGTACCATTTTAAAAATTACATATTAAGACAAATTTTGACAAAATGACACTCTAAAAATTCAATCTGCATTGGTAGAAAACATTTCCTCACCCAAGGTTTTCTATGCCAAGGAAATCACAAGCCAGAACAAAAATAAAATTAACAATTTAGAATTTGTCCAGAGGAAGATGATTAGAAAGGTAGGAATATGCAGAACCATAATATATATATTTTAGCTGAGGATTTTGGGAAGTAAGGAGTTAGCCTCAAGAAGGGAAGGCTTAGATGCTAAGATAGCTGTCTCCAAATATGGGCTAGTCACATGGCATTTTTGACTCTACCAAAAAAAAAAAAAAAAAAAAAAAACTAAAAAACTAGGATCAATGGGTGGAAGTCACAGGGAAGCAGATTTCAGCTTAGCATAAGGGGAGAACTTCCTAGTAATTAGAGCTGTCCAAAAATAGAATGAATGAGCTCCTGCCTCAAGTAGTAAGTTTCCCTATCAGTGTGTAGAGAACCTTTGGCAGAAGATATTCTCCAGGGAATTGAAACACTCCAGGGTATGAGACTTGATGGCCTCTAAGGACCCTTCCAATTCTGTGATACTAGCAGGACTATTCATATGAAATCTGAGGCTAAGAACTTTCTGTTTATCTTAATTACCAAAATCAGGACTAATTTTTTAATATTTTCTTTCTATATTCCTGCCCCATTCATTCTTGAGATTAATAGGATCAATATTTTTTAAAGTGATCATTTGTGATTCAAGAAAAAAAAATATTGCACTCTCATCCAGAAAAATTATATTTCTATCAGCCAATATTTTCTTTCACAAAGTATTATAAAAATATAATACATTATGAATAATGTATACTATATATGTCACATATTATTGTACATTATATTAAAATATATATTATATATGTTATATATTATTATGTATAGCATATGCTATATGTGATATATTATTATACACAATATATGCTATATATATTATATATTATTTCATCAAGTATATATATATATATATATATATATATTAGCAACAAAATAATATACAAGCAATATAACTATAAAAAAGATGACTAGAAAATTGAAATTGTGGAATCTGCTAATCATCATTTGAAGTCAGACCCTGAATGTCTCATACTAAGAAACCACTTACAACAATCCAAAAGCAGGTTTATTTTTTCATATAGATCTACAATACAGACTCAATATCAAACCTGTCAAAACATATATAAAAAATTAACTCATGAAAGTATGTAATGGACTGAGGCTTGAGTTGATGCACTGAGGTCCCAAGCACATGAGGCTAAATAATAATTGGACCATACTCTATTAACATATATGCTTGGATAAAGAATGGCCCCCGCCCACTCTGTGTGCAAGTCCTGATGTGTTGTATAGGAAATGACGATTTTGGTGAGTGGAGGCAGAGAGAGACAGGAAGAGAGGCTGGAAGCTGCTGGTCATGTGGCTGCTGGTCGAGCTAGCTTCTTGACTCAGCTGCACACATTGCTATTGCCTATTCTCTTCCACCTCCGATCTTTCTTCACTGAGAATAAATATTGACAATTTTCCTCTAACCTGAATTCCTGACTCCAGCTGATTTTAAAATACGCGGTCTTCACAAAAGTAGATTTTAATATCCCAGCTGAATATTAGCTTCTCTGTAAGAGTCAACATTAAAAAAAAAAAATCATCTGAGGCCTTGCAAAAGCCATGCTAAGGAAAGCATAGCAAATGGATATATATTTGAATAGAAAGAAGTGGTCAGAGAGACAACATAGAAAGACCTGACTTGTAGGAAAGGAGAGGCATTCAATCTCTCAGTCTCCCCGACCCCTTTCCCAACACCCTTGTATTCCTATAAGTTGCTACCAATAGCCAAGGTGCCATCAACATGACGAAGGACTCACCCCAAATGAATTCTCCGTGGGAAGCAAGCACATGTAGAGGTAATGAAACGACTTCTAAGATGAGGAGACTCCTTTAAGCCTTTTGCACAAAAACTGATGGTCCATCATTAATGTCTATCTGCCTTGATCCCCCTTCCTCAGTCTGGAGTCTGGAGATCAAGAGAACCCGGGAATGGACAGGGAGGCTAAGGAAAGGGCGGGTTAAAAAGGAAGGATGGGTAGAAAGAGAAGGACTGAAATCCCTTTGAGGAGGAACTAAAGTAGAGTCTGTGAATGGGACCAAAGGAAAGATTACACCTCACTCCTCTTACATTAAATTAAATACTACAAGACTTTAAGACTTCTACCATTTTTTATAATTCATCTGTTTCTCTATGGTTACCTCCAGAATAGGAAAAGCCACTACAACCTCAGAAAACCTCCAAAGGGGAGGCTTCCTTAGGACTGGGAGGGTGAAACAAAGCTGGGAAACTACATCATATTTCACAGTGAAGCTGGGAAGGAGAAAAGCTAGCTACAAGAAAAGAAGGTGGCAGCAAGAAGAGGAAGAGGGAAAGCCAAGCCCTGGCCCCCAAGGGCCAAAGCGGAAAAAAAGTGAGGAAGGGCCTGGAATTAAGTCTAAGAGATTGAACCAAAACGGCAGAAAGACTTTCCCAACACTAGTCCACAGGATAAATCCGTTTGAAATATTGGTTCTTTTATAATGTTCGTGTAGTCTATTGAGAAACCTAATTACCAATTATTAAAAACTTCAAGCAAAGGTATCATGAAAAAATGTCCAACAAACAACCTTCCTTAAACCCCAGGCCTAAAAAGCATGTGTCTAACTCAAGGGTGTAACTTACCTGAGATTTTTAATAAGACAAAACAAAAAATGAAACTCCGTAGCTCACTGACAAAAAAACAAACAAACAAAAATACAGGAAGTCCTTTAGGTCCTAAGTACCTGAAATTTCTGATTATGTGGCCAAACATTTCATTCTACCTGTCTTTGTGAAAGTGAATTTCTTTTCAAGAAACACCTGAAATCAAGACTGAAATACACTTTAGACCTTACCCTGAAGTCAGTTTTTTTTTGAGATTTGTTAAAGCTATGAGGCCTTTTCTCTTCCCTTTCCCTGAACCCTTCTCTTACTTCCTAGAATAATTCAGTTGGGTAACAAGCAGGATTTGAATTGATTTGATCCCCAGTAATCAAGAAGAAGAACAAGTTCAAGAACTAAACCATTTTGTATTGGTCAGTCAATAAGTATTTATTAAATATTTATTATGTGCCAGGCAAAATAGGCTTGAGAGTGTTCCTTCTTAAGTTCATTTTACAGATGCAGAAACTGAGGCACACTGGGTAAGTGATTTGCCCAGGGTCACATAGCTAGTGTCTGAGTCTAGATTTGAATTCAGATCTTTCTGACAATATTCCCAGTAAGTACCACACAAATGCTTATTTATTTTCTTCCCTTCCTCCACTGTCCCACTCTGTGATGATAGTTTTGGAAACCAATTTAACCAATTCAGAAATTCCTGAATATATTCAGGGGAAATTAAAGGGTTTGAAGGTTTAAATGAAATGTTCTTATTTAAAAAGGGGTGAGAGCATGTAGTTTCCAAATAAACCCTTGTAACCCTGAGAGCATTATAGTGGCCAGGGTAGCAGGAAGGTGAGCCCCTAGTCCAGAATGAGAAAACCAAAACACCTGACCATATGTTTTACTCTTAATTGTCCCAGCTGCTTCTAAAGGAGTCTATATGTTACACATCCAAACATACTTCCTCCTGAGGTGCCTGAACACTAAGATATTGAGAACCTTTGAAAGAAATAGTTAAATGATGAAGTCCATTTAAATTCCATCAGTTTCCCATTTGCCTAGAAATTACTAGGCAAGAAAAATATTTGTTAACCAATTGCATATCTTTCTCATGATGCTCTTTTCTGAGTTATTGTTAACTCTTCAGGAAAGAGAGTAATATCCAGTTATAGTTGTACATTTACAGTTTAATCTCTTGGGAAGAGTGATATTTTGCTGTTACAAGTGATTCAAAGACAAATTTATTCTTTTTTAAGAGACAGATAACCCTAAATTGCTCAATTTATTTAAGGCAAAAGGCTGTATTTTCCACAAAAGATCTCTGGCACATATCTTGGCCTAATACCCAGTCAAATGACTCATCAGAAGCAAAACTTGGATTCAGAATGCCATATTTTTTGTTAGATCTACAAAGAGAAAGAAGCAATGTAAGGCAGAGGGCTAATATTAATCTATGACATGTATCAAAGTATGAATGGAATCATCGAATCTGACACAAAGGCAGATCTTTCCTGTCCTTCTCAGGACCCTCACACACTTGAAATACAGCCCATGAAAAAAGGCAGGAAAGTTTTATTTACTTTAACGTTATGAACTGTCAATTTTTCTTCTACTCTAAGTGATCAGTTTATATGCCTGATTCACAATTCAAAGTAAATTTATTAAATGAACTAGGAACAAAATGTTCTTTCTATTTTAAAATTAAGTTAACCAAATTTTAAATCTATTAAGCTGAAACATTGTATTATCCTGATCACCAGGTAATATCCAATGTCAATAGTCAATAAATATTTATTAAGCATCTTCGATACATTGGGGATATAAATAAAAAACATTGTCCTTGATCTCAAGGAGCTTACAGCCTAGAAAACAGCAATCAGTTAACAGTTAACAAGCCATTTATTATGCACTAATTATGTGCTAGACACTGTGCACTAAGGTTCAGAATACAAGTAACAAGCAAAAGAATAACAACAAACAAACAAATTTAAAATTTCCAGAATCACATGCATGCAGAGGAATAAAAGAACACAGCAGTTAGTTACTCTGCAAGAACTAGAGCAGGTAGGAAGACTATTTCATTTCAAGAATCCATTCCCACTCCTACTATCCTAATTCTAATCTTCATTATCTCATATTTGGATCACAGCAATAATCTACAAATGGGTCATTGCTGGATAAATCTTCCTAATGTGAAGCTCTATGTCACTCCATTGCTCAATAATCTTCAATGGATCCCCAGTCACCATCTAATAAATTCCATAGTTCTTATTCTGTTAATCAAAGTTCAGTGATGTCCTTCTTCATATTTTCCATTCTGTCTTTCCAACCAAACTCATTTTATGCTCCCTTTAATTGGTTAATTGTTCTTCAAATGCATCTAAAGTTCTTGCAAAGTTCTTGCAAGAATCTTCCCTATGCATTTGCTCAATATTCCCTATAATCTTTGCCCCCTTCTCTTCCACCCTACCCTATCTCCAGTTCTTGAAATTTTTAAGCTTCTTTTAGTTCTCAGCTCAAGAACTACTTCCTAAGCAAAACCTTTCCCGATTCCTCCTCTATCCTGGTCTATTCCCCTATACACATGGATTGGTTCTTCCTGTTTATATTTACTTACCTATGTACATGTTGTTTACTCACAATAGAATGTAAGCAACTTGAGGACAGGGATTCTTTCCCTTTTGATCACTATATTCCCAACACTACAAGTGCTTTTAAATCTTTATTTAATCGTATCTACCTTGATCTCTTCCACCTCACAAGGGTTAAGGGCATAGCACAATCACAATCTGGAAAATCCACATAAAATTTTTTTGGCCCTCCCTTTGTACCAGAAAAGAAGTCTGAATTATTATGATACTAAAAGATAAAATACATTAATATTATATATATTTTTATGCATTTCTGAGTTTCTAAACTTCTGTCATCTGCTAAACTGTGTGTGTCATCTGTGGCTTCACAAAACTGCCCAGAAATTCCCATTTAACTTCTTATGCCAACCTGTGATACATCAAAACTACAATGGGGAAAGTTTCAATGTGGGAAGACTATTATAGTTCTGAGGCTGAGGCAGCAAACATCAACTATAGTGCTAAGACTCCCCGAGGACTGCATTCTATCTACACTTGGTCCCAGCTCCCCAGGATCACCCTAAGATGGTAGGTGATGAGGCCTATCTGAAGGACATTTGGTTCTTGATCTCCAAGTCCATGGAAGTGTAGACTCTCTAGTCACTCAGTTTAGTATCCAAGATTCAAGAATCCTGTGACTGCTTAACAGCTCTATGGGAGAGTTCCCCTTGGCACAAGCAGTAGTTAGAAGGCCAGCCTTAAAAGATAAGACAATTGAGGTTCAAATGCTGCCTCTTATCCCCACTGACTATGAGGTCCCAGCCAAGTTATTTAACCTTTCAGAATCTGAAGCAAAGATCTAACACTATAAGTTACAGATACATAGATAATTTGCATTGGGAAGAGGGAACTTCAATATGGTATGTCCCAAGCCTTTCTATCTCATTCTACATTGATGAAATCATGGGTTAAGATTCTGAACCCCCCAAAAAGGTAAACAAGTATTACAATGACAAAATCCCTGTGAGAGCTAGCAGAATCAGTGAACTAGAACAACAAGGCCCCAATACTAGGCAGACCAGCTGGAGGCCTCATTCTCCCAAAGGATTGTTGTAGGAGACCAAGTGCTTGGTGTGAGCAAGGAAAAAGGGAAACACACCTTGCCTGGTTGTACTTTAGTAGGAATCCTGACAGGAGCAGGATGATGAAGCAGAGGATTATGGAGAGAGAAAGCACCTGCGCCATCCTGCCTGAGGAAGATTAGCACAGGCTCTACTCAAATCTAGAGCCCGAGGGAATGCTATTGCCCATAGCTTCAAGTCCTAAAGGAAGTCATTCCCTGGGAGCCCAGAGGGTGACATCACTTAGGGCTGGCAGGGGGAGCGGCAGGCAGTCAGCAAGATGACCTCAGGAGAGAAGTACTCACAGACTTCAGTGACTCAGGCAGCACAGGCCCTATCGTCACCTGAGCTCAGAAAATAGAGCTTCTCCCAAATGCCAGGGTCCAGTCCCTCCCCACAAGAGCCAACACTCCTTGTCCAGGCTCGCTTATTTATAAGGATGTGCAGGAGGTCCCAGAACACCAAGCCCCCAGCTTGGACTGGAAGGTCTAGAGAGGAAAAGGAGCAGCAGGAGCAGTGCTGAAGAAACAAAAGTGACGCCATCTTTAGTTGTGTCCAACCCCATAGGGAAACAGAAAGGCAAAGAGACTGAAGGAAAGAGCAGAAGAGGATATTCCAGAAGGAAACAATCAAAACATCAAAAGACTTCAGAACCTTCTGATTAATGCAACAGTGCAGAAGATGACAATCTTTTCTATCCATCTCCTGACATAGAGATAGTGGATTTGAGAAGTAGAATAATACATATTTTTGAACATGGACAACGTGAGAATTAATTTTGACTATGAATATAGTTGTAAGAGTCTTGTTTTTCTTTAAAATGGAATGGGGGTATTAAGACAAAGGAAAAATAAATTCTTGCTAATGGAAAAATAAAGTAAAATTTAAACAAAATTCCTTAGAGAAGAGGTACTATAATTATAATTAAAGAGGCCAGAACGCTGAATTGCAGGGAAAGAAAGTAATAGCTGAAGCCAGTAATTCAAAAAAGGATACCTTTCTTTCTCCCAGATATATACATATATATAATAATGTATTATCATATTTTGTAATATATATTTTATAATTAATTATATTTATAACATTTATGTATAATTATGTGTATATATGCAAACCTCAAAGATTATTTTATAGTGCACAGAATTCTTTTGGCTCATATCCATCATTAAGGTAGGGGACAAAGTATTATCCTCCAAGATAAGCATTTATAACATAGACTAAACAAGACAAATACATGGAAAACAAGTGATATATTAAAATAAATAACAGCTAGATGGTGCACTAGATGGAGTACCAGCTTTAGGGTGAGGAGAGCATGAGTTCAAATCTAACCTTAGACACTTGACCTGTATGACCCTGGGTAAGTCACTTAACCCCAATTTTCTCACAATCAACCAATTAATAAATAGATAAATAAATGAATGAATGGATAGATTAAACAGATAAATAGATAAATGAATGAATGAATGAATGAAATACACAGAAAACCAGGGTGAATGTAATGTGTGCCATAGTAGCAGTGTGGATTATTTGTTCAAAGAATAAAACATTATTTCTGTATAAGGGATGGGAATACTTCATGAAGAAAGTAGCACTTGAGATGAACCTTGAAGGACAACTGGCAAAGACAAGAATAAGATGTGAGAAAAGGTGTAGAAGTAGGAAATGTTAGCTCCATTGCCTCAGTTCCTGTCAATTTTCATTTACTATTTTTACTGATTGTCCAGCTTACAAATTGGGATTATTCTGTAATTATCATAAATGAGATGAAAAGATAACAAATTGTGCATTATTACTTTTAAGTCAAACTTCAACAGTCTCTGTCAAATGGAGAGAATAATACTTGTATTAGCTGCTTCTCAGGGATATAATGAGAAAAGCAATCTGTAAATCTTCATAAAATCTCAAGATTTAGAACTACAAAAAGTTCAAAAGATTATCTAATATTAAAAAAAAACTTTTTTTTTTTTTTTTTAGAAATAAGCATATCAAGGTCCAAAGTTAGCCAGTGCCTTGGGAAAGGAACACATGATGAGTTTTAACAAAAGTGGTATTTGCCTATCAAAGTGCATCAATATTGATTTGACTTTATAAATTTTATTCAACAATATGTGCTTTCTGCAAGTAACAGGTATTTTGAATTTTGTTCTCAGTTATTTGTATAAGTCACATCATTTCCCATGCTTAAGTTTCCCTATGTGGAAAAGAGAGAAAATAAATATTTTTCTGTATTAATTATATCACAAGAACTACAGTTAAGAACTGCATTTTAAGAATGAGATGAGTCAGTTTGTTTTGGATTTTAATATCAACAAGCATTGGACATTCTCAAAACAAAGAATGGCAGAATTAGTAGCAGCCCTGGAGAGTATCTCAGCCATTCTTCTTCTTTTATAATCGAAGAAACTGAGGTCCAAAGAGGCTAAGTGATTGAACCCTCATCAAGCAGCCAGTAAAAAGCTGAGCTAGAATCCAGTTTCCAGATTCTTTATAGTATTCCTCTCATTTCTTCTCACTATCTCCCCTTATAGTATTATAAGTATTACTTATAATAATAATTACTAAATTATTTTATTATTTGCCAACAAGAACAAAACATTTCTTGTAAGCCAAAATCACTAGATCTCTGAAAAAGCAAACTTAATTGTCTTTCCCTTCTCTTCCTTCTCCTCCTTCTTTTCCTCTTCCTCCTCTTTTTCCTCTTCCTTTTCCCCCTCCTTTTCCTCTCCCTCCTCTTTTTCTCCTTCTCCTCCTCTTTCCTGCTTCCTTCCATCTCCTCCTCCTCCTCTTGTTCCTTTTCCTTCTCCTCCTCTTCCTCTTCTTCCTCTTCTTACTGATCAAGACTGAGGTCTCTAAAAAAGAAAACTCCCCAATCTGCCCCACTTCAATTATCTGAAAGAACAATTAGAAGAGATAAATGTCTTTTTGTCTACTGGGTCAAAGAGGATAAATAGCTTTTTTTTTTTTTAATTTCCTATTTCAATGATCAGAGAGAGGTTTAAATAAAAGGAAAAAAAACAAATTCTACAATTTAGTAAATTGTTCCTGTATGCTCAAGAGTTATAAGTTCTATATAATTTCATTCTTTATATAATTTCATATCTTTATGAAATGTAAATTTTTTTGAAAAAAAATAAGACATAGATCTTTAAGAAAAATGCTAAACCTTTTCTGATAATTAAGGCTACAACAAAATTATGTTGTCTACCTAATGGAAGAAATTAGGCCTCCTGAAGAGCCATCTATACCCAGAGAGAGGACCATGGGAACTGAGTGTGGACCATAACATAGCATTTCCACTCTTTCTGTTGTGGTTTGTTTTCATTTTGTTTTCTTTCTCAGTTTTTTTTTTCCTTCTTGATTCAATTTTTCTTGTGCAGCAAGAAAAATTTTCAAAACATGCATGGACAATTCTTTAACATTAACCCTTGCAAAACCCAATTCTCTCCTCCTTCCCCCATGCCCTCTCCTAGATGGCAAGAAGTCTAATATATGTTAAACATGATAGAAATATATGTTAAATCATATATATGTGTGTGTATATATATATATATATACATAATATATATATACACACACATACCATATTTATGCAATTATTGTGCTGCACAAGAGAAACAAAATAAAATTCAAGCAAACAACAACAAAAAGAGTGAAAATACTATGTTGTGAACCACACTCAGTTCCCACTGGCCTCTCTCTGTATGTAGATGGCTTTCTTCATCACTGAACAATTGGAACTGGTTTGAATCATCTCATTGTTGAAGAGAGCCATATCCATCAGAATTGACCATCGTATAATCTTCTCGTTGCCGTGTACAATAATCTCCTGGTCCTGCTCATTTCACTCAGCATCAGTTTGTGTAAGTCTCTCCAGACCTTTCTGAAATCCTCCTGCTGGTCATTTCTTACAGAACAATAATATTCCATAACATTCATAAACCATAATTTGTTCAGCCATTCTCCAACTGATGGACATCCATTGAGTTTCCAGTTTCTTGCCACTACGAATAGGGCTGCCACAAACATTTTTGCATATGTGGGTCCCTTTCCCTCCTTTAAGATCTCTTTGGGATATAAGCCCAGTAGAAACACAAGCAATTTGATTTCAATTATACATGTGAGATCTGCAAAACATATTTTTATATTACCCATGTTGCAGCAGAAAACACAAATACAATAAAAACTAAAGATGAAGAAATTTTTTAAACTATGCTTCAGTGAAACAATTAAAGCTTTAGCAAAGTTGCATGATATAAAATAAACTTACACAAATCATCAGCATTTCTATGTATTACTGGCAAAGCCCAGCAGCAAGAGATAGAAAAAGAAATTCCATTTAAAATAACTGTAGACAAAATAAAATATCTTGTTGTCTACCTGCCAAGACAAACTCAGGAACTATATGAATACAATTATAAAACACTTTTCACACAAATAATTCAGATCTAAATAATTGGAAAAATATTTAGATTCAGATCTAAATAATTGGAAAGATATCAATTGTTCATGAAGTGAGCCAAGGTAATATAATAAAAATGACAATCCTACCTAAATTGGTCTACTTATTCAGTGCTATACCAATCAAATTGCCAAAAAATTATTTGATGGAGCTAGAAAAAATAATAATAAAATTCATCTGGAAGAATAAAAGGTCAAGAAGAGCAAGGAAATTGATAGGAAAAAATACATGATGGTGGCCTAGCAGTACCAGACCTAAAACTATATTAAATCATCAATCATCAATCATCAAAAACATTTGGTACTGGATAAGAAACAGAATGGTGGTTCAGTGGAATAGGTTAAACATATATGACAAAATAATCAATCTAATCTAATATTAATTAATTAATTAGTATTAATATAATGATCAAATATAAATCTCCAAACTCCAGCTTCTGGGATAAGAACTCACTATTTCTCAAAAATTGCTGGAAAAACTGGAAAATAATATATCAGAAACTCAGCATAGACCTATATCTCACTCCATACCAAAAAATGGTCCAAATGGGTACATGACCATAAGCAAATTGGGAGAGGGATAATTTATCAAAACCATATTTTTACCATAAAATTTTTTGATAGGACTGCTTCTATAACTATGTTTTCATTTTATATAGTATTGGTATTGTTTCTTAAATGTTTCTTAGAATTCATTTGTGAATCTATCAGGTCCTAGGGATTCTTTTTGGCTCCTAAGGATCTTGTTGATGGTTTATTCGAATTCTTTTTCCAAAATATGGTTATTTAAGTATTCTATTCCAGCTTCTGTTAACCTGGGCAATTTACATTTTCATAAATATTCATCTATTTCACTTAGATGGTCAGTTTTACTGACATAGCAGTGAGCAAAATAATTCCTAACAATAGATTTGACAGCTAAATGAAGGATAAATTGGAGTAGAGAGAAACTTGAGATAGAAGAACAATGTAGAAGTTTATTGCCATAATCCAGACAAAAGATATTGAGAGTCTGAGCCAGGGAGTTAGCTGTATAAATGGAAAAAAAGATAAGGTGTTGTAATAGTAGAAATGGCAAGACTTAACAGATCAGCTATGTGGGGTGGGTTTGAGTGTCAAGTCAAGGAGGAGAGGAAAGGAGAGGAGAGGAGAGGAGAGCTTTGGAAGGTGCCCAAGGTTAATTAATAGGTGTGGCATGAATGCAGATCCAACAAAGGAGACTAAAAAAAACTTTCCATATCCCATGAATAATAGGGGTTCTGATACAAAGGAAAAAAGTAAAACATATATGATGATCACTTAAGAAACTTTTTAATTATTTCTTTTTCCAAGTCCTTCTTCACACTGTATTTATTTTCTATGATAGATAGATGGATAAATAGATAGAAATTTCATGAATATTAATAGTATGTCTCTTTACATCTAGATTTTCTAGAGTCTAGAGAAGGAAAAAACAACAAAATGGTATTATAAGATCCTTATGTTCAGCCTCAGTCTCTTCCTCTGTCTACTCCAGTTAAGTACCTTCTTTTTGAAATGTCTGTCTGTCCCAGTAGTTACCTCTAAGTGAAGGAAAGAAGGAAGGGTAAAACAAAAGAAAGTATATTTAAAGTTTTAACTACATGTTGAACACTGTACTCAACACTGGAAATACAAAAACAAAAATGAAGACTCCCTACCTTCAAAGGGATTGCATTGTACAAGGAAATAGTGACCAAGAAAAGGTATTTTAGTTTGTAAAGTTATGGTGATGGTGAGTGGAGCAATAATGGAATGATTAACACACTCTTTGCCTAGAAGCAGCTACATGGCCCATTGGATAGAACTCTGGACCTGGAGTCAAGAAAGCTTGGGTACAAATCTGTCCTTGGATGTTTATTCTCTGTGTGGCTCTAAGTCAGACACTTAACCTCTTTCTGTCTCAGTTTACTCTTCTACAATTGGGATAAGAATAGCTTCTATCTCCCAGGGTTGTTGTAAGGATCAAAGGAGATGACATTTGTAAAGCTCTTAGCACAATGCTTGGCACAGAGTCGGTGCTTACTAAATGTTTGTTTCCTTCCTTCCTTTCCAGAAGTAAGGGAGGGGAATGAAATCTGGTGTCAAGGTGGGCAATAAGAAAATGGTGGGGGAACAACTAAAGCATGGTTGGAGCAGCCAGCCTTGTTCTGAAGCACTCACCACTCAGGAATTCCAGAAATGAAGTAATTAAGATCTCCAGGCAGCAAATCACATTCCCCCCCCCTGCTCCTGTATTAACCAAAAACCACGACTCCTGAGCTGTTGATGCCAAATTTCAGTTTCCCAGGGAAGACACACTGAAGCAACTTGATAAAGGAATATCAGACCCTACTGGGAAGGCAGGAATGCCAGCTCCAGTGAAGCCAGAAACCACTTTCATGGTGCCAAAGCCTACCAAGATGACCTCTGAATGCATGAAGAAAAATCAACTACTTCATCTTTTCCCAGTGACATTTGCTTGAGGCCACATATAGGAAACACCCCAGCACTTTGATGAAAGACCCCTGAGTCACAGAGTCACTGAGTCACAAAATGAGGGAGCTGGAAGGGACCTTTGCTGAGTCTGTGATCTAATTAAAAACCCTTCATTTTACTTGGGAGGCAGCAGAATGGGAGCGTGCCCAAGGTCACAGTTCATTTGTGGCACAGCTGCCACTCAGCGGGGCTTTCCCTCCCCTGGCCAGGGATGTCTCCGTCACTGCAGACCATGATATATGAAGCACATGATCAATTATCCAATCAGTGCCACACCTGCGACCCGCCGGGTGCTGTGGGAGATATGAGGGAGGAAGACAAAAAGGAAACAGCCCCAACCTGTGAGGACTTTACCTTGTCTTCAGGGAAAATGACACGTACATAGAAAAGGCATCCCCAGAATCTTCGTGAGGTTTCACATAATTAAAACAAATGAAAGCTTAAAACTGCACCAAGTGATGAACCCAGAGCAGTGTGGAGAGAACTACCTGAACTGATGGAGAGAGAAGGGAGCAGAGCCAAGAGAACAACCTACACAGTGACCACGATGATGTAAATGGAAAGAACAATCACCCACCAAAAAAAAAAATCAAAAGCAAACGTCACAAAATCATAATGATCAAGCGTAGCTCATATGAAGAGCAATCCCACAGAGATGGGAAGGGCATGAATGTTAGTTACACGATGCACCTTTTTGGACTTTTTCAATGAACTGATTGGTTGAGCTGTCTTTTTTCCTAAGAAAATACTGTTTCTTAGATGAGTTGGCTCTGAAAAGTGGAGGGAAAGGGGTATTTGGGATAACTGTCATGATGAAAGAAATAGGAGACAAGGATAAATGGTTTTTGAACTGTACTAAGAATTTTGAGACACCCTATATAAACATACTGAAAGTAAATACAAGTAACTTTAGAGTGGAGAAGCATGGGGGACCCAGGAAAGGCCTTGTGCGAAGGTGATCTCCTAATCTAATCTTATCCTCTGCTGGAATGAATAACATCCAGTCCTAAAATATGGTGATGGAAGAGAATGAGGGGAACTGACTGTGCACAGGAGCAACCCCAGAACCCAGAAGCCTGATACTAAGGGGAGATCTTGCTGTTGCCTTTGTCCCTGGCCCATCCCCACAGAATTCAGGTGCCTGTGGATAGATACTTAATACCTGACGACACCTCTCTCTGACAATGATTCACTTGCCTGTTTGGACCGTCTAAATTCATCTAGTTCTTTGACCCTCTGCCAATTATGTACTTGTCTAAACCATCCTTAGGTTCCTCCGGCAAAAGCTCAGTAAACTTCCTTGACTTAGCCTGGACTAACATATCAGCTCTTAAACTCATATCTCCCCTCATAATACTTGCAACCCACCTATTCTAGCTTCCCCCCCCAAATCTCAGTTCTGCCTGCCTGTTGATCCACAGATTAAATTTTGTGCATCATAGACCCCTTTGTAAATTTCATGATGCTATGGAGTACTTTTCAGAATATTTTTAAATGTACCAAAAATACATAGGATTATTAAGGAAACCAAGTATAATGAAATACCCAAAACAATTTCAAAAACAAGTGTGTGGACTCCAAGTTAAGAAGCTCTGACTTAGGCCCTAAGTTTACACAATATCCTTTTGGTGCACCTGAACCACCAGTCCTAGACTCCCAAATTTTAGTACAATCACTTGATGTCCAAACCTAAGCCCAGGTTTGGATAATACATTCACTATGTTTATACTTTACCAAATGTTCTTATTAAATCTTCAAAGCATTCTGAATGGGATAAGCTAATAGAAGAAAATCATGTTCCGAACATTACTGGGATTGCCTGAGCAATATCATTTCATCCCTACCTGTTAAAAGAGCAAACTACACCTGTTACACATTCCTAGGCTAAAGGTTCCCTGCCTTTGACCAAGATGATTAAAAACCTTTGATAGGCATCTCACTTCCCTTGATCTGGAATGAATCCCTCAAAATTAAAACATTGTTGAATACCTATTCATCTTACCTTATAATATGCTTCTTAAAGGGTAGGCTAGAAGGAAAGAGAATGGAACTAGCAAAGAAGGCAAGTTGAGAACAAGAGGGCATTTATAGTGGAAAAAATTTGAGAGGCAACATTCTGCCAAGAAGCATTGGTTTTGTTTGGAAGAAAAAGCAAAAACATGAGAAAGAAGGAAAATCTGAAAAATAGGTCCAAGAGAAAAGGAAGATTCTGGTGAAAATCACCTCCTCTGCAACAGAATTTTAATCTTTAACAGAGAAGTGAATCAAGTCCAAATGTGAAAGAGCCATAAGAAACAGCATGTTAGTTGAATGTCATTTCTCCCCAAATACAATCTTCAGCTTTACAAATGGCTTGCAGGGGTTCTCAAACTTTTTAAATAGGGGGCCAGTTCACTGTCCCTCAGACTGTTGGAGGGCCGGACTATAGTAAAAACAAAAACTTTATTTTGTGGGCCTTTAAATAAACTTCATAGCCCTGGGTGAGGGGGATAATTGTCCTCAGCTGCCGCATCTGGCCCGCGGGCAGTAGTTTGAGGACCCCTGAAAGGGAATGAATGCAACTTTCATTTTTTTCCTGCTTTTGCTAGGGACTCTCTGATTTTTCATTCTTAGTATCTCTTATAACTAACTCATAAGCAAGAGACATTCACTTAATCTTGAACACTCCTATGGAAATTATCCTTACACTATTCTGAAAAATCCAGCACATTTTTCTTACTTCAGAATTCCCAACACTCACTATTACTTTAAATCTTTCCATTTTTATGTGTCTCTGAGGTATTTTTGTAAGATTAAAAGGCTTTACAATAGCCATTTTCAAGCATAAAAGTATGTCATCAAACACCTAGTCTCACAGAGAAGCTCAATTGATTTGGACTTAAAATCTAATATGAAATTGCAAATTAAAAAAAAAAAACCTAGTCTTTACAAGGTGACTGGGAGTTAAAGGCCAGGCACATGGAGACTGGGAATAAAAGACAGAAATCTACTCACCAGAAGAGAACATATGGTGCATTTATTAGAAAGGACCTGGAATTTGAAACTTGGAAAAATAAAACTGCCATGGCATCCTAGTGTCTATAGAAGAAATCAAAGTCAAATACCACTGTTAAGTATTCAAAGCCTTCTACAATTTGGTGTCTCTTTAATTTTGCAGTCACATTGCCTTCCAAATGGTCTACAATGCAGCCAAATTAGACTTGGCATCTCGTATGCACTCCAAACTCATTGCCTCCTTGGTTTTATTCATCCTTCCCCATCCGTCCTTCCTTTTCATCTTAGAAGCAGCTCAGTGCCATAACAGGTAGAGTGCCAGCCTTGGTACTGAGGAAGTCCTGAGTTTATGTGACCCTGGGGAAGTTATTTAGCACCCAGTTTCCTCATCTGTAAAATGGGGATAACATCTAAAAATAATACAGAGGCAAAGGACTGTATAAGCTTTAAAGGGTTCTATTAATGTTAACCATCTTTAGGACTGGATAGAGATTGAGCTTGTAATTTTATTAGTATAGAAGACTCACAGATGAGCAAATTCCTTCTCCTAATATAGACTATAAATCTTAATGAGTCACCACCTAGAACACTGAAAGGGTAAATGATTTGATTAGGTCTCAAAGCCTGTATGTATACAAGAACCAGAGCCAGCTCTCTATATCTATATTATTGTTGTTGTTGTACAAAGTGTTCTGCAAATCTCAAAGCTCTATAAATGTTAGTTATTATTATCATTGATATTAATAACTATTAGCTTTGCTTCTTCAATTCTTACCTTTCTTCTAAAGCTCAAGTCAAATGCTGTCTTCTCCATGAAGTCCTCCCTGGTCCCAGGAGTCAGTAACGACTCTCCTTTCACTCCCAACCTTTTCCCTGAGTCCTCAAAATGCACGTAAGTTGTCACCTTTCTAATTCCAAATAATAGCTGTCTGTCTGTCTGTGCACCTCCGGTGAAGTCCTCCTCCAATGCCTCCCCCTAGCAAGATGGCAGGCCTGAGTTCTCCAAGGCCACTCCTGCAGAAAGCAGGACCTAACAGATCCCACAACGCTGGAAAGTTGGCAAATGTAGGTCTAGCAATAAGTCAGGATCTGCTGTCCATGGAGCAAGCTGGCTAAGTCTAGGAAGATCTGCCTCCAGATCCATCCTCAGGCCCCAAGCTTAAAATATTAGGTCAAAGCAATTCACAAACCCTGGTCCATGAATCCACCAACAAGCCCTCACTGCTCAAGTGCCAGTTACATGTTAGACACTGTACTTAGCACTAGAGACAAAGAGGCAAAGAAGGAAATTATTCTGGCCCCCAATGAGCAGAGTCAAAGAGCTGTGGGGAACCTACATCATTCATGTACTGAACTAAATGAAATTGTCATTCCCTGATACCGGACTGGAGGTTCTCTGATATTAATAGTGTCACTGACTCTCTCTTAACTAACTGTTCTATCTCCCTTCACAGCTAACATGGTATTCTCCATCCAGCAGCATCAAAGTAGGCACTAGAAGGGACCTCAGAGGGCATCTAGTTCAACTTTCTTATTCTACAGGGAAAAAACCCTGAGATTCAGACATGCTGTTTTGTCCAAAGTCACATTGGTAATTAGATAGAGAGGCAGGATTTGAACACTGAATAATGTTATTCCTATCCTTGGGAACTTCATAAAACTCTGTGTCCAGCTAACTAGTTAAGTAGCCTATAGCAAGTTTAATTTCTCTGAGCTTCAGTTTTTTTCATCTGTAAAATAGAAATCTTACCTTCCTCATGGGATTGCCCTCTTCAATGCAATAATATCCACGAAAAAAATTCTTGGAAAGCTATTATAATCTATATAACTATAATTGACTATTATTCTCCTTACCAAAGCAGGTAAATTTTACTAATTTAACATTTTTTTTTTGAGTTTTACAGTTTAGTAGTCAACAAACACTCAACAAACCACAAATATCCAAAAGAGCCAATCAAAATCTCACTCTGCTTCTAAATACTGAAACATTCCTACAAGCACTAAATGTCATCAATGGAGCTATTTTAAGAATTTGAGGGGTTA